>NC_060121.1:540910514-541568514 GCF_021461395.2 Schistocerca americana
ATCCTTCCCTCGTTGATTGGAGGCAATTCTACATATCGCTCCACTCGGCTACTCTGTTTTCGTTCTTGCATTATTCCATTTGATGCGGTAGTGCTCGCGGTAGCCGTAAAAGACTTCGATGAATTGGTTGAGATTTAACGAGCTTTCAGTCTTACAGGGTGACAATTATTGAACTATATGAAATAAAATCGTCATAACCTCTGATCGGTTTGCGTTAGGACGTTCAAACTGCACTGTTGGCAGCGGGGCATGATGACAATTTAGTATGCGCATCCATGGTTTGGTTTAGAGACGAAGTTTACTTTCATTTGGACGGGTTCGTCAATAAGCAGAATTGACGCATTTGGGGAACTGACAATCCGCATTTCGCGACCAAGAAGTCGCTTCACCTAGGTTTTGGAAGATGGTTTCATCCCCATTATTCAAAGTGACCCTGATTTCGACAAGAAGTGGTTCATGGAAGACGGAGCTCGACCCCATCGAACCAGGAGAGTGTCTGATGTACAGGAGGAGCACTTTCGGGACCGCATACTGCCACTGGGGTACCCAGGGGCCACTGGCATGGGCCTCGATTGGCCGCCGTATTCTCCGGATTCGAACAAAAAAAAACAAAATGGTTCAAATGGCTCTGAGCACTATGGGACTTAACTTTTGAGGTCATCAGTCCCTTAGAACTTAGAACTACTTAAACCTAACTAACCTAAGGACATCGAACACATCTATGCCCGAGGCAGGAGTCGAACCTGCTACCGTTGCCGTCGCGCGGCTCCAGACTGCAGCGCCTAGAACCGCTCGGCCACCTCGGCCGGCTGGTTTCGAACACATGTGACTCCTTTCTTTGGGGCTATATTAAAAACAAGGGGTACAGTAATAACCCCCAAAACCATTGCTGAGTTGAAAACAGTCATTCAGGATGTCATTGACAGCATCGATGTTCCGACACTTCAGCGGGTCATGCAGAATTTCGTTATTCGTCTGCGCCACGTCATCGGCAATCATGGCAGGAGTGTCGAACATAACATAAACTAAAACCGAATACCTGTTGTGACGTTTAAATGTTGTATAAAGTTTATGTAGTTTGTTACTAATTTACGTTTTTTCTTCATATAGTTCGATAACTATCACCCCATACATCTCCGTTATGTGCTGCTAATTCCATTGCGCTCGTAGCAAGATGTATTTACGGAGAACATTTAACACAGCGTGTTTTACCTTCTCTCGTATCGTTTCGTACGGTGGAACGGGGAATGCGTGAAGCAGGGACTCTGCGCATAAGCAAACTCTGTTGTGAAAAACGTATTCAGTGAAGGTAACGTAGTGGTTAGACATGCTATGCTCTGAAATCAGGTTTTATCACAAGACAAAATCTAACATATGAAATTGCTTCTGCTTTGTTCCTATTTGTTTTATGTGTTTTTATGTGAACGCTTAAGAAGTATGTTTTGTAAACAGGTACAGTAGTTTGTAACCTTGTGTGTGTTTGTAGCGTTGAAACATAAATGTAACTACAGTATTTCTACTTATACTGTATTTTAAGATGTCCCCATCGCGTGTGGATGCTTATCATTAATTTCAAAGTTCCGGGGGCTCGGACGTGCTGGTATGTTGGGCATCGCTCACTTGTAAGAGCCCAAATGGAAGAATCTGCTTTTGATGCGAGTGCAGCAGGATCCTGAAACGAGTAAACGACAAGTAGCCTGTGTTTTGCCGTCATATGTAATGTGTTTGTGAAACGGAGAAGGCTTGAAAGCAGCCGGCCGTTGTGGCCGAGCGGTTCTAGGCGCTTCAGTCTGGAATCGCGTGACCACTACGGTCGCAGGTTCGAATCCTGCCTCGGGAATGGATGTGTGTGATGTCCTTAGGTTAGTTAGGTTTAAGTAGTTCTAAGTTCTAGGGGACTGATGGCCTCAGATGTTAAGTCCCATAGTGCTCAGAGCCATTCGAACCATTAGATTGAAAGCATGTCACTGAAGTGCACAAGTCGGATGGAAGCGATTACGCGTCTCGTTCAGGATTTAGTGAGTGGTTTTGTGCGCAACAGCAACTTCATTCTAATTTTACTTCCATTGTTATGTTCATCAACAAAGCAACATTTATTGAAGAAGGAATCTTCAACACCAAAAATGACATTTATTGGCCCTATGCTAAACCCACATCAAAATAGCGAGCTTGGCTGTCAAGACAATTTTAACGTGAATATATAGGCGGAAATTTTAGGCAACCAAACAATGGGAGTGTACATTTACCTGATCATTTAAATGGCCATAATTATTCAGTCTTTTTGAGGAAGGTTCTGCTAGAGCTACTTAAAGATGTTCCTCTGGAAGTAAGGGCAAACATGTGGCCACAGCGGGATGGAGCTCCACCGCACTACGCCATCAAAACGAGAAACTGCTTAAATCAGGTGTATTCAGAGAGGTGGATTGGGTGAAAAGGACCAATTTGCTGACCAGAAAGATTCCCGGATTTAAACCCCCCAGATGTTTTCTTCCGCGGATGTATGAAGGAACTAGGTTGCAGCAACCGAGTGGAGTCTCCCAGATGTACCTCACAGCACGCATAGCCATTGGTGCTACGGAGATACAAAGTACGTAGATTTTCGAGCGTGTGCTTGAAGAGATGATTGAGCAGTACAATACTTGCATTCAGTTAAACGGTCCAAAATGTGATCTGTTGTAACCGTGGAAGTGTCCTCGCTGTTACCAAGCTGAAGCTGTTCTTATTTGTGTCAATTTGTTTTTATCCCTTCTGTTTTTTGTTTAGAGACATTATTTATTAAACAAAACATAGATAATTAACTGGTAAAGACGCAGAGCGGAGGCTTATATTCATTTACTTGTGACACAATACGGCAGGTTTTTGTTGTACTGCACTTTGCAAGAAACTAGCGGAGACCGCGAGACCGCTAAATAAAATAGTGAATCTTACTCAATGTAAACACGTAACTGTCTAACGTAATGAAAAAAATTCTGCCTACCTGACGCAAAACTCGAATCATAGAATGAAATGATAATTAAATCACGACCCTAAGCTGCCAACAGGCGTTGATATACATCAACGGGGACAGTTGAAAATGTGTGCCCCCACCGGGACTCGAACCTGGAACCTCTTGCTTGGATAGCAGACGCTCTATCCATCTTTTTTTTGTTGATCTCATTTTGTTCTATATTGTTCGTTGAATTTGTTCGTGGCGGACATCCGATAACACCCGTTCAGGTTGTTCGTTGATCAGTCCACTCAGTTTTTTTATTACAGAGGGTAGCTAAATCCTCTGACCGAACAGCTGAGCTACCGTGCCACCGAGGGCACAGAGGCTAGTGCGACTGCAGGGACTTATCCCTTGCACGCTCCCCGTGAGACACGCATTCCCAGCTTAATGTTCACACATTACACTAGTAGTGCCCTGCCCATTACACTCATTACCCAAAGCAGACAATCTTACCGAGTCCCGTAAGAGTTCGGGCAATTTGTGCGCATCTGCACAGAAGAAGAAGTTCAATGGCTGGTTAGCCTGAACTATATATGAAGATAGTATCTGTTCTTTCGGACATGGGATGACCAGGTACGACACACAGATAGGCCCAACCGCTGCGCGGACGGCGAAGTACGTCACCTGTTGACGACACAAGTTCAACATCTCTCATCACTTTTGGGGTATTTTCCGACCTTTGCGGTTCCATATGTCTTATATTAAATTACTTGTCTAAGCGTCATCTACATCGCTTCCGACGTTTTTAAACGGTGATAAGAATCACCTGCATAGTGATTATCAACTGCAGGTTAAAACTGAAAAATTTGCAGAAAATTAACAATTTAAGGAGTTGGAACTTGTATAATTTAAAAGAACCAGGAGATTTTTAGAGTTCCAAATGGACCATTAGCCAACTAGTGACTGAAACAGAGCAAAGGAGCACAACAAAACCGAAAAGACAGCTCTGAGAGGTAATATAATGAGGGTAACATTAGAAACTAGGAATAAAGACAACGGCCAGTAGAAAACCATGAATAGCACATGGGATATTGAATTTAAATGACAAAATGTGAAAACACTGAAACAGACTGTGTCGAGTGAAGCAGACAGAAAGTCTAAAAATGATAAGGCAACAGTAAGAACAGAAAAAAAAATACGAAGCAGTAGAATACGCATGAGTATAGGGGAGCTACGAGAAAATTGAAGCAGCCTTTGCAGAAACGAGAAGCTGGTGTTTGAGTCTCAAGAGTCCCGGTGACAAGTCAGTACTAAGCAAAGAATGGAAGGCTGTAGGGTGGAAGCAGTATAAGTTTCCACAATGGAAACGAACTTGAAGACAAACTTAAGGAAACGAGAGAGGCATTATCTGATGAGGAGAGAAGTCATATGAGAATGTAGGAACAATTTGACAGAGAACTGAAAGACGGAAGTCGAGGCAAGGTGCCTACAGTAGACGATATTGCCTCAGAATTACTGAAATTGTTGGCAGAACAAAAAAAAAAATGGTTCAAATGGCTCTGAGCACTATGGGACTCAACTGCTGAGGTCATTAGTCCCCTAGAACTTAGAACTAGTTAAACCTAACTAACCTAAGGACATCACAAACATCCATGCCCGAGGCAGGATTCGAACCTGCGACCGTAGCGGCCTTGCGGTTCCAGACTGCAGCGCCTTTAACCGCATGGCCACTTCGGCCGGCGTTGGCAGAACATATCGTGCCAAAAATTATTCCACTTGGTATGCAAGACATATAAGACAGACCAAATACGTTGAGACTTCAAGAAGATTTCAGTAACACCAATTTGTTTAGAGGAACGGAAAAATTGGCGGAAGCAAACCTAGGAAAAGATCAGTTTGCTTTGTAGAGAAATGTAGGAACACACGAGATAATACTGATCCTACGACTGATTTTTGTAAGATAGGTTAAAGGAATGCAAACATACGTTTAGAGCATTTGTAATATTTTGAAAATATTAACAGGACTACTTCATTGACAATTCTGAAGGAAACAGGGACAAATCACAGTGACTGAAATTTTGTATACAACTTGTATAGAAAGCAGACTGCAGTGATTCGTGTCGAAGGACATAAAAGGAAGGCAGTGACTGGGAATGGAGTGAGACTGGGCTGTAGCCTATTCCCGATTATATTCAATCTGTACCCTGAGCCAGCAGTAAAGGAAGCCAATAAATTAAAATCCAGAGAGAAGAGAGCAAAACGTAGAGTTTTGCCGATGACATTGAATTTCTGCCGCAGACAGCGAAGGAGTTGGAAGACTAAATATAAATCACAGCTTGTTAAAAGAGGTTATACGATGAATATCAACGAAAGTAAGACAAGGGTAATGGAATGTAATGATTATAAATTAATTGATGCTGATAGAGTTGGATACACTAAAATTGGAAGCTGAGTTTTGTCTTTAGGCTAGCAAAATAGATGAAGATGGCTGAAGTAGAGAAATTATAAAGTGCAGACCGGTAACAGCGAGAAAAACATTTATGGAAAAGATAAATTTGTAACATCGAACTTAAATTGAAGTGGTAGAAAACTTTCCTCAAGATGTGTTTCAGGAGTACGAAAGTGAAAAGCTGACGATAAACAGCAGAGACAAAAGAGAATAGTTGTTTATGGAATGTGGTGGTACAAAAGATTTCTGAAGATTGTGCTGGTAGATCAGATAATTAATTATGTGGTACTGAACTGAATTTGCGAGGGAAGAAATTTACGGCACAACTTGGTTAAAAGAATTGATCGGGTATCAAGGAATCGTCAGTTTGGTAATAGATGGAAGGCTAAGACTTAGGTACAGTAAGCAGGATCAAACGGATGTAGGGTGTAGTAGCTTGCACAAGATATCCTAGCGTGGAGAGATGCACCTAATGAGTCTTCGAACTGAAGACAACAACAACAACAACAACAAAAACAACACCAATGCAGCATCCAAATCAGCTGTGAGGTTTAAAATGACTGTGTTGCTATCAAAAATGCTCAGAGTGTCTTCCAGTACTATAAGTAACACAAAATCTGAGGCATCTACGGCAAACTGCAAGTCTGACTTCGATACTCACGCACAAAGGCGACGAAGACAACCAATTGAGAACACAGTAACGTTTCAGGTGAAAAATGTAGCGGAACGAATACATTAGCAAGTCGTGAATCTCTCTAACTCTTTCGGAGAATCGTAGACTTTGAGATGTGCTGGATACAGTGGTTTATAGCAAACACATAATACTTGCATCTCCGCCCGTCGGAGGTTCGGGTCCTCCCTCGGGGATGGGTGTGTGTGTTGTCCTTAGCGTAAGTTAGATTAAGTAGTGTGTAAGCCTAGGGACCGATGACCTCTGCAGTTTGGCCCCACAGGACCTTACCACAAATTTCCAAATCTCCAGAATACTTGATATCGCGGAGATATCCCGACAAACAGTACGATGATACGGCAAAGAAGGGTGGGACGAAAAAAATCATGACCTCAATGTAACATTCACGTTAATGCAGGGCGATTCAGCTGACCCTACCTATAGGTTTTATGCAACCCGCATTGCCTTCAAATACCACGTACAACATTTTCATATTCTCTCACGCGCCACGTGGAAAATATTAGTCCTGCAGAAAAAATGAACAGAACTTTTCTTTGTAGAAAACTTAATGTATTAAATTTTGTACTGAGATAAGTTTTCGCTAACGGCCTAGTACTCGAATTATTCAAGAAAAAGTACAAAAGTGACGTTAGACGCGTTTTTCTTGAATAACTCGAAAACCCAAGGCCACCTAGTGTGCAACTGCCATGAAGGCGCGTGGCTCGCTCTGTGAAGAAGAATAAGAAGAATGTAGTAACAGCTAGAGGGAGCTTTCGATATGTATATGTGTATATGTAGGTAAATAAAATATACTCTAAAAATTGTTTTTACTTTTTAACTCTGTCAATCAGTCTCAACACACACACTTGCAGTTTACACAGTGATAACAGTGAAACTTGCAGCAGCAGCTGTAACTAGCAGCTGTATCACGGTTTCAAATTGGTTGGTAGGAAACTGGTAGAACTGATTGTGCAGTAAGTGAATTGCTAAGGTACCTAATCTGTGAATTGGCTGTAAAAATAGCACTTTGGTAGGACGCGATATCTGAAAATTGGTAAACTGTGTGTACAATTACTAAATTGGCGTTGCAACGCCATATATACACCGCATGTGCTGCATTTACACCACTGTTATACCACATATGCCACAAATACGCCACATTTAAACTGTACATGTACCACACATGAGCTATGGTAAGATACTTCGACAATATAAAATAGTGACATAGTCTGTAAAAATATTAGTCAAGTGCCGCCAAATCTGGAAATTGTTAAAACTGGAAATTTGGTAGGTGGCCAAATCAGAAATTGGTAAAATAGGTAGGATAAACCAAAACGCAAATGGACCAGCCAAAAAAAAGGCCGATTTTTAAATATGTCCATTCTTGCACATGTGAATTTACATTAAAAATTATTGGAGTACTGTGCATTAACGAGGGCTGGTTCATTGCAAGCCATATTCACTGTAGTGAGATGTAGAGTAAAAAACAAAAATAAAAAATGACGAGATGAGATACTTTGACACTTCAGTGTGTGTGTGTGACATCATAACTTATTCCATTAAATAGGGGTAAATATTGACATTGATATTACAATCTCTCTCTCTCTCTCTCTTTCTGTGTGTGTGTGTGTGTGTGTGTGTGTGTGTGTGTGTGTGTGTGTGTGAGTGAGTTATACGAAAATAAAAGTTAGTAATCTAGGCAAATTGTGTGTTAGACTGAACCTAATAATAGTTGCTCAATTTACCATAATTAATGGCTCTAGATCCACAAAATATAGAACCTATGTAATACATTTACATTAAATATTCGAGTCCTGTGAATATACATTAGCAATTGCATATGTTAGAGTATTTGTTCAACGTTAGATCTCTGTTGGACAGCTTGCGTTTTTTCTGTCCCTAAACGCACCCATTTCTATGAAGTTGGTGATTGCAACAAGTATTGACTAAGTACTTTTGCAAGCCCCGTCTTGTCAGACCGAACATTCTTTCTACTGCCATGTGTAAACTAATACCTACGCCACTAGGCAAGTTTTATATTCAAGCAACAAGAGAAATTTTTTTTTTTACTTCGATACAATCAAGCAACGTTATTTTGTAAGTCTTAAGAAAAAAAGAAACTGTATGTCAAACGCAAATTACCACCCGCCAACAGTTTTAGCTATTTTATGAGGAAATAGAGACCCTGTATATCATATACTGAAGCTTATTATTGATCTATGTTTTGTGTGTGTTAAGCTTCGATTTATAACTACAGTATTCATCCTACACATACTAGGAAGAAGATATTGTAGTACTGCAGAGTGGGTGTACAGAAAATGACGGTAGCATGTCCACATGTCTCTCTTGTCAAGTGTGACCAACTACATAAATGGTGGGGCTAACCAAAACAAAGCGTAGAAAAATAGGAGAATTAGCTGACACATAACACGTTTTACATTTACACATCCCCTAATTTTGTTAGGCTGGTACATCTGTATTTTGGTTTGTCATATCAGTCTTACAGTTTCCGATTTGGCGTCCCACCAAATTGCCAGTCTGATCAATTTCCAGATTTGACGTCACTATTTTATACTGTCGACATATCTTACCGCAATGTATGTGTGGTGTACATATGCTGTCTGTATGGTGTAACTGTTGTGTCTATGGCGTAATTTATTGTGGCATAAGTGCGGCATATGTAATGTAATTGCGATGTAATTGAGGCATATATGAAGGTGCAGAGCAAATTTACCAATTATACACAATCTACCAATTTTCAGATTTGGAATCCTACTAAACTGCCACATTCAGTGTCCGACCACTTCGCCAACTGCACAGCAAATTTTTCCAGTTTTATTGTTCCTAATAATTAACAAATATGATACAGCTGCTGCAAGGTTAACTGCTAGCATTTCATGAACTATAACTGTGTTGTTATTACTGACTGATGGGTTTAAAACACTAAAAACAAATTTTATAGGATATGTTTATTTACCTACATATTATACGTACCTATCCACATCACAAACTCACTTTAGCTATTACATCTTTCTTCTACTTTGCAGAGCCAGCCACACGCATTCATGGAAATCACTCGCATGGTGGCTTTGCCTGCTAAGGATTGAGCAAACTAACTCCAGAGTCCAGAATGAGATTTTCACTCTGCAGAGGAATGTGCGCTGATACGGAACTTCTTGGCAGATTAAAACTGTGTGCCAGACCGAGACTCGAACTTCTTTTCCTTTTCCTTAGCAGACAAGATTGCCGAACGGCATTGAAAATCATTAAAATAAAGGTGTTTTCCGTTGTGGCGCAATCTTTCACGAAATTCCAGTCAGCAAATTCCTCCTCCGAATGCCAAAACATTTTGTTGACTTCCTCCTACATAGAGATAAATTATAGAAATTACTATTGTTATGAAATAAGGGAAATCAAAGTTCGCACTGAAAAAATTAGGTGCTCGGTTTTCCGACGTGATATTCGAGAGCTCATCGGTTGAGAAATACACTGAAAGTTTAAACGGCAGTTTAAACAGCAGTTTTACTGACAACATGACTAGCACATGTGATGTGATTTATATGTATTTGACGATGCTGGTGCTGATTCCGCATTTAACATTTGACGAAGCCACTATGGCTGCAGTACATTAGGACTTTGCTTTTATGAAACAGATCTGATGATGGTCATTAAAGGCTGAAACCAGTAACCTGTTAAACAAAAATGATTGTGACCATAGACGTAAATTAAAGGAAACTTAAAGCCATTATGACTCTTTGTAGCTGTCATAGCTCATACTAGTCTCCGCTCGAATGCTGACTGTAATCCGGGTCCGAGAATCATTGGTTGCCCGTGAATCTACATAAGGATAGCGAGCTGCATCGGCAGGAGAGTTCACGATTATCGGAATGTGTGGCTGCAGCCTCGCGCACCTACATATTTCAGAGATGCGTCACTGTCAGAGTAATCACGGACCACTGCCATAAGGTCGAGAAGGAGTACATTATTTAATCATACACGGTAATCATAACCTGAAGAAAGAACAGTCTCACTTACCAGGGTCATACATTATCACACGTCACACATAATCATGATACTTCCTGGCAAATTAACACTGTGTGCCGGACCGAGACTCGAACTCGGGACCTTTGCCTTTCGCGGGAAACTGTTCTACCATCTGAGCTACCCAAGCACGACTCATGCCCCGTCTTCACAGCTTTGTTTCCACCAGTACCTCGTCTCCTGCCTTCCAAACTTCAAAGAAGCCCTCCCGCGAACCTTGCAGAACTAGCACTCCTGGAAGAAAGAATATTGCGGAGACATGGCTTAGCCATAGCCTGGGGGATGTTTCCAGAATCACTCTGCAGCGGAGTCTGCGCTGATATGGAACTTCCTGGCAGATTAAAACTGTGTGCCGGACCGAGACTCGAACTTGGGACCATTGCCTTTCGCGGGAAAGTGCTCTACCAAAATCTCATTCTGGAAACATCCCCCAGGCTGTGGCTAAGCCATGTCTCCGCAATATCCTTTCTTTCCGGAGTGCTAGTTCTGCAAGGTTCTCAGGAGAGGTTCTGTAAAGTTTGGAAGGTAGGAAGACGAGATACTGCCAGAAGTAAAGCTGCGAGGACGGGGCGTGAGTCGTGCTTGGGTAGTTCAGTTGGTAGAGCACTTGCCCGTGAAAGGCAAAGATCCCGAGTTCGAGTCTCGGTCCGGCACACAGTTTTAATCTGCCAGGAAGTTTCATATCAGCATACACTCCGCTGCAGAGTGAAAATCTCATTCTGAACACATAATCACGTTTGATGTTATTCGTAAGACAAAGAAAGAATAATGGTATATACGAGGCAATAACATGCGAGTTAACATAATGGAAGCCAAGTATACTAGATATAACCACTATGCAGATAATACTAATTCTTAAAGGTTTTTCTTACCAGCAACCAGGGGTGAACACATAGCTCTGCTGCAGTAATTCTGAATTCTGGTTTCTTAGCAAGCATGCTGGTGATAACTTCCTTCGCGTCTTCAGATAGTGGCTCCGTCGATCGAAAGGGTCCTGTGACATTTGAAGCTGTACTTACGTGGACTGTCGACTATGCAGTTACAATGGAGAAGTATTAACAACAGTGAGCTTATAATCTAGCGCACAAAGTCTTTATATCACCCCTTGAAAAGACAACTACGTTATTTAGTTTCACTGTATTAGATGACGGAAATCTAGGCAGCAGTGCAACATAGATCAGTGTGTTTCCAGAAAATACTATACACCCTACAAAGCTACTGTAAGACTTTTATAATCTCGAATACAGGATAAAGTAAGTACATAGTGCCGTGATGTAAACCAGGACCAACGGCGTCCTTGGGCTGGCTATTATCAGCTTGTTATTAAAGGTTATTGTGCTGCCATTGTAATTATCAACTTCAATGTTCCGGCGTAACATCAAGCGCCGGCTCGTCGGCCTGGAACGTAACAGCCGAGAGGGCTGTGAGACGACGTCAGCCAGTAGAACGCTAAGACCGAACCAAGAGAGGAGCGGTTCCTATAAGAATAAAATCTAATTGCCGCTCCATCTATCCCCGGCCGCACTAGCCGCACTAGAAGAGCTGCACTAGAAGACGAACCGTTAATTGTGATCTATATTAACTGCTTGCATGGAAATTGTATACATCGAAGGACATTGATTATTCGCATGTGTCAATTGCTTGCAACACCTCTTTGTAAATAGGCAAAGTTCAATATTGTCAATTCAATTCACTGTAATAAACTCCATTAATAAGATTTGCTTGTATGTTGTCTAGCTATCAGAGGAAACAGCATCCTAGGCACCCTGCATTAGACGAGAGGGCAGGATCCCACACTCAAAATCTCAGTTTTCCTAATAACTGCCAAAATAATATTAATTACCCCATCATGTATGGTACATTTAGATACGTCAGACAGGAAAGAGATACCAAAAGTCTGCGAGACAAGGGTGTCCTGTTCAATGCCTCACCCCTGTCTCCGGTCACCAATGACGCCGCTGTCAGTGGCGTTATTTACCCATCACGGGTTCGAGCTCTAACAGTGATCAATTGCGAAAATATCGGTACTTCCGTTATTTCTCTGTATTTTACTATCATAATAGTTTCTCACAAAAATCTCGCGTTTACACTTTCCAAATATTACACTAGTGTCCAGCACCTCTTACGCGAATCAAATAACTTCCACCTGTCGGGTTGTTCCGGAACCAGTACAGAAAATGGGAATAGAGATCAACATAAACATCATTTCTGCCCTTTTTATTGCTCATGAAAACCACACATTGAATGTTGTACCAACGTACAGTGAGACGTTCAGAAGTAGTGATCGAGACTGCTGTAAACACCGGTCCCTTTAATACACAGTAGCACGTCGTCTTGCTTTGATGCATGCCTGTATTCGTCGTGGCATACTATCCACAAGTTCATCAAGGCACTGTTGGTCTAGATAGTCCCACTCCTCAACGGCGATTAGGCGTAGATTCCTAAGTGTGGTTGGTGGGTCAAGTCGTCCATAAACAGCCCTTTTCAATGTATTCCAGGCATGTTCGATAGGCTTCATGTCTGGAGAACATGCTGGCCACTCTAGTCAAGCGATGTCGTTATCATGAAGGAAGTCATTCACAAGATATGCACGATGGGGTCGTGAATTGTCGTCCATGAAGACGAATGCCTCGCCAATATGCTGCCGATATGGTTGCACTATCGGCATGTATTGCACAGCCGTTGCGGCATCTCCCATGACCACCAACGGTGTACGTCAGCCCTGTGTAATGTTACCCCGAAACATTAGGGAACCCCCACCTTGCTGCACTCGCTGGACAGTGTGTCTAAGGCGTTCAGCCCGACCAGGGTGCGTCCAAACACGTCTCCGACGATTGTCTGGTTGAAGGCATATGCGACACCCATCGGTGAAGAGAACGTGATGCCAGTACTGAGCGGTCCATTCGGCATGTTGTTGGGTCCATCTGTACCGCGCTGCATGATGTCGTGGTTGCAAAGATGGACCTCGTCATGGACGTCGGGAGTGAAGTTGCGCATCATGCAGCCTACTGCGTAACGCGACGTCCTGTGGCTGCACGAAAAGAATTATTCAACATGGTGGCGTTGCTGTCAGGCTTCCTCCGAGCCATAATCCGTAGGTAGCAGTCATCCATTGCAGTAGTAGCCCTTGGGCGGCCTGAACGAAGCATGTCATCGACAATTCCTGTCTCTCTGTATCTCCTCCACGTCCAAACAACATCGCTTTGGTTCACTCCGAGACGCCTGGACACTTCCGTTTTTGAGAGCCCTTCCGGGCACAAAGTAATAATGCGGATGTGATCGAACCGCGGTATTGACCGTCTAGGTATGGTTGAACTACAGACAACGCGAGCCGTGTACCTCCTTTCTGGTGGAATGACTGGAACTGATCGGCTGTCGGACCCTCTCCGTCTAATAGGCGCTGCTCATGCATGGTTGTTTACGTCTGAACCGTCAAAGGAACTGTGTCTGTGATACAATATGCACAGTCAGCGTCTATCTTCAAGAGTTCTGGGAAATGGGGTGATGCAAAACTTTTTTTGATGTGTGTAGTTACTACTAATTAGCACCGTTTCCCTGCTCTTGCAACAACTTCTCTACGTTTTTTCGTTCTATATGTATAAAGTAGACACACGTAATGACCAACTGATATATATCGCTGAAGACTGTAACGTGTGAAAGAGTCCCGAGTTGGCGTTTATGTTGCAGTAATCGTCAAATGGCTGTGGTGATCAAGTACCAGCTGATCTACCGTCAGGGGTCGCGTTCCGAAGACATTAATTTCACTCTCTTTAAGTCAACTGGTCGTAAATTTTGACGCAAATTATGTTCAGAGTTCAGCTGACAAAAGAAGTACTCTGCCTATGCGAAACCAAAGAAAACATTAACACACACACCGCCGCACTCTGCCACAGCACTATCACCACCATCCACAATATACTCCCTCAGCTACTCACGGAAATCTCGAGGGAGTTGTAATTATCGGATGACAGCGAAGCTTGGTAGATATTATTCTGCGTTAATATCTATTTACTATGGAAAAAAAATTATTTCCAATTTTGGCCTGTAGGTGCAAATCTGCCGCTGGGAACGCAAGAAATACGTATAGAAATATTTCCACAAGTAATGGATTAGGAATGGGTCTTGGACAGAAAAGGACAAAAAAGTGAGAAACGCATAATATTAATTTTATTATTAAACGCCGCTTACACAGTTTGTTCAGTATGAACACCGAAGACGTCGACGTGGTGCTGCATCCGTAAAAACGACGTGATCAGCAGTAGCTGGCAGCAGTTCCGGTGGAACCTGTGCAACGTGTTGCTGTATACTGGCCATCAGATCAGGTGGAGACCAAAGGTGTCCCTGGTAAACGAATTCCTTTAGACATCCCCAGAGCCAAAAGTCGCAAGGTTTCAAATCAGATGATCTTGGAGGCAATACATCTGGAAAACCTCTACAGATGACACGTTCGTTGAAGATTGCATTAATCATATCTTTCACTGGTCGAACAACGTAAGGTGTTGCCACATCTTGCAGTGGTCTTCAAACAGTTGCGCTCTTCCAAAGCAGGAATCAAGGAGGTCTCGATAACGTGCAGGCGTCGCTGTACACCTGACAGGCTCTCTGGGTGCATTCTCTTGAAAGAAGAATGGACCGAGAACAAAGGTGCTTGTGAATCCACACCGAGCAGTTGCAGACGGCGAGTGAAGTGGCTCTTCGTACACAAGACGTGGTTCAGCAATACCCCAAATTAGGCAGTTCTGTATATTCACTGCATCCCGTAGTGTAAAATGTGCTCCGTCGCTCAATAGAATTTTATCCCGCCACATGTCATAAACCTCGATCTGTGCTAGAAACCAAAGAGCTAATTCAGAACGTTGCTGCGAGTCATGAGGTCTCTGTTCCTGCACCGTCTGGGTCTTGTACGGGTACCAGTGTAAAAGGACCGCAAATTTTCCCGTATTGTTGACCATAGGATGGACAATTCTCGTGAAACTGCCCAGGTACTAGCACTGCCCAGGGCACGTGCTGCATGGTCAGTTAGAGCAACAGTAACCTCGTGAAATACTTAAAACGGGATAGCATGCCTTCCTCTTCCAGGTGCCACACCAAGGTCACCCGTCTTTTCGAATTTCATTATCATCTTCTTTAAACCATTTAATGGCGTCGGGCCTCTCCTCAGACCATTCAGTCGGCGATAGTCACTCGATGCATGAGTGTAATTTCTGCCGACCACATCAAACAGTTGCACTAACAGCACACGTACTCTTCTCTGTAGCCATAATGTTCACTCACGTTATGGCTAGTCAAACGACAGCGTGGCTGTCACACCGTCGTACGAATAGTGTACAGCGCCAGATTTGTACCTAGTGGCCACAAGTGGAGCTAAAGTTTTATCAGAGAAAATAGATTCTACATCAACGCATCAGCATATCTACCAAGTTTAGCTGCCATACGATAATTACAGCCCACGCTGGACCTCTGATAGTATCTACACTTCAATTAAAACCATCCGTTACAAAAAGTTCTTGTTCTAAGAAAAAAACTTAATTTTATCTCCTGTTCCTTTATTGATTGCAGTACTTGTGTCAGCAATAGTTGGATAATTAGTTAGTTGTACCAAAGCTCAAATTTACGATGAACGCTATGATGTGTAACCTGTCATCAGAACAAGCAGAAAACACACACGTGCACAGATACACATAATGCCAGCCGGGAAGTTTTTAGCTGACTGTAGCTCGCTATTATCGGAAATATGAAACGTGATTTCTCTCTTCTGTCTTGACATTTTGGATGTCAGACTTTGTTTGGCGATGGTAGAAGGCGAATTATTTGCCTTTTCCGATTTCCAGAATTGTGCTGTAATGTTATCAGCATCTACTGATTTTCTGTGGTGTGGGTTCAGATTTTAGTTACATTTAAAGTTCCTTAAGCACTATTGCTCTTTATTACGTTTTCACGTGTTTTCGTAGATTAAATTTCAGAAATAATGAGTTAAGTATAAAATACAGCCTGCATGCGTGGCTCTAGAAGTTTCATTTCTTCGTAAATTCATTTGTTAATTTTAAACGCAAAGTACATCTCAAATTTCCTAGCAGTATATACTAGATTGTATTCACACAGCTTCATTTCTGCATGAAATAAATCACGTGTTGCTAGTGCAAGGAAGTACTCGCCCAGTTGTTAGAAATGCTGACTACACACTTAGACATTTACTGTGCCACTGCTCAATGAGGTTACTGGTGAGATTCCTCTGTGGTGATAGTGTGTTTAACGAGGTTGCCCTTTGGCAGACGCAAGGCATATGTAGATGTTCCCTTTATTGATTGGACTGACATGAGATGTACTGTTTGTCACTGTTTCCCTGTCAGCAGGTAAAACAAGTACTGTCACCTGATCATCTTCTGTATCGTGAGCGCAAAGACATCAGTCCTTTTGTCCTACAGCAGGTGTTTCTATCGTTTGGATTAATGACTTAATTAATGGAGGGAACAGAGGGAAAACTGCAGACCAGCACCAGGCAATGAACTGAAAATAAATCAGATATATCGACGATAAAAACACGATAAATGCAAAGTAATCTTGTCACATAAATTGGAGATTAATCGACCAAAATTGTGGATTATTTGGCAGGCTGCTGAGACGAATTCTTGGAATTTAAAATCACAAAAAATGCTGTTAGCAACGAGGACATACTTAGTACAATCGCATAGAAAGGTGCAATTCGACAAAGCTTATCGCAGTTGTATTGCTGAAGCTGCTTGCTCACGATCCAAACAGGGTAACTGCATAATAACCATGACCAAAGATACCACTAACCTTTTACCATGAAACATTTTATCTATAATTGACTGAGTCTAAACACGGCTGCCTGCAAGCAGAAGGAAGCCAAATGGGACATGAGGGCGTCTCTCCATGTCTTCTCATACTTGTATGCAACACGGCATTGCGCGTCCTCCGATAAGAAAAGATTCCTGTAGTCAAGTTGACGGGGGCTATCAGAGAACATGTTTCCTGCTGCTTTTGATCCGTGTAGTAGCTCGGCCTATCAGAAATTTCGACACCAATTCAAACTCGCGGTTGCTGTAGCGCCTGAAAGTAGGCAAAAGTCATCAAAGGGGTGTCGAAGGGCTTGCGTCAACCTCTAGTGATAGAGCAGCAGCGGGGCTGGTGTCGAAATTTCTGACAGTTGCGTTTGGACTGTGCTCCACAAAGATGCATGGAAGCCACTGAGGGTGTTGCCGAACAGGAGGTCTTAGAGGGGTTCTTTGCCGTTTTGTTCACACACTCTCCCGAGATCACGCCACGGCAGAGCGCAAAACAGGAGGGCAGAAAAAGCATAAGTGCCATTTGCTGCTTCAGATCATGTTCGACTTTCGTCAAATGGTTTTCAGCAGTCCCTAGTGGACCCAACCTGTACACCAGTGCAAAAATTGTAGTACCGCTGCACTCTTAAGAGGTGCGATTACGTTCAATGCGGATGCAGACCCACAGTGTTCTTAGAAAAGAGTTGAAACGTCCGAAGGTGTCAGCAGAATCAAAGGCTATCAAGACGGTCTTTCTATTGCCCATCGCATTGTGAACTGCCATTTTCTACCACGAAATATGTGGAAATAAACGCGAAAGGGAACGGAATGGTTTCACTGACGCCCTTTATGCATCCCTCTGAGGCCTTTTCGTGTTGGTTCTGAGCGGCGGCGTGTCTGAAATGTCTTCTTCGGCCACTCATAAGAAAACCGCCTGATTTCAACGCCGGATGTTGCGGTTCTGATCTCCATCGCAGAGGCGTCAAAAGAAGGTATGAATTAGGGGTAAAAGGGACTGTAACGTCCTTCTCATCACGTGACACGTCTACAGTAGCGTTGGGCAGAACTGTGGTGAAATTTTATGCCAATGTGAGATAATTATCCCATTTTACAGCTTACATGAACTTCTGAGCTGTGACCTGTTTCTCATATGTGTTGACACATTACTGTTTGGAGTTTTGCCAAGCCACGCTTTTGGTGCCACTACAGAGCGAGATTGCACCCATCTTTGAGCCAAATTTGACACCTATGGGTCTAAGTCCACGCTCAGAAATAAAAATGCTTTGGTGCAACTCCACAAGGTTCTCTATCCTGTGTAAGCCTCTCCGCCTATTGAAACATACATTCAATGAACCTACTTACTGCATTCACGTCTTGAATCGTCTGTTAAATTTTTTCCAACCCACACTTCCCTCTGTTGCCAAATTAAGCCTTCCTTGGACTCTCAAAATGTGTCGTATCACTTTTCATTCGTTTAGTCAAAGTTTGTCATGATGCTCCTTTTCATTAGTTATCTGATGTATGCATCTAATGTTCAGCGCTCATCTGTAACACCTCATTTCAAAGCTTCTGTTCTCTTCTTGCTAGTCGTCCACATTTCACTTCCATAGAAGGTGACACTTTCAGAATAGACTTACTGACACTTAGTTGTCTATTAGATGTCCATGTATTTACCTGTTTCAGAAAAGCGTTTCCTGTTATTATTAGTCTGTGTCTTATATTCCTGTCTTTGTCAGATGTTTAAATGCAAAAACAGCAAACTTCATCATCTACTTTTAGTGTCTCTTTTCGTAATCTGATTCAGTCAGTTTTAACTTTTTCCGAAAACCTTTCCTTTCTGTTGACAGTCTGCATAGTATATCCTCCTTACTCTTGTCGTTAGATGCCCAAGAACAACACTCATCAACAACTTTTAACATCTGTTTTTCTAATCTCCTTTCTCCACAATCGACTGACGCAATTTTGCCCTTATTTCACTTTTGTTGGTGTTCGTATTAGAATTTCTTTCAATGGTAGTATCTATTCCATTAAATTGCTCTTTCCAATCAGAGAGAACTAACGTGTCATTAAAAAACCTTGAAGTTTTTATTTCAAGTCTATGTATACATGGAATACTCTGGGAAAGGCTACAACTCTGTCTCATTTGCTCTCAGTTACTGCCTCGCTTTGACGCCGTGCGCCACTCATAACTGCATTCTGGATTATGTACAACTTCTGGATAATCTTTCGCTCTTGTATGTTACCTGTGATATCTTAGAATTTCAGAGATCGTAATTTTGGCAATACGGTCAAATTGGGGATCATTGTTGCATTACGTGTTTCTACACTTCTCTGGAACCTAAAATAACCATCCCTCAAGTCTGATTCTATCAATAGTTGTATTCTTCTGAAAGTAGTTCATGTTATACCCAACATTTATTCAACTGACGGTCCGTTAACTTTGGCATCTGTCAATAACTGCCTTGTTTGGTATTGTGACTGCTCTGTCTCATTTGCTCTCAGTTACTGCCTCGCTTTCACGCCGTGCGCCACTCATAACTGCATTCTGGATTATGTACAACTTCTGGATAATCTTTCGCTCTTGTATGTTACCTGTGATATCTTAGAATTTCAGAGATCGTAATTTTGGCAATACGGTCAAATTGGGGATCATTGTTGCATTACGTGTTTCTACACTTCTCTGGAACCTAAAATAACCATCCCTCAAGTCTGATTCTATCAATAGTTGTATTCTTCTGAAAGTAGTTCATGTTATACCCAACATTTATTCAACTGACGGTCCGTTAACTTTGGCATCTGTCAATAACTGCCTTGTTTGGTATTGTGACTGCTATATTCTCCTTTAAGTCAGTATTGAGACTGTCTCATACATACCGCTTACAACGTGGAACAGTTTTATCATAGTTGTTTTTCCTAAGGCTGTCAGTAATAATGAGGTAATGCCAACTCAGGTATTTCAGTGCTCTGTCGAATTTCTTCCAGTAGCAGGCCTCTCATACATCCCATCTCATCGCCATTTCCACTTCCGTTTCCGTGACATTATCTTCGGATTTGTCTCGTTTATACAGGGTGTTTCAGTAAGAGCATGCAAAAATGTAACAAGACGTAGAAAACGCTCCACTGAACAATTTTAGGTACGGAACCTGAGGTAAGAGAAGCCAGTTTAAGAAGATAATAGAAATAAAATGACATTACTCTGTACTTTTTTTAATTAAATTAGTTGCAGTTAACTGCAAATCCTTCATTGATACAATGAACGTACCATTTGTACTCTATCTTACAAAATGTGCTGAAACTGACAGCCACCAACCTCAATGCAAGTATGACATTAGCGACTAAGATTCTGACGCACCCTGACAAATATTCCTGGTGTGTTTCAAATCTCATCACAAACAGCTACAATTCTGGCAACTAATTCCATCTCCGCATCAACTGGGGTCTCATACAGAAGTGACTTTGGGTATCCCCGTAGGAAAGAGACAAGAGGATTCAGGTCACGTGACCTCGCAAGTCTCCTCTGCAAAATCGGGTGTGCGAGTATTCCTCATATTGGCAGAGCCCTCGTTTCGTCTTTCCAATGAATCAGTATTCGTCGATTGAAAGAAATAAACCTTCTTCGTGACGAATGACGCCTGTTGCGAAATCTTTCCCTTTACAGCCTTTCAGTAGCGAGAGCATTGCAACGTACTTCCCCATACATAAGGTGCATGTCAGCGAGTTCTGCAAAACTGTACGAGTACTGGTCTATCGTACTGTACTGTACGTTTCTGAATAGCACAGACTACTAGGACTTGTAGATGGGAGTGAGTACATGATATTCCAGGTTCGGAAACGTCATCCAACGGCGCTATAGACCGTTAACGTTATAAGCGCCGGTGCCTGCAACTCTATGTATATATAGTGTAATTCCGTGATGATGTTAAGAAACCTGCAAGGATGGTGGAGACGGATAAATACATCACTTTGAGCTAAGGGCCCCTGGTTCGGAAGCGAATGATTAAGCGAGAATTATTCTGATGCCTCTGACAATGAAATACATTACAGGTACTGTTGTTGCCAGGAGCGTAGGGTAAATAACTTCCAGAGGTTGTAGTGTGGACCAAAACAGGCAAAAATGCCTAGTAAACATAGGCTCTAAAATGTATACCTGAGGAGCTATGAGCACTTGTCCATCTTCGCTAGTGTGAAGCAAGTCTCATCTATCGAATAAATGCTCATATCTCTTAAGATATGCATCTTAGAGCCCTTGTCTACTAGACATTTTTTTGTCTTGGTACATAGTATCAGTTCCGAATTGTCTTTCCCACGATCTTAGCAGCAACAGTACCAATACAGAGTTATCAGAACGGTTCTCGATTATAATTTTCGACTCGTTTGTTTCCGGTACAGGGACCCGTAGCTGATATTGATATACTTATCCTTATCCATCAATCTTGAAAATTTGTAACGTCATCACAGAATCACCCTGTATATACATGCATTTACGGGCACAGGCGCCTTAATTGTGACGGACTGTAGCGTCGTTGGACGATGTTTCCTTGTCAAAATATCATGCACTCACTTCCCTCAACAAGTCCTAGTAGTTGTAACGGAAATTTCCGAACACCCTGTATATTCCTTCTGTCAAGCGCCATTATCCGTAGTATGTCAGACCTGAGTTGCTGCCACGGCACCTACCACATGAAAAACGAAAATACTGATGCTGTCCTTCCCGAAAATTTGAAAGCGGTGTACCTGACACAGGATGTTTTCAGAACAAAAATCGTGGTAACGGATGCCATTTCTAGAAACGCTGAGAGTTGATGGATAGGCAACTGCCAATAGAAGTTGGCTCTGTTAGTCAACAAACACTGTTGTAAAATCAGCTAAGAGAAAAGACAAACTGTACATGTCACACTCACCACAGGGCCACAAGTAAGGCAGAAAGGTGGGAGGATCAAGCTAAAAAAAAAAAACAAAAAAATAAAAAAGGTCACAACTGCCAAGACTGCACCTAAGATCGTTGTGAATTACACAGTCATGAATAATCAAATAAATAAGGAATCAAAAGCTACTTTTCAATGTCTCTTTCATGATACAAGCAATATGATTGTAGTTACTTTAGGGTACGTTTTGGTATCGTGATATTTAAGGTAAAACAGCGTCTAAGTGCATTCTTGCTCTGGTGTCTACTGTTGCACCACCATGGCTAATATATACCGAGCATGGCAAAATGGCACTATCCTAAACCGGCGCCGAGGCAACTGTGGCACACCAACGGCTATTGATGACAAGGTGAACGATCGCTGCGGAGACATGCACAGGGGAACAAACGTGCTACTGTCGAACAACTGACCGCCCAGATGAACCAAGGAACTACTAACAGTGTCTCCTCAGCGAAAGTTGCTACTTGCGGGCCTCTGCAGCAGGCGTCTGGTCCATGCATCCATGCTGACTGCTGTTCATCAATGAAGAAGGCTGGAATTTATACGCCAGTTACGCAATCGGACGTCCACTGAGTGTCGACTGGTGCCCTTGTCAGATGATTCACGTTTTATGCTCCATTGGACAGATGACCGATGGCGTGTACAGCGTGAAACATGTGGAAGCAAACACCTTGCTACAGTTATGGGTTGGGAAATGTTTTCGTGACATTCCCTGTATGATCTCGTCATTTTCGAAGGTGCAATGGATCAACACAAGTAAGCATCTATCATTGTAGATCATGAAACTTCCTGCCAGATTAAAACTGTGTGCCGGACCGAGACTCGAACTCGGGACCTTTGCCTTCCGCGGGCAAGTGCTCTACCAACTGAGCTACCCAAGGATGACTCACGCTCCGTCCTCACAGCTTTACTTCTGCCAGTACCTCGTCTCCTACCTTCCAAACTTTACAGAAGCTCTTCTGCGAACCTTGCATAACTAGCATTCCTGAAAGAAAGGATATTGCGGAGACATGGCTTAGCCACAGCCTGGGGGATGTTTCTAGAATGAAATCTCCACTCTACAGCGGAGTGTGCGCTGATATGAAACTTCCTGGCAGATTAAAACTGTGTGCCGGACCGAGACTCGAACTCGGGACCTTTGCCTTCCGCGGGCAAGTGCTCTACCAAGTGAGCTACCCAGGGATGACTCACGCTCCGTCCTCACAGCTTTACTTCTGGCAGTACCTTTTTCGGCGCATTCTTTGAGAATGTCTATCTGTTTAATTGCTGTGGTCTCGTTTTCTGCTAGAATGGCCACGTCATCTGCAAATGCCAAGCATGAAATTTTAATACCATCTTTAGATCTTCCTAGTTGTATAGGCTTCCAGTAATTTTGATTCTTCAGTTCTTTTTCCCATTCTCGGGTGACTGTCTAAGACAAGGTTGAAGAGGAGTGGAGACAAGCCGTCACCTTGTCTGACGCCGGTTTTGATCAGGAAGGGCTCTGATATTTCACCCAGGAATTTTATCTTAGAAGTTGTGTTTGTGAGCGTTTCTTTGATAAGGTTTAGGGTTTTCGGATCGAGTCCTAGCTCCTCAAGGATAATAAAGAGAGATTGCCTATCGATTCAATCATAAGCCTTTGCGAAATCAACAAAGGAACAAATGATCGGACTGTTTCTGACTGCTTTGTATTTTAGTGTTGTCGTCAAATTGAAAATTTGTTCTGCACAGGATCGGTGAGGGCGAAAGCCAGCTTGGTATTCACCAATACTGTGTTCGAGTTGTTCTTGTGTTCGTTGAAGAAGACAAGCTGAGAGGATTTTATAAGTGACTTGGAGAAGGAAGATTCCTCGATAGTTGTTTATATCTGCCATGTCTCCCTTTTTATGCCGTGGATGAATTAAGGCGCATTTCCAATCTTCTGGTCGTTTTTCTGTCTGCCAAATGTCTGTGATGATTTGAGTGAGTTCTTTGAGGGAATTTCGTCCAAGATTTTTAAGTAGTTCTGGAGTGATATTATCTTCTCCGGATGCCTTGTTGTTTTTCAGTCTATGAATATGTCTTTGGATCTCCTCTAGTGTAGGTGGTGGGGATTCTGGATTTGTGTAGATAGCAGTTTCTTGAGGGAATCTTGAAGGAGGTTCAGGGCAATTGAGGAGTCCGGAAAAGTATCTTGCCAGCTCCTCACAATTTTCCCGATTTGTGAGCGCTAGTTTTCCATCTGGTTTTCTGAAACATAGATCTCGTGAGCCGTATCCATTGATGCTCCCAGCAAAGGTCTTATAGAAGTCTCGTACATTACAGTTACGGAAATTTTCTTCAATAGACTCACACTGTTCCTTGAGGTACTTCCTCTTGACTTGTCTGATCGTTTTTGCCACTTGTCTTCTGGTGTTGTGGAAGTGATCTAGATTTTCTGGTGATTTTTTACTGTTATACTTCAGAAAGGCTTTCTTTCTTTCTTCCAGCGCTTTTTCACATCCAGAGTCCCACCAGGGGTGTTTTGTGTTCTTTTTCAATGGTATCAGTTCTTTTGCCTTCTTTGTAATTTTTGTTCGAAATTTTTCCCAAGAGTCAGCTGGTTCCTTTTCCCTCTCCTCCTTCAGATTGGTTTCTTTGATTGTTCGTATGTCAAATTTCATCATTTGTGTTTTCTTCGGATAGAATTTTTTTGGGGTGAATTTCACTTTAATGCGTGTTAAGTAGTGGTCTGAGTCAATGTTCGCCCCTCTGCGGACTTGGACATCATGGATCTCTTTCTGTACGAAATAGGAGATGGCAATGTGGTCAATCTGATATTCGCCGATCTCTTGTATGGGGGACCTCCAGGTCTTTTGTTTTCTAGGTTTTTTTCTCAAAGATGTAGACATTATTTTTAGATTATTTTGTTGGCATAGTTCAATAAATCTCAGTCCGTTTCTGTTGGTGAATCTGTGTGCTGGATATTTTCCTACAGTTTTTTGGTGTTCTTTCTCTCTGCCAATTTGTGCATCGAAATCTCCCATTATTATTATTATTGTTGTTATGCACTTCCCTTCGATGTGCATTCCTCGACTCTATCACTGAGGTGGAACTGGAAGCTGAGCCGACGGCGGCGGTGATGTGTTGCACATGGACTTCACAACGACTAAAATTTACATTAACTTCATAGCTACTGTAAGTACTACACACGAATTACCGCTTGAATTTCACCACCTTTTCCAAGATGACATTGTTTTTTTTTTCCCTTTGGTCGTTGGTTTCTGGATTATTTGCAATTTATTCATTGAAGTAGTCAACATCCGTATTATTTACGGTTAACTTCTTTAAGAGTGTAGAGAATAACACCTCTACAGATATCTGTTGTAGTATTTTAGACTTATTTTATGTAATTTATTTCGCACTAAAAGCAGCTATTCAACCCACGCAATTTCAACTCCTCAGTTGTTCGCCACTTTCTTCATAGTGGGAACCAAATAAAGAAATGTATTAAAGGAGGTGGTACTTTTTGATTTCAACTACATTTACTTTATTGGTACTCTAGCTTAGCGCCCGCTGCTTCACTTGCACATTGTGGATGGCCTGCAGAGCTTTTTTTACACTGAAGAGCCAAAGAAACTGGTACACTCGCCCAATATCGTGTACGATCCCCGGGAGCACGAAGAAGTGCCGCAGCACGACATGGCGTCGACTCGACTGA
Source organism: Schistocerca americana (assembly GCF_021461395.2). NCBI lineage: Eukaryota > Metazoa > Arthropoda > Insecta > Orthoptera > Acrididae > Schistocerca > Schistocerca americana. The sequence continues at coordinate 540,935,975 of NC_060121.1, forward strand.
TGTCTGAAGTGGTGCTGGAGGGAATTGACACCATGAATCCTGCAGGGTTGTCCATGAAATCGTAAGAGCACGAGAGCTTGGAGATCGCTTTTGAACAACACATTGTAAGGCATCCCAGATACCCTCAAAATTTTCATGTCTGGGGAGGTCGGTGGCCAACGGAAGTGTTTAAACTCAGTAGAGTGTTCCTGGAACCACTCTGTAGGGATTCTGGACGTGTGAGGTGACGCATTGTCCTGCTGGAATTTTCTGAGTCTGTCGGAATGCACAATGGTCATGAAAGGGTGCAGGTGATCAGACAGGATGCTTATGTACATTCACCTGTCAGAGTCGTATCTAGACGTATCAGGGGTCTTATATCACTCCAATTGCACAAGCCCCACACAATTACAGAGCGTCCACCAGCTTGATCATCCCCTGCTGGCATGCAAGTTCCATGGATTCATGAGGTTGTCTCCTCACCCGTGCACATACATCCACACGATACAATTTGAAACGAGACTCTTCCGACCAGGAAACATGTTTCCAGTCATCAACAGTTCAATGTCGGTATTGACGGGTCCAGGTGAGGCATAAAGGTTTGTGTCGTGCAGTCATCGTGGGTACACGAACAGGCCTTCAGCTCCGAAAGCCCATGTCGATGATGTTTCGTTGAATGGGTAGCACGCTGCGTTTGTTGATGGCCCAGCATTAAAATTCTCTTCATTCGTCTTTGGTCCCTTTCCTGCGGAATCTTTTCCTGGCCTCAGCGATGTCGGAGATTCGACGTTTTACCGGATTCCGGATATTCACGGTACACTCTTGAAATAGTCGTACGGGAAAATCCCCACTTCATCGCTACCTCGGAGATGTTGTGTCTCATTGCCCGTGAGACGACTATAACACCACGGTCAAACTCACTTAAATCTTGATAACCTGTCATTGTAGCAGCAGCAACCGATCTAACAAATGCGCCAGACACTTGTCCTATATAGGCGTTGCCGACCGCAGCGCCGTATTCTGCCTATTAACGTATCACTGTATCTGAATACACATTCTTATACCAGTTTCTTTGGCGCTTCAGTGTATTTAATCGAATTTTTATGTTGTCCACAAATTTTAACACCTAACTGTAACACCTTCTAAGCTTTTCAGTCTAATTATGAACATATAAGCATGGTCTTTTCCGATTGTATATCTGACCAAGAAGCGATTCTGGTAGTTGGAGTCCAAAGATCTTGTTAATCATGCATTTTACGTTGTTGTGGAGATATTGTCTTAGCAGTTTTCATATTTCCTTATGTATAACCGAGAAGTATAATACCGGTTTTCGTAAATTTAGCTTTAAGATTTTTTTAATGTAACGAAGTAATTTTCTTAAAAATTTTCATCCCCTATTGAACTCACTTAACAGTTGAATTTCCAGAAACACTGAAACATGTATTTTGTTTATTTCTAATTGAGAAGTCAAAACGAATCATCATATATGTAGCCTTAACAATCCTTCACTATTACTTTTGCAATTATTTATTTTAAAAAACTTTCTCCTACTATTTTGAATTTTCAGAAATGCTGAAACACGTATTTTTTATTTTATGACTAACAAACCAGATACCATGTTTTATAGTTCTAGCTTCATTATTCTCTTAATAGCGACATACTTTCAGAACGCCTTTCATCCCCTATTTCACTCCCTTAGGAGTGGAACTTTGGACAGTCCCTTCTTAAACGATGCTTACAGTATAAGATCCAAACCCTTTCCAAACTTCAAATTGCTATCCTTAGCGGTTTGGTGTCGGCGATGTTGAGTCAGTGGATTAGTCTGACCCTATTTCAACCACTTTGGAATTGAATTTCCAAAAACAATTAAACATATATTTTTTCATCTCTAACCGAGAACCCAAACACCATCTTTCAAAGAATTTGCTTAAAAAATTCTTTCACATGGAAATATTTTGATAAAGTGTGTCACCCGCTGTTCCACCCCCTTAGGGGCTAAATTTACAAAAACAGTGACATGCGTATGTCTTATTTTTAACAGAGAAGCCAAATACAAATTTTCCCAGATTCAGCCTCAGAAATGTTTGCACAGTGAAATGTTTCCATAAAATCTTTCATCCTCCATTTTATCCCGATAGATGTCGAACTTTCAAAAACACTGTAACACGTATTTATTTTATTTGTAACTGAGAAGTCAAATACTACTGTTCATAGATGTAGCTTTAAAACTACTTTGGTTATTCTTTAATAATGACATATTTATTTTAAAAAAACCATAGTTTAAAAAACCCCATAGGATTAAATTTCCAAAAATGCTGGAACACATGTTTCCTTACTTTTGACCGAGAAAACACATACCGATTTTTCTATATCTAGCTTTAAAATTGGCTTAATTTAAAACAAACTTCATCCCCTATTACAAACCCCTTAGGTTGGAATTTCGAAAAATCCCTTCCTAAACGACGCCTGCAGTAGAAGTTCCACAGCTTCTCAAATGACAAGATTTTATCGTTAGCGGTTCGGGCTGGGCGATGATGATTCAGTCAACCAGTCAGTCAGGACTTTGCATTTTATACATGGAGATGATTAGTTTCTGTATATTAGGCCGTTTTGAAGTGATTTTCTGTATAAAAGAGAGCACTCTGTTTACCTATGCAGATAGAAAGAATGAAACGAAAGCAATTTATTAGAAAATTATTTATCTTTGGCTGAAAAAAGTGCACATGTGTTAAAATGGCAGCATCTTTAAATTTACGTGCTCTATCCGTTTCGCTTTGCTCATAACCCTCTCCGCCCCGTGCTGTCTCATTAGTTTGACAACTTAACATTTTAATAACGCGCGAAATTTACAAAGATATTGTATTGACCAAAGATCAAACATAAGCCTGAACTTACAATTTCAAATAACTGTGACTGTACGTTTATATGTGTACTTGAGGAAGATTAATAAAAGTAGGATAGCAGAACAGGAACAAACACAGGTAAATATCAGGCGACGCATCACTTCCGGTGATAAGATAATGCTGTAACTGATAAATAGCAGGTATCTAGTGCCAGTACGACATCTGAGAACAATCTCGACTCAAGTAAGGCGACACATCACTTCCGGCGATAAGATAATGTTGTAACTGGTAAGTAGTAGTTATCTAGTGCCAGTAAGACATCTGATAACAATCTCATCTCAAAGTCAGAACATCGTGTTACACCTAACACAAGTGGGCGAGGTAACCCCTGTCCCACTCCTCTCCCCCTGAGAAACCACAATCCAGTCCATACAAGTTAGCAAGTTGTATGAGTTGTGTTCCAGTCCTCCAGGGAAACCCCAACCTACCCACACTCCCGAAGGAATTGTATGTGATACAGGACATAACTTGATACCAGTCACGTGGTTGTTGGGCACTTGTGTGATATAAAATTGGTGGAAACCGCTCTCACCCCCTATCTCTCTCAGCCAATAGTAACACATTTAAACTGTTGGTACCCTTCCTCAACCTCTATAACTAGAGCAGATGCACAGGACTCTTTATTTGAGGTCTGTGCAGCATAGGGAGAGGATAATGTTTGTTATAAACTAATTATACGTTAACAATATTTTTCTCTCTATATTTTAATAATGAAAGAATCAAGAGCTAGTAACAGCGATACAATAAATTAACCTGTAGTTTATTAACAACAATTTTTCCAATAAATCTTATACAACAATTTTTATTAACAATTATTTCAGTTTTTTTATGTTTTCATTTACAAAAACTGTTCTACAAGAAACGTTTTTTATTGTGATGACTTTTGAAACTATGAGGTAATTATGTACACTAAAAACTAGTAGAAAGAACTTAAATTCTGCGATTCCTATTGAATTTCTAGTTAGTGATTGGTTTTCTCTCATTCTACACACAATATTTAAATTTTTAATCATTTCCTTCTGATCACTTCTGTATACAGAATAAAGGAAATGGGGACTAGCAGCACCAGATAAAGAAAAACCACACATGCATACGAACACATATAAATATTTACAACATATAAACACACACATAGTGTGAAATAGTGTACACAATTTGTATACAGACACGTAGTGTGCATTCAGGTGCGTGCGCGCACACACACACACACACCTATGACAAATGATTCATATTCCACAATGAGGTCTTCTGAAATAGATACAAATCAACATAATCAGTTATTCTGAACCTAATAATAAGAGTATGGTAGGCTCCCAATCCCATGCCTCGGATGAACTATTTGTTATTATGATGGGACTGTACAATATTCATCCACAGTGCAGTGTGTACCTCATGACCGAATTATAGAAAGCCCATTGTGCATGTCATATTTGGAGTGGTGTAAACGCTCCTAAGCAGGCACTTCTTGTAATCTTTTATCGACGTAACCTTTGAGGTCAAGCGATGCTTATCCTTAGCCTGACTCTGGATGGCAACTGCATCAATGTGGTGTGCATAAATTTTCGATCTAAGTCCCATAAAACTCCACAATCCCTGCGCCATTCGCCTTACCTTCCATCAGACCAATAACCCTCTTTTTTTGAGATATTAAGCAAATAAGGACTATCGACTGCATATCTAGGTGTGTCGAATGCTTCAGGATTGAACCTAATTACTTCATACCGATAGCAGCCTTTCACCGAATAGATGAAACTGTCTGTATCAAAATAAAGTGATTTGGGATCAGCGAAGTTCGACATCACAAACTCATAGTGGAATCGGTACATGTGGAATCTGAAGAGGTCCAAAATACACATAACAACATAGACAGGCTTCGTGAAATACACCAAAAGCTTAATCATCTTCACAATTACTAACCCTTTATAGAAGATGGTGGCCTGCTTAAAATTTGGCGTGGTGATGTAATCTGTAGAGTCATACTGCCCACCCCTACGGTAAACTAAATAAATTTCTTGGTGTTTTCTAACATTTCCCACGGTTTCCCGAGAAACTGAAATATTTATTAATTTATAAAAATGTTTCTATAAGGAACACAACATGAGACCACTCTTTTGTATGTTTATATCAATGTACACTTTCATAAAGTGACGCTGATTGATAGCGATGTTGTATGTCATTCTAATAAGTCCTGTTCCCAAACTGAGATCTCGCTGGAAGAGTCTGTATTGCAGAATATGTCTCTCGCTACTCCCCGGTGTTATCATCAGCTGGGGACAGAACCACTGCACAGAACTAGGTGCTCCATAAACAATGACAAGTCCCTGTGTGCATCATGCAAATGAGTGGCATATGCCAGTTCTGTGTCCAATACATATCCTGCAACAGAATCCACAGACACATTTTGGATTTCTTTCTCCAGTCTGATAAGTTTCTCTTTGGACAGCCGTCGTAATCCTCCAAACTGCAGAGTTGTGGTATAGCATGCCCTTAGAGGTTGTTTATGTCCAAGTAAACGATGTAACTTAAATTGTCAGATGGCCTGCATTCTTCCTTGCTCATTCTTGGGTTATTGGCTATACACTAGCAAAGTCCCTGCCAATCCCATGTTCTAAAAAGTGCAGCATGTCAGCATTGGTCAGTAGTTTGACATTGTATTCCAGAAAAGCCCAGCCATGGTGTAATAGAAAGCAGGATCCAGACAGTATGTGTACAGGCATATATTCTGTAATTTCTTGGAAATGTCTGCGATCATATGTATATCAGTGTTTATGTACAGTCTAGCATATTTCCTTGAATCAGATCTGCCAGATTCCTGCCAGCCATTCAGTGATGGCCATACTCCATTTCTGTTACAGACGTGCCTGTTAATCTACTGGCAAATGCAGTTATGTTGGGCAATGTGGTTTAGTGGAGTCTCTCCGTCAAATCCAGATATCTGTAAGGAAGGACCGCCTTCTTTGTCAGTAGCTGAAACTCTCCATCATCAGAATATGTAGCTCTGTTGATATGCATATCCTCCTGTCACACTGTCTCAGCAAGTTTCTGAAGATACGTGGACATGAAATGAAGCGAATCCATGAAGCAGAGCCTTACTCTTGGTGCGATTCTCTATGAAAACGAAATGTAGTTTTAAACGGTGGCAGGGATGAGACTGATCTTATCACCCTTCACCCCAAAATCACCCAAGTATTGAAGGAGAAGGTGGGCATTGTACACACTTAAATTGTGGCGAAAGATGGGTATGTGCCATGGGAGTTGGCATTCAAGTTGCGTGCATTGTGAGCTGCACCATGGAACTTCCCTGTAGAACGAAAATGGTTTCCACATGGAGTCTCTGCTTCTCTATCGGAAGACAGCACACATATACGACAGTCAATGCCAGCTTGTATAAGGCATCATTCCCCTGCGAGCTGATCATGGGAATATTGTCACTATAAAAACAATAAGCTTCCAATGTGAGTTTTTCGAGCTCAGTGAGCAGCCAACTCGAAGTATTATCCCCAACATATGATTCGAATTTGTTTAGGTTGGAGTCATATGAGCACATATGGTACACATCTTCTATGAAGGCAGTATGAGAGACACGGGGGCCACATTCACAACTTCTATAGGAGCCAGGAGGCACTCGAAGTCAGCATATACAACAAAGGGAATTGCTCCTGGTGGTGGACATTCTTGAACTTTAAGCACTTTTTTTCCTTGGTGGCATTTCCACAGACACCAGCTCATGGCTAGGGCAGTCAGTGACATGCCGCTCTATGTACTCAATCTTGATAAAGGAGCCGAGGCATCTACATAAAAAATAACTTGTATATTCTTTTGTATTCAATTGGAAGGACAGTAGGAGGTGCTAGTTTCTGAGGCAGACTTAATGCTGCTTCCTACTCTTGGAGGTAGCGGCAAATCTACGTATTTGAGATACTGACTGGCTAATCTTGAAAAGTAGAAGGGTGCAACTACTTTATGCTTTACTTTGAAATGCAATAAAGACATGATTAAATAAATACGTGCTGCAGTATTATCGCTTACTTTCGTTTATTCTTACTTTCGTTTATTCTCTGTTATCATATTTATTTTTCTTGCCCCTGTAATGTTCTCGATTTATTCACACACTGGTGTGTTTGTGCGTACTTAAATTTTGTTAATAAAGTAGTTATACTAAAACCACAGCATCATCCACGTACTGGTACTGAATTGTAGCTACCTATGATTCAGAATCTGATACTGCCAGTTTACATGCCTACAAACGCACTACTCAGTCACATAACAGTTAAACCTCCACCATTCTGGCAACAAAATCTTCTTCTGTCGTAGCACAACTCACAAGCCAGTTCATGTTTGGGTACGTAACTTCTGAAGAAACCAAATATATTAGGTCTATAACTTTGCTTCCGCCGAATTGCAATAGACAGCAGTAGCGGCAAGTGGGGTTCAGGTGATTGGTCATAGGTGTAATACACTAAGCTTAGGCATCTGTAAATATAATGCCATAAAATATTAGTCGATTTGTGATTGCATCATAAGGTTACTCTCGATTAAGGGCGTCAACTTACGTACCCATTTCTCGTCATTTGCAGAAAGCTTTAATTTTCTGCTTTAACATGAAGAAATCTGCGGCTGTGGCTCTTAAAATGCTGGGTAATACCAATGGTGAGAGAACTATTAGTAGAAGAACGTGCTAGTGTTTTCAACGCCTTAAGAACGGTGATTTTGAAGTGGAAGACGGGCATGGCGGTGGAAGACAGAACGTTTTCGTAGCTACTGAAGCAGACGAAGACAGTCACAGGACATCATTATCGAAAGCAGTTGATACGTTCGAGCCCAGCACTGAAACACAAACGGCCACAATACAGCGATAGACACGTAAAGGTAATTTTGCAGCAGGTCAGTGTTCGACTCCATGTCGCAAAACCCCTCAAAATATACATGGAAACGTTGAAATGAGAAGTCCTATTCCTCCCGCCGTATTCTCCATACGTTGCTCTCTCTGACTACCACCTTTTTCGATCAATGGCATACAGTCTAGCTGACCAGCGCTTGCGATCATATGAACAAGTGCAAAATTGAATCGATTCATCGATCCCCACAAAACCGTCCAGTTGTTGCACCACGGGATTGGTATGCTATCCGAAAGGTGGGAGAATGTAGTGGCCAGCGATGGTCAATACTACGAGTCACAATTTTTTTTGTAAAGTTTTTACAATAAAGCCCCGAACTTCGAGAAAAAACGGTGGAAGCAAAGTTGTGGACCTAGTAGTTATGTCATCACTGCTCTCAACGAGGACACACCCACGAAAGTGAAGCATATTTCGGCCTCTTCACCAGGTATTTATCAACGTGCTGCCATTTTGACCTAATCAGTCGCCTGTCTCAATCTGGAGTCAAATGATTAGAAAAGTTACACCGAACAGAAAAGTCAGGTGATCACACTCCTACACAAATGCTGCGCCACCTATAGACCCTGGTAAGCAATGCAGTTAATGAAGATATTCCACAGAAAATCTGAGTGCCTCCATATGTGCTGACAATCTCACCGCTTCAGCAAAAGCAGCAGACTGCATTGCAGAGTTATATTCATCCACATGTGTCGTAGCCATATGCCCACAATCTGGCAATTCTCTCACCTCGTTATAAGCACAGATTGTTGAGCTTACTTCACAAGCCTCCGCCGTTCAAATATAATATTGCATTCGCCGGTCACAGCGGCACCATTCGCCAGGGAGATGCTTAGCTATGAAGATATGTTGGTGCAACAAACGATGTAGCTCTGAAGCTCGAAAATGCTCCTCCCTATGTGAGATGGGAAATGTGCCCAGACATCAGTAATGACGACAACTGGTTTACCAGATGGTAGAGGTTGTTTGTTTGTCATGGAACACTGTATACAATTCTATCTTCTAATGGACACAGGTGGCGACGTTTGATGTATCTGTGTTTTCAAGTACATAATTTGCAGCAGGGGTGACGACTGTTACCTGATTGCTGCCAATGGTACCACAGTTAAGACACATGGGTGTGTCACACTTTCACAGAACTTAAGCTTTCATCATGTCTTTGTGTTGAACTTGATTGTATCAGACGTAGTATTCCCCCATTTTTGGAGAAACATTTTTATTATTTTGCAGCATGCTATTGGACCTGTGCCCTGCCATCTTCTTGACACAACCACAAGCTTATCTAGACTTGGACGTTTACACTGTGTGGACAGCAGCGCCATACACATGATCATAGGCGCTTCTCTGTATTTGAGACTCTTCAAATAGTTCCTGAAGATCACACTACAACCTGTACAGCACTCAACAATGCATTATATTTTATTCATGCCAGGTCCGAGGACCAGTAGTTCACCCTCGAACTCGTCGAATACCACAGAAGAAATTGTAAGTTTGTGAGGATGGGAGAGGCGCCCTCTCTTACTCACATTAATCATCTGAGACTGACTATGAATATATGTGTGTGTGTGTGTCTTTGTGTGTGTTTCTGGCTCCTCTTCACCTGATGCTGCTAGTCCCTATTTCCCACTGTTTTGTATTACATAGTTCCACGTAGTCAGCACGTACACAACTTTCCCACTAGAACGTGCCCCGAAAAGCACAACAGCGCAGGCGCAGCGCTCGTCCATCTCCGCCCTACGAGATGGCGCTGCCATAGGAACGGACCAAATTCTGCTTCCGCCGATCCATGTATTAATATGTAATGCAGCCAATGAGATTGCTACTAACGTAGAACCTTTTCTTCTTGCGGATCACACTCACGCAGTGATACATGAACGTGTGAGCTATTATAGTAAGTGTACAGACCTTCGATTAGTCAGTCTGCATTTGTCTGCAACAGTCTGTACGAGTTCTACATTTGTCTGTACCAGTTTATAGTCAAGTTTCAGTCTGCACCTAATAAGATGACCATATTCCTGTACATAGCCATGAAGATAAATGTATAGACACTTTTGTCATGTATCAGAGATATGTGAGAATAGGATTAACGTACCAACACCAAAGGAACTCCAGATTCTCAATTGTAAATAGCATCCAGAACCAATTACTATTAAAAACAGTCTTGATCACGATTTATTTTACAAGGTGACCGGTTTCGACCACTACTGTGGTCATCTTCAGACCATTGAGTAGGAACCCCTTTCTGTTGTGATTCTCCAACAGAAAGGGGTTCCTACTCAATGGTCTGAAGATGACCACAGTAGTGGTCGAAACCGGTCACCTTGTAAAATAAATCGTGATCAAGACTGTTTTTAATAGTAATTATTTACAAGACATTGATCACTGCTGTTCCCATAATGCATTCAAAAGTAATCCAGAACCAAGTTAAGTGATTTTTATGCTTGTTATTATTTTAATAAATGTGTCTGAAAATTAATCAAGTTCTGTTTAAAGTTGGTCACCGTCAATCTACTACTCTAAGTGTGCAAGTGGCATTTCTATCGTCTGACCTAACGGCAGAAGATAAACACGCCACGATAAGACCATGAGACATATTGCTGACACTCGCCTACTTCGTTAGAGTGACAAGTCAAATAATCTGGTGGTGTGTGTACCGAAGGTCTTACAGTACGCACACCACACCCACATAATCTATGTATAAATGATCAGAGAGGAACGATTAAAAATGTAAAAACTGTATATATAGTGAGAGAAAACCAACCACTAAGTGCAAATTCAATGGAAAGGTAGTATTTCGAGATGTTCTGTTTACTAGTTTTTAGTATTTAAACATACCTGAGAGTTCCAAGATTTTATGTGTCATTAGAAAAAATATTTATTATAAAATATCTTTGTAAATAGAAACACAAAGAAAGTTTGAAAAACATGGTTACTAAATAACAAAAATTATTGTAAGAAATTGTTTTGTAAATTGTTATAAAAATCGTAAGTTAAGTTGTTGTGTGATTGTTATTATTTCCTGATCGTTTCACTTTTGACCTATAGAAAAAAACTGTTGTTAATAATAATTTGTTTATAAAAAACCTCTCCCTATGGTGCAGAGAACTGGAATGAAGAGGCGTAGCAGTTTTTCTAGATGTAAAGGATGATGATGGGTTTGTCGTCATTTTGATGTGGTTCTATTGGCCGGATGATATTGGGGCAAGGAAGGAGTTTCTCGTCATCTTAATGATTTTCCACTGGCTGAGAGAGGTAGAGGGATGAAAGCGGTTTCCCGTTAATTTTATGTCACACACGTGCGCAACAACTTTGTGACCTGTATTGGGTTACATCTCGTACCACAGACAATTGCCTCAGATGCGCAGATAGGATGGGGGCTCACCTGGGTGACCTTGAATGGAGGAGTTGCGGAATTGCCCAAGGTATATGATCTGGGTGGTGCTTCTGTGAGGAAGGGGAGTAGGGGTTTGCTTCGACCACTTGCTTCAGTTGTAACATGATACTCCTGAGCTCGTACTGACACTAGATGACTGTTACTTGTCAGCTACAGCTTTATCCTATAAAGAGAAGTGATGTGTCGCTTGATGTTTTCCCGTCTTTGAACCCACCCTCCTATCCTACTAATAAATAGCAAGAAGTAAAAGTAATACGGAAAGTAAAAATTAAAATTAATTTTTTTAAATATTGCGTAAGGTACATGTAACTTTTAAATTCAGTTATTGTACCGACGACTTTTGGTTGGTTCTTGGAAGAATGTGACTGAAGTTATCGAGAAACGTTGTAGTCTGTAAATCTAATAGGTGAATCTGGCTGACTTTTCAAATGAATGTAAATTTCAGTTTCATGTAAAACACTGATTCTCTTCCCTTTCCTAGCGTAGATTTGGAGATTTTCGTTAACGCTCTTCAGTCAATGTCTGTTGTTTAACAGATGCATCGTTCCCATTAGATTTTATGTGCTGTTTTAAGAGAATTCGAAAGTTTCATCTGGTTTACCCACTGTACACTTCTTCACAATCTTCAGGTCAGATTTTTTATATACCTGACTTACTGATTGTGTTCGTTGAATTTGTTGTGTGTTATAATACTACTAATTAGTAAAAAATAGCGAAAGTTGCCGAAAGTGGAACTTCAATCTGACGTCGTGGCTTGAACCTGTACGTGAATTCCCAGATGTTCAAGTTTCGTGCTAGAGGAGGGGAAAGGGGGACGACATTTTGAGTACATTCCACCTGCCTTCGCCTAGGATAAGTGAGAAAGTCACGGATTTAACATGATGTTTCTAATGTCTAATTCGTTTTTATTGCCTTTTTGTAGCCTATTGTTGTTGTTGTGGTCTTCAGTCCTGAGACTGGTTTGATGCAGCTCTCCATGCTACTCTATCCTGTGAAAGCTTCTTCATCTCCCAGTACCTACTGCAGCCTACATCCTTCTGAATCTGCTTAGTGTATTCATCTCTTGGTCTCCCTCTACGATTTTTACCCTCCACGCTGCCCTCCAATACTAAACTGGTGATCCCTCGATGTCTCAGAACATGTCCTATCAACCGATCCCTTCTTCTAGTCAAGTTGTGCCGCAAGCTCCTCTTCTCCCCAATCCTATTCAATACCTCCTCATTAGTTACGTGATCTACCCACCTAATCTTCAACATTCTTCTGTGGCACCACATTTCGAAAGCATCTATTCTCTTCTTGTCCAAACTATTTATCGTCCATGTTTCACTTCCATACATGGCTGCACTCCGTACAAATACTTTCAGAAACGACTTCCTGACGCTTAAATCCATACTCGATATTAACAAATTTCTCGTTTTCAGAAACGCTTTCCTTACCGTTGCCAGTATACATTTTATATCTTCCCTACTTCGACCATCATCAGTTATTTTGCTCCCCAAATAGAAAAGCTCCTTTACTACTTTAAATGTCTCATTTCCTAATCTAATTCCCGCAGCATCACCTGATTTAATTCGACTACATTCCATTATCCTCGTTTTGCTTCTGTTGATGTTCATCTTACATCCTCCTTTCAAGACACTGTCCATTCCGTTCAACTGCTCTTCCAGGTCCTTTGCTGTCTCTGACAGAATTACAATGTCATCGGCGAACCTCAAAGTTTTTATTTCTTCTCCATGGATTTTAATACCTACTCCGAACTTTTCTTTTGTTTCCTTTATTGCTTGTCGCATATAGAGATTGAATAACATCGGGGATAGGCTACAACCCTGTCTCACTCCCTTCCCAACCATAGCTTCCCTTTCATACCCCTCGACTCGTATGACTGCCATCTGCTTTCTGTACAGATTGTAAATAGCCTTTCGCTATTAGGCTACCTTAAAAATGAGATATGCCGATTTCCATCGAATCAGTAATATGTAAACAATAACTGTGCATCCATTTTGTTTTTCTTATATGTCATTTGTATATATCATCCTTTTTAATTCTTATTGTAGCTTGTGATTACTATGTACTTAGGGCAGCTTATAAGCGTAGAAGGCTCTTGTCAGAGCTGAGTGGAGAAGGACAAGGCACGCATTATTCACGGTAGCCGGGCACGCTGCCACCGAGCCAGACAGGCGCTGGGATGCGGCCTAACGTCTCTCCACGGCACCAAGGACGCACAGGAAAAGTTTTTTTACCCTTCCTTAACTTACAATTGGCTTCAGAGCCAGCCAAACAGAAAACATGCTTTTAAATTTCATTTCACTGCCTCCGCTGAGTTAGAGAAGGACTCCGCTCTCTTTCTTAGTGCTGAGAAGACAACTCCGGCGACAGATTGGAATCTTCAGAAAATGCGGACACGGGACACATGGGAAAGGCACCCACCTCTCACACCTAAATTTTTTTGTTTTTTTCTCAGCTCCAAGCCATAGCGTGGGAAACAGAGAGCGCCATTCCTATTGGCGGAAGTGTCGTGACATCAGAGGGGTGGCTGTCATGTCCCTCACCTATGCCAAAAGACTGCAACTAAGCGTTCGATAGGATGTGGCTCGTTTTCCATTTTGGTAGTAAGGAGACTCTTGCGGCGCTCAGGCTTGTGATTGGAAAAGACTAATGGAACAGATAGAAAGATAATGGGGGTACGAGTTTTCGTAATTTCCACCGGAAGATATACGTCTCACATCTTCTCTCTAGACACCCTCGATACTCTGACAACAGAAGGGTCGGTTTCCCATGTTCTCAGTCCCAACACGCCAAACAGTCGTCTAACTGCTGGAAAACTTCTGTTTGGTGTGAGGTAATGAACAACTTCCACTTGAAACTACAATTCCGGAATGACCTTCTGCCTTAGCGTTCAGCCAAGAAGACAGATTTATGTTAGCCTACTGCTCTGTCAGCTCACAATTTGTCATTAAATATGAAAGGTAACGGACGTCTGGTTCACATTTCTGAAAGTATAAGAATACTTCGTGCTTCCCAGGCCAAACAGGAGAGCTTCACTCTAAGTGCGGGTTCGATATGAGCATGACGCAGAATAACTTATTTTACTGCACTGAGGCCTTCTGACTTTATTCACACAAATGAAATATTCCTTATCTTCGTGACCGGTTGTTTGAAAGTTTAAAGGCAGGTTTCGCATTGGAATGGACACATACTGTCGTTCTTATTAACGTAAATTTGAAGAGGGATTTTTCGGTACTTATTTCAGCGTAGGGTAGGATTAGTCGCATTTTTGCCACCAACCACCAGATGTGTCTGTACAGACGGATCCGTCATGCAGCAAATGAGGTGTTCCATCACACCAGCAGTCGCAGATACGACGACAACGCACACATGATTGATACGGTAAAGCACAGCTCAGCTCCGGCAGTTGACTCCTTGCTCAGCTCTGGTCGTAATTCATTTTATAATGTACATTTATTGTTGATGAACAAGATCATATTCCTTCGGGAATGAATAGTAGGAAAACTGTCAGGTTGTTCCATTCCTTTCCCCTTGCTATGAAAACATTCACCAACCAATTAAGTAAGTTAATTTTTAAGCAAATCTTGTTTATAGCCACCACTCAGACAACAGTGTTGCTGAAACATGTTAAATGTGCTACTTTTTGTTTGTTCAAAATCATAAATGAAATTCATCAAACATACTACCTTTCTTTCAAGTTTCTAGTACCAGTCATCAATAAGATCTGTATACCATTCTTAAGGGTGATGGAGCGGCTCATTGGATTTCACTAAAATAGTTTTTTTAAGATGCACGTGCGGTTCTAGGCGCTTCAGTCTGGAACCGCGTGACCGCTACGGTCGCAGGTTCGAATCCTGCCTCGGGCATGAATGTGTGTGATGTCCTTAGGTTAGTTAGGTTTAAGTAGTTCTTAGTTCTAGGGGACTGATGACCACAGATGTTAAGTCCCATAGTGCTCAGAGCCATTTGAACCATTTTTTAAGATGCATAATTTTTCATTAAGTCCGTAAAAGGGATAGTTCATATGTAAATATTCCCAATCTTGGGTTGAATGACACAGGGCTAATTTATTTCTCGCGTTATCCAATATGCGCTGCGTAGTTTTGTTAAGCATTTAACTTAAGGGAAATACTGTGGTGCTTCACGTACACATACACAATACCTGACCTCCCCTGAAGGTGATTCCTTTGTTAGAGGAACTTCCTTTAAACAGGTATACCTATCGGCTGACTTCAGTCTAAAAAAGGTACAGCCCTAACACCAACTACTACAGGAATTTTTCGATGAGTGATCCCACCACCATCCACTACAGTGTCACCTATAAGCTATGCCAGCTTGCACTTCCCATACCTATTGTGGTGCAGGCCAAGTGAAACCCGATCTATTGACAGACCCAACTGGCACCGCTGCAGTGTGAGCCATGCCCTCTGCCATCAGGGCCCATCAGCCCCATGTTAACACGCCTAACAGCCGCTTTAAGATGAGGCCGATCATGGCGCTGAAACAGTTGCACGAAATGCACATTAGTGTCACAAGTTTGAGAAGCTATCTTTACCAGGTCACCACCTACATCATATTCCCCGTCCCTATCAGGACTATTCCCTGCTCCACTCACAGTCATTACCTGATTCTTTGTGTCACTTTGAAGCGTAGTGCAACCTTCAATGAAAACTACATCTCCTGCCATAACAATGAACAAATTACTTTTTTGACGTCCCCTTGTTCATGTGCATCCATCAGTATACAACAGTTTGAAGTGGCGTTTATTCATAATCAAAACAATTTGCTGCTCAGTCCAGTAGCAACGGCATTGACGAGCCTACTGCATTCCGAGAAGTTTTTTAATTTTGTGCAAAAACGAAACTCGCACAATGGCCCACGAGGTGGTCGAGTTGTCGACACTGAAATGCTCACTATAGCTGAACTGCTGCATCATCGAGGAGATAAAGATGTACTGACTGTTACGTCATGCGGACAAGATGGTTACAATGCGGTCACTTGCGACATCCAGTTACCACGCGTCTCTGCGTATAATCCTGGCCCACATACCGTTATCCCTCACTTTCTCTGTGGAAGAACCTGCCCCGTTCGAGCTAAAAAATTGTGGAATGATCATTTTGTGACACAAGGGTCTGTCTAACGACACACCAAATTTCAGACAAACTCACATGCTGGTATACGCCATTTGACTTCAATGAAGAATGCTCATACGTGTTTCCACATTCCATATGATTTGATGGTTCGTTAGTGAGTGAGAGTGGAGTAGCAACGAACTTCCAGGTCACAGTAGAGGATAGTGTTGCTGTGCTGCTCCCATGTGGACGCCATTTCCCTGCGATCTTAATTACTTTCCCATATAATGGTGTTTTATAGAAGGGGCGGTCAAATAATTTCCGTAGGAATGCCGCAGAGTGCAGAATAGGTATGCCAATCGGCAAAATACCCTTGAGAATTGAGGCAATCATCCCACTGACGCACCAGGTTGAAGATATCCGTTTGGTAAAACACGGTGTCCTGTTGTGTGAAGAAATCCGTAACTGCTTGCTGCACATCGTCGTGCACCAGCAACCGTCGACCCTTCAGGGCCATTTTTAAGGGAGCGAAGTCTCGATAATCGTATGGGGAGAGGTCAAGACTGTGGAGCAGCTGCTCGAGTGTCGCCCACTTGAGCTGGCGTAACATCTGTTTTACGACATTTGCGGTTTGAGGACGTGCATTATTACAAAGAAGCAGCACCCCTTGGCGTTCCATTCCTCAACGGTTTTCTGCGACAGACGTGCTGCCCCACACACGTTCTTTATTCTCCGATGGATGTCTGCTGGTGTTTGTCCTTTGGCAGCCAAGAAAAGAATAACAGTACATTGGTCTTGTTTGGACACATTGGCAATAACGTCGCCACTGCCTACACGTCCGTACTCATACAGCCATATTGGAGTCGCGCTACGTTGCAAATACGCTGCAAGATCACCCTCAAACGGAATATTTTTGATAGCCCATCATTATACTGGGTGATCAAAATGTCAGTATAAATTTGAAAACTGAATAAATCACGGAATAATGTAGATAGAGAGGTGCAAATTGACACACATTCTTGGAATGACGTGGGGTTTTATTAGAACAAAAAAAAAAAAAAAAAAAAAAATACAAAAGTTCAAAAAATGTCAGACAGATGGCGCTTCATCTCATCAGAATAGCCATAATTAGCATAACAAAGTAAGACAAAGCAAAGATGATGTTCTTTACAGGAAATGCTCAATATGTCCACCATCATTCCTCAACAATAGCTGTAGTCGAGGATTACTGTTGTGAACAGCACTGTAAAGCATGTCCGGAGTTTCGGTGAGGCATTGGCGTCGGAAGTTGTCTTTCAGCATCCCTAGAGATGTCAGTCGATCACGATACACTTGCGATATCAGGTAACCCCAAAGCCAATAATCGGACGGACTGAGGTCTGGGGACCTGGGAGGCCAAGCATGACGAAAGTGGCAGCTGAGCACAGGATCATCACCGAACGACGCGCACAAGAGATCTTTCACGCGTCTAGCAATATGGGGCGGAGCGCCATCCTGCATTAACATCGTACGTTCCAGCAGATGTTTATCAGCGAGGCTGGGGATGATGCGATTCTGTAACATATCGGCGTACCTCTCACCCGACACGGTAGCAGTTACAAAACCAGAATCACTCATTTCCTCGAAGTAAAAAGGCCCGATAACGGTAGATGTGGTAAATCCAACCCATACCGTGACTTTCTCGTCGTGCAATGGAGTTTCCACGACAGTTCTAGGATTTTCGGGGGCCCAAATTTTGCACTTGTGGGCGTTGACAGACGCTCGGAGCGTGAAATGAGCTTCATCGATCCACAACACGTCACTCAACCAATCGTCGTCTTCCGCCATCTTTTGAATCACCGACACCGCAAATGCCCTCCGCTTCACTAAATCGCCAGGTAACAGTTCACGATGCCGATGGATTTTGTACGGATAGCATCGGAGGGTACGGCTAAGTGCCAACCAAACAGCAGTGTATGGAATGCCGGTGCGACGTGCGACTGCACGACCGCTGACTTCCCCGTGCATAGACGAACTCACTACAGTCTCCATTTCTTCCTGAACTGTCTCAGCAGCATTACGCCTTCTGCTCGATCGGCCACTACGGGGTCTATCGTCTAAACAACCCGTGGCTTCGAACTTGAAAATCATTCTCGCCACAGCTGCATTTGTCAACGGACCTTTACCCGTTCGCATCCCCTTCCTATGGCGATAGGATCGTAACGCTGAACTAGCACATTCCCCATTCTGATAATACAGCTTCACTAAAAGCGCCTTTTAAGGTAACGTCAACATGCTGCGACTGCTGGCGCATCTGATTCTCTCTCTCATTACAGCTCCTTTTATACACGACTGTCATGCGCAGTCACTGACGTTTTGCTGTCCAGCGCTATCTGTCGGACATTTTGTGAACTTTTTTTTTGTTCTAATAAAACCCCATGTCATTCCAAGCATGTGTGTCAATTTTTACCTCTCTATCTACATTATTCCGTGGTTTATTAAGTTTTCAAATTTATATTGACTTTTTGATCACCCGATACAACCTGCGAGGTGCGGAACGTTCTGGCCATTATTTCTGATTGTTGCTGTTTAACACTAAAGGCATACTTTGAGCTATCAAGGAGATTTGACAGTAACTTACGACCGAAGCGTAGTTCGTCGTTGAGTACCCGCTGCCTGAGCTGTTCCGGACTGTCGCCGGTGAACGGGAAGTCACCGACGAGCAGCAGGTACGTGATGACGCCCATGGACCACACGTCGCACTGGTGCGAGTACATGCGCAATTCCATTACCTCGGGAGCTGGACACAGGAGTCTCTGCTGTGACTGCCAAGAACGATTCAACTGCAGAATTAGTTCTTTTAAATCTAGGTGCGTTTCACAAGGAGTAACTTATTTTATAAAGACCTCTATGGTCATTAGAACTCATCAGTATTAGAGTTTACTGAGAAAGTGACCTGAATCACTACCCGATTTTGGCTTCGGTGTCTATAGGAACTGACGTGTATATTTGCATTGTACTACTTGCTTTAAATGTCTGATTGAAAGGAGGTAACTTCAATATTAACGCGTCTTCTGTGTGCTACTTTGTACTAATGGATACGAATACCACATTTACATAAACAGGAAGTATAGAGAAAACAGTGACAGTGCTTTGTATGTTGTGTGGTATGGCAAACTGGTCATTTTCGAATAGGAAACCCACTATACGGAAGTGCATATCATGGGCCCTATGGGACGTTGGGGTTTGAAGACGGTGGCGTCAGAGTTGCTTCACACTGTAGTTGGTTTCCTCCAGCCGTCAGGGTAATGTGAAGGCACATACTGCGCGGTTCTAAAGTGCTCTGTTCTCAACGCAATTAGGCTGTGTGCGCATTAGATAGGAACTTTGGTGTCAGCATTATGACGTGTATCACCATACGAGTATCGAAATAAGCGATCTCGTATTTGATCATGGAAAAATTGATCTCTGTGATGCAGCTGCTGCACAACTGTATACAAAAACGTTTCCCAGCAGAAATAAACCTCGTTTTTCGACGCAAAGCATTTTTTTGTGGTTGTCACGTTTTTCTTTGTAGTATTGAGAAACGCAGGCTCGTTCACGCTGCACGGTGGTCCGCGCCTTGAGTGGATGTGCCGAAATTTTGTCAGTGGAGGTCGGGCTCATCCTGTGTATCTGTAATGGTGTAAGGATATGTCAGTGAAATTAAAACACGAATAACGGATCGCGATATCCAACCTTTTCTTTCAAAAAAGGAGTTCAGAATTTTAACTATTGCATATTTTAAAAATGTGCTGACGTTAACTCTCGGGGTCACTTACACAAGAGTGAAATTCTTTATTTTAGTCGAAAATACCTCCCGGAGCTCTGTTTGCGAGTTGTTTGATGTTACTACCATAACGCGCATCCGCTGCCGATACACATTTATGAGTAAATGAATATAAGATAGCTGGCATGTTGGAGAGAGAGTACGCCTTGATGATGTCTGGAACAGTAGTTAACGCTCTCGATGGAGGAAAGTTGTTCTCACAGGGAGTGATGACATTGGCTTAAAAACCAGAACGATGGGGATGGTACCCATAAAATAGCTGTCAGCCTCGAGGTGTGCTACGAGTCTATGAGGGGTGGGGGTGGGGGATCATGTAAAGGCAGAACAGTCGTAAGCGGACGACCTTTGGGGTTCCTGAAGCACCTCAGCTGTACCAGTTTTACCCAGGCAAATAAGGGTTTGCCAGAGTGGACACATATTCTAGTTGTGGGACTCCTATCGAACATAGCAGTCACGTTAAAACCACGCCCGTTGGATCGTGGGGACCACTTGGATGATTCACTCCTAACCCAAGAAAATAACCCGTGACTTCTATCTATCCGAGCGCTCTTAAACGGCAATATGGCAGGAAAATTCTAAAGGACCATAACTGAAATCCTAGACGTGTTGGATTATAAACAAACAAGAAGGTAGTTTTAGGAAGCTCTCATCTTTTTAAATCCAGAAAGCGTTGTCGACAGTGACTGAGAACCTGAAATCAGTGAAAAAGGTCTCAAATGGAATTCCGATAATGGAGACCGCATCCTATGTCGGGCAACATTGCTCTTAAGCACTGTTTTGGGTAATATCCGATTGTGACAGAACTGCAAATTACCTCAAATTACAGCAAATTTCCTGTGCCATGAAACAATATCATCGGTGTAGTAGTATGTGAACTGAAGGAACAGTAGGTGACTGAAAGTGTCATACAGTTAAGAATATAATGAAGGGCTGCAGAAGATGCCAGTTTTTATCTTCACCGACAACACTTGTGCCGTGTGTAACACTATATCAATTAGGGTTTCAGGGTTGACGCCATTGCTTGAACCTTTCCACTGGCGAGTGTGGTTTCTCTGTCTGGATAGTGAGTGTTTATCCGTGCGTGAGCGGTGCGCTTAGTGGAGTACGGTCAGCACAGTCATCAAGAAGGAAGCTGTTGCTCGGCGGCTGGCCCGCGTGTTTAGAAGGGTTGTTTAGATGATCGCTCGCATGCATGGAGTTATTGTGAGTGTGCTAAGAGGAGCAGTTAGGAGGTACGGAAACCTATGGCTGATGAATTCGGCGATTGTGTAGCTACGTTCTGTTAACGTCCGATGCACGGCGTTATATTGTGGCTATGCTGTCTGTATATTTGATTCTGGCAAGGAATCTTCATTTAGAGCAAGTACTGGAATCTTATAAATGCGATAACGCAATTAGGTAAGAAGTTTTCAGTGCGTCGATATAGTGCATGTGGTGTCACCGCCAGACACCACACTTGCTAGGTGGTAGCCTTTAAATCGGCCGCGGTCCGTGAGTATACGTCGGACCCGCGTGTCGCCACTGTCAGTGATTGCAGACCGAGCGCCACCACACGGCAGGCCTAGAGAGACGTCCTGGCACTCGCCCCAGTTGTACAGCCGACCTAGCCAGAGATGGATCACTGACAACTACGCTCTCATTTGCCGAGACGATAGTTAGCATAGCCTTCAGCTACGTCATTTGCTACGACCTAGCAAGGCGCCATAGCATTTGATATTTATCTTATGAAGCATGTACAATCAAGAGCGATGTTCGATAATTGTGGATTAAAGTTAAGTATTCCAAGAACTACGTTCTTTTCTTTATAGGATAATTACTTTACCTCGTTCCAGACCTCACCCCCGTCTGCGTGTAATTAAACGCGTGCATTTCGGCCTCCTCTAGCAACACGGTGTTGGCTCTTCTGCCAGCACTTCAGTGCATAATAACTGAGTGTAGTCATTGGAGCCCCACATAGTTTTATGTGTGTTGCATACTCTTATGCACCTCATACGAGTGTGTGTTGTAAGTACACAGAGAACTTTTCAGTGCGTCCATATAGTGCGTAACAATTTGATTGTAGGCACTGGAGCCCCGTAACATGTCATGTGCGGTACATGATCTTGTGCAACTTGAATGAGTGTATGTCGTAATCGGACATCTAGCTTATTAGACACTGGATGTCACGAGTAGGTCAGTAATATGTGTTAGTAATTGGTAATGTTCACGGGTATCCACAATAACTTACGTTTGTTCTGTAACCTTATGGATCTTCTACGTATGTAATGTGTTGAAGAACAGTTGCCGGCCGAAGTGGCCGTGCGGTTAAAGGCGCTGCAGTCTGGAACCGCAAGACCGTTACGGTCGCAGGTTCGAATCCTGCCTCGGGCATGGATGTTTGTGATGTCCTTAGGTTAGTTAGGTTTAACTAGTTCTAAGTTCTAGGGGACTAATGATCTCAGCAGTTGAGTCCCATAGTGCTCAGAGTCATTTGAGGAACAGTTGGCTTGCTAGACTTTATATGTTAAGAGTAACGCATCTGTGTACTGGGCGGCTGCACCAGCGGAAACGTCTGCTTCTAACTGAAAGCACACTCTGTTTCCACTACTGAGCTGTTTCAGGTTAGCTATTGCGGTATTTTCTGTGCCTTGTGTTAGCTAGCGGACTGGGACTCGAGTACCAAGATCTATATAGCGGCTCTATTCTGGTTGGAAACATACGGGCTCCTGCCAAGGGAATCTTCGTTCCTAAATATTGTATTTACAATAATTATTGCATATCTGTACTTTAACAGGCTGTCATACCCAGAGTGAATATTGATGTCTTTCGTCTCCGCACTGTTCTGAACTTGCTGCACTGGTTTGTGTTCTATGCTATATCTTTGAACGTGCTAGTAAATTTTAATTGAACGTTTTCTTGAGTGTCTTCTTATTTTTCTGACTTTTGGAGTAATGCTATTTATGAAATTAATTCCTGTCCCAAGATCGCAGTACCGATTTGTTGTTTTACGCTATGATACTGAAGACTAAGCTCAGTTTTAAAGTAAACATTCTCTTTCTGGCATTATTATCAATTTTGTGATTAATGTATTCATGAAAGTAATGAGTGTAACTTATTATACAGATCAAATTAAAACTGTAGTTACATCAACAAGCGAGGAATTGAGCATCTTCATATTATCGCGGCGTAAAGACTGTTCCATAAAATTTCGCACTTGCAGCCGCATAAATTCGACTTCTTCTTCTTCTAATATTTCGGCTGAATACCGTGCAGCCATCTTCAGAGTGAGGCGAGGTGACTGACGTTCTAGTTTTTTTTCTTTATTGTAATTTCATTCCCCCGCCCCTATGGGAAGGGGAGGGCTGGCAGCGACACAGTCCACTGCTCTTCAGCCAATTGTCTATACAAAAATACAAAAGGATGATTACATAAAAAGGGGGGATAAAAAGGGGGGACATGAAAAACACAGTAAATGGAGATATTGGGAGTTAAAATATACACTGGGGACATGCACTGGGGGACAGTTAAAAAGTCGTTATAAAGTTAAAAGAACACAGCTGGCAAATCAAAGTGCACTTCAAAAAACACTGGAGGTAAACACAAGCTAAAAGTCGGCCACAGGATAAAAATCGCACAGAGCACTACACTTAAAAAACCACTGGAAACGACGGAGTACTCACGAAGAATAAAAAAAAAAACGTTGGTAGGGACCTGCAGAGGGTCTGGAGGAGGCTAGAGAGGAGGGGAAAAGAGGAGAGGAAGGTGTGGTGGTGGGGCTGGGAGGTGGAAGGAAGAGGAAAACAAGGGGGCAGGAGGCTCAACAAGGGGCAGGGCGGGAGATGAAGAGGGAAAGGCAGGAGGGAGTGCAGAGACACTGAAGTGGAGCACAGGAGAGGGAGGGGGTGTAAGAGACGAAAAGTCACTTAGGAGAAGAGAGGGGGATGAGAGGGAGTTTGGAGGAGGAGGCAGGAGGAAGGTGGGGTTAGAGTTGGGAGGAGGGGTAGACGCTTGAGCAAAGTTCATCATCCGGGAGGGGTAGGTGCTGGAAGTTGCATTGGGAAACGAGGTGGAGGGTATGGAGATGGAGAGAGGGCTGGACACAACGGTAAAGGCGCGGCAACAGTCTGGGGTGGAGAGGAAGGGGGAAATCAGGGTGTGGGGGATTAAGTCAGCAGGCAATATACAGGGTGCAGATGTGTTCGAGGAAAAGGAGAAGGTGGGGGCAGGGGATGAGGTCATAGAGGATTTGTGTGGGTGATGGAAGGCGAGGTGGAGTGCATGGCGCTTGAGGATTTGAAGGGCGTCATAGAACGTGGGAGGGGCAGAAATCAAGCAACGCTGGCATAACAAAGGATGGGGTGGATCAAGGATTTCTAGGTGTGAAGGATGGTGGAAGGATCAGTCCTCATGTCTGGCTGGACAGGAGTCTCTGGAGGTGGAGTCTGTTGTGGGCTTTGTGTTGGATGGTAAGCAGACGGGGAGTCCAGGTGAGTTGGCAGTCAAGGGTGAGGCCAAGGTATTTGAGGGTAGGGGTGAGGTGGATAGGATGGTCATAAATGGTGAGGCAGAAATCATGGAGATGGAAGGAGTGGGTGGTGTGGCCTATGATGATCGCCTGGGTCTTGGAGGGGCTGATATGAAGAAACCACTGGTTGCACCAAGTGGTGAACGGGTCAAGGTGGGTTTTGGAGGGTATATTGTGACTGTTGACAGGTACGATAAAGTGCTAGGAAGGCGGTGTCATCAGCAAACTGGAGGAGATGAATAGGCAGGGGAGGTTTGGGCATGTCAGCAGCATACAGGAGATAGAGGAGAGGGGAGAGGACAGAGCGTTTGGGCACGCCAGCAGACTGATAGAAGGTACAGGAGTTGAAATAGTGGATAGTGACATAGGAAGCAATGAGAAGGACGAAATTGATAGGGAGAGCATAGGCCTGGAGTTTGAAGAGGAGCCCTGGAGACCTGACATGGTCGTAGGCATTCTGGAGGTCAAGGGAAACAAAGATAGTGGAGTGATAGGAGTTAAGTTGGAGGGAAAGAAGATTGGTAAGGTTAATGAACTGATCATTGGCTCAGAAGGAAGGCCAGTAGCCAAACTGGATAAGGGGAAGGTGGTGAAGGTTAAGGTGGCAGTGAATACGGCAGGAGAGGATGGTTTTGAAGACTTTACTGAGCACAGAGGTGGTGCAGATGGGACGATAGGAAGAGGTATCAGAGGGGGGGTTTGATGGGCTTAGGGAATAGCAGGACATGGGAAATGTTCCACAAGTCAGGGTAAAAGCCAGTACAGAGGACATTTTACAGGGCAGCAAGGACAGCCAGGAAGGCCTGGGAGATTCCTTCAGGTGGCAGTAGGTGACACCGTCATGACCATGGGCTGTGTAGAATTTGGAGTGTTGGAGTGGAGGACAAGTGTGATGTCATGTGTGGTGGTGGGAGTGTTGATGTCTGAGGGGGTAACTGATCCAAGTACTGGAAGCTAGGGGCGAGTGGTGGGACAGAGGTATCAATGTGGTCAAGGATGGTGGGAAGAGGGAGTAATCAAAATGGGGATTGTCAGGAATGAAGAAGACCTCATAGAGGTGGGAAGCAAAATGGTTAGCCTTACTGAGTTTGTCAGGGAAGGGGCGATCGTCGTAGAAGATAGGGTAATGTGGGGAGGGATGGCTACCAGTAAGGTAGGAACTGACAGGGAGGGTGAAGTTGAGGCATGTACATGTCTGGCTCCAGTTACGGCGTTTCTTTGCTGTGATGAGGTTCTGGATGTGTTGCTGTAATTGCCAGCGGCTGATGAGTGTATCCCGATCACAGGTGTGGAGGAAGGAGCAGTAGAGCCTGTGGGATTCATGAAGAAAAAGGACGGCCTAGGAGCAAGTGTAGAGCAGTGAGGGTGGATGAGTTTGGTAGGGACATGGGCCTCCACAGCGTCAGTGATGGTCTTCTGAAGGAAGGAAGAGGCATGGGTGATGTCAGCAAGACAATGAAAGGTGAGGGAGAGGCTTTTGACCTGTGACGCAATGGATTCCCAGTAGGCATTCCAGTCGGTGCAGTGGTAGTCATGGATGGACTTTGGAGGGGCAGCTGGTTGGGGGGCTGCAGGGGGGCCACAGGCAGAGGAGACAGTGAAAAGGATGAGGAGGTGGTCACTACCAATGGGATCAAGGATGTACATGGTGATACGACCAAGAAGGCTGGGGGAAGTGAGGATAACATTGGAGGTGGAGTTACTTTCAGGATGGGTGTATTGTAGGAGAGGAGCAAGGTCACCATGGAGGGTGTCAAGGAGCTGATGCCACTGCCGAAGGGTGGCAGGGTCAAGGCTGTGGACATTGAGGTTGGCAGCAATCACAAAGGTGGAGAAGATATGGTCAACATGGGAAATGAAGTCGTTGGGGAGAGGAGCTGCAGGACGGATATAGATAGTGGCACAGGTGATGGTGAGGGAGGGAAAAAAGATGCTGAGGAGAAGGTGTACATTTGGGTCACTGAGGAGGGTTTGTGGCCAGACAGGTGCCTCAGGCGAGGGGAAGGGGATTATCCTCCAGCACATGCTCTGTCCTTTTAAACCTGTGGACTGCACCACTGTGCATGCGGCCACAGATACACAAGGCGCCACAGACATTGATCAGTGGCAAAGAGGTATGACATAAGCATGGAATTAGATCTATGGTTGCACAGCCGATCCACACAGTGACATTGATGTATCACTGCGAGCTGCCCTGTTGTGACATCTGTGTGAGTCTATTATAGAAATTGCCGGATTCCATGATTTGTCCAACCGACAACTGAATTTCAGTGCTTCTTTCACTACTGAGTCCCAGAAAGATAAAGTCGAGGCTAAAATTTCCACGTTATCGTACACAATAGAGTGCCCAGGGTCAATACAGTGCTCCGCCACCATCGGTTTATTGGGTTGTAAGAGCCGGGTGTACCTGTGGAGCTCTTTGCATCTCTCTTGGATTGTACGTGTCGTCTATCCGATGTATGAACGGCCACACTCAGAGGGGATCTTGTAAACCCCAGGCTTCCAGAGCAGCAAATCATCTTTAACAGAACCCAGGAGTGCTGCTGTCTTTAGTGGAGGCCGAAAAATCACTTTCACTTTGTGCTTACTGAGGATCCGTTTTATTTTTGACGATGGGCTTCCCACGAATGGCAGAAAATCCATGTCTTCTTCTGCTTTCCTTATACACACTGTTGGTTTCAATTGTAGAGCTTAACGTATCTGCTGTGGAGAGTACCCATCGGCTTCAAAAACTCTTCTCAGGTGTAGAAACTCGTCCTCCAGACTGCTCTCGTCAGCAATGACGTGTGTGTGCTCTGTGTACCAGGGTTCTGAGTACACTTATAATCTGCGAAGGGTGGTGGCAGCAAGTAAATATAAATCCGTATGGGTCGGTTTTCGGTATACAGTTTGTCCCAAAATGCCATCAACTTTGTGCCATACCAAAACATTCAAAAATAGAAGGCATCCATCTATTTCGATTTCCATTGTGAACTGAAATTATCTGCGGATGGATATCAGGTGATTTAAAAATTATTTTTACTTGTCCTCGCCATGGGACTTCAATACAAACGTGTTAACAACATACTTCAAAAACACTCTGGGCTTCAAGCTAGCAGATTCCAACGCCTTAGCCTCTAAGTCCTCCATAAAATAAAGTTGGCCACCAATGGCGTAAAAGGGCTACCCATGGCGACACTATGAGTCTGTTCATAAAATTCATTATTGAATACAAAATATGTCGAGGTAAAAGCATATTTAAACAAAGCAGAAATCTCTTTAGCGAATGTTTTTCCAGTGAGAAACAATGATTCCGAATGACGAACCTTTGTGAACAACGACACTACATTGAAACTAACATATCAGAATTGTCCAGTTTGAGTGATTCCAGTTCGCCAATGAAGTCGACTGAGCTACGTATGTAATGAGCGCATTTTCCCACCAGAGGTCTAAACAACGACGCTAAGTGTTTGGCACAATCATAAGTTGCAGAGCCTATGTTACTCACTATCGGACGCAGAGGAACACCATTCCAGCAGATCTTTGGACGTCTATAAAGCCTTGGAGGAACCGCACCACTTGGTTTCAATCTTCGCGCAACTTCTGGTGGGAAGGGGAACGATTTCAGAAGCGAAGCAGTCTTCCTTACCGCCTGGTTGATGGGGTCTCTACTGATCTTCCGTTATGTGCTGTCACTCAGTATACTGTTCATTTTATCATGATAGTCGTCACGAGACATTAAAACAGTGGCATTACTTTTATCAGCTGGAAGAACCACCGTTACGGTATCCTGGCGAAGCTTGCGTAGTGCAGCTCTCTCTGCCACAGATATGTTACTCCTTTGTGGGCGAACCTTCATAACTGCTCGTCATGTTTCGCATCTTATTTCTTCTGCTGATTCCGTAGAAACAGAACGAACAGCTTCTTCAACGGCGCTGATGAAAGCTGGTAGTGGTAAAATCTTTGGCGTGGGTGCAAAATTCAGTCCTTTACATAAAACCATCATCGTAGCGTCTTCCAAATCTTTATCCGTCATATTAATGATGGAGCGTCGAATAACAGTTTCTTGCTGCGAAGACGTCTCAAGCCGGCTAAACTTTGCCGTCTGTCATGATGTGGCTACCTGACGAACCCAGTATGACTTGGCCCACGTTATACGATCAGTCCAGTTCCATGGATTGTAGGGTAGCTCCACAGATATCTTTAGATGCAGGCGATAAAGTTGTTCCGAAATCAGGTCCAATTGTAAATCGGATCCTCTCCTTAACAATAGCAGCACCAGCTTTCCTTAATATCCTATTCATGGCAATCGACTTTACAAAATGTTCTAACGAGGCAAACTTTGGAAATTCGCCATGGTCACGACAGCTTGATAAAAAACTTAAAAAGCTCAGTTAGCGCCTCTCTCAAGTGTCTTAACTTATCCAACCGGCGAACACTGAAAACCATCTCCTCCCCGTAGAGGTACTTGATGTGCACCTTCATATTTTCGCGGCGCAAAGTCTGTTCCATGAAATTTCGGGCGTGTACTCGTATAAATTCGACTTCTCCTTCTAATATTTCGGCTGAATACCAGCCAGCCATCTTCAGAGTGAGCCGTAGTGACCGACGCTCCAGCACTTGCTCCGTCCTTTTAAACCCCCGGACAGCATCTCTGCACATGTGACCACAGATACACATGGCGCTTGTATATCTGTTGCCGCATGCGCATTGGTGCGGTCCGGGGGTTTAAAAGGACGGAGCAAGTGCTGGAGCGTCAGTCACCTCGGCTCACTCTGAAGATGGCTGGCCGGTATTCAGCCGAAATATTAGAAGGAAAAGTCGAATTTATGCGGGTACACTCCCGAAATTTTATGGAAAAGTGTGTAACTGTTGTACTGTTAAATCAGTCAATCGATTCCACCCTTTTATTTCAACAAAGTAGCTCTCCTGCTCTTACTGTCAGAGTACATTCGAGCAGTTTTCGGCATACGTACAACCTTACACATCTAAGTCGTTGAGGTGCTTAAGTGACTGGCATCTGAAGACACCACGCTGGCTCATATAGGATAGGCAAAGTACGGAACCTCTGGTAAAGTAGTCCTGTCTTCAGTATGAAAGGACCCAGTTTCGATTCCTCATGCCTACTAAGATTTTTCTAAGGTGGGAAGGTCTGGAACGCGGTTTCCACCCAATTTTAACATTCAAAATGAGAAAGATGCGGAAGTGACTCGAAGAAAATTGTTTACCTCAAAGATATTTATCATTTTGTGCAGATAAATCTAGTTTATATTGTGTAACAGTAGAAACAACACAGTGTTTTGATTGAATTACGTGCTGCACAGTTATTTTAACTTCGAATGCAACACACATTGCCTGTAGCCAATGATTAACAGGAGACTGTTCCACACATTTTTTTCTGCACTATATGCATCCAGACTTGATCTCCAGTGCATACATTTATGCTCATAAATAATAATAAGCTCACCATTAAATCTGTCTTCCATCAACGCAACCTTGTTCTGATTCACCAGAGGAATATTATATTTATTATTTAAAAGAAAATCTTAAGTATCTAACCATGTATTACCATCACTACTGATATCTTCGAAAATATTGTAGTGTCGCCAAATAGTAAAGAGTGGAAACGTGGAATATTGTCAAAGTTTCGTGGCCTTAGCCGAGAGCCAGAGGCAGTAGGTTAGCCAAGAGGTAAGAGGATTGCACATATATCGTAATGTGTCGTCACGCAGGGGCAGTGACTTGGTTGCACACAACAGGCGAGAGAGAATTGCTTAGCATGCGGGTTTGTGTTAGACGGAGACTTTCGTAGAGTGGAAGACAGAAGTATAGTGTCAGCTGTACTGCATGTCACAACTTTGCGTAAGTCTGCCATAACAACACGTAACTCTGTCGCAAGAACACCTAAGGGGCGAGTACGACAGATGAATCAGCAGTATAAGTGGAACGAGCGTGACGTCAGGACGTCGCTCGTGCTTCCTTTAAATACGCCAGCTTTGATAGCAACAAGGCACTCGCAGTTAGACTTGCAGTGAGATGTGTACTGGGACGCTGCGTAGCGCTTAGCTCGGTGATCGACATGTTAATCTTTCTTAAGGAGATGTGGCAGTAAGGGCGGCCCATCCAGCAGCAGACGTGAGGGGACAGTACCAGCTCTGGTCCTCTATGCTGCCGCTGTCAATCATCATCCCAGGATTAGCAGACATCGCGGCAGACTCGCTCGCCGCCAATGCTGACCTCATCAGTGAGCCGTCGTCGAGATCGTGCGGGGCCTAGGCCCTGTGCATCCGCCGTCACAATCGGGTGAGCCGACGACACTGGGGGACTGCAGCCCGTTCCGCCCGTCCACCGCGGACGAGCCACCAGGAGGAGCAGGGAAGAAGATGGGGTGGGATAGAGTACACTCCGCACTACGAGAACGCTTCTCGTGCCAACAGCGCCGGGACTCCAACCCGGAGCCTCCTACGCGCAGCGGCCTGCTGTCCGCAGCCGAGCCGGCCGGCCAGCCGGACGCCACCAGCCACGCGCGGCCGAAGTACGATATAAGGACATTCCTCCACTACATCACAGCACACGGCCCTGCACTAGCAAGACTGGTGCGGCCCGGAGCTGGTGTCATCGCTACGAGTCAGCGAGCACTCAGGGAAGGTCATTGATATCACCAAGCTCAGCCAGCCTGTGTTACGCGCGCCACATTGTACTCGGCAGGAATAAAGGTGTTATGAATTAATAATGTTTCTTTGGCGTTTCTGACGCGTCCACAGTCATCTCCCAGCATCCTGACAACTGGAGAGGTCACCGCTCGGCATCCAGTCCACCGTAGGCGACCTGGACTACCGGGGCGCCTACAATATTTGGAATTTTTATGTGTTAAATTAAGCTATATGTTTCTGCGCAACAAAATTTTACATGGTGTGCTGGAAACTTGATTAGCAGATATATCCATGATGAAAGTCTATAACCAAGTATCAAATATTGTGGGATTTCATCTACTGGGAGATTTTAACTGCTGTTGGGGGGCGGTCTCGGCTACTCCTCTCATTCACTTTGTAAGAAATTATAAAGTTGTTATCTCAGGAAAGTAAGTATGACAGACAGGGATAGAGAGAGGAAATTTCCTGTTACGTATAAATCAGTGAGATGAAATTTACAACTTATGGTCAAGATGATGAGGCAGATGTGGAAATACTGTATGTGATTTTTTGACGTTGCTTTCACACATGTGAGATGAAGTTTAATGAGGAGGTAGTACAATCAACAAGGTAGATGTGGAAATATTGTAAGTAATTTCTTGATGTTGTGTGGACGCATAAAATGAATCAAGTTGTCCTGACATTGTAACAACTTGCCTTCAAAAACTGCATCAGCTTGCCCCAAACACCATTAACTTGTCTCAAAACTATATCACCTTGCCTTGCAACTTTAACAACTTGCCCCACAACCTGAACAATTTCTTCCCTGAAATTATAACAGTTTGTCCTCTGACACTGGAACAATGTGTCTTCTGAAACGATAATAACAAGTCCCCAATAAAATTCATCTCTCTGAGGCATACATGATAGTAAATTTCCTCCTTCTAACTCTTTGTCTCTCCGTAATGTTTGAGGCAACAACTTTACAGTGTATTATATAGGGAATGAAAGGAATACAGTTCTCCCAGCAGCTGACACACTCCCACACCACCAGCCGCTGTCATATATCTGATTTATACACCACAGTAATATTCCTATCTCTATCTATCGCTTTGTGAGACTTATTTTAATAAGGGAACACCATTACAATATAATGTAGAGGGAATGAAAAGAGCACAGCTTTCCCCAAGTTTCCACCTTGGAACACCAGAAGGTGACATTTTGAACTGCAACACGAAGTTAATTCATGGCACAGAGTGACTATAAAGTTCGACTGACTTTTATATCACTCGAATTTTTGGGGAATTTATCTGTGGTGAATAATATTCTTTACTCTGGTAACTTTCATTTACAAGTGTACTTTAAGCTGTAAGTTAGATGAGTAGATGTGTGTTTTGCAATGCTATAGAACCAATTATTATGCATTTAGATAAATTTGATGCGAATTACAGAGACTGAACGTTTAGTAACCTGTAACTTACGAGGTGCGACAATAAAGTAATGAGACTGATGTGAGAAAAAAATGTTGCTTAGCATTTTAGTCAAGTTTAGTGATGTCTCTTTCAAAGTAGTTCCCTTCTGATTGCACACACTTTTTCCAGCGCTTCTGCCATTGACGGTAACATTTCTGGAGCTCATCATCTGTAATATCCTCCAGAACCCTCGTCACAGCTTTTTGGACATCTTGTGTTGTTTGAAAATGGTGTCCCTTGACCTTTGTTTTAACTCTTGGAAATAGAAAACAGTCGCGTGGAGCGATATCTAGTGAATAAGGTGGCTGTGGTAGTACTGAAATTTGTTTTGAGGTTAAAAATTGGTGTACTGACAGAGCAGTACGGGATGGCGCATTATCGTGATGCAGAATCCAACTATCAGCAATGTTGGCACGGACACGAAGAACTCTTTTATGAAGTCTTTCTAAAATTTCTTTGTAGTAATATTGGTTAACTGTTTATCCAGGAGCACCCACTCTTTATGAACAATTCTCTTGGAATCAAAGAAGCACACAGGCATGCATTTCACTTTCGACCTTGACATGCGAGCTTCATCTTCAACATTCGTTCTGCCTTCACTTAACATTTTATGCCAACGAAAAACTTGAGCTCTTACCATAACCTCCTCTCCAAAAGCCTTCTGAAGCTTACCGTGAGTTGTCGTCGGTTTTCACCCAATTTAACGCAAAATGAAATGGCATACCGTTGCGCAATATTATGAGGTTCCATTTCCGTGACGAGAGACACAAACATGTGTTAACTTATTACAGCACAACTCACGACTGAGCGGTTGCATCAATGTGCCGCTTGGACTAGAAGCAGCTTATAGACCAAGGTCAAAGATGTGCGTACGCAAGCCTGCAGGGTTGCCACATTTTGCAAAGAAAATTAGTCTCATTACTTTATTGTCGCACCTCGTATTTCAATAGTGCCAAAAAGCGAGCTGCATTAATATTAATAAGTAGTACTGTCATTTGAGATGTGGAAATACACTCCTGGAAATGGAAAAAAGAACACATTGACACCGGTGTGTCAGACCCACCATACTTGCTCCGGACACTGCGAGAGGGCTGTACAAGCAATGATCACACGCACGGCACAGCGGACACACCAGGAACCGCGGTGTTGGCCGTCGAATGGCGCTAGCTGCGCAGCATTTGTGCACCGCCGCCGTCAGTGTCAGCCAGTTTGACGTGGCATACGGAGCTCCATCGCAGTCTTTAACACTGGTAGCATGCCGCGACAGCGTGGACGTGAACCGTATGTGCAGTTGACGGACTTTGAGCGAGGGCGTATAGTGGGCATGCGGGAGGCCGGGTGGACGTACCGCCGAATTGC
The DNA here is from genome assembly GCF_021461395.2 of Schistocerca americana. Taxonomy (NCBI): domain Eukaryota; kingdom Metazoa; phylum Arthropoda; class Insecta; order Orthoptera; family Acrididae; genus Schistocerca; species Schistocerca americana. Next base: position 540,969,978 of record NC_060121.1, read on the forward strand.
TCAACACGTGGGGCGTGAGGTCTCCACAGTACATCGATGTTGTCGCCAGTGGTCGGCGGAAGGTGCACGTGCCCGTCGACCTGGGACCGGACCGCAGCGACGCTCGGATGCACGCCAAGACCGTAGGATCCTACGCAGTGCCGTAGGGGACCGCACCGCCACTTCCCAGCAAATTAGGGACACTGTTGCTCCTGGGGTATCGGCGAGGACCATTCGCAACCATCTCCATGAAGCTGGGCTACGATCCCGCACACCGTTAGGCCGTCTTCCGCTCACGCCCCAACATCGTGCAGCCCGCCTCCAGTGGTGTCGCGACAGGCGTGAATGGAGGGACGAATGGAGACGTGTCGTCTTCAGCGATGAGAGTCGCTTCTGCCTTGGTGCCAATGATGGTCGTATGCGTGTTTGGCGCCGTGCAGGTGAGCGCCACAATCAGGACTGCATACGACCGAGGCACACAGGGCCAACACCCGGCATCATGGTGTGGGGAGCGATCTCCTACACTGGCCGTACACCACTGGTGATCATCGAGGGGACACTGAATAGTGCACGGTACATCCAAACCGTCATCGAACCCATCGTTCTACCATTCCTAGACCGGCAAGGGAACTTGCTGTTCCAACAGGACAATGCACGTCCGCATGTATCCCGTGCCACCCAACGTGCTCTAGAAGGTGTAAGTCAACTACCCTGGCCAGCAAGATCTCCGGATCCGTCCCCCATTGAGCATTTTTGGGACTGGATGAAGCGTCGTCTCACGCGGTCTGCACGTCCAGCACGAACGCTGGTCCAACTGAGGCGCCAGGTGGAAATGGCATGGCAAGCCGTTCCACAGGACTACATCCAGCATCTCTACGATCGTCTCCATGGGAGAATAGCAGCCTGCATTGCTGCGAAAAGTGGATATACACTGTACTAGTGCCGACATTGTGCATGCTCTGTTGCCTGTGTCTATGTGCCTGTGGTTCTGTCAGTGTGATCATGTGATGTATCTGACCCCAGGAATGTGTCAATAAAGTTTCCCCTTCCTGGGACAATGAATTCACGGTGTTCTTATTTCAATTTCCAGGAGTGTATTTAATTTGAAACTCCATTATGCTGGCAAAGTGTGGTACAACAATTGATCTTGGCCAATAACAAGTGCAGTTTAACCTATAGATTTTTAAAAGTAGTGTTAGAATGTAATCCACATGAATTTTCTTATAACGTTGTAGAATAATTAAAATACGACGGTAGTGCCATGTGTGTTTTGTGCTGGAAATCTTTCATATTTTGAGAAATATTGTCGTTGGAGATGTTTCATCTCTGTCTAGTTCCATAACTGTCTTCGGCCGTGATGTGATGAGTATAAACATAGCAGAAGGTTTTCTTGCTCTTACAAAAAAATACGTCATTATAAAAAGGTTCATCATACTTTCTTTCTTCCACAAAAAATCTCATTTCGGCAGTTTGTTCTTTAGCCATGTTGTATGTGGGTGTGTGTTTCTTATGTCATGTATTTTCTTAAGATTTTAGTATTATAAGTAGTTGATTATGAGAAATAAAAGATTTAGAGAGCTTTGGAACCACAGTCAAATTGTTGAATTTTCCAGTCTTCTTCAAAAGTCGTTATTTTACCTAATCTGAGCTAGACCGCATCATGTGTGACACAAAGCAATAACTGCCATCAGTATCATCCACTATATTTATAGTTTAGGGCATGATGCAGTATCTTCAGCCTGATGAATTGGTGCTTGCAAAGGTGAGGCACTATTATAAAAGCTGTCAAAAGTATTTTAGATATGGAGATAGTGTTGCAACACTTCACAAGCAAAGAACTAATTCTATGTGGGAAATTAGTAATTTGAGAGTCCACTGTACTTCGAACCATCTATTGTAATGATATCGAACTTTGTAAATTCATTAGTGCTGCTTAAACTTTAAGTTCATGCTACAAACTTCGTGTGTGTGTGTGTGTGTGTGTGTGTGTCTGTGAGTATGTGTGTGTGTTGCCTGTGTGTGTGTGTGTGTCTGTGTGTGTGTGTGTGTGTGTGTGTGTGTGTGTGTGTGTGTGTGTGTGCATGTGAATGCATGTGTTTGTGCGTGTATGAAGAAAAAGTAAACCAAAATTTCTAAATTTAAAGTAAACTTTTGTAAAACACATGACATCTTAATTACTTTGTAAGAGAGCACATATGTATGGTACTCCATGTATGGAATGCAGAGGTATATATGTGTGTGGGGGGGGGGGGAGGGGGGAGGGCAGGTATTTGTGTGTATAGGCTAGGGGGGACAGTGTGTGAGTATGTGGGTGTACGTGGTGCAGAGGTAAATATCTTTGAACACGAAGGCAATTCTAGGGTAGCTTATTTTTTTCGGGAATACCACATATCATCGAAGTTTTTGCCATTTTTTGTGCCGTTCAAGTAAGTGACTCCTCATTCTAAAATATTTTAATACTGTGCTCTGATTTACTGGAGAAACGGAGAAGGAGGAGAGAGAGAAGGGAAGGGATAAGGGAAGGAGAGGGGATAGAACTACAAAGCAAAACTGCTCTAGTTCCACCATCTTAATTTTTTTAATTTCAAACCATCACCGCGATCTTGCATTTTTAAGCTATCCTGGATTTTTCTATGTCTGCTATACAGTCTGGCATGAGAAATGCACCATAGTAGCTATAGATATATTACTAGGATGGTTTGCGAAACATCTACATGGATTATTATGCTCTTTTAGAGCACAGTTAACTAGATTGTTAACCGTACCTTGAACTTTACCTAGTGATATGTGCGCGTCTCATACCCAGCTCTCACTTACATATATCACGATGAGTCCTCGACGCTTTCGTTGCCTTTTTGGTGGTCATTTCAGGATGTGTCCATGGTACCATCAGGTCGAAAAGGAGTGTTTCAGCTATGTAGAAGTCTGTAATGTTTTGTAAGCGTGGCTCTTCCTCTCACATACGAGCTGCAGCAGGAAGTCCACAGATTTCTCCCAAAAATAAAAACTGTCTGCTTGCCATTACTTCCAACACAGTCGTTCTCGGGCTCTATCCATAGACTACATTAGTGAGACCTCTTAATACATGATTGAGACTTGCAGAGAATAATTAGAGACAAAAGGGCTGTAAGGCCAAGTGAATGTAATATCGAGAAATCAAACGTAGAGACTTAAAGCACAGCGACGTTTGATGGTCAATAGTATACGATATCTTTCAAGTGTGGATGACACTGCTAAGGAGAGATTGTTCGTAATCGTCGGCCTTAACGACTACAAAGGGAAAATGAGTATCTATTCTACTCAGCACAGCTGGGAGCATCTACAGACCATCTGTGGTCACCTTAGGCAACCATCTACAGAAAGTACTGGAAGAGATCAGAGGCACTAATAATCAATGTAAGAGAATTATCCGTATTGAATTTAAATGTGATTCAGTCAGTAAGGTGTGGCTATACGAAATTCGTTAAATCAAGAATGGGAGTAAACTGGAAGCAGTAATAGAAAACAGTTAATACTGGAACGGAAGATGTTCTAATGCTGTGCGAAGCCTGATGCTAAACCGACAGTTACTGTCGCTCTGTAGTGAGTAGGCACCCGGGCGCTATTGTGAAGTTTCAACAGTTCTCAGGCTTAGAGAGCCAAGTGCGCAAAGTTGCGTGTAACTTCTGTTACGTAATATTTATGTGCGAACAGATCAATCTTATCAATTAAGTTTCAACTGTATTTTATATTATCTCCTTAAAGTACCATTATTATCCTACATATAAGAGGGCGTGCCGAAAAGTTATACCTTCGAATTTACATGAAAATTCTTAAAGGATTTTAAAGAAAACAAGCATTGTTAACTTATTATATTTTTACTCCTCCTTCTACATATTTATTGCTCAACATACTCACTCTTGCGACGAACACATTATTTCTAACGAGAGGCCGCATTGTTGATGCTGTCGCTGAGGAATGTTTGACTTTGTTGACAGAGCCACAACCTCACCTGTGCTTGCAGCGCTTCATCAATATGAAAGTGAAGTCCTCGAAGGTGCTTTTTAAGTTTTGGAAACAGATGAAAAATCGGATTGAGGCAAATCAGGACTGTATGGAGGATGGCAGATGACACTGAACCCAATGTGTTGGGTAGCTGGAGATGTCACAGCGCTCGTATGTGGTCGGGCACTGTCATGCTGAAGGAGAGGGTGCTCCAGGTGTGATGAACACTTTGAATTCGGAACTGTTTTCGCTATCGCTTGAGCTTTGTCCCGCAGCTACGCAGGGTCAGCCATCGTTAATCGGATTTGGCATGTTAATGTTTAAGGGGTGGAACATGATGACCAGCCCGGTATTCACCTAGCATGATGTGGAAAACCACCTAAAAATCACATCCAGGCTGGCCGGCACATCGGTTCTCGTCGTTAATCCATTGGGCGGATTCGATCTGGGGCCAGCGCACCTACCCGAGTCCAGGAAGCAGCGCGTTAGCGCTCTCGGCTACCCTGGCGGGTAATTCGAAACTGTTTTACAGCATTCTATTTCTCACGCATCGACATAATTACTTTACACACCGCCATGTTACACGCTACAATTCATAGTCATCTATTGGCAGAGAGCTGTAGATATTTAGACCAGAAGAATACAGAAGTAGAATGTTAATGACTTCTGTTTTATTTAAAAAGCTTAAAAATTCCGAAGCATTAATTTTTAGCACGCCCTCATATTAATACTAGAATGTATATATGCTTTTTTAATTTTCTAATGTATACTTTACTCTATGTAATAGTTTTTAATGGATTCCCACAGAACATTTTAGAAAATAAATATAAACTACTTCCATGTACAACATTAACACTGAATTGCAAAAGTAAGACAATTGTGTGGAATTCTTCAGCTGAAGGTTATTATGAGACAACTATATTTGATCACAGCATTGGTTTCTCGATGAGTGCGTATTACCCCGTATTTTACAGAAATGTTTCAAGAGTTGTTTAATTTACATTAGCCGACAAAAATAGTGAAGCACCCAAAAGAGGAGGAGGAAACGAAACATAACTTCAAGGGTTGAGAGGATATGTGATGTTATTGCAGTGATTATAAAATCGAGACAAATTTATAAAGAACTTCGCAATACGAGCTCACTTGTCAGTATGACTTATGACCTTTCTGGCATGGAGGTAGGCGCTGCTTCGATTGGGAAGGATGTCATAAAGCAGTTGAATCCTGTCCTGAGGCTAGCTGACCCACAAGTGTTGTAACTATAGTTCAATTCTTTTATCTTGGCGGCTCGCGCATGCCCGCCCAGACGCGGGAGATTGCTGCGTTGCCAGTTGTACACGACGCACGCGCCAAGAGAAGCAGTGCCATAGTATAGCTAGTTCGCAAGCTTACGTTTAGGGGGGAGCGTGCAGTTCATGAAGTAAAGCCACCACGGCCGCATTAACCCTTTCGCTGTTACAAAGACGTGCTCCCTGCATTCCGCGCTGTGCGCGATTTTGTCACTGCACTGCTCGCCTGTGCAGACACATGGTGTTCCCACTGCTTTGACACACTTATCATTCGATTCCACAAAAACTATTTGGCCCAAAAATTAGATTTTTACATGTCTTCTTGACTGATACCTTCCCCCGTAAATGACTTTATTTTGTTTCGTTGTTCAAAGCAGTTATTATGCAGCATTAAATGTAGTAAACCATTCCACGAAATTTTGAAGAGTTTGCAGAGGTAAAAGTCCATAGCGTATACTTTCCGTATGGTCGATTTTAGTTGCCACAAAGTTGAGAATGAAATGTGGACAAGATATCTAAATTTCATATAAAATTTACTGTATAACAATATCTCATTTAATTTAAGTACCACATAGGTGTCGTATGTAATATTGAGAAATATTCCATGTTCCGCGACTGTAACAAAAGTTTTATTTACACCGGGCATGTTTGGCTTTATTTTAAAGCACTTCAATGAATCAAAAGGAAGTAGACAAAATACATTAAACAAAACTGTGGACTTACAAAAACATTAGGACTTGAATATACCGTCTATCAGTGAAGTGCTCTCAGCTATGTCAAATATAATTTTTGTGTGTGGCACACACAAACATCATTTATTTGCTAAAACACTGATCAGCCAACACAAACATTGAATATTGTGTTACCACAGCACAAAACTACGAAAGGTGACTTGGCAATGGAGGAGACAAAATACTGTCCACTGAAGATGCTTCAAAAGAGAGAAACGCGTCTGGTCTAAATAAGTCGCTTATTACAGTTGCAGAAGAGGAATATATTTCTGTAACATTGGTAAAATTGCGACTGTGGAACAAAAACAAGAAAGACAACATGAGTACCATTGTGTATGTGCCATATCTTTCATTGATTGAAGTGCTTTAAAATAAAGCCAAACGCGTCTGGTGTAAATAAAACTTTTATTACAGTCGTGAAAGACGGAATATTTCTCAATATTACATACGACACCTATGTGGTACTCAAATGAGATATTGTTATACAGTAAATTTTATATGAAATTTTGGTATCTTGTCCACATTTCATTCTCAACATTGTGGCAACTAAAATGGACCATACGGAAAGTATACCCTATGGACTTCTACCTCTGCAAACTCTTCAAAATTTCGTGGAATGGTTTACTACATTTAATGCTGCATAATAACTGTGTTGAACATCGAAGCAAAATTAAGTCATTTATGGGGGAAAGGTATCAGTCAAGAAGACGTGTAAAAATCTAATTTTTGGGCCAAATAATTTTTTTGTGAAATCGAATGATAAGTGTGTCAAAGCAGTGGGAACACCATGTGTCTGCACAGGCGAGCAGTGCAGTTATGACAAAATCGCGCACAACGCGGAATGCGGGGAGCACGTGTTTGCAGCAGCGAATGGGTTAATGAAGAGACAAAGCACTAGAAATTTCAAAAAATTGCATTCAAACGAATATAATTCATGAAGTAAGGCACTTCGATACTGTTTTTAAATAATTGAAGTACTAAGCACCGCACAAGGTTTGAACTCATAACGTTACGCGTGGAAGCCAAACACCTTAACCGTTACGCTAACGCAGATCGCCTGACAACAGTACGCAGTAAGGACTCTAACAAGTCACGCAAAATACTGACAAACGCTTTTGGTATGACTATGAACTACTCACGCTTCGTCGAAGTACAATAGGAAAAAAACAATTACCGCTCTTCTTTAGTGCGGAAAAGCGGTTCGTGAGATTGATACAAACACCTTTCCTTGCTATCGCCTGAATTAGGAGTCTTATTTCTTGTTTGGTTTAATTAATTAATAGAATATGAAGCAATTGGTATAAAGAACGATTTTTCCAAACTTTCTATAAAAGAAAGTCTGCTATCAAGACATTGCTTTTGTTCTATTACTTTATTTATGACTGAACGTTTATAAAACTTAAGACACTCGTCCATGCTATGCACTGCAGTCGAGATCTGGCAACGTCGTTCTCTGTTCATTGGCTGACTGTGTTTTGTGACGTCAGATGCGCAGGACGAACCTAAACTCGGCTGCCAACATAAATGACGCGCACTTTAGTCCTTGATATCCTGGATACAGGTGATGCGATAAAGTTAACGTCCAAACTGATACCACATGTGTTCCATTGGGGACAGATTTGGGAAGCTTGATGACCACATGTATACTCCAGTATCACCAGGCAGTTTATGGACACGAATGACATATGTGGACGAGCATTGTGCTGTTGAAAACAGGCACTACGATACAGCCACAAGAGATGTAACACATGAGGATGCAGGATGTCCATGACGTAATGCTGTCTCCATAACCACTGTCAGGCGGTACCTGAAGTAATGCCCGATGACTCCCCGCACGATGGCACCAGGAGCAACAACACAATTGCACCTCTCAAAACGTTGAGAGAATAATTTTTTCCCAGGTCGCCGCCACGCTAGCTGCTATGATCATCCAGTATAACGCAGAATCGGGATTCATCTCAGACCGCAAGTGACACCATTCATGTTTCCTGGTGATGAAACCACTCCAAACAGAGATGTTGGTATTGTGGTGTTAACCGCAGGTAACACATGGGATGGTAGTTCCCTTCTCTGGCTACTACTAGTATTCGACTGGTAGTGTGGGATGACACAGAATGCTGAAGGGAGCGTATTACTTGTTTCCGGGTGGCAGGGGCAAATGTGAAGAGTTTACGATGAACTTGTATTTGTGAAACGTGTTTGATGGGATAGAGGACGGTTAGTATGTCTGCCCCAAGCCCGCGTGGTTGGCCGTGCGGCCTAACGCACGTCTTTCCAGGCGCAAAGGAGCGCCTGGTCCCCGGCATGAATCCGCCCGGCGGACTTGTCTCGAGGCCCAGTGAGCCGGCCAGTCTGTGGGTGGTTTTTAGGCGGTTTTCCATCTGCCTTGGCGAATGCGGGCTGGTTCCCCTTATTCCGCCTCAGTTACACTATGTCGGCGACTGCTGCGCAAACAAGTTCTCCACGTACGCGTACTCCACTATTACTCTACCATCCAAACATAGGGGTTACATTCGTCTGTTGTGAGACGATCCCTGGGGAGTCCACTGGGGGCCGAACCGTGCAATAACCCTGGGTTTGGTGTGGGGCAGCAGAGGGGTGAAGTGGACTGCGGTAGTCGAAGTGGGGTTGTGGACCACTGCGGCTGTAAGAATTAAAGAGACAACTAAAAACATGTCGGGAAAAAGCTGTCAGGTAGCTCTGAAACTAAGTTCATGTGCGTAATGTGCTAGATGTGTACCTGGCATTGCCCGGGTATGTGTTTATTCTATTCTACTATTGGTCCTTATCCTTCTTCCCCCTGTCTCTGTCCATCTCCTACTTCACCGTCCGCCTGCTTAGCAAGGTGGTAACGTGCTCTCCTCCCATGCAAGCGGGCCCAGATTCGATTCCCGACCGGGTTGGAGATTTTCTCAGCTTGGGGACTGGGAATTGTGTTGTCCTCCTCATCATCATCATCTCATCCCCATTCCCAGGCCCAAGTCGCCCAATGTGACGTTGAATGAAATAAGACTTGCACTTGGCGGCCTAACTTCCCCGAATAGAGGCCTCCCAGTCCACGATGCCATACGCTCATTTCCATTTTCTCCCACTTCACCTCCTCTCCGCCCATCTCCTGCATCCCCTCTCTCTGTCCACCTCCTCCAGGTCCCTCTCTCTGTCCACCTCATCCTGTCCCTCTCTCTGTCCCTCCATCGCCTCCTCTGCCCTCTCTCTGCTCATTGCCCCCTTCCAATCTGTGTCCATCTCTTTCTCCGCCTATCAGTGCCTATCTCCTCCTTCCTCCACGCTCTCTCTCCATTTCCTCCTCCCCCCTTCTCTCTCCACGTTATCACACTCACTGCAGTAGAGACTGGTTCTTAGCCCTACAACCTTTCTTTCCAGATTGTAACTAATAGCGTACCAAATTTGACTGAATTCGTTCCAGGGGTTTTGGACGTGATTTTTACCCGTGAGTTTGCCCGCAAACGCACGTCACATGTTTTTAACGCATATTTAAGATATTTCACACATACATGTATTCATATTTCACCTGTATGTCTAGTAAACTTTGCCCTGCAGTTTCATTTTTACGCAGCTCAATGTTTATGACGTCATATCTCCTGAACTATGTGCTGTACAATGATATAATACATGTGCATCCAGTGTTGTATGTGGCTACTGACAACGAAGTGTGTTGCGAACAGAGTTAGTAGTAAAGAAGTAATAACTTAAAACATCATACTTGATGCGGCAGTTTTTTAGGCGTATTACGTTCTATTTCCTGAACTATGTGCCGCGCGGCTACACCGCGCGGTCTAGGGCGTCTTGTCTAGGGCGTCTTGTCTAGGGCGTCTTGTCTCGGTCTGGGCGGCTCCCCCCCCCCCTCCCCCCGCGTCGGAGGTTGGAGTCCTCCCTTGGGCATGGGTGTGTTTGTACTCCTTAGCGCACGTTAGTCTAAGTTACATTAAGTAGTGCGTAAGCTTAGGGACCGATGACCTTAGCAGTTTGATCCCATAAGACCTTACCACAAATTTCAAATTTCCTGAACTGTGTGTTGTACAACGAAATATGTTTTTGTAGATAAATTCAGCAGCGGATGCTGTCTGCGAAAAGTGTTACGAATAGAGTTAGTAGGAACGAACTAATAAATTTAAACGTCCTGAATGATGCAGTAGTTTTTCACGCATCTCATTGTTTATGGCGTCTTATCTCCTGAACCAAGTGCTGTAAAATGGTGCAATGTTTCTAGTGCATTCAATGGGATACGTGAATAATGACTGCGAAATGTGCCGCGAATGCAGTTAGTATTAAAGAAGCAATAAACTAAAACGTCATGCTTCATGCGGCAGTTTTACTGCGTGAACAGCGAATATACAGTAAGCGATAAGCTTAGCTCGAGAAAAAGTTTCTGAAAGGTTTGAAATGATGTGCAAAGTTAGTTGCAAGTCTCTAAGTGCTCTTATTCTCATATACTTCATGAGGAAATTATGGGTATCTACGCGTCGTGAGCTACACTGCTTTTTCAATCCCACCCGCACCCCTCTTATAGGTACGTGGTTCTTACCCCAACAGCGATTACTTCCAGACAATATGTTTGGTATGATAGAATCAGAAGTTTTGTCTGTTTTTCTGATGTAACAACGCTACACGCTATGGCAGATATTTGGCGTTGTATTTGCTGACGAGCTGATAATGCAAAACATTGCATCCAATAATCGCTTCTTCCTTCAGATCAGCTGAAGCCAGAGCATCAAATGACACGTCCACCCTCGTGCACATAGGTGCAACACTTACATTCTAGTTTTAGCTCTCATCCAGTATTATACCAAGATACATAGCTAGGAAACAGAAGAACAAAAATGGTTCAAATGGCTCTAAGCACTATGGCACTTGATATCTGAGGTCATCAGTCCCCTAGAACTTAGAATTACTTAAACCTACCTAACCTAAAGATATCACACACATCCATGCCCGAGGCAGGATTAGAACCTGCGACCGTAGTGGCAGCGCGGTTCCGGACTGAGGTGCCTAGAACCGCTCGGCCACAGTTGCTGGCCAGAAGAACATTTCAGTATTATTGAAAATGGTGTGAGTAGTTGGTTTACATAAATATGAACAAATGAGATACGATGAGCGGCTGTAATTTAACAGAGGTCGTCATAAATCCTATTTTTGTGGTTCAGTCATATACAGCTTGTGGATCTCTGTTAATGGAAATTACAGCTGCATTAAATTTTATGCGTTGACGGTTATGGAAGATATGATTTTGTTTATAAAGAAAGCGTCAGTGATCGTCAACTGAACTTCGAGAAACATATCATGTTTGTCTTCAGACTACACATTTCAGGTTCCTTTCGTTAAACAGTGTTGTCGTCCTGTAAATTGCAATTAAAACCATTCCTGAGCTGTGACAGAGGATCTTTCAACTTTTGGGTTAGTATGTCGAAAAAGATTTTGATATACTAACACAAAAGCTGAAAGGTCCTCTGCAACAGCACAGGATGGTATTAATTGCAATTGGAATTGAAATGGTAAATATAGTCTTCTGTTTTTGGTTCTTGGCAGTCTTATGCCACTATCTATTTTTGATAAGAGCAGTTAGTTTGATGAGTCCCATTCGATAAAACTAATTACGTAAGTAGGAAGACATCATGTGTTCTTAAGCGTCTGCATCCACATGAGTTGCTTCGCCATCTGTAAGCGGTATTTGTTCTGATAGTCTGTACAGTGTAGAGAGAGCCAGGGGGGGGGGGGTGTACTTGCCCATGTAGGCCATGGTGCCGCAGCGCTCGTGCAGCATCTGGTCGTAGGCGACTCCGCTGCGGACGACGCTCTGCCCGAAGTCGGTCACCTTGATGTAGAGTTTGTCCTCCGGGTCGTCCGGGTTCGTTGTCAGCAGGATATTCTCCAGCTTCAGGTCCCTGTGCACGATACCTGCGCATTTCCACGTGCATAGATAAACCTCGAAGGAAAATTTGCAATATAGTTACAGAAATGGTTTTAAAGTCAGCATTTAGACCCCAAATAAACATAATTAAAATAGGTGAATGAAACTTATTAAACTGAGTATCTTTACCAACAGTCCTTATGACATATACGGAAACATACAGCAAATTTTAAAAATATGTTTCATTCTCTGTCCCAAAGAACAGAGCAGCGTAGGTTGTTAAAAGAGGCTGGCCATTCTAGTCACACATAGGTTTTGCCAAATACTAGATTCATTGATAGCGGAACAGATCGCATTTGGGAATATTTGGAAGGATATCTCCAGTTATGGCATTTGCCTTACAAACATGACAAAACTCCAAAAATATTTGTCTGAACTGGGTGATGAGAGCTATTTCCATTCATTCCTGGGACAGTGCATCCATCGCAAAAGTGTGACAACGCAGTGCATGGTTGTTCGTTGAAATGCATAAGTAAGTTAAGCCAATGGCTTTCCTAAGATAGGAAGTATACCTACCTGATACTACAGAGTATTCCACGATTGTACAAGTTATGAATCACATCACGTTACACACACACACACACACACACACACACACACACACACACACACAGACAGACACACACACACACACACACACACACACACACACACACACACACACACACACATTCAGACATATACAAGCCTTCTCCCTGCAGAATCACGCCCATTCGCATTGAATACATACGCATATATTGCACACATCACCTCCTCTGCCCTCTCTGTGTCCACCTCCTTCATCCCCATCTTTCTGTCCCTTTCATCCTCCAACCTCTTTCTGTCCATCTCCTTCTCCCAACTCTCTCTGTCTCTCCACCTCCTCTGCCACCTTTTTCTAACCATATCTTCCTCCATGTCCCACTGTTCTTCTCCTCCTCTCTCTCTATGCCCATTTCAGTTTCCTGCCTTTCTCTCGTCCAGTCCCTCTGCCCCCATCTCTCTATCCATCTCTCCCTATCACCATCAACCTATCCATCTCTTCCACCCCCTCTTCCTGTCAATTTCCTCCTCCCACTCTCCCTATCTGTGTCTTCTGACCCCATGTCTCTATTCATCTCCTCCTCCCTGTCCTTCCTGTCTCCCTATCCATCTCATCCAGCTCCCCCTCTCTGTTCCTCCTCTTCTTCCCCCTCTCCCTATACATCCCTCCTTTCCCAACTCTCTGTCCATCTCCTCCTGCCACCCTTCTCTATATCCATATACTCCTGCTCTCTCTCTGTCCATACCCTCTTTTATCCGCACATGCAGCCTCAGCAAAAAAATAGCTCGATGATGCAGGCTGACTGCACACCCACAAATTGCCTGTTGTGTAGGGCTTCATAAGCGTTTTTTGCACCTAATGTGTAGGCTGCATTGCAAACCAGGTCAGTAAGACAGGCCAATACTATTCCAAAACAACACCCCCATTGTACAGGGCAGCATACATGTTGGGAGCTGGAAAAATATTTCTTGCCCAAATCTTTCTGTCAGGCCGATAAGGCAAACCAATGTAACTCCCACATACAATGCCTGTTGTGTAGGGCTGCCTATATGACAGAGTCTGAAAAAACACTGTTTGCCCCTTTCTCTACTCCCACGGGAGCTATAAGTATATGAACCCCATTGTGCTCATGAAGTTTGCAGATTATACATCTACATTCAAATGGATACTATGCAGATCATATTTAAGTGTGTGGCAGAGGGTTCCTTGAACCGCCTTCACAGTTCTGTATTATTCCAATCACATACAGCGCACAGATAAAATGAACTCCTATATTTATCTATGCGAGCTCTGATTTCCCTTATTTTATCATGGTGATCGTTTCTCCCTATGTAGGTAGGCATCAACAAAATATTTTCGCATGTGGAGAAGAAAGTTGGTGATTGAAATTTCGTCATAAGATTCTGCCGCAACGAAAAACACCTTTGTTTTAAATTTGTCCATCCCAAATCCTGTACTAATTCAGTGACACTCTCTCCCCTATTTCGCGATAATAGATAACGTGCTGCTCTTCCATGAACTTTTTCGATCTACTCCGTCAATCCTATCTGGTAAGGATCCCACACTGTGCAGCAATATTCTAAAAGATGACGGACATGTGTAGTGTAGGCAGTATCTTTAGTAGATCTGTTACACTTTCTAAGTGTCCTACCAATAAAACGCAGTCTTTGGTTAGCCTTCCCCACAACATTTTACATGTGTTCTTTCCAATTTAAGTTGTTTGTAATTCTAATTCCTAGGTATTTAGTTGAATTTACTATCATGTAACTGAGTTTCTTTTACCACTCATGTGAATGACCTCACACTTCTCGTTATTTAGGTTCAATTGCCAATTTTCGCACCATAAATCGTTTTGCGATTTGTTTTGAGCTTCTGGTGGTTGTACTTGTCGATAAACGACAGCGACATCTGCAGACAACCTAAGACGGCTGTTCAGATTGTCTCCCAGTTCGTTTATATAGATAAGGAACAGCAAAGGGCCTACAAAACTACCTTGGGGTATGCCAGAAATCACTTCTGTTTTACTCTACAACTTTCCATCAGTTACTACGAATTGTGACCTCTCTGACAGGAAATCTCAAATTCAGTCACATAACTGAGGCGCTATTCCATAAGCACGCAAGTTCACTACAAGTCGATTGTGTGTGGGAGAGGAGGAGATGGACAGAGAGAGGAGGAAGAGGAGGTCCAGGGTTTTGGGAGGATATCTCAGATACATACATCTCCCCACAGCTTTGCTTAAGCATTTCACACATGTACTGCACACATTTCCTCTTCCTCCCTCTCTGTCTGTCCCCTCCTCACCCTTGTCTGCCCATCTGTTCCTCCACCCTCTATCTGTCCATCTCCTTCTCCCCTCTCAAACCACCTATTCCTCCTTCCTCTCTCCCTGTCAATCGCCTCCTTTCCCCCACTCTGTCCATCTCCTCCAACACCCATCTCTCTTTCCATCTCCCACAGCTCTCTCTCTCCCCACCTGTCACCTCCTGTCTCCACTACCGATGTATCACATCCTCTCTCATCTCTCCTGTCCATTTCCTCTGCTCCCTTTGTCCATATGGTACCCATTTCTCTCTGTATATCTCCTCCTTACACCTTCTCTGTCAGTCTCCTCTTTGCCCCACTATCTGACCATCTCATCCTCCACCATCTCTTTTCCCATCTCCTTCTCCTCTCCCAGTCCACCTTCTTCCTCCACCTTCCTCCCATCCCTCACTCTGTCCACCTGATCTCTGATCTCTCTTTGATCCTCCTCACTCTGCCTCTCAGTATCCTCCTTCTCCTCTCTTAGTCCACCTGCGCTTGCCTGCCTTTCTCTCTCTGTCCCCACCTCCTCCTATCAATTTCCTCATCCACTCTCTCTGTCTTCTCCATACCTCCCCCCCTCTGCCTGTCTTCTCCTTGTCCCCCTCTCTGCCCACCTCTCCCTTGCCTCTGTCTTTGCGCATCTCCTCCTTGCCCCTTCTCAGATCATCGTTTCGTCCCAAGCTCTCTGTCCACCTCCTCTTCCCCCACTTTTTGTCCATCTAGTCATCCTGCACCCTCTCCCTGTGTCCTCCTCCTCCTCCTTCTCCCTATTCATCTCCTCATGTTCCCATCTCTCTCTCTATCCACCCTTTCTTCCCCCTCTCTTCCTGTCTCTCTTTCTGTCTGCCCCATCTATCCCTTCTCTCCCTCCTGATCCATCTCTCTGTCCATCACCTCTTCCATCCATCTCAACCATCTGCCAGCTTTGTCCATCGACATATAAAACATCCATTGTGCAGGACACAGTATGTCAGGGGTTTCAAAGTTTTGTGCCTAACGTGTAGGTTGCTCTTCAAAGCAGGTAGATAAGGCAGACCAATATTGCTCTAATACAACAAGCCTGTCGTACAGGGCGTGTCCATATCTGGAGCTGGAATACCGTTTCTTGCCTCTGAAGGAACGTCATATTTCGAAGAACGCAAAATCTGTAAGATGTCAGATGTTTTGCTTAAGTTCGTAATTTAGCGTGAATTACAATATGAGAAGCTTTTAGTACTTTCAACAAGCCACTCTGTCTCGAAATGTAGTAGAAAATCCGAAGAGATTCTGGTTTATGTGAAGTATACGAGTGGAAAGACACAGCGGAGTAACCTAAATGACACAGTAAAAGCAAGAAACAAGTCCACCGGTTCAGACTGTACACCAGTTAGATTCCTTTCACAGTGGGTTGACACGATAGATCCATGCTTATCAATTATATAATAGTGATTGCTCGACGAAAGATCTGTACCTAAAAGCTGAAAAGCTGCACA
Source organism: Schistocerca americana (assembly GCF_021461395.2). Classification (NCBI taxonomy): domain Eukaryota; kingdom Metazoa; phylum Arthropoda; class Insecta; order Orthoptera; family Acrididae; genus Schistocerca; species Schistocerca americana. The sequence goes on from NC_060121.1 coordinate 540,986,192, forward strand.
GGTCACACCAATACTCAGAAAAGGTAACAGAAGTAATCTGCTGTATTACATATGCATATCGATTTGCAGTAGCACTTTGGAACATATTCTTTGTTCGAACAATTTGATTTACCTCAACAGCTACGATTTTTTGACAGAAAGTCAGCATAGATTCAAAAAAATGTCTTTACTGTGAAACACAACTAGCTCTTTATTGACACTAAGTAATGAGTGATATGACAGGGGATCTCAGATTGATTCAATATTTTTAGATTTCCAGAATGCTTGCGACACCATTCCTCGCATGCTTACGGAGTATCATCTCAATTGTGCGACTGGATCCACGATTTCCTGTCAGATAGGTTGCTGTTCATACCACGTGATGGGAAGCCGTCGGGTCAAACAGAAGTGATATTTGGCGTTCCTCAACGAGGTGTTTTAGGAAATCTGCTATTCCTTATCTACATAAGCGATTTATGAGACAATCTTAGCAGCCCCCTTAGATGTTTCTCAGACGACACTGTAATTTACCGCCTCATGAACTCATCTGATGTTCAAAATCAACTGCAAAATGATTTAGACAAGTTATCATTATGGTGCGAGAAGTGGCAATTGAATCCAAATAATGAAAAGTATGAAGTAATCCACATGAATAGTAAAAACGGTTACACGAAAAATCACACGAATCTAATGACTGTGAGTTCAATTAAATACTTGGAGGTTACAATTGCGAATAACTTAGGTAGGAACGATATCATAGATAATGCTGTGAGGAAAACAAACCAAAGGCTGTGATTTATGCCAGCACACTGAGAAGATGCAGCAGAACTATCAACGAAGCTGCCTACACAATGCTTGTCTGTCCTCTTTCACGGTGTGGGATCCACATAAAGTAAGATTGATGGAACACATCAAAAAAGTTCATACAAGAGCAGCTTGTTTAGTATTATCACGAAATACCGGTGAGAATATCATGGACATGATACAAGTTTTGGCTTGGTAGTCATTAAAACGAAGGCATTTTTCACTATGATTTAGACAAGTTATCATTATGGTGCGAGAAGTGGCAATTGAATCCAAATAATGAAAAGTATGAAGTAATCCACATGAATAGTAAAAACGGTTACACGAAAAATCACACGAATCTAATGACTGAATTCAATTAAATACTTGGAGGTTACAATTGCGAATAGCTTAGGTAGGAACGATAACATAGATAATGCTGTGAGGAAAACAAACCAAAGGCTGTGATTTATGCCATCACACTGAGAAGATGCAGCAGAACTATCAACGAAGCAGCCTACACAATGCTTGTCCGTCCTCTTTCACGGTGTGGGATCCACATAAAGTAAGATTGATGGAACACATCAAAAAAGTTCATACAAGAGCAGCTTGTTTAGTATTATCACGAAATACCGGTGAGAATATCATGGACATGATACAAGTTTTGGCTTGGTAGTCATTAAAACGAAGGCATTTTTCACTATGGAAGGAAGCTGTTTCACATAATTTCAATCACCAACATTCTCCTACGAATGTGGAAATATTTTGATGGTGCCTGCTTGCATAGGAGAAATGATCACTGTAATAAAATAAAAGAAACCAGAGCTTATACGAAAAGATTTAAGTGATCATTTTTCCTGTGTGCTGTTGATAGTGCAACGGTAGAGAAATAGCTTGAATATGTTTTGATCAATTCTCTGCCAGGCATTTATTTGTGAAATGCAGAATAGTCATATAGATACAGATGTAAATGTAGATGTGATGTAGATGTAGATGTGGAAGCTGCCCTAAAAAGCAGGTCGATAAAGCATGCCGATACTATACCCATACAACATACTTGTCATGCAGGGCAGTTTATATTGTAGAGGCTGAAGAACACGTTTTTGACCATATCTCCGCTCCTGTTGGAGCTAGGAGGTTATAAACCCAACATTTCTGATAATCGTGAAGTTTGCTGTTTCTGTGCCAAATTTTTTTGAAATCGATAGAGGGGTATGGGAGGAGGTCCCAGGTATATATACAGGGGTTGGACAGAAGTATGGAAATACTGCAAAAAATGAACACTTGAACATAAATGAAGCTGCTCGCCAAGCCTGCAGGATACACTGACACATACTGAGAAGACAAAAGTCATGGGATACCTCCTAATACTGCATCCGAGTTCCTTTTCCTGGCATAGTGCAACTCGATGTGGCACAGACTCAACAAGAAGATGGAAGTTCCCTACAGAAATATTGAGCCGTGTTGCCTCTATAGCCGTCCATAGCTGCGAAAGTATTTCCAGTGTTGGATTTTGTGCGTGAAATTGCCTCTTTATTACGTCTCGTATATGTTTGATGGGATTCCTGTCGGGCAGTTTGGATGGCCAAATCGAACTGTCCAGGACGTCCTCCAAACTAATCACGATGAACTGTGGTATGGTGATATGGTGTATTGTAGCCATAAAAATTCCATCTTTGTTTAGGAGCAAGTGGCAGAACATAACCATTTCCAGACAATGGTCGATACCGCTGGACCAGAGGACCCAGTCCAGTCCTTGTAAACATAGTCAACACCATTATGGAGAATCCTCCACCTTGCACAGTGCCTTGTTGACAACTTGCGTTTATGGCCACACTTGAACCCTACCATCTGCTTTTATCAACTGAACTCAGGACTCATTTGGCCAAGTCATGGTTTTCCAGTCGTCTGGGGACCACCCGATATGGTCATAAGCTCAGGGAGAGTCGCTGCAGGCGATATTGTGCTGTTATCAACGGCACTCGCTTCGGTCGTCTGCTGCCATAGCCCATTAACGCCAAATTTCGCGTACAGTCCTAAAGGATATGTTTTTCTTACGTCCCATGTTGATTTCTGTGGTTATCTCACGCAGTTTTGCTTGTCTGTTGTCACTGACAACTCTATGCAAATGCCGTTACTCTCGATCGTTCAGTGAATTCCATCGGCCTCAGCGTTCTCCATGGTGAGAGATAATGTCTGAAATCGGATTCGCGGCACACTCTTCGCACTGTGAATGTCGGAATATTGAATTCCCTAATGATTTAAGAAATGGAGTATCCCAAGCATCTAGCTCCAACTACTCTCAATTTTCAATGTCTATTAATTCCCGTCTTGCGGCCATATCACATCATAAACGTTTACGCATCAATAACCTGAGTACAAATGACAGCTCAGTGAATGAACTACCCTTTTATCCCTCGTGTATACGATGATACCGCCATCTGTATATGTGCATATCGCTGTCCCACGACTTTGTCGCCTTATTGTGTATGACCACTAACGGCACTGTGTAATGTCCTCAGTACGTTGCAAGTGTCAGTTGTGGTCATCATAGTTTTTGTGTAGTTGTAAGTGCCTTATACCAGAGCTAAGAAAATCCACACGTTGGCAAATTCAATACTTTTCTGAAAGTATTTGCAGCCATGTATGGAAGTGAAACATGGACGATAGACAGTTTAGATAAGAAGAGAATAGAAGCTTTCTAAATGTAGTGCTACAGAAGAATGCTGAAGATTAGACTGGTAGATCACGTAGCTAATGATGTGGTACTGAAAAGAGTTGAGAAGAAATCCAAATCTGTGACACAATCTGAAACAACAAGGGTTCAATTGATAGCACATATTCTGAGACATCTATGAATCACCAGTTTAGTACTAAAGGGTACTGCGGGGAGTAAAAACTGTAAACAGATTCAGAAAGATGTAAGTTGCAGTAGTTATTGAAGAGACTTGCACAGGATAGATTAGCATGGAGAGCTGCATCAAATCAGTCTTTGGACTGAAAACCGCAGCAGACCGGTCACCGCGTCATCCGCATCCCCTGCGCCCCACGCGATGCGGATACAGAACGGCACGTGATCAGCACACCTCTCTCCCGACCATTGTCAGTTTTTGTGACCGGTGTAGTTACTTCTCAATTAAGTAGCTCCTCGATTGGCGTCACAAGGGCTTGGTGCAACCCACTTGCCAATAGGCACTTGGCAGACCCAGACGCTGACCTATCCAAGTGCTACCCAAGCCTGACAGCGCTTAACTTCAGTGATTTGACGCGAATAGCTGTTACTACTCCAGCAAGGTCTTATATATATATATAGGGTGTTCCATTGATAGTGATTGGGCCAAATATGTCACGGAATAATCGTCAAACGAGAAAACTACAAAGAACGAAACTTGTATAGCTTGAAGGGGGAAACCAGATGATGCTATGGTTGGCCCGCTAAATGGCGCTGCCATGGGTCAAACGGATATCAACTGCGTTTTTTAGATAGGAACCCCCATTTTTATTACATATTCGTGTAGTACGTAAAGAAATATGAATGTTTTAGTGGGACCACTCTGCACGCGTTCTATTTAGCGACGAAGCGTCATTCACCATCAACTGTAACGTAACCCGGCATAATATGCACTATTGGGCAACGGAAAATCCACGGTGGTTGCGACAAGTGGAACATCAGCGACCTTGGCGGGGTAATGTATAGTGCGGCATTATGGGAAAAAGGATAATAGGCCCCCATTTTGTCGATGGCAATCTAAATGGTGCAATGTTTGCTGATTTCCTACGTAATGTTCTACCGATGTTACTACAAGCTGTTTCAATGCGTGACAGAATGGTGATGTCCTTCCAACATGATGAATGTCCGGCACAGAGCTCGCGTGCGGTTGAAGCGGCATTGAGTAGCATAGTTCATGACAGGTGGATTGGCCCGCACGTTCACCGGATCTGACGCCCCCAAATTTCTTTCTGTGGGGAAAGTTGAAGGATATTTGCCATCGTGATCCACCGACAACGCCTGACAACATGCGCGAGCGCATTGTCAATGCATGTGTGAACATTACGGAAGGCGAACTATTTGCTGTTGAGAGGAATGTCGTTACACGTATTGCCAAATACATTGAGGTTGACGGACATCATTTTGAGCATTTATTGCATTAATGTGGTATTTACAGGTAATCACGCTGTAACAGCATACGTTATCAGAAATGATAAGTTCACAAAGGTACATGTATCACATTGGAACAACCGAAATAAAATGTTCAAACGTACCTACGTTCTGTATTTTAATTTAAAAAACCTATCTGTTACCAACTGTTTGTCTAAAATTGTGAGCCACCTATCACAAAGCGAAAAAAGTGGTCCAACTAAAACATTCATATTGCTTTGCGTACTACACGAAAACGTAATAAAAAATTTGGGTTCCTATTTAAAAGAACGGAGTTGATATCCGTTTGACCTGCAGCAGCGCCATCTAGAGGGCCAACCATAGCGCCATCTGGTTTCCCACTTCAAGTCAGACAAGTTTCGTTCTTTGTAGTTTTTTTCGTTTGACGCTCATTTCGTGAGATATTCGGCCCTGTCAAATAACATATCAGAAGATCATAGGATGGATTCCTCTAGAAGTACCTAGCAGCAGCTGCTGCTGAAAATTCGTTTTAATATTGTTTGAATATCCAGTACACCTAGAAATAGACCAAATAAGCAGGTAGGTTAATGAAAATGAAATTACAGTATGCGCCAAAGTAGTCACTATTCTATAGGAAGGACATGCAAAGAAGAGTCGAGCAGCTGAATCACAGACTGTATCATAGTGTGAAACACGATTTAAAACAAAATATGATTAAAATCAGACGTCTTTCACCACGAAAAACATAGACGATAATTTATGAATGAATTTTCATATTGTTTAGCAAGACCTTTCTTCTTGTTAAATGATCCGAAATGCTGTGTATCGAATCCATCAAACGTTTCCGTAGGACCCATACGTATATGGATATAGACGACATCCAATATGCTCAATAGCTAAAAGTTGCATAGCATAGCTTCCATTCGTTAGGTTCTTACATATATGTGGTCAGAATTACGTACATCAGGTGGCAGCTGTGGTGTCATGTGCCTTCACCGCAGTATGTCGTGTGCTTGTCCTGTAACACTGTAGGTGATCGAATACCACTGTTAAACGTGGTATTACTTTGCACTGAATTACCACACAAACGATCTCACTCATAATCTGCTAATATTACTTTCTTATCAGAAACTACTACTGGTCTTATCTGTGTTCTAATGCCACACCCATAGAAACACGTACGCCATAACTAACATTTAAGCTATAGATTGTATGCTGTATAGCGCACAAATGGAAGCTTTGTTATCAAAGGTGGATGACTGCAGTGGTGGATATTCAGTGACATCATCAGACTTTCCAAGATATCTAATGGGCTTTTGTTGATTTCTTCTCGAGTGCAGACATTTGTCGGTGTTTTTTGTTCTCTGACTCGAGTTTACTTGATCACCATTCATTCATCTGATGTTGAGTAACGAATGCTGGTGAAGAAGGAGCAGTTAAAACACTACCAGTAAAAGATGACTTTTGGCTATATGTATTAATGTTTGTAAAAATTTAAGTTCACAGATGAAATGATCTGAATCACTCTAACTTGGGAGGATGTGGAAAACAGTGGGGCATAATAAATGTGTAAGATTTCAGAAATATTCACTCTTTTGTGTGAATGGTAGAATCGGTGTTACACCACGATTATTAGGTTCAGACTCATCGAACTAAAGGAAATGAGCAAGCAAATATGAGTATACCTCGTCGAGCCAGCCGTTGTGGCCGAGCGGTTCTAGGCCCTTCAGTCTGGAACCGCGCAACCGCTACGGTCGCAGATTTGAATCCTGTTTCGGGGATGGATGTGTGTGATATCCTTAGGTTAGTTAGGTTTAAGTAATTCTGAAGTTCTAGGGGACTGATGACCTCAGATGTTAATTCCCATAATGCTCAGAGCCAATACCTCGTCGACACCAAAAGATGCAATATCAGCTTGTGAATGAGTTCGTGTGAGGCAGAATGATGGGTCTTTGGCAAGTGAGTTTGCTGTACCTTGCCAGTATGGTTCATTCTGGGCACTCTGCTATGACTTAAACGCGTCTGTGGGACTAATGGAGAGAAGAGGGCTGTACATAGCGATGTGCAAGTACTGGACCACACAGAGTGCCACAGCACTGGATGACCACCACCTTGTCCACATGACCATAACTGATAGAATAGCATCATTCCCAGAGTTGGATCGACGTTGAAGCAATACAGAGGGTATGGACATGTCTGCGTCGATGATTCGACACCATCTACTGAGTGATGGAATGGTGGCATACATACCATTGTGTTGGCTTCCACTGACAAGAAACCAACAACAGCTGAGACTACAATGGAACTGTGAATGCCGTCACTGGCAAGCTCAGTGGTTAAACTTAATGTTTTCGGACGAGTATCACATCAGTGTGTCCCAAAATGATGGCCATGTAAGTATTAGATGGTACTATGTTTGAGCACAATAAGGCAGACTGCATTGTTAGATGGCATAGCGGTCAAAAGCCATTGGAGTGCCATTGGCTACAGCACACAATGTGTCGTACATATTGAAGGTAAACTGAGTGGCAACCACTGCATCAGGGCCGATTTAGAAACGAAGGCACTGCCACTCAGGCACGCAACTCCACATGCTATATTTCAGTAGGACTACGCTCAGCCACACATGGCGAGGAATTTGCAGGTCGTCTCCGAAAAACTGGTGATATCACTAGTGCCCGCCCTGTATTTTCCCCCATAGAAAATGTCTGGAATATCGCAGTCGGCAACTTGTTCATTTTGCTTCTTCTGCAACCATTCCTGATGCTTCAGGAGCTCTTTGATTTCATGCCAAGACGTCTCAAGGCTCTGATTGCAGGGTGTGGAGGCTTTATGCCGTACTGAATACACATGGTAAAAATTCATGTACAGTTTGTAATTCCAATCATTTGTGTACAATCATGTCCCTAATCATAGGAATACATTATAGATGTTACCAGCCAAACCCGATTTTATGATAAACTAGTTTCGCCTAGGTCAAACTCGTTCATCCTACTACCGATAGGATAAAACAATTCACCCTAGGCCGAATCGGTTTATCCTAGTTAGAATTTACATGTTTTAGGATAAACTGGTACATCCTAGTCTGAACTAATTTCACCTAGTATGTACCTTCTGTAAGCTTTACAAAGCAAACTGAATAAAGGAATAGAAATAAAATAGTCAATATGATTCATTAAAGTTATTTATTAACTAATCAATAATTTCACATCTATCACTAGATCAACTTACATATATCCATCCACAGAAATCCCCTTATCGGCAATTTGCTTATTTACTTATTTTTGCAACTGCATTTCACAAAGCCTTACCTTGATCCAACAGAATGTTTTCTGCCTGCAGTCCTTGAAGATATTTCAGTATCCTAGTTAAAGCTCCCACATCTAAAAACTTCTTAATGCAGACGTCGAAATCATTTCTAAAAAAATAAAAAGAAGTTAAAACAAATATTCTTTTAATATTTTATTACAAAAATTATGGAATATTTTTATAAAATTGTACCTGCAAAAATGTCTTTGAAGTACGCCATGTTTGGTGCTAGCTTTGTAGAGCCTCTCATCAGTCTTTCGAAGTATTACTCCAATTATGTTTCGAATGTCACCTCTGACTTTATCTACATCTGGAATGGGTATGGTTACGTTGCCTCCAGTGTCAGCTAGTGGATGAGATTTGTCACAGGAAGCTTTCATTCTTTTAGCTTGTATTTTAAATTTTCTGTCGCAATTTTTCTACCATTTTGAATGTCGTTTGCGTCAATTTTCACAAAGTTATCATCTTCACTGTCTTCGTACTGTTCAGTATTGCTGTCATCCTCGATTGCCTTCTTTAGGTTATCTTCATCCTGAATATCATTTATGATTTCTTGAGGCAACGAGGAAGTGGAAAGTCCTACTCTAGGTTCGATTCAAAATAATGCTTTTTAAGGTGATTGTTTTATGTCAGAGTGGTAAGCTCGATTTTTCATGAATTGGGCTTACCTTAATCCTTCCGACCACTTCGTCGAATTCTTGTCCTTTAACCATGAACTACATCTACGTCTACATCTACATGACTACTCTGCAATTCACATTTAAGTCCTTGGCAGAGGGTTCATCGAACCACAATCATACTATCTCTCTACCATTCCACTCCCGAACAGCGCGCGGGAAAAACGAACACCTAAACCTATCTGTTGGAGCTCTGATTTCTCTTATTTTATTTTGATGATCATTCCTACCTATGTAGGTTGGGCTCGACAAAATATTTTCGCATTCGGAAGAGAAAGTTGGTGACTGAAATTTCGTAAATAGATCTCGCCGCGACGAAAAACGTCTTTGCTTTAATGACTTCCATCCCAACTCGCGTATCATATCTGCCACACTCCTCCCCTATTACGTGATAATACAAAACGAGCTGCCCTTTTTTGCACCCTTTCGATGTCCTCCGTCAGTCCCACCTGGTAAGGATCCCACACCGCGCAGCAATATTCTAACAGAGGACGAACGAGTGTAGTGTAAGCTGTCTCTTTAGTGGACTTGTTGCATCTTCTGTGTCCTGCCAATGAAACGCAACCTTTGGCTCGCCTTCCCCACAATATTATCTATGTGGTCTTTCCAACTGAAGTTGTTCGTAATTCTAACACCCAGGTACTTAGTTGAATTGACAGCCTTGAGAATTGTACTATTTATCGAGTAATCGAATTCCAACGGATTTCTTTTGGAACTCATGTGGATCACCTCACACTTTTCGTTATTTAGCGTCAACTGCCACCTGCCACACCATACAGCAGTCTTTTCTAAATCGCTTATCATATTTTCAATGTCCTGGTTGGCACTTTCAACAGAACCGTGACTTTGGCTGTGCCTAGGGTTTCTATGCACAATTTTCAGTTCTGACAAAAGCTTTGCGAGTTCAGTGATAACATTTTTACCAAATTCTCTGCCATTCTCAGATTGAAGAACGCACGGCGCCCCTACAGTTAGGAATATGTCATTCAAATGATAAGCCACTTCTTCAGCCAACTTTGATGATAACGCAGTAAGGAGAACAAATTCTGTGGGATGGTCTTGGTAAACTAGAATGAATTTTAAATTCCCGTCTGGTAGTGTTTGGAAATCAATCAAATCGACTTGACAACTGCTATTCATTTCCGAATGGAGAATTGGTTTTGAAACTAACCCAGTTTTCTTTTTTGTCTTCTTTTGCTGACAAACATCACACATTGATAAACAGTAGCATATCATTTCCTTTGTGGTATTGGCGTATTTTTTTGATGTCTCGGCTATGAGTTTTTCACATGACCAATTATCAAAACAGTATATCGTTTCAGTCTTCTTTTTTGTTATGATATTCCATTTTCCAACTTTTCCGCGTCTTCTACTTGTTTAACCAAATCCGCTTATTCGTCTACTGGTAACACATTATAATGAGAAGACTTTTTGTTTTTACTCTGAAAATTTTGCTTTTGATTGGCTTGTCTTCCTCGTACACGAAGGCTCATTCATGATGAAACGCCTCACAACAATTACACTAGGATTATAATAAAATCTTTTAAACGCAACCAGAAACTTAACGTGCGCACTTGTCGATACAAAATACCGTTCAAAACAAAGAACAGTATGAGGGAAGAGCGGTTAAGAGGTGCGAACGGCGAGCCAGAGATGATTCGGGGATTCAGGCAGCGACATGCGTCCCGAATAGGCAAAATTAGTTCAGACTAGGACGTACCAGTTTATCCCAAAGCATGTAAATTCTAACTAGGATAAACCGATTCGACCTAGTCTAAACTGTTTTATTCTATCGGTAACAGGATGAACGAGTTTGACCTAGGAGAAACTAAAATGAAATTACAATTTAATCAATACCATTAGCTGCTGACGGGCGTTGATATACATCAACGGGGACAGTTGAAAATATGTGCCCTGACCGGCACTCGAATCCGGGATCTCCTTCTTACGTGGCAGACGCTCTATCTATCTGAGCCACCGAGGGCACAGAGGATAGTGCGACTGCAAGGATTTATCGCCGGCACGCTCTCCGTCAGACCCACATTCTCAACTTATAGTCCACACACTACATTCGTAGTGCCCCTGTCATTATACCCATTTCTCGCCACCGAGTCCCGTAAGAGTTCAGGCAAATCGTGTGCATGCGCACTAAAGAAGGTCATCAGCCGGTTAGCCTTAAACGATATGAAGTTGGCATCTGTTCTTTCGGACATGTCCGAAAGAATCTTCATATAGGAGAAACTAGTTCATCTTAAAATCGAGTTTGGCCGGTAACATGTATATGGAAGCGCCGGAAAAACGTATAGGCATGCGTATTCAAATACAGAGATATGTAAACAGGCTGAACATGGGGCTGCGGTCGGCAACGCCTATATAAGACAACAAGTGTCTGGTGCAGTTGTTAGATGGACGTTCCTTGAACGAAGGAGTGTTGACAATCAAACCACGTCTGAAATTCTCCTGAAAAATGGCTCTGAGCACTATGGGACTCAACTTCTGAGGTCATTAGTCCCCTAGAACTTATAACTAGTTAAACCTGACTAACCTAAGGACATCACACACATCCATGCCCGAGGCATGATTCGAACCTGCGACCGTAGCGGTCTCGCGGTTCCAGACTGCAGCGCCTAGAACCACACGGCCACTTCGGCCGGCTCTCCTGATATGTGTTGCTAAATTTGAATATTAGGACGAATGTGAATGATTTGGCGTTAAAAAGTAATTTGACTTCCCAGAAAAGTATTAGCAGGAATTTAATGGTACGAATATTTTCACATTTTTGTTTGTATCTTTGCATAGGAGTGACTGAATTTTATAATTTACAGGCTCTTTTTACGCAGAATTGGATGTTCTACAACTTTCATACACGACATTTTTCATTTGGAGCAGCCGTTTATGAATCACAGGCACTGGAACACGAGCATAAGTCACTTTTCCATCTAGTTGGTGAAAACTGCCGATCTTTGACGATCGATTGTGGTTAAATGGCTTAATCATTTTTAATTTTTAAGTAGGTCATTCAACGAGGCAATCGGCGTGTCGGGAATTTTCTGTAGAATATATCGCTTTCGAGTTACAAGCGAAAAACCGAAATAAGTCCAAATATTTCGTGGTGTTGCAGTCCTTAAAAGTTTACCACAGACCAGAAACCGTCACAAATTCTTTTAAGTCATATTTGGGATGTCAAACTGGACTAAAATTATTTCCAGCTTTGCATATTTATTACGCAGTCTGGTCTTTTTTAGCATTAGAGATGCAAAGTTTTCCATACCGTCATTACCTAAAAATGGGCATGCACGTCTATAAATTATTTTATTATAAAAGTAAAGATGTTTAAATACCACATAAACGTGTAATTTCTGCGTACCAGTACATGACATTCTCTTTGAGTTCATACATTTGTGTTAATTTTCTTTGAGGTACTCCTCAGGTGATGTGCAGTGGTTGGATTTTGTCAGCAGACATCCCTATGTCACAGCAGGTGCTGTATGCAGCTACCAACACTGCAGCTGACTGTCAAGGAGGGAAATATAATATTAACCTACAGGAGTCTCCAATGAAAACTCAAGACCAAAATATCAGTATCACTGATGAAAATCTTGTAAAGTTTGAAGTTAATGTGAACTTAGGATCCACTCATTATACATCTCTGTAATCAAGCATATAATAAATGTTGACTGTTGTATCACTGAAAGTTATTTCGAAAAAGATTAACATTATAAGACTGACAATTATTTACCTTTTATCAAGAAACGCATATCAAGAATTTACTATGTTTGTACCACCCAAATACTTCCATGTAGATATTGTGACAGGACTCAAAACTACTGATCTAATGTAAAAGAAAGAGATTATTTCGCTATTTGTCTTTTTAAACATAATAAACAGGAAATAATATCACAGTGTTTTGATATATTTTATCTCATCTGTGATACAATGATGAATTATTGAAGTTCTACATAGAGCCATTACAAAATATTCATGTTCTACAAAAAACATTGTAGGTTATAAAAAGGCATGTTATTCCATAAAAGTAATAAAATAAATACGTAGTTCATTTGAATACCTACAAAAAGTACTGAATTATTAACATGGCACATGTATTTGTGCAACATTCATTTTGCTCCCAAAAAATATGCACCCTGTATGGAAAATATTATTATTTTAAGAATTTGTTTAAAACAGTGATGAAAGATACAGGGATCTCGTTGTATCTATGAAAAGCTTAAATCAGTTGGCCCTAATATACATGTAATTATGTATCTAGTAGTACCTAACTCCATCCTTGGCAGTCCATGCAGTGTTACGTGCTCCATGCAGCATCTGCTGAGACATGTGACCATTATTTTAAGTATGTAGGATAACCTAAAAATTGTTGTTCAGTAATGGACCACACTTTAATGTAACATAATTTAAAGGATTTTAGCATGTGAAACTGTAAACAATACATTAATTTACAGACACCATCCACAAGAATATCCAGCAGGAAGGCTTATGTGTGGACCAGATCATATGTGTAGAAATTATGGCACAACTTATTGTAAACATTTTAAGCAGGTAGAACTGATTAAAGAATTTGAAAGAATACTGAATGAACTGCCGCATTCAGCAGCGAAACTGGCTGGTAGGAAGGTAGTAGGGTGTGGCCTGAAGTAGAACCACCCCTTAAATGGTAAAGTGGGGAGTTTGGATTCTACATGAAACAGACATAGAAGCACAGACAGCTGATGTTACAGAATGTTTAATCAATAAGGGGAAGCAATGCAAAAAGAGGTGGGTAGATGGGAACCCAGTACAACACAAAGTGGGAGATTTTTTTCTTTTTAAAATTCATAGGCATAGTGTAAAGTGCAAGAAAGTAGCAGAAATATTCTATCTATTATATGAAACACACTTTGCAATTGTTAGTGTTTTGTATCACAAGGTTATGCCACTGGTCAATAAAAAAATCAACGGAATATTTAGTACACATGTGAATAGGCAAACAATAAGTATTCTGGAAATCTATTCAAGGCTTTGGGTGTTGAGGTATCTCTGGCATCTTCAACTATGGATGAGCACTTGGGAGGAATAAATGTTTCACAAGGCAACAGTTTAAGAGTATGTCTTAGAAAGTTACATAGAACAAATACGTTTTTTTTGTTAACTGTATGGGATGGTGAGAGAATAAAATTGAATGTGTAGTCATAATATGGAGACCATTAAAGCTGAGTAGCAGAGAATGAACTAGAAATTGAATTTTTATATATTTATATGGAATTGTATGTATGACTACTTATATAAATGTACTATGGTCATAGAACCCTTTGCACCCTTACTAGGGTGTAGTATCTATTTTGCATGTTATGATGACTGTTTGGTGTGAGCACTTTTAAAGGCGTATAATAAAGGATGTGGGAACTCATGAAATGTGAACTGATAATTACTATATTCTTAATGTCCTTCATCCTCTATGCAAGGAAGAAGCTTTTCTTTCCTTGCTACAAGAAAGCACAAATTTATTGATAATAATTACTATAGTCTTCCTACCCTTTGTCCTCTATGCATGGAAGTAATTTTTTCTTGCTACAAAGAAATAATAATTTTCTGGTTGGCATTTTGCCCACATAAAAGAGTCCACCATTAATAGTAACGCTAGCATTGACAATGTTGGAGGAAAGAGAACATTTCCTGGGAGCATCCTGTTATGAGAGATATTCTCCAAGGTACTGGAGGTGTAGTGCACCTGATGAGTTTATAGATGAACAATACACTTCTAAATTATTGACCTAAAGAAAAATTATGGACTAAGATTACTGGAACAAAATTCTGTGTATTCAACAGAGGGATTCTGTAGGTTTAATTTATTAAATGATGACATTGGGTAAGTGTGTGTGCTGCTTTTTACTGGGCTGTAACATTAATGTGGCACAGGTTTTGTACAAAGGGAATTTGTACAATGTTCTGAATGATAATATGACTGGATTTGTATAATTTTATAAGAGATGTTAGCTTAGCTATAAAATAAATAATCAAGCTTATTGTTATCTGGCCATAATTAATTAATTTAAGAGTGGGCTGCATGAATGGCTATTTTGGAAGAATGTCCAAGCAATTTATAGTTGAGTTATTTCATGGGCTTTTGACACTGAAGGAACGTAACCTTTACCGAATACCTAACACAAATTAAATATTTTCTGAAGAAGTTTCAGAGTAATGGATTATAGCAGTACCAAATGGTATCGACATAGATAGGTCATTATAGCCTTTTTTAGTAATAAGTAGAAGATTCTAGTACCATCGTTGAAAAGAAAACAGAACCTATTGTTGTAAAGTGGAAAATTATAGTAAGTCAAGTATAACTGGTCCATTAAATAGAAACGTGTTGTATAGTACACTTTAAGCTTTAGTGTTGAAGAAAAAGATAACTATAAATGAATATAGTAAATTAATTCCATTAATTCACAGAACTGATTTCATTAAGGTCACAATAGTGCTTTGACTTTGAAAGAAAAGAAAAACAATAATATTGAATAATGATACAAACATATACTTACGAGATGTACTCATAAACCAGTAGTTTTCTAAGCAAACACAAGTGGTACGAATGTTTTGAGCAGAATGATAAATAATTAATGAGGAAGGAAGGCAAATAAGAGTGCTATTGAAATAATTGATGTAACTTGTATTGAAAAAATTATTCGTTATGTAATGGTTCATATTAGAATACTTTGAAAACAGAAACACGCATACTCATGTATGTGAGAAAGCATGTGCACAGCTACAGAATTCAGCTACATTAAAATCGGTATTATTGCATAGGCGCTAAAGGTGCAAAGTTCCTGTAATCTCGTCATCTACAAATGAACACGTGTCTTTAATTAACTTTTTAATAAAGATTATGATATTTAAATATCACAGAAACGTCTTTTCGATGTGTATGATCATCCAGGCTCCAACTGTTGTCTGGTAAACACCTGCAGAGTGGCAAGCTAGCTTTTTCTGTATTTTTTTTATTAATATATTTCTTAAATTTCGTACGTGTTTTTCCATTTCAGAGATCTAATCTCTCTTTTTGTAACTGTAAGTGTAAATTCAGGCAGTCTGCACTGCAGAAGTTATTCATTTGCTTCCTTTAAAGAGCCAGCAGCCATTAGTTAAAGCTTAGTAAGCTAGTCAGTCGGGCTCCAGCTGTCGCCTTTTACACATATGCAGAGCGGCAAGTTACGTGTTAAGCTATTCTGGGTTTTGTCAGTAGTGTATTTCTTGAATTCCGCATATGTTATACTATTTACGAGGTGTTAAAATGTGTGCCCGCATCTCGTGGTCGTGCGGTAGCGTTCTCGCTTCCCACGCCCGGGTTCCCGGGTTCGATTCCCGGCGGGGTCAGAGATTTTCTCTGCCTCGTGATGGCTGGGTGTCGTGTGCTGTCCTTAGGTTAGTTAGGTTTAAGTAGTTCTAAGTTCTAGGGGACTGATGACCTAAGATGTTAAGTCCCATAGTGCTCAGAGCCATTTGAACCATTTTTTTTGTTAAAATGTGTAACTTCGTGTTTTTATAACAGTAAAGTCAGGAAGTCAATAGAAGAGCTGTCATTTCTTCTGAACGTCCAGCTACTTCATTATGGCGTCAGCTCCCATTTTTGACACGTCAGGGGCATAGCCAGTTGCATATCGAGGTTTCTGTCTGTGCGTCTACACTTTAATTCTTCCTTCCGCCGTGCTAGGATGGGTAAGATCTGTGGCTGCTGTGTGTGGATGCAGGAGGAGATGGCCACAGCTTGCGAATAGCTGATTACACCTTTGGCTATAGTCAGCCATCTTCAGGCTGCTGCCTCAGAGTGTAGCAGAGGTGGAGAATCTGGAGCGTCGCATGGAGCACCTCAGGTGTCGCTTGTTTCGCACATGGTCTCTGCTGGCAAGGCACTCCCTACTCTAAACAATGCGACGGATCTGCACTCACTCGAGCTGGAGGACAGATGTGGTGACTGGTGTCTGTTCTCGCCTATTTGCTTTATGAACGGACAGGTGGCTGCTCCTTCAGCAAGGTCCCAGTAGGCAAACAGGGTTTTCAAGTTATCAGGAGCTCCAACATTAGGTGTGTTATGGAGTCACATAGGAAGACAGCGTTGAGGGCCAGAAAGAAGCTAATGTGCACTCGGATATGTCTGCTGGGAGGCCTCACCCGAGATATGAAAGAGACCTTGGCTACAGCTATCGAGCATTCAGGGTGCAGTCACCAGCAAGTTAGTGCTCTCGTTGATACTAATGACAGCTCTCACCTGGCTTCTGAAGCCATCCACAATTTATCCATGTGGCTGGAAGAAGCTGTGGAGGCTCCTGGCCTCATGTATTGGATGCAAGCAGATAATGATATAACGTAATATCCAGTTTTGTTTGGTTAGACAAAATGATATGTTCAATATACCTGTTAGTAAAATAATGTCTTCATTCTTTCACTTAGTCCTATTAATTTGATGAGTGAGTCAATGTTAGGAAAGTTATTTGCCACGCTGGTACCTGTGATTTAATTTCAAACAATATTCATTTGCAGAATGAGATCTTCACTCTGCAGCGGAGTGTATGCTGATATGAAACTTCCTGGCAGATTAAAACTGTGTGCCGGACCGAGACTCGAACTCGGGACTGGCAGAAGTAAAGCTATGAGGACGGGGCGTGAGTCGTGCTTGGGTAGCTCATTTGGTAGAGCACTTGCCCGCGAAAGGCAAAGGTCCCGAGTTCGAGTTTCGGTCCGGCACACGGTTTTAATATGCCAGGAAGTTTCATATCAGCGCACACTCCGCAGCAGAGTGAAAATCACATTCTGGAAACATCCCCTAGGCTGCGGCTAAGCCATGTCTCCGCAATATCCTTTCATCAGGAGTGCTGGTTATGCAAGGTTCGCAGGAGAGCTTCTGTTAAGTTTGGAAGGTAGGAGACGAGGTACTGGCAGAAATAAAGCTGTGAGGACGGGGCGTGAGTCGTGCTTGGGCAGCTCAGTTGGTAGAGCACTTGCCCGAGAAAGCCACATTCGAACATTTTTCAGACTTTCCCCTCTAGCCAGGGCTGTAACGGAAGTTTAATATATTTTCTTATTCAGTTTCGAAATGATAGCTTTCATTTTACGTGTATGAGAGTTTCTTTCTGAAATTACGAAAATTACTCCACAAAAGGAAGGTCTTTCCAAACGTGATAAATTTTTCCAAGGTATGTGTATAAGAGTTTCTTTCTGAAATTACGAAAATTACTCCAAAAAAGGAAGGTCTTTCCAAACGCGATAAATTTTTCCAAGGTATAACATGGTGCTGTACGTACGATCAAATATTTTATTCAAATTTAAAAGTGTTACAGTTGAGAAAATGTTTGTCAGTAGGACATTTAATAGTCTATGCATTACATTATTACTCTATTACACACCAATAATTATTAAAAGAAATCAAATTTAGAAAAAGTAGTATCAAAAACTAATAAGAAGTTAACAACATTTTTAAATAGATGGTATTGGCGGCTACACAAATTTCTATTTTCGAGACAGGTACAGTCGTTCACACATTAAAGAAACTCAGTTCATTTGCACTTATCAGGTGGTTTATTTCGACGTAGTAGATAGTGCACAAGCGACGAAGTATGGCTTAACTGTCCAGACTTTACATAACCAATTGTAAAAATATATGGAATTTTACTTACAACAACTTTGTATAATGGAAGAATTACCAATATTCTACAAACAGCTGTTATGTATTACACAAAAATTAGTATGTAGAACTCGTAATACTTACGAACGCTGCACAAAAACAACCTAATGTCTCATAGCAACAAAAATAGCAGAAATTCCAGAAACTGCTTATGGTAGTTGTTAATGAGAATTCCTTCATGTGATTTTAAAATCAGATACTAGATTGTAATGCCGACCAGGAAAAAATCATGTGCTCCTAATTACACTACTCTCCCTATCTTTGGTTATGATTCTATCACGTTTGACAGTGTTTTTATGATTGAAGATTACAGGACTCTCCTGTGTTGGCGTGTGCTTCGCCACATTACCTGCTATGTGCTGTATGTACTGCAGTATTATTTTTGGATTTTACGTGTTGGTTTAGGGCATGATGGATGTTAGAAGTTACGATTTGCTTGGATCTAGTTAGTGGTTTATTGTGCGTATTCAATAGGTCACGAATGTTGATTAGTATATTGTGACTGTTCTTGTAATTCTTAATGTGCCTAAATTTCTGTGTTTTTCGTGTAGGTATATAAACACCTGAGGGTGACCCATTTCTGACCGAAACTGATTATTTAATAAAATGACAAAACAGCTGTGTTCAAATCATGATTTTCCAAAAAGAAGTGTGCAATAATGGATATCATTATTACATTTCAGGAAAGGAATTCCATGGAAAACCCTTGTGAACAGGAAGGAGACCATTGAAGCTATGCGTATCATGAGAGAACGTGGAGAATTCAGAGGCAGATGTAGAGAATATTGAATAGTTAATACGAGAGACGGTAGTCCATTTAGGTTTTATGGCTTGAGGAGATATGGCAGTGGTGGAAAACCAGAGAATTGTGACAGTGATGTCCTGTCCTGTAGCTGGACAGTTGTACTGTCTAAATTGTCATTTGTAGGCGTAGTTAGTACTGTAATATGAATACAAAGAGAAATGCAGAGGAAGGCCATGGAAGCATGCCATTTAAAAACAACACAAGGGATGTCACTGTTAGAAGAAATGATTGAAATGATGAGTGCAGAAACAGAAAGAGTTAAGAGGTGAATAACAGGGTGGGAATGGTGGAAGAAAAAAGGATGAACATTGGTGAGATTGAAATCAGAAGTTTAGATAAACAGGAATTGGACGGAAATTTGATGTATGAGAAGGAGACGCTTCTCTATTCTTAGAACATGCAAATAATGTTGGAAATATACCATAATATAAATTGAATCAGGAAGACCATATGGTACAGGCCATGGTGTGGCATCTAATCAAAATGGGTTATGATAAAAAGGATGTGATCGATGTGGAAACAATAAGTGAATTAGCTATGGAGAGATCGAATGACACTCGCAGTCTACAAGTGGTAGATGAAATGCATGTAAGTGGACTAATACCTGACGGATGACACATTTATGATGCCAGAGATAATGGATCGAATGAAGAGCCATGAGGTGAAATATAGTTATGTCATTGTGAATAAACGGGGTTATAATGAAGAAAGTGCTAAAATAATTTATGAAGACAGTGATGAGGAACTAATTAATGAAGTGAGGAGTGGAGGCATAGTAGGGCAGCTGCAATAGCATAGTAGCTACAATCAAATGGAAGACAGTTTCTAGAATGAGTAGAACGTTATTATAATCGTAGGGGAAGGATGTGAAGAAGTAGGAAAAAACTATAGAATTTGTAATGAGGAGTGTGCCACACACCATGCAGGAGAACCTTACACTTCTACTAAGTAATCTGGAATCTTTCCACGGATAACAAGGAATATAGGAAAAATTAGGGTAAGGAGATATATCAGATAAAGGAACAGAATAAAGGGAACCATCATACAAAAAGTTGGAGTGTAGAAAGAGTTTGGATAATGGTGTGAAGATTTTGGAAGAAACAAGAAAGAAGTGGCCATTAGACACTGCAATGCTAGAAGGGAAAAATGATCTGTGGGTAAATGAAGATTTGAACAGGAACGTGTGAAAAAGAGAATATGCAAGAGGGAAAGTGGAAGACTGTCAGCGGTTTTGTGAGAGCAAAGTTTGGAGGACTGAAACAGGAGTGTTCAATTCACACAGGTAGTGAAATAATGGCAAAGTCTGAATCGTTTTACGAGCAGTCGACAGAGAAGGAAGGCTAAGTAGTACCGTCAGTGACTAAGTTCGGGTGTAAACAGCATGTTCACCAAACTAGTGAATAGATAAGTGATCATGGCATAGAAATTCCAGCAGTACAAACAGGACAGCATTAATATTATTGTGGGGGTGGAATTATTAAATAAATCGGATGCGAGATTTCAACATGGCCAAGAATTTTTAGAACTGGAAGTAAAGGAATAATTAAGAAGGTATTATTTCTTGGAAGAATAAGGAAAGAGCATCTGTTTGTAAAACAAATACAGCTAAAATGAAATTGTATTTAAATGATGTTAGAGGAAGGAATGAAGGCGGAAGAAGATAGCTGGGAAGAGGAAAGAGAAAACCCCACATGGAATAAAACGTGGGAAAAGTAAAAAAAAATATTACTACAGGTATAAAGCAGAAGCAAGAGATGCAGGAGTTTGCCAGTAAACCTAGAGTAGTAAGAAATTAAAAAAGTGATTGAAACTGATACGACACAAGCTCTTCTTTATGAAACCATATGCAATGCATTCAGCAAGGAGAGATGTAGAACAAATAGAGTTGCACCATACAGCCATCCGGAGAGTAATAAAGCATAGAAATAAATTAGATTGGATGCAATTTTCTTTACATAGAGCTGTAATGAAGACATCCTTAAGGATGTAGAACAAGTCATAAAACAAGAACTTGTAATACGTATTTGTAAAAAGAATGAGACACACTAATGTTCCTTCCACAGACCCTAAGTGAAATAGTCGTCATGGATATGGAATAAATAAAAAATATGAAACATTGCCATTCAACAATTAAATAAACTTGATGTAAATGATTATAAAGAAAGTATGAAACTTCCTGGCAGTTTAAACCTGTGTGCCCGGCCGAGACTCAAACTCGGGACCTTTGCCTTTCGCGGGCAAGTGCTCTACCAACTGAGCTACCGAAGCACGACTCACGGTCGCTCCTCACAGCTTTACTTCTGCCAGTATCTCGTCTCCTACCTTACAAACTTTACAGAAGCTCTCCTGCGAACCTTGCAGAACTAGCACTCCTGAAAGAAAGGATACTGCAGAGACGTGGCTTGGACACAGCCTGGGGGATGTTTCCAGAATGAGATTTTCACTATGCAGCAGAGTGTGCGCTGATATGAAATTTCCTGGCAGATTAAAACCGTGTGCCCGGCCGAGACTCGGACTCGTGACCTTTGCCTTTCGCCGGCAAGTGCTCTACCAACTGAGCTACCGAAGCACGACTCACGGCCGGTCCTCACAGCTTCACGTCTGCCAGTATCTCGTCTTCAACCTTCCAAAATTTACACTCCGCTGCAGAGTGAAAATCTCATTCTGGAAACATCCCCCAGGCTGTGGCCAAGCCATGTCTCTGCAGTATCCTTTCTTTCAGGAGTGCTAGTTCTGCAAGGTTCGCAGTGGAGCTTCTGTAAAGTTTGTAAGGTAGGAGACGAGATACTGGCAGAAGTAAAGCTGTGAGGACTGGGCGTGAGTCGTGCTTCAGTAGCTCAGTTTGTGGCCGTCACGGTAGCCCAGCGTGTTTGGTCAGAGGGTTAGCTGCCCTCTGTAACGAGAAAAACTGAGTTAATCGATCAAAAACAAACTTAAACGGATGTCTTACGACGTCCGCCTCGAGCAGATGCAACGAACAAAAGCGAACAAAATGAGATTGGGAAAAAAAATAAAAAGAAGTTGGTAGAGCACTTGCCAGCGAAAGGCAAAGGTCCCGAGTTCGAGTCTCGGCAGGGCACACAGTTTTAATCTGCCAGAAAGTTTCATATCAGGGCACACTCCGCTGCAGAGTGAAAATCTCATTCTGGATAAAGAAAGTAGTTGACAACATTTATCTACATTCATCATATTAACGCACTACAGATGTGTAGAAGTCAGGTTTCAAGTAACGCTCACGCTATTTGCTAAATACATCCGTATTTACAATTTATGCTACATGTCAGAATATCTTTGAGAACAATAACAGCAACAAAAGCCTTTAGGGAATTCGTTGTATTCTTTAAATTCTGTGATGATAACCACTCTGTATAATCTTTCGTTGGAAGTCTTTCACTTCGTCTGGACACTAGGGAAGTGTCTCGACGTGAAAACATGCACAGTGAATCACAAGGATATGTTATATGAGATTATGTTGCGTTCCTCCAATAAGGTTAACCACTCTAGAAAGCCAGTTGTCGTATCCAAAAATTATGAAATCTTCATTAGGACATTTTGAAATGAGATATTATAGACTCATATTTTGGAGCTCCCTGTCTAGAACATCAGAAAGCTATAGTTTACGAACATGCTAGGCGCAGCCGGCTCACCATTGCTGTGTAGATAGGCGACCGCACTGGCCAGCTTGCGGATCACCTCGCGGGTGTCCGCCTCGCTGAACGGCCGGCGCTCGTAGAACTCCTTCGCCAAAGTGCCCGTACAAAGTTCGAGCACCAGATACAGGTTCTGCAAAGAGACAAGGCCCTTCTGTTTCACTATAATCAGAATGGAAATATTATACACATTCAATGACGCTCCTGTGTTTAGCGGTGGATAGTGCCACCAAGCCGGCCGCGGTGGCCGAGCGGTTCTAGGCGCTTCAGTCCGGAACCGCACGACTGCTACGGTCGAAGGTTCGAATTCTGCCTCGGGCATGGATGAGTGTGATGTCCTTAGGTTAGTTAGGTTTAAGCACGAGTTCTAAGTTCTAGGAGACTGATGACCTCAGATATAAAGTCCCATGGTGCTCAGAGCCATTTGGACCAAGTTCCGCCAAGGATTCTCTTTGATCCAACAGCCTGTCTCGCTATGAAAACGACAAACAGGCAACATACTGACATTGCGGAAAGCAGAACAAACCCAGAACATACCGCCTCAGCTCTCATGAGCGAGAGGCTTCAATCGTAAACTCAGCAACATGCCATCAACGTGGAGACCACATTATGTCATTTTAACATCACAATTTAATTTCGTAAAGAAGAGTAAAGATTGCTGATCCCTACAAAGTGCAGAGCTGCTAAGATATTACCCAAGTACAGAACTTAGGTGTATATGAGGGTGCTACAGTAAAAACGCAATCACTATCCTCAGCAGCAAGGGTTGTTGTACGCGTTATGCTGATCGCCAACGCAGCCTGCTACCCACCCAACACCGGGTGTACCTGAGCCGGACGCCGCAGGTTCCAATGGTTCAAATGGCTCTAAGCACTATAGGACTTTAACATCTGAGGTCATCAGTCCCCTAGACTTAGAACTACTTAAACCCAACTAACCTAAAGACATCACACACACCCATGCCCGAGGCAGGATTCGAACCTGCAACCGTAGTGGTCGCGCGGTTCTAGACTGAAGCGCCTAGAACCGCTCGGCCACAGCGGCCGGCCAGAACGCCGCAGGGCGGCGTCTGTCAGTGAGTGCTGAGATATTGTCAGAAGTCCCGAGGCCACGTGCTGCTCTGCCATCTACCTGGCACACAGAGAAGTGTATACATTTCTGAGGTTTAACGTAACAAATACTTGTTGCACTAATGTTGTATCATTAGTGCCCAGCACTCTGTCCGGACTGCTCCACAACACTACACACTGTGGTCCTGGCACAGCACCGGTCTCAACCCAGGCCCCTACGAAATTGGCGTCAGAAGTGTTTACATCGGCTGCTGCCATCACAGTGGGAGCAGATATGCAGCATCATCATCACCATATACAATTCCATCCTGTTGAAGCGCATTGTTGTGAGCGTGCATTTTTCTTTTGGACTTTCTGGCTGTACTGCTGTTTGTGGCCTTGTCAAAGCGCAAGAACATTAATTCCACTCTCAGAGTGTCGTCTGTGAAACTGCGGGAACCAGCAGACTTATTACTGTTTAGGGGAAATACCAGGGAAATGTATTTAACCCCAGTCAGATACAAATTTTGCAATTTACCACGACATAAGTGACAATGCACTAAGCCAGCGTCACTTACGTGTGAGATTTGTAGAAGCTTTAGACACCCTAGTGCAGGACTGTTGAAGAGTCACGTATGGTCATGATTTGGCGTAGGAATTAATTTATTGTATTGTTGTGTGTAGTATAAGTGTGGTTTTCCCACATCTTTAATTTCTAACTGCAATAGTAGAAGCAGCAACATGGTGGAATTATGTGCTGCTACTATTGGTGAAACTGTCA
Organism: Schistocerca americana; assembly: GCF_021461395.2. NCBI lineage: Eukaryota > Metazoa > Arthropoda > Insecta > Orthoptera > Acrididae > Schistocerca > Schistocerca americana. Next base: position 541,011,018 of record NC_060121.1, read on the forward strand.
GAGCTTTAACAGGGTGACCAAAAACGTATGAGCAGGAAAATAAACACCTGCGTAAACAAACTGAAACCTTACAACAACATTTCTTCAATGGAAAGTGCTGCGCTGCGCAAGTTACGGGAAGATCCTCAGATGGTGGTCCTTCCGGCGGATAAGGGGAATGCTACTGTGCTGTTGCCAAGTGATATGTATGATCAGAAGATACATAGTTTGCTGAGTGAGACAAAGTACAGGAAGCTTGATAAAGACCCTACTCGGAAAGTAGAAAGGAAAACGTCAGAGTTGCTAAACTCCTGTTCTCTGCCGCAAGAAGTTGTGAAAAGATTGAGACCTCACAGTTCTGTTCCACCGAGGTTATATGGTCTTCCAAAGATCCATAAGGATAATGTGCCCTTATGCCCCATAGCGAGCAATGTCGGTGCTCCAACATATGATTTATCTAGTCATTTGGCTTCGCTACTGAGACCTTTTGTTGGCAGATGTACGCACCATATTCGCAACTCTGCGGACTTTATCAATAGACTGAGAACACTACAGCTGAAGGATTCGGACTTGTTAGTAAGTTTCAATGTCGTTTCACTCTTCACGAGGATCCCTCTTTTGGATTCATTGTCACTTATCGGCAATAAGTTTACGGCCGATATAACGGCGCTGTTTCACCATGCCCTGTCCTCTACTTACTTTCTATTTAATAATGAATATTTTGAGCAACTTGACGGTGTTGCCATGGGCAGTCCTCTGTCCCCTCTGGTTGGAAACTTTTATATGGAAGACTTTGAGGAGAGGGCTCTCGATTCGGCGATGTTGAAACCAACAGTCTTCTGGCGGTACGTGGACGATACCTTTGTAGTGTGGCCTCACGGTGAAGAAGAGCTTTCACGGTTTTTACAACATCTGAATTCCATCCACACAAACATTCAGATTACGATGGAAGTTGAAAAGGATGGTTGCCTACCATTTCTGGACGTCATGGTTAAACGCAGGGTGGATGGGTCATTGGGGCATTCTGTCTATCGAAAACGCACGCATACGGATCTGTACCTGCAGGCGTCAAGCTGTCATCACCCGTCACAAACTATGGATGTCCTTCGAACGTTGGTGCATAGGGCACATGTCGTATCTGATAAAGACAGCCTTGCAGACGAATTAGAGCACTTGAAATCGGTATTTCAACATAATGGATATTCTGCACATCAGGTCAGTACTGCTTTAAGGAGGAAAATACGTGACCACCCACAAGATCAAGAGGATAAGGAGGTGTTTAAGTCCAGAGCATTTCTCCCATATGTTGGGAACATGTCATCGAAAGTAGGCAGAATTTTAAAGAAACATCGTGTGAAAGCAATCTTCCGGCCACCTACAAAGACTCGTGCTCTTCTAGGGCTCAGCCAAGGATGATCTGGGATTACGGAAGGCTGGAATTTATAAAATACCTTGCGAGTGTGGGAAAGCGTACATTGGTCAGACCACACGCACAGTACACGACCGCTGCGTTGAACATGAGCGCCACACGCGCCTTTTACAGCCCAGTAAGTCGGCCATAGCCGAACATTGTATTTTCACAGCACATACTTTGGATTATTCGGCCACGAAAATCTTGGCCCCATCGAGATCCTTCTGGGATTCAGTTGTGAAGGAATCCGTGGAAATACGTTTAGCGGAAAATATCATTAATCGTGATGGCGGTTTTTATTGAATAAGGCCTGGGACCCGTTGATTTCTTTAATTTCAACCAAAAGAAAACTTTTTATGGCTTCTGACATGTCGAGCGACAAGTAATTTTAATTTTAATATTGAAATTTTGCATTTTATTGTTTTGGACAAGTCTGCTTGCATGTTTTACTTTTTTCGCGCATTCGTTTGCACTCCATAGATGCAGTAATATTGTAGAGGGCCTTGGAATCGACAGGTGGCGCGCAGGCTACGGTAACTTGCGCATGCGCGCCTGCGGCACTTTTACGTATAAATAGAGCGACTTGCACTGGCAATCTCTCCACCGCCACCTTAACCTGCACCGCCTCCTTCCTCTTACCCAATGTGGCTTCCGGCCTTCCTTCTCCGCTGACGACCAGCTCCTTAACCTTACCCATCTACTTTCCCTCCAACTTAACTCCCGTCGCCCTGCTATCTTTGTTTCCCTTGATCTCCAGAACGCCTATGACCGTGTCTGGCATCCCGGGCTCCTTTTCAAACTCCAGACCTATGCTCTCCCCATCAACTTCGTCCGTCTCGTTGCTTCCTTCCTCTCCCATCGTCCCTCCTATGTGACTATCCACAATTCCAACTCCCGTACTTTCTACCCCTCTGCCAGCGTGCCCCAAGGTTCTGTCCTTTCCCCTCTCCTCTATCTCCTGTACACTGCTGATATGCCCAAACCTCCCCCTCCTGTTCATCTTCTCCAGTTCGCTGATGACACCGCCTTCCTAGCCCTTTATCCTACCCTTCAACGGTCCCAACGTACCCTCCAAACCCACCTTGACCAATTCACCGCTTGGTGCAACCAGTGGTTCCTCCGTATTAATCTCTCCAAGACCCAGGCGATCATCATAGGCCGCACCACCCGCTCCTTCCGCCTCCATGATTTCTACCTCACCATTTACGGCCGTCCTATCCACCTCACTCCTACCCTCAAATACCTTGGCCTCACACTCGACCGCCACCTCACCTGGACTCCCCATCTCCTTACCATCCAAAACAAAGCTCACAACCGCCTCCGCCTCCTGAAACTCCTGTCCGGCCGGACGTGGGGTCTGCATCCTTCCACCATCCTTCACACCTACATATCCATGATCCGCCCCATCCTTTGTTATGCCAGCATCGCTTGGATTTCCGCCCCTCCCCGGTTCTATAAAGCCCTCCAAATCCTCGAACGCCATGCACTCCGCCTCGCCTTCCGCATCCGCCTTCCGTCCCCCATGCGCATCCTCTATGACCTTATCCCCTTCCCCCACCTTCTCCTTTTCCTTGAACACATCCGCACACTATATATTGTCCGCCGCCTTGATCCCCCTCACCCCCTGGTGTCTCCCTTCCTCTCCACTCCCAACCAGTTGCCGCGCCTTTACCGTTGTGTCCCTCCCTCTCTCCATCTCCACACCCTCCATCTCCTTTCCCAACACAACTTCCACCGTCTACCACTCCCGGATGATGAGCTTCACCCTGACATCTACCCTTCCTACCAACTCTAACCCCCTCTTCCTGCCTCCTCCTCAGGGCTCCCTCTCCTCCCCCTCCCTCCTTCTCAGCGGATTTCCCCTCCTACTCCCCGTCCATCTCTTGTGCCTTCTTTTGGTGTCTCTGCGCTCCCTCCTGCCCTGTCTTCCCTTTTCCTCTCCCACCCCATGTGTCTCCTGCCTCTTCATGAACCCACAGTTGCCCCTCCTCTCTTCCTCCCGCCGCTTCCCCAGCTGCCCCATGCTCTCCCCTCCTTTTCCATCCTCTCTGCCCTTTCCCTCGGCAGGTCCCGCCTGGTAGTTTTACTCTTCGTCGTGTGTGCTCCAAGTGGGTTTTAAGTGTGTTGTCTTCGGAGTGTTTTTAATACTGTGCCGGCCGAAGTGGCCGTGCGGTTAAAGGCGCTGCAGTCTGAAACCGCAAGACCGCTACGGTCGCAGGTTCGAATCCTGCCTCAGGCATGGATGTTTGTGATGTCCTTAGGTTAGTTAGGTTTAACTAGTTCTAAGTTCTAGGGGACTAATGACCTCAGCAGTTGAGTCCCATAGTGCTCAGAGCCATTTGAACCATTTAATACTGTGGCCAACTTTTAAACTGTGCATGTGCATCCAGTGTCTTCTCTGTGTTTTAAGAATCGCCAACTGTGTTTTTTAACTTTCTGGTGACTATTTTAACTGTCCCCAATGAACTTCTACATGTCAGTGATTTTTACCTCCATTTTCTCCCCTTACTCTGTTTTATGTTCCCCTTTTTTTACCTCCTTATGTATGTATTATTTTATTCTTGTTTTAGTTGTCATGTCACTCGGCTGAAGAGCGGCGGATTGTGCTGCTGACAGCCCTCCCCTGCCCATATGGGGCAGGGGCATGAAATCACAATAAAGAAAAAAAAAAAAAAACTATCAATCTCCAGTGTCAAACACTCGCCTGAAGATGGCTGTAAGGTTGTCAGCCGAAGTATTGTGGAAAGAAGTCGATGAGATCGGGCTGCAATCCCGAAATCTTGTGGAATATTCGATACGCCGGGAAAATTTCAAGAGTCACAACAACTATTTTATTCGTGAATCACACATTGGCAGTTTAGCAAGCCGTAAGTGAGTAACCAGCATCTGGCATGTGCCTATCATTCCGCCTGAAGGGAACTCTCGTCATTATTTTAATACTACTCAGATCAAGAGAAGGAATAAAATCCTTTGGTAAGTTTCCATTCCAGTCGTTCAGTGTTAAAAATAAGACGGGTTACGGGGGTTCAACCAAAATTCCAACAGATTTGGCAATTTATTTTTGTGTGAATTGTTAACCTTTTCTTATTCGAAGAAGCATCATCATTTATGAGGTACGGCCACATTTCTCTTGTTGGCAGGTTAATTGCAGTTCCTTTGCCAAAACACAGCATAATTTGCACAAACTCATCTTACGGCAGCTACTGCGATAGAATTCTGAGCCAGAGCGCCTCATTAAACAATTGGCAATCAGAGAGCTCAATAGCTTACGAAAAACCTCATAGTGTCGGTTTGCAGTAACATGAGAGAAGAAATTTCATCTTTATTTTCATACTAGGAAACTCTTCTTTCACTAGCTGTAAATAACTCTTAAAAATTACTGTCACTAGAGTGATAAAAATAAAAAAGGAAGTATAAATACTGATATATGGCCATAGATAATAAATTCGCATGTGTTTACGAATTGGCAAAATACTATCCTTCTTGTGTGCTACCATTTGCTAAAATCTCATTTCGACGTCTCGAGCAGTTTAAGAGATATGAAAGACATTGTGAATATTTCATTCTCGGGAGTGTAAGATCGGGAGTGAGCGCGCTACATAGGATCCATTTTCTCGAGATCGAAGGCAGATAGGGACCTTCCCCCAGGTGTAAAGAAAAATTAAACATGTTAGCTAAATTTCATGTGCAGCAACATATCGTGTAATACGCACAAAACGCAAAATCATAGCAATCCTAACCGGTACAGTTTCTAGCGCCGCGTGCCACACGTCGCGCTAGCACTACGGGAGGCATGACGCAGGTAGCGGGAAAGCAGTCCCATATGTGGCCAGTGGTAGTGTTGATAGTCCGTAAAACATTGCCATATTAATGAAATTTACTGTCATTGAGTAGTGTTTCGTTTTCCGCCATCTAAGCTCTCGATCTTTTTTGATTAGTTCATTATATTTTTCAATTATTTATATCTACATAATTTTGCTGTTTTATTTCGTTGTCGTTGTTCTATCGTCAAGCATAAGGCACAATTCAGTGACTGGTGAGCTATTAGCCACTGAGATTGTATCTTCTTCTTCCACAATTCTGCAAATTGCAAGAATGGGCAGACAATTCATGGAAGAAGGGACAAACAATTCATTGCGATGATAGTGAAATAGGATGTAATATGATGTGATTCTTCAATTTCTCCAGGCGTATTTTATGACTAAATAACTCTCGGGTGAACAGCCTGGTATGAGTGTGCACAGGACACTCATACCAGGCTGTTCACTCGAGATTTATTTCGTCAGGAAGTAATATTATAAAACCATGTGATCAAGAAGCAACGCCGGAAATTTTAAATATTATGCAATGAAACAAGGATTTCCATGTGCTTCCTATGTTGATATTTCTGTATGATCCATTACAACAATTCGAAAAGTGGAAATTTCCATAGATGTACCTCCTTAGTGCTCCTGCTGAAAACTGTTCAAGATCTGAAGTATATGAGTTTCACTGTGATTACTTGGATTTGAATGTAATAAGAAACTTTAAAGTACATCCATGCAGACATCACATTTTCAAAAAAATGTCTCTGAGCTCTATGGGACTGAAGCGTCTAGAACCGCTCGGCCACACTGGCCGGCATCACATTTTCATTGTAGGCTAGAAACAGTCGAGAAACCCCCCTGAATGGCAATGTTTTAATTGGATAGAGAAAAAGCATTTCAATGGTTGCATACATAGTACCATCAGCGATGAATTAATTACACAGCAAGTTACATAAATGAAGAATGTAGTCGGTATTAATCCGAAAATATGTCCTGGAATAGTTTGGTGACCTGATATATTTAACTCACTGAAATGTATTGCTAACAAAGAAGGAATGACAACCGTTTCTCGAACGACGTGAACTCTTCTCCACACACGGCACACCTGGCTAGCTTCCATATTCCTGTCATGAGCTTTGTTCTCAGCAGCTAATAGTACGCTGACCACACCGTGTTGTGCGATAGATCAGTTGTTTACTTCTCTCAACAACAACTATGCTACTCGACAATCACACATTGTTAGTTTTGCAAAACGTAGGTAGGTAACCAGCATCTGCCATGTGCGCGTGACTCCGCCTGAAGCATACGCGCCGGCTTTTGTGGCCGATAGGTTGTAGGCGCTTCAGTCTGGAACCGCGTGACCGCTACGGTCGCAGGTTCGAATCTTGCCTCGGGCATGGATGTGTGTGATGTCCTTAGCTTTGTTAGGTTTAAGTAGTTCTAAGTTCTAGGGGGCTGATGACCTCAGGTGTTCAGTCCTATGGTGCTCAGAGCCATTTGAACCATTTGAAGCATACACACGTCATTGTTTTAATATTGCTCAGATGAAGAACAGCAATAAAATCCTTTAGTTAATTTCCATTCCAGTTGTTCAGTGTTCAAAATATGATGGGTTAAGAGGACTCAACCAAAATTGCAACAGAATCGACGATTTATTTTTGTGTGAATTGTTAACCTTTCCTCATTCGAGGAAATATTACAGTTTAAGAGTAATAGCTAAATTCCTTTTGTTGACATGTTTAACTGTGCTTCTTTTGCCAAAACACAATGTAGCTTTCACAACTCACCTTGCAGCACTTATCGCAACAAAATTCTGAAACAGTGTCTCATTAAACAAGCAATTGGCGACCAGAGAGATCAATAGCTCGCAGAAAACGTCACTGTGTCGGCTTACAGTAACATAAGAGAAGAAATTTCATATTTATTTCCGTAATAAGAAACCCTCGTTTCATTAGCTGTAGCGAAAAAAATTAAATAAAAACTATAACTTCTGACAAATCGCCATAGATAAAAAACGTTCCGTGTATTAACAATTTGACAAAACGCTCTCCTCCTTGGGTGCTGTCATTTGACAAAGTCTCATTTCGATGTCTCGAGCAGTTTAAGAGAAATGAGGGATGTTACGAATATTTCTTTCTCGCTGGCGTGCGATCTGGAGTGAATCCGCTTCGTGTGATCTTTTTTCTCGAGATTACAGGCAGATAGACAGCTCCTTCCAACTCTAAAGAAAAATTTAGTATGTTAGCTGAATTTCATATGCAGCAACATATGGTGTAACATGCACCAAATGCAAAATCATAGCGACCACCATTTTTCGTTGCTAACTTTTCGAATTATGCCCAGTGTTTTACGTAAATGGGTATATACAATAAGTATAACGATTAGCGAGATGATGCGCACTTCACCACAGAGCTGATATGTAACACTACAAGTAACACAAAAATAAAATATTTTTAACGAACATTTTCTGTAAAATCGTTTGAGAAAGATTACAGGGTAGGTGCTCTTCAATTGTTTCAGGCAGAGCATCACTAACTGGTGCGTGCAAAGAATGTGTATACATCACAATATGTGCAGGACCACCGAGGCAAGCGTGGGATATGTGCATCATGCTGCAGTGTTGTGTCACGTCGCACGTGCTACACGTGGCTCAATTTGCGCTTAGCCTTACAGTTAATGGGCAAAACTGAAGCATACACTGATGAGACAAAACGTTATGCCCAACTTCTTAATAGCTTGTTTACCCATCTTTAGAACGAAATACATCACAGATTCCGTGTATTTGGGGTCCAACAGTTTGTTGGTAGGTTTGTGGTATTATGTAGCACTATATGTCTACGCACAGGTCATGTAATTAGCATAAGTAACGGGCCGCTGATTTGTGTACACGGTGATGGCACTCGATAGCGACCCAGGTGGGTTCTATGGGATTTATATTAGACGAATTTGGACGCCGAGACATCAACGTGTGTTCACTATAATGCACCTCAAACCACTATAGCACGGTTCTGGCTTCGAGACACCGTCAGTCACACTGGTAGCAGATAACATCGCCGTTCGGAAGATATCAAGCTTGATGGGATGCAGGTGGTTCGCAGCTGTCAGCATGTCTTCGATTTCTACCATAGCGCAGGAGAATATTTTCCAGAGCATAACACCGCTTCCACCAGCCTGCATGTGTGGCGCGCTGCACGTTTCGAGCCGCCGTTTACCTCGATGATGGCGTTTATGGAGATGACTATCGACCTAGTGTAGCAAAAATGCGGTTTACCCGAAACGCCGACACGCTTCTATTGATCGACTGTTGAATCCCACTGGTCCCGGGCCCACTGCAATCGTATCTGGCGTTGTCGTTGGGTCAACATGTGAACACGTATGGGTGATATGCACCGGAGCTCCATGTTGAACAACTTACAATGAACGGTGTGCTCCAAAACAATTGTGCGTGCACCAGCATTGTGCACTTTCGGCAAAGATGGCATAGATGACGATCCCTCCTACTTTACAGACCAGACAAGCCTTCGAAACCCACGTTCTGTCAAGAGTCATGGACGTCCAACCATCAAACACCTAGTAGTAGTTTCTCTGTCCTTCTACGTCTTTCCGTAGATGCTCACAACCTAACGTACCTCTCCCTCATCTACTACTGGCTATTGGTGACGGAGACTTGCCACGAGAACGTACAAGTGATATGAAACTTTTCTGGCAGATTAAAACTGTGTGCCGGACCGAGACTCGAACTCGGGACCTTTGCCTTTCGCGGCCAAGTACTCTACCAACTGAGCTACCCAAGCACGACTCACGCCCCGTCCCCAAGGCTTTACCTCTGCCAGTACCTCGTCTCCTACCTTCCAAACTTTACAGAAGCTCTCCTGCGAACCTGCAGAACTAGCACTCCTGAAAGAAAGGATATTGCGGAGACATGGCTTGGCCACAGCCTGGGGGATGTTTCCAGAATGAGATTTTCACTCTGCAGCGGAGTGTGCGCTGATATTAAAGGTCCCGAGTTCGAGTCTCGGTCCGGCACACAGTTTTAATCTGCCAGAAAAGCTTCATATCAGCGCACACTCCGCTGCAGAGTGAAAATCTCTGTCTTTTCTATCACTGAGTGGGCTTACTTCTGTCGTATTGGATGTAAACGCGGCATGTAAAATAACGCCACCTTACAACAATAGTGGCACAGGAAATTCGACGAGCTTCGCTGTTTTAGTGTTACTCGTTAACAGGCTCTGCGTAAAAACAATCTGCCCTTTGTGAAAGTCATTTATCTCAATGAATTTCCCCTTTTGCAGCTTGTATCTACGCTAGAGTGATCCCCGTCCGTGTCTGCTCCGCTAACATACTTTTGTCACCGTGTCACGTGCACGCAATGCTACCAGGCGACATCCAACATCGCGGTGGGGACTGGTCATAACGTTTTGATTTATCAGTGTATATACTCGTAATGTATCATGAGGTCCTTTGTAAGGCATGAGCGTTCCAGGAGGAAGTCGATGATTCGCGCCAACGTTACTGGAAGCAAAACAGTGCGAACTTTTTTTTAAAAGGAAAACTGAGTAGCTTAATGAAGAAGACGAATGAGTCAGTGAAATCGTTTTCGGAAAGAATCCAGAAGATAGAAGCACAAACATACGAGCTGACACAAAGAGCCAAAGCCAATGCAGTTACATTTCATGAAGCTAGAAATAGGTCTTCCACTGATGTCTTACTGTGTAATCGCTGCCGAAATGTTATGCACTGGATGGAGAATCCTGAAGCTGAAGCTATTTGGGTCGCCACACCGTTAGAGCAAATAGGTATTGTGCTATGGAAAGGCATAACGACAGTAACATGTCAGGTACTACAGGTGTGAACGTGTGTCATCCCTAGAAGTGGTGTTACCAACCGGATTATTGCGAATGTGGTTGGATCAGTTATAAAGCGCGATAGTGCAGGAATAAGAATCAACGAAAATATTACGAGAAAAAGCGTCTGTTAAACGCAAACGGGAATGATTCGACTGTCGAAACACATTCTCATTAGAATGAAACACTGTATATACGTGTGCAGAGATGGAATACTGCTTCTTACGTATAATCGAAAGTGAGATACATAAATTTTCAGGAGACACAAATGCTAATTTGTCAGTCATTACTCTGGACGTCTTAGTCAGGAAGAGACTATGTTTCCAATATACAGGTTATGTAGAGCGGGTGGCTATGATGTAAAGTAATAGGGGCAATACCTATCAACTTTAGTACTGGACCTAACAGCTTCCGGCAATACTTGGAAGTGTTGCCAGATGCTGGTGAAGGTTATTTTACGATTCACGGACTAGACTTTCTGGACGAATATTGGGCTAAAATCGATCTTTCTTGCTATACAGTTGAACTCAGTGGAACTATGTTTCCATGGCGAACAACAACTGAAAATGAGGCAATGTCACAAGGTACACTAAAGGTGTTACCATCTGAACAGCTAACATCTATGCTATACATTGTTTTCCATGATATCGTACCATCAGGTAGAGGAAAGCTGGTTCGGATTCCCATGGATGCTGATGTAATCCAAAAAGTGTTAGTTAATGTAAAACCAGTACAAATTACTGGTTAGTTAGATAAAATGCACTGTTCTGTTTGCTGAAGCACAGGATGCATTAGCAATAAAATGGAGAGCCTAAATAATTTTGGCACTGACGCTGTCAGTAAGCCATATTGCCTGACGATTGCAAATTTAGATGTTCTGAATGAGTAAGACGTTGACAGGTCAAGTTATCACCAGAGCAACAAGCAAACCATTAATGAGTTTGCATTTACAACTAGTAAAAAATTCCTAACTATATTTTGATTTCCAAGAATGAAATCATCAAATAAAACAACTGAATTATCTTCACACTTTTCTAATGGTATAATTTCATCTTTATTTTAAATAAAACTAACAAAGCTGAAGAATCTGTCAGTGGTCTCTTTGACTTTTTCAAACGTTTTTATATAAATTATTGAAATTTTTATATCTATACCTTTAGAAAAAACATATAAATGATTGATTATATTCCAGTTTAACCATCCTGGAGCTCAAATATAACTGTCAATCATTAATGTTGTCTTTCTCATCCACTTTGCTCAGTTACTTTGCATCGAACTGAATTAGGTAAGAGTTTCCCGTGTTCATTTTTTCTTCTCTCAAATTCATAGATTTTATCCCATTCTGTTTTCATGTAATTAGTAATAAAGTATTAGTAATAAATGAGTCACTTACCTTAATTAAGTGGTAATTCAGTAATTCATTAGTTCTCAGGAAAAGATTAACTGTACCTATAAGATGTAGTTATAAAAATTTTGCACTAGTTGGTTCTTACACAACACCATCTTCAAATGTTGTATTGTGCATAATAAACTATGTCGTGACAAGGAAACAGAAATTGGTCAATAGAGTTCAAAGTATCAGAAAATTTTTTTCATAAAATAAAGCCAAATATATACATTTAAGCAAATGACAATTTGAATACAATTACTATTGAAAGTGATGTGATATACATGGATATAAAAGATTGTATCAGAAAAGCATTAGGATTTAATAATAAAATTATTCAACTTAATGACAAAATTGTTGCAGATAATATTCAAGGAATTATATAATTTGAATTGATTAATATTAATTTTAATTAAGCTGATGGAAAGTTTCTAAAATAATGGTTATTTTCACAATGAAAGAAAAATTAGAGCTTCACTTAAGCCTGATGTTGAATTCTGTGCTCCAATAATTTATGAACCAAACTATCCTTTACTTATTTCAGTTCATGATAAAATTAAGGATTTAAAAACAAATATTAATGATGAAAATGTTAACTTGGTTGATTTTAACAGTTTTGATGTATCAGTTATTTTAGAAGTGAATTAATAAATTTCTCTATAAATGAACAAGACTGAGAGCTATCAGTTTTATTCTTTCCATGTGAATGGAAAAGGTCAAAATAATTTAAATATTTGTCATAAAGGTACAGGAATTAAAATGAATGTTGTTGTAATTAAACTCTGTACATGAATTTTAAAATTGTTGCAACTGATGGTACAGATTATCCAACATGTGATGGAAAAATTAATAAGAAATTAATTGATATCTATGTGTCAAATGTCAAAATTAAGCGATAAAAAATAAGTACCTTTGATTTGAAAAATATAAATAAGAAATAAGAAATTTAGAGTCACCAGATAATTTTTTGTAAGCTTATGATTCATTTTGTGATTGTAGAAGAGTTACACAATTAAAAGGGAATACTGATATAAATCCATATGATTTTATAACAAATTATCCTGTTTATGTCATTACATGACACATGGAAAAATGTTGTAATGACACAAAAACTGAAAATGAAATTATGGTTGAGTTTCAGTACTAATATAACAGCTGGTACACTAGTATACACAACATGTGTGGGAAAGCATATCATGTGCAACATAGATGATTATCTGAGAATTTGGATTTCTTATTAAGTTTTTAGAATTATCATCTTTTCTTAATTTTTTATATGCTTCAACATCACATCAAAAAAGAGTTTAGATTTTTCAGTTTTCGTTATAAACTGATGATATCCAAATTATGAAACAAATCGATGTCTTCAACTGTATAAATTTTTAGTTTTGATTTTTTGTTGTTATTTTTTGAGTCAATTTATAACAAAAAATTTATGGCTACAAAGTTTTTCATGGCGGAGTTCTTCTATAAAAATCCGATGATTCACTTGCTGTGACAAATTTTGATAAAATTCCATGCTTTTGATGATACCATCATCTTATTGCACATGAAGAATGGTGGATATCATTGAAAGCTTGGAAGTTTAGCCAAATTTGATGCAGTAAGTAAAATGAGAAAGTATTATGGCAAAAAAAATTAACTAGAAAAAATACAATTTTATATTTCCTTACTGAATGAATTTACTTATTTAATTTAAACATTTTTTATATTTAAATATTCTAATTAATAATTTTTTCCCATAAATGGAGTCTTCAAATAAAAAACTCAGCAGTATAATAGTGAATAATTGTTTAAGAAAATTAATGAGCTGAAGTATATTTTTCAGACAACATTAATGAATCTGATTATCTAAATATTTTGTATGGAGATCAATAATAAATTAAAACTATTTTGCCAAACAGATATTTGAAATTAGTTAGTGGGTATGATTTTGAATTTTTTTGAAGATGGAAGTATTCAACTCAGACACAAACCAAGAAAAAAAAACACAATCGATAGTAAATTTGTTCAAATTGCATTTCTAATATAACAATTGTTATGCCCAGTATATTTTAGCTATTTTTCGTTTAAAAATAACTATTGGAGGATATGTAGTTTGAAATTTTTGGCCCAGTTTCCAAGAATTTGAAATATCGCTAAATTTCAAGTAAATATTGTGGAAAACGGTCGAAAATTTTACAATATGGTAGAAGAATAATTTACCATAAAATAATTTCGAAAAAGTCTGAATAAACTTCAAAGTAGTGAGAATATTGGAAAAGGTCATGGAAATATTCCAGTAAAACGAGCATAAAATTATGGAAATGGGTTAAAAAACGAGTAATTTTATTTGTGCATATGTAATAACTATTTCTTGTTGTGGTTTCTTGATATTTTGTGAAAAACACAGCAAAAGTTTTCCATGTAATTTTGATCATTTTCAGCAATATTTACTTGAAATTACTCGATTTTTCATTTGCTTTGAAACTGAGCCACAAAGACAAACTATATCTACTTGATGCACATGCTTGGACTTTATCAAGGCTGGGGAAGGAGATTGTCTGTGCCCCTTCAAAGATCCATCCTTCCCTTTGCTGGAGCGATTTAGGAAAATCATAGAAACCTTAAATCTGGATGTCCTGACATGGATTTTAATCATCATCTTCCTGATCGAGTCCAATGTTCTAATTCCTTCATAACCTTGTTTGGTCACAACTCCAAGAAGATACAATAGCATGTGAAAGGAGCAGGAAAAGTTAAGAAAAATGTTGTGGAAGTAAAAGATGTACTAGAAAAGCAGGTTCAAGAAGTTGAGGCAGTCATGACCAAGAGATTAAAGATGTGACAGAGATTCAACAAGGGTGCAATATCACTATTAGAGTAACCACCTACAGGAAGAATTACAACTGCTGAATAATCCAGAGTGACTGATAGTAAAACTAGCAATGCAAACTTGACAGTATTACATTAGCGAACAGTTATAATAGCTACACCCAGTCTAACATGGGGCGGAAGTATATACCAAAAGAGGAATTGTACCAAATATTATTTACCAAGTGATTAAAAGGAGTTTTCTCAGCGTATTTTAAAGATACAGACAAAAGTCTGTTCACAGTATACAGGCTGAAGGGAAAAGCGTTCACATGGGAGTCAAGAAGAAAGAAAAACATGTTAATTACATTTAATTCAAGTGGAAATTTCTGAAGAAGTACTGGTCCATGAGTTGTCAGTCTACAATACTTGAAGAGCTATACATAACAAATCTATTAATACATGAATGGGTACCTTGAAAAAATTTTCCAAGTATTTATGGGAACTGAATGAGACCTCAGAGCAACTACTAAATGATGACACAATGAAATGTGCAATAAAGAGAAAATTATCTAAGAGGATGCAAGGAAACTTATCTGGGAATCTGATTAAGAACTGAGACACATTTATTGTGATGCTGGAGCAATTTTAGCACAGGAATACAAACAAACAAACAAGAAAAATTATAGGAGAAATAAGAACCAACAAATGTAATTTGATAACCTACCATAATAACGAAGAAGTTTCAGTAGTCATCAATGTAAGATTCGTGGAAATTTTCATTAGTTTCACAACTATCAGATTCAAAGAGGATTCAAGAGATTATGAGACGGCAGAAGGCGTGAGGCTACAAGGACCAGACTTAAACTTATCAAACATGATGACAGTGGAGATCTAAGAGGATACAAACAGAAGAAAATGGTAAAACGTCCAGAGAAACCTTGTTGTCTATGATTAAATGCAATATGTGTGGAGTAAATGTTGATGCTTTGTGATACACAGGAAGTGTGTGCTGTATTCCATAAACTATGTGAAAAAATGTTGAACACAAACGTCAGATTACCCAGTCTATCAGTGACTTGTGTGAGGATCCTAAATGGTGTAGGTGGCAGGAGCTAATAGATGGAAGAGTGAATGCTGATTTCCTTTGAAATAGTTGGGGGAACAATATTTTTAGTAGTGCCAGGTTTGAGCATGTCAATTGTTTTAGGCATTGATTGGATGAACGAAGCTGAGTGATAATGAGTTTTGATGAAAGCACTGTTGAAGGTAATGAAGCAGAAGTGGATGAAGGATCTAAGTGTGTGAGTTTATGTTTTGAAAAGGGGCCTGCAGTAGAGCAGCTAAGCAAGGAAACAAAGGAGGAAGATGTGAATACATTCAGTGACAGATTAGCATGTGAGGAGTCAACACAGGGACGATATGATGGGCACACTTGAATGAAGAAGTTTGGAGGAAACAAGCTGCAGTATTATATAAACATCACAAAGTGATCTATCGGCAGCCAAGAATCATGAAAGAGATGGAATACAGACTGAAGATAAAGGACGATAAACCATTCAATAATGGACAATATCCCATGCCTCAAACAGAAAGGTGAGGTAGATCAGCAGCCAGTTATCACGAAAGAGATGGAATACAGACTGAAGATAAGGCATGATAAACCATTCAATAATGGACAATGTTCTGTGCTTCAGACAGAAAGGTGATGTAGAAGAAGAGATACACAGAATTATAAATTAGTCTGGATGTACTTTTCGTTCCAGTAGATCTGTTGTGAGAATGTCATCAAAGATGTAGAACATATCATAAAATAAGAACAAGTAATTCATTTTTACAAAAAAAGCAAGTTGCTGACATCCTGCCTCAGATACTATGAGAAATGGTCGTCATAGATGTGGAATAAGTCTAATCTTTTTGAACATATTACATTTAAAAGGTAGTAAGAATCTTGTTGTCGAACTTATAAAATACACAGATGTGCATTGGATAACTCTTATGTTATTGCAGTGATCCATCATCAAACAGATAACCAGTTCACAGTGCACTTTTATAATGATCACATCACTGCACTGAAAAAGAGCAGAAGAGCTCTTTGGAAAGCCATCAATAGAGTAGGAGTTGGCAGTTGGCCACCATTAAATACGCCAGGGTTCTGTTAAACTGAACTTCACAGATAGCCTTTTTATGACTGCTGGTGTGTTATTAAAAATGTGTGCTCTTGAATAACTAACCACATTCCTGGGCCAAAGTAAATGATTTAAAATTTTTGTGAAAGTTATTCTTGTTCCTAGTGCTATTTCCACGAACTAAGCTGTTGACCTGAAAGCAATCTGTGTTACTTATGGCAAATTTCATTAAGAAATCAATAATTACCATCTCCAGTTCATGGAACAGGCCCCTCAACGATGTTCTTGAGTTCATACCACAAATAGTTTTTATTACACAGCTTTAGATTTCAAAAATTTAGCTTTGCTAAGGAAGATACCCAAAAACCTGAACTCTTGAGATTATGGAACGAAAGTAAATTACATATGCAAGAGTTTTTATTTTTGTATCACCTATGCCTAATAAATACAACATTGTGTAGGGGCTTCAGAAGTTGGGTGGTGTACTCATCTCAATTACATTTTTTTATCAAGTTGTGAGTCCTAGAAGAAGTAAAAGGCCTGAGACAGTGCCTTGTAGGACACCACATGTAACTCGTTCCCAGTCTGATGGGGATGGGTAGCTTCATATAGGACTCTTTACTAGGGACACCTTTATTTCTTGTCACATAGATACAATATGAACCATTCTGTGATGTTTCCTGTAACACCATAATATTCTAACTTACATAAAAGATACTGTGATTTACTATTTTAAATGCTTTTGATAGATCATAGAATATACCAGTAGCCTGTAATTTTACTGTCTAATGAATTAAGCACAATCTGTTGTATGTGTAAACAGCTTTGTCAGTATTGGACATCTTTAGAAATTCAGTCAGTGACTTTGGCAATAGATTATTTGTAGTCAGATTGTTAACAAGCCACTTTTATGTTAACTTTTTTAAAGTTTTAGAGTATGGTAATAAAAATAAAACTGGATAGAAGTTTTAAGGCATTTATTTATTTCGTCTCTCATATAGAGGCTTAACTTCAACATATTTCCGACAATTGAGAAGTTCTCCTGCGGCAAACAGCTGATTACATAAACAACTTTATCTGTTAGTAAACTCAGAAAAAGACTCTTTAATTAACTTCACTGATATTTTATTATAACTACTAGATTTCAATTAATAAAGATTTTATGGTGGACACTACATCTTCTGGTTTAATGAAATATTCATATTATTGAATTCTCTTGTAATGGCTAGCCTCTGATGTTCCATGTACTGAACTCAACAACCCCATCTTTTCAGTAGCAGTTATGTCAAGCCCTTCTGCGAAACTGCACACAATTGTTACTGATGTGTGATTTACTTCTCCTCACTTCTGGCTCTGCGAGTCTCTTGATTCATTATAACCTTATCTGATGTTATCATCATTTCCATAAATCATGTTTCTTTTTCTGGTTAGTCATTTACTTTGATTTCTGTTTTTAGTATTTTGCAGTGTGCTTTGTAATGACATATATATCAAGCTGTTCTGCATTGGCTTACTTTTCTACCTAACAAATTCATGTTACATTGACTTTCTAAAGCCTAAGTTCACATTTCAGCTGACATTTTGTCCTCTGCTGTTGCTGCTACCAACAAGCACCCACTGTATCAGAGCTAAGCCATTTCAGATTACAGAATCATTGTTATTACTCCTTCCCATGTTTATCTGGCATCTGTCACTTCAGTACTATTACCCTAGTTGAAACAGCTATATAGTGGAAAAACAAAAAACATTCTCACACCGTTCTAATCAGCCCAGTTTTTATGGAAAAGATGTAAAACGCAAAGATTACATTATTCTAAATAATTACAACCACATGACGTTGCATTCATGGGAGAACTGAGGCCAGCGATCATAGCTATAATGTCACTCTCTTACATAACACATCAGCTTGAGTGAACACCATAACTTACACACCTTCTGGATAAAATATGAACCAACAGGAGAAATTTTATTGCTTATTAATTTTTAGGAAGGTGAGATCATACTACTGGTTTGCATCCAGAACACTGACAAATCTCTCATCAAATGCACAAATGCCTCAGATTCTGTTTTGACAGCTATCTGCATAAAACTAAATGAACACAGTTATACACAGAAGTTACCTCTAGTGCCACTCAGTTACATAAAACGTTCCATGGAATATGATACTCAATTGGAAATTATTTTTATCTTATTTCGATTTTTTATGTTTATTTAAAATTGCATAATGTTCATTAGAATTTATTATACACAGAAATTCAAAGGTTAATAGACTCTGGATACAATATATTCTTTAATTTCTGGATCGAATGCTTTCACAGTAACTACTGCAGTAGGAAATTTTAATTTATATAAATACCTTTGGTGTCTCGTAGACCTTCTCCAGGTAAATAATGTTTGGATGAGATATGAGGCGCAAGATTCTAATTTCTCGTTCCAGTAACTTCATGCCTTGATTCTTAGCCTGTAATAAACATATTTACAGTTCCTAGCGGCTGTTATATTGACAATAATCAACTACATTGTAAATATGAAAGACAAGGTATAAAAGATGATATGATTGCAATAGCACTACCATGACTTGGAACTAAGCTACATTCTCATACAGTTTGTATTACCATGAAGTGTCATAGGCTCTGACGTGAAATACTTTTCAAAATATGCGTTAGAAATTCAAGCCACTCCTAATTCCCAGCGATAATCAAGCAGAGCAAGATAAAAGAAAAGTCCTCGTCATATTATCTTTGCATAAATTCCGAAGCATATTTCTCAGCATACAGACTCTAAATACTGGGAATGAGGGAAAGAATAATTTATTCATATGTTTTATCCTTTGTGTGTATTTGGCATTAAATACCCACATATTTCCTATGAAACTACGTGCCCTCTGTTTTACACACATAACTTTTTTATCTTGTCATCTACAAAAATCAGGGAGATGACATACTCATATATTACGAAACATCTGCATGAAGTATCATGCATGTAACGCATTTTGATATTACAGTGATTACTACCTACTAACCAATTAACTCACTTGATAATTCATCTGCTACCTACTATTAGTATTGTCAGTCCTTTTCTACGACTTGTATTAATAAGCAGCTTTTCCAGTGATAGCAGCTTCTTTGGAAAGTGCCTAAATCGTTGTATTAGATACTCTACGTTAATATGTTGCTTATCGTCTGTTTTGTTGTCTTCTGTGACTTGGATTTAATTAGTTTAGTACTACAGCCGTTTCAAGCTATCAAGTGGCTAGGAAACTTTGCATTACCGCTAGGTTACGAAAGCTCTAGTAGCACAATAACTTCTTTTTTATTCTTATTTTGTGCCCAGTTCGACAGTTCTCGTTTGTTCGCTCAACAATGATTTATTCTTTCCTTTTGGAGGTCCTTTCACGTCGTAATTCCCTTGAATTATTAAGTGCATTGAGACTTATTGTAGTATCCAAAAGCATATTTATGTGTTACAGCTGTTAATAAATATGCCATATCGGGAAACAGTTACTGTAGAGGTCCATAAAATCGAAGAACCTTTTGAAGATATGAAACAAATTTCTGCTGTAAATATTAAGGAAAGAAATGCTCACGAAGGAAGTATGAGAGCCTTTCTGAGTTAAATCAATGTAGTAAACCCAGAGAATGACAAGACTGAAGGAGTTTCAGATATATGAAACGAAAATCCCATTAATATGCATAAATCTGTGAAACTATATAAGTTGTGTACTATCTCTAATCTAATATAGAACGCAACAGCATCTCAACAAAACACGAGATCATTATGACACACAAGGCTATTCGTTGGAAATTACTACTGCTCTATCAGACACCTTAAAACACACACCTAAAGTCTTAAACGACCCACACTCACAACAGATGGAGGCCATAGAGGAAATGAAGGAGACCAAGGATATACTGTTACCAATGACATTACCTATGGCAGTTTAGAGAAACAGATGTAATGTATGGGGTCAGCAGTGGTAAACTGAATAAACTGGGAAAGCGTTCTATACATTTAACGAAGACCACAACACAGGTTGGGGATAAATAATTAGAAAAAGTTTGGTTTACTGGACCTAACATACTCAAAAACTTCTAACCCTGACAAGTACTTGAAAAAATATGCAAATGTGCTGAAATATTACATGTGGCTAATCTAACCTACATAGGCGAAACAACACCTGAGATGGGCGAATACAAAGCCTGAATGACAGGAAACGCAAGAATATTATTAGACTTGCATTATCTCATACACGTAGCACAAATGAAGGTGTTGACATTCAGCATAAGAGAATGAACATTAGACCTCTGGAGTATATATATCACGATTACCTTAATAAAATAATAGAATGGCTTTGTTTGTTCGCAGCATCAGCGATTGCAGAGAATACAACTCCAACAAACGAAATATGAGTCACTTTGGAAAGATACCTTATTGACTAATTAAGAAGAAAGTAGTCTGGGACCTCCACAAACCAGTATGCATTACAATTCTGCATAGAAGTGTTATAATATGAGGACTGGCTGATTTATGGCTGGCAGATTTCATAGATATAAGGTGGTATGTATTAGTGAATAAAAGTTTCAAATGTACTTTGATGGTTATAGATACATATGCCAAATTCGCCTGGACCCTACCTGTGAAAGCAAACACTCGAAAGCATGTTACATGGGTTTTTGAACAATTGTTGCAGACAGGGACAAATGGGTACCCAGACAATCTCCTGACCGACCATGGAGGCGAATTCTACAACAGGTATTTCAAGACAGTAATGGACCACTACAGAATACATCACTACTCGATATTCTCCCACATGACAGTGAGAATTATGGAAGGTTTAAACAGAACGAGAAAAAATCATATCTGACTGCCTTTTAAACTTTTTTGTTCTTATAAATGGGTAACTGCTCTCCCAAAAATAACCGACCAGTACAACCAAACTAAACCTCATACGCTAAAAATGATGCTGATTGATGTTTGTGATAGTGAGCATCTAAGTACAGGATACAGCAGCATTAAAATGGTGGATCTATGCAAACAGAAATTTAATATAGGTGATTTGGTACACATTTCAAAATACATGACAGAGTTTGATAAGTCGTACCTATAAAACTGGTCAATGGATTTATCTTTTTCTTTCTTTTTTAGTTTCAGAAGAGCAACTAACAAGTCTAACAACTTACATCTTAAAGGGTGATGAAGTTAAATAAAGTGCTGGGAGCTTTTACACAGAAGAATTACAGAGAACCTCTAAACCTGACGTGTTTCTCGTAGAGCATGTCATAATACATTGAGGGACAAGGCTTTAGTTATGTGGCTTAGCTTCCTATGATAGCACAACAGTGGCATGAACACTCATGGTTTGGTATAGAACAGGCCACTTGAATCTTAGACAGTGAAGTAGCAAAACACGAATGGTAGAAAGCACATCAGAAGTGATAGCAGTGTTCTTGATAAGCTACCAGCTGAACTGCACATCCATAGATATAGCTACTGCAGAACTGGAACAAAACTGCAAAAGTAACTAGCTACCTGTGAAAGCAAAAGTCTGTTAAGTATGTTGTACAGCTGCTGGAACTACTGCACCAGATGGGGACAAATCGCTAGACAGTCAGTCTCCAAACCGACCATGGAGGCGAATTTTACAGGAGGTATTTGAAAACAGTAATGAATCGCTACAAAATACACCACTACTCATTTACTTGCTGGACGAGGCCTACAAGGAACACAGTTTAGCTGATAAGGTCATTAAAATGTGCAGAAGAACGAACATAGGGCAACATACTGCAGGAACTGCAGTTGATAAAACAATGCATGCCATATCGAACTTTGGTGTTGGGAAAAATTTCAGACTAATTATAAATGCAGCTCGCCATACGCCACAGAAGAAGAACAAGACACCTACAGGACGTTTACAAAACAGCATCGAAACATCGTTGTCAGCAGCTAAAATGATTTTGAAGTTGAAAAGGGTAACAAGATAGGTTAAAGATCTTGGGATTTACCAATATTTATGACAGCTAGTGGAATTACCCATTCCTAACTCCTGTGTGTTTAGCTGGAGGGGCAGCAGCCATAGCCTAAACACTGAAAACTGCACAAAGTGTAGAAGAAAAATCTGAAAAGATTAGAAGATGTAATAGGATGATGCTATCATTTGCTACCAGTAAAAGTTACATTCAAGACTGCACAGGAAAGAACACGAACTTTTCGTAGAAAAAACCTCTCTTAACTCTACTACAAATTTGTCAAACAATTCACCATTCAGAGATTTCAAGGAATGTTTAGGTGGAACACGAGGCCAAAGACGAAGTGGAAATCTGAGGAATGTGGGATTGTAAATTTAGATGTGGTAGGAGGATCTCGTACCCACCAGTTTTCAGAACTAAACAAAAAAAATGTGGAATAACATCTACTGCGGTGACTCACTTGAGGGTTTACCCTCATCTGAAACATTATGCTGCTACTTTACCAATAACTGTGTGTTATATAATTTTCGCACTACCGAGGCTTTGATACATATATCTGTGGACATTGCTGCCTTATGTTCATCCTGGTGTCTGCATAAAGACATGGAGCGCAGACATCACTGTGTCAGTTTAAGTTTAGATGTGATATTGTACACTCTGACTTCAAAAGAATGATCGTCTGCTCTACTTTCCACTAGTAAATTGAAGCAAGGCGGAATGGATTGAAGACATACAACAGAATTCCTAATACTAATATCCTCAAGGAGAACAATAAAATAAATCTAGAAAACGATGATGTTGTGGAATACCCCCTTGTTCATATGATACTGACAATTTAAATGCATTTACAAAACAATTAGGGAAAGGATTTAAGTTACACACAAATTTTAATACGTTTGCAACTGAAATAAAACAAAGATTTAATAAGGAAGTTTCAGTAGGAGCACTATTAGGTTTTTCATGTTTTGCTGAACAATTCTGATAGTATTTGTGATTTTGAACAACCAATGGATATACTACTGGTTAGCACAATTTGTGTCGAATGTAATATTACACCAAATTTGTATCTCAGTGACAGAGTCATTCACACAGTCTTCCTTCTAGTGGACCCAGGATATAAAATCAGTGAGGTACCAAACTACACTTTATAGATCCCAGTGACTGTTCAGACATTAGATGATCTCTAGTTGAATACTGTGGACCAGAACAGGAATCGAGTCATTTTAAATGGTGAGGAAATCATGATACATCTTTACTTAAAGCAGTGTGTATACAGCTATTAGTACACCACTTCGTAGTGAAAGCACAATGGGATAACATGGTAGAATTAAATGTTCCATAAACTGATTTGATTGAAACCACACAATGGTGTCACTTAATATACCAGTTCCACTTCAATATGATAAAAGAATCATTCTCTAGGAACATTTCTTCCAGATATTTTTTGCTTCAGTGACATTTAATAATAATGATAAGATCAGGATTCTTGTTCAACATGAAGATCATACGGCAGTTGCGAGATACAGTCTCCCATGCTTGAAAGGACAATTTGTGAAGAAGGATGGAAGTCCTACATCGACATTGCATGTTAGACATTATGCTGTTTTCAGAACTCAGACGAGAACTGAATGGCGTTGAGATCCACAACATCAGAAGTGTGGAAATCTCATAGACCCTTGAAACATACGTATCCTCATCATCATCTGAACTTAGTGGTCTGCGAAATTAGCCGCCCTGTCTGAGGCGCCTTGTCATGGTCTGTGTGGCTCCCCTCATCAGAGTTTCGGGCATGGGTGTGTGTATTGTCCAAATTAGTTTAAGTTAGATAACATAGTGTGTAGGCTTAGGGACTGATGACCTCAGCAATTTGGTCCCATAACACCTTGCCACAAATTTACAATTTATTGGTGGATCTGTAAGTGACTATGACTGCATTAGTGTGTGTATCCTGCTTCAGAAGTTTATGGGTTGCTTTTGAGGACTTTAAATGTGTTATCCCAAATGCGAAGGAAGAACTAATTCTGGTATGAAGTATGGATGATAATAACTCATACAGCAAAATGACCTCAAAAAGAATAAATCTATATTGGAGAAAATGGTCTGTAAATGGTCTCATGTTGCTGTAGGAGAAGAGCAACATTTGTAATTTTTGTGAGCACTGCATTCTAATATTCAACTGCCTTTAAGGGGAGCCGGAACGATAAAAATGACAAAATTAACGTTTTTTGGTTTTTTCATTATAAAATTATTTGGAGTTTTCTGAGTAAAACAAATCAAGTTTCACCCTTCTAAATGAATTCTAAGTGTGTTTTTTATCGCTGAAAAGTTGATCCACCGCGTAAACGGTTGTAGCGACTTGGTGTGTCACATCTAACAGCGCCGCTCGCTGGTTTGCAAGCAGGCTATCTTTGCGGAATTAGTGTTTTGTTTTCCAACTCTGTATGGCTTTATCTCTGTGGCAAATGACTGTTCATATCGGTAAACATAAATGCTATACTGTGTGTGTTGACTTGTGGAGTTTGCTTTGTGTTGTTTAGCTGTTCAATTTTGCATATTTGACGAATTTTGCTCATACCTGTTTTACGTATTTGGTTTGTGGATATCAATATGGCCCGTTTCAGGAATCGAGTGTTTGAGAAAAGGCACAATGAGTGGAAGAAGAAATTTTTTGTTGTTTCAAAGGGAGATGCTGCTCAGACTGCTGCACCAACTGCTCCAAATGAATGAATGTAATAGAACTTTGTGACAGCAAAGAAAAATTTGAAAACTATGAAAGTGACAGTAATTATGTGAATGAAATAATTAACATTTCGTTGTTCTCTATTATTTTGAAACATAATGTATTATGCCAAGTTTGCAAAGAAAGAGGACTGGACTGGAATTTAAAAATAACTTCTCACATTTGTTTGCGACATAAAATGTCATTGAAGTGTAACAAACATGCTGCAGAAGCTTCGTTTTCTAATTCAAACAGTACTCCTTGTAGTGGTAATCATGGAAAGGTGGTGCATGATATAAGTGGTAGGCTAGTGTATGGCTTGTGTTGCATTGGCAAGGGCAGTGCTGCAGGGACAATGTTATGTGGAGCTATGAACTTGCGAAAGCCACCAACCAAGTTTGGATTTTACAATGAATTCTTGGGATCTACTGCTGAAGATATTGCTCAAGCAACAATGAAGAAAGCAGTTGAAGAAGCTGTGACAGATAATGGGAGTTGTAGATTTAACTGTTACTTTAGATGGATCATGGCAATGTAGAGGTCATAAATCTCTAAATGGAGTTGTGACAGCTACCAGTGGAGACAGTTGCAAAGTAACTGATGTTGCTATTCTCTCAAAACATTGTAGACGTAAGGGTAATACCAAGGACGAAGTGAAAGTTGTGAAGCAAATTTTCACAGCACGAGTGGAGTGATGGAAGCAGAGGTAGTGAAAGCAATTTT
Source organism: Schistocerca americana (assembly GCF_021461395.2). NCBI lineage: Eukaryota > Metazoa > Arthropoda > Insecta > Orthoptera > Acrididae > Schistocerca > Schistocerca americana. Next base: position 541,036,775 of record NC_060121.1, read on the forward strand.
TTCCAGATCACAGGAGTGGTGTAATGTATGATACACTAATTATCTAGGAGATGGTCATTCTAAGGGATGTAGTTTATAGAGGAACTCAAACCTTATTGCAATGAAATTCACATTAAAAAACAGGAGTGCATTGGACATGTGCAGAAGCACATGAGGGCTAGCTTGCACAAACTAAAGCAGATATTAGGATTCCAGAAGCTTAGTGACGGTAAGACCCTTGGAGGAAGAGGAAGATTGACAGATGAAGCAACTGATAGATTGCAGAGGTATTATGGGTGTGCAATTAGGCAAGATACAAGAAGCATTGAGCATATGAGGACAGCAGTATGGGCATTATTTTTTAAACTGCATCAACAAATGAGCAGCCACAACATGCACTGTGTCCCACAAGTGATGACTCATGGTGAAAGTACCATTGAGGAAAGGAATATGCCCACAAAAACAGTTTGCCAAACGCTGTAATTGATGTAATTAAGCCCATATTCAGAGATTTATCACAGCCAAGTTTATTGGAAAAGCGTTTACATGGGAAAACACAAAATCCAAATGAAAGTGTAAATAATTTAACTTGGATTAGGATTCCAAAAAGAGTGTTTGTACAGATAAAAACATAGCATTTTGAAGTGTTTGATGCAGTGGCAGCATACAATGAAGGAACCATTATGAAATGTGTTGTGTTGAAACGTTTAGGTTTCCAACCAGGACACAACACCATTTCCACAATGCACCTAATTGATGAAGAAAGACTAAGAGGTGCAGGAAGAAGAGACAAAAGCCTACAACATGCAGCAAAAGGGAAGAAAAGATCAGTGAAAAGGAAACTAACACTGGAAAAAGAAGAGGATGCTGATAATCCATCATATAGGGCAGGAATGTATTAAAAAACTTAGGAAGGCATTTCCCATAACTTTAAAATTTTCATATTGGAGGAACATTTTCTCAAAAACTGCTCGCAGTATATCAATGAAATTTATACACAATATTGTTTACTTCTTTTCCTTCATTTTTGTAACAAATTGTAAAAAAAAATATTGTATAACTCAAGAGTTATGAAAGAAAAAGTGCAAAATTTTAGAGGTAAAATAAGCGTCTGTTTAAAAAAATTGTAAAACAAAAACCAATAAATATTTCTTAACATGGCATTACAATTTTGTAGAAAAAAATTCACTGAACATGTAGTCCAAACTTCAGAGCAATATGTTAAATGGTTTTAGAAAAAATGTTCCTTCTATTTGCTAAAATTAATGTTGGAGGTGGATCGTTCCAGCTCCTCTTAACTTTCCATTCTGAAGCTGATGTGGAAACATATGTTTTAGGGGTGTATGGGATTTCTATTCTTGGGCTAGTAACAGTTCTCTCGCCTGTCTTGTCAATGGGCACCATGTTAGTCATACATCATCTTTAAATTACTGTGGAGTTGCAGACACTTTTGGGGACAGGATCTCTTACACCGACACAAATAACTCTGCCGCCGACTACCAATGCCCTACCACTTTCGTAAGCATGTGTCTTCCTTGAAAGGGATCTCCTCAAAATCGTTAGTGATGTGTGGTATCTTGCCATTGCATATAGTGCAGTTCTATACTGCAAATTCAATTACCCTTCATTCTTAGATGTTAAAGAGAAATTCATTGTCTATATTTTTAGACAAAATGGTATGATCTTGTGGAGCACCTCAATTGCTGAGCGGTTCCACTCTTCTAGTTTGAATGTCATTAGGTCAATTTTCCAAAATGCAGAAATGAGGGTCTTGCAAAGCACTCAGGCGGTAATCCACCTCAACATACACTCACATGATTTTGAACCAGTAAATGGGAGGCCCAGTTTTATCCCTCTTCCAGAGCATGTTGCTGGTAAATGGACCTGTATTAATGTCCAATATGTTGATGAGGATGGCGAATTTTGTTTTGTGTAGCCACTTCCAGCTTGCAGAAGAAATTATATGAGAAATGCATAACTTACAAGATTTTACCAAACAGCTGAGGATGTAAGGATTAGAAATTCGGTACCATCACACTCTCCGGTACACTTCAGAATGTACTGAAATTAGAGAACCAGAATCTGCATATTAGTTCACATTTCAGCTAGAAGGAAGAAGTAATAAAGCCAGAGAAAGAAAAGCACAGTGCACAGAAAAAAATATGTCAAACATTAACTTCCTCAAACTCCTCAACTATTCTAAAGTAACTAGCCAGTATCCCAGACACAAAGATTTATTTTTGTTCTCCAAGTGGAGAAACAGCACTATTTATGGGTCAAAAACATGTCCCACTTACCTTCTGCCGGTTCACCAAAACAAGGTAGCATTATTGCCCTAGATGTCTCTACTTGTTTAATTCGAGGGCATAGTAAGTAAAGCATCTGGCAGTTTGCCCTAGCTGGGAACCGGTACGTGTGGAAATGCCAACCAAGGCAAAAAAGCTCTTAAAGTTTAAGGACATCCGTCACCAAGAGCCTTGCACATTTGCAGTAAACACAGATTTTGAGTGCCTGCTAGCTCCTGTGATATCTTGTGAGGGTGACCTGACTGCATCCCAACCTTGCTTCACAGAACGACATGTGTTGTATGTGGTCGCGTATCTGGTTGTGTGCTCATATGATTCTACTCTCACCAATTTTGTGTTCAAAGAAATTGTGGATGTAATAGCACATTCACCATGTTCTCTTCTAAAGCAGTTATTTGTCAGTGGCTATTTCGCTTCATCCTTAAAAGAAAAAAAAAATTCGTTACTCCTCTGCTCATAAAAACTTGATAAGTCTTGTCCTAATAATTACCGTCCAATCTCTCTTGTACCCACCACTTCCCCAAATCACTCAGCATCTGTCTGTGAGTAATATTCTTAGTGACTCAGTAAGGCTTCAGGTCCAGCTTGTCACTTCAACTCATACAACAGAAGAATGACATAGTTGACTGACTCGTTTGTGGACTACTGTTGGATAGAAAAGTAACTATTCCAACACTACTGCCATCTAACACGGAAGTTTCATGGTGCAGCACACAACATATGAAATTTGAACTACCAACTGCTGTGACACATACATGTTATCTTGCACAGTTTGAGCGATTATGATGCTCGCTTGCTTGTTGAGAATTTGGCTGATTTTTGCTTGAGAAATATTCAAGCTATTGTCCTGTTAGAAAGCATTGAAAAATACATTCCAGTGTCCAAGTGAATAAATCAGAAAATAACACTTCGATTCCTGGACTCACTATGTTTTATGCAGTCACCACTTCAGAAACTTTCTCAAACAAAGTGTCAGGAGGATATGAAGCTCGTTACAACTGCATATCCTGATTAAGTGGACAACTTTTGAAGAAGAAGTGTGTCTTCCCATACGAATATCTACAGTCAGTGAAGAGACTCAATAAACCCAGCATAACCACATTCTGCGGTAATCTTACAGGCCATGCCATAATGGATGCAGAGTATGGTCTTATGTGGTGAATGGTTGGCAGGATTTCAGTGCAACTCTTTTAGGGGTGCATGTAAGAATTTACATTGACACAGATGTACACTTCCTTGCGGATATTTTTGAGAAGTTCCAGAGTATATGCACAGAAACATACCAGCTGCATCCTGCCTTCTATTGCGCTGCATCAGGGCTTCCATGGGTTGCCACGTAAAAAAGATATCAATATCGAACTGTTGACACTGATGACTGATGTTGACACGCTTCTCATTTTAAACTGTGCTATTTGCTTGGGACTTGGATGATGTGCACATAGGTGCGCCAAGGCAAATAACCCATGAATGAGTGGGGATGAGTACAAAGCATTCGACGATTTGAGCTACACCTTATACTTGGATGTAAGTTATTTACAAGGCCACACCATCAAATATCTTCTGACTGCAGGGTTTCAATGTGTTGAAGTCGGCAGGTTGGGCGAATTTGAGGATATGACTGTGGATTGTTGGCATAATATATGTCGTGGAGGCAGAACTGGCACATACTTATAGTTTGTATAAGACACGCAGTGATTTGCTGCTGTGTCAGGAGAGACTTGCTATTCACAATGGTTCCCCTCCGCCCCTCTGCCCAAGCTGATGAAGGTGCTGGGGGATAAAAAGAGATATGCACAGAAATCTCCAGCAGTGTCTCACTTTGAGAACAAAAGTTATTAAAGTCACTGGCACTATCTCCTTCAGTCGGTCACGATGGTCGAAGGACTTTATTGTTGTTAACACCGAAAAGAGGGCCCTTCTGACATGTGATTTTGAAAAGGATTTCCTTAAATTCACGAATAATGCGATATTTTGCACGTAGTTACGAAATTCACGTAGTTATATGCTAGCATTGGTATTATAAAGGCAAGAGATTATACTGTCAAGCCAAACTGTAAATGAGCCAGTATTTTCAATAAAGAACTTGTCGTTATGGAGATGGCTAAGGTTTTGATGGAGTTCACAAAACCTTATAATGTAGGTGTATGTAGACCAGACGTAACAAATCTCCATCCACACCACTTTCATCACAAGTTCGTAAAAACTCATTTTGTAGATCCAAAGTTATTCTATATAGATATGGACAGTTCCAACTATTGGGGGAAAGGCTGCAACCCCTGTGAAGTAATAATGCACCACCCCACCAGATTCGATATATCTAAATATGTAACTCATAATTCTTATGGCATAACGCTTCAGAACACAAAGGTTGTCGGTCTAATTAAAGACAAGGTGAATGCATCACAGATGGTAGAGTTTTTGGGTCTTAGATAGGAAATGTACACATACTATACAACCACAGGTGCCACCCAAAGCTGGGCTGAGGGTGTACGTCATGATGCCTCAATGCCTCTCATAATTGTTGGTTTACAAGGAGTGCCTGCCCGGTGGTGTTGACAGTACTCTGTCTCAATCTATACATATTGTTCATGAACTGAGTATTTGATAGTGAGATCATGTGGTGCACACTGTACCTCAGCTGAAAGTCAGTCTGTCAAAACACGATGATGAATGGTTCATTTGTGAAGATTGGGTCAAAACCATCCCATACTTATACTATTCAGTTGAGTGATTGAGCAAAGAGTCGATAGGTGTTTATTTGTAGATAGAGTATGTGGAATAGTACTGATCTTTTGTCATAGAGTAAATAACTGTGCATGCATGTGTACGTCTCATTCGACTGGATACTATCTGTATGCACTATCTTTATTGTATATGTTTGTGCTATACACACATCTGAGTCTATTGTGTGTGTGTGTGTGTGTGTGTGTGTGTGTGTGTGTGTGTGTGTGTGTGCAGTGCCTAGTTCCTTCCACCTTCTGCTACTTGTAGAAGTCAATACTGTTAAATACAGGTTTCACTTCCCATGTAAGTAAAATCATCTTCATTGAAACAGTGCATGACAAGATGATAAGTTTATGAAAAAAGTCTATTATGGAAGAACTGTAATGGAAAAGAGCGATTACAGCGAAAAATATTTTTGAAGAATGTCATGGAAATGCAGTATACAGTTTCTTTCTTGCCTTCTTTTTTTCCAGTATCACGGCTCAGCATTATTATTTAAAAAAAAGCCACACCTTGAAAAGGGGAAGGAGAGAGAGATTTGATTCCTCCTCCAACTTTTAAGGCATATAACTGCCTAGATCAATGGAGGGACACTGACATTGACTTTGGTGCTCATATGCCAACACTGGATGGGCGAATTTAATCTCCCCCACCATTTTTATATCATACAGTTACACTAGAGGTGTGGGCAGAGGGTGGTTGGGAATGGGTTAGTTTTACAAATGACTGGTATCGGATTACATTGTGACCTTGAATTCACCATATGCAAATGTCCTAGAGGTTTGGGTGGGATAACAACTTACACTATGACCTTGAATTTTGTGCTCGTATATAGCTCCAGTATGGTCATTTCCTCAAATGTCAGCACTATTTGGCCAATATCACATTTAATAAGTGATTTAACAGATTGGACTCCAGATTTCTACTGAACTTCGATATCAGGTATCACAAGACGGCCTAAAATTACAATTGATACTCTTTGACGTGTAAAAATTCATCAAAAATGGTTTTGGAAAAATGGTTACCCCTAATGACAGATTTGTGTACTCTGTACTCCACAACGGCCATACGAGTTACAGAGACAGAAGAGCGAGAAAAGAAGTGACCACAGCCTTTGTTCCAAGACTCGGTCTGAACTGGTCTCAGAAGCCCAAAGACATGACCATACGGTGTAGCATCCTGAAGTGACAGACGCTATTGGATGTGGACATGGTGGAGCATGTAGTGAGCACACCACCCTCCCTGCTGTTGTCAGTTTTCGTGACCGGACTTGCATCATATATTGACAGTTTTCAAGAGAGATTGATTGAATGGATACTAAGAAAACCCTGGGTTAAGAGTGTCTTCTGTCCACGATCTCAGATTATGTCAGGGCGTTGTTTTTTTTTTACCAAATCAACGGCTAATGCAGAAAGACATTGGTCAAATCAAGTGCACAATCAATGATCACTGCCGAGTGCACTAGTAGCTCAACCGTGTATTCCAGCCAAACAATCCTGCTGCTGCAGAGCATAACTTGTTCGAAATGGAATATAAACGCACCAAGATTTTGCCAAAAAGAAAAAAATAAATTGATAGTGTATTATAGAAGACATCTAAATAAGAAACGACTATTATGGCTGAGGTAACATGGCTTCTATGGCTGAGGCTACATTTTCTGCAAAGCCTAGGTATGGACTCTCAGTACCGTTAAGGAGAAGAATTAGCTATTCAGCATGCACAACAAGATGACTTCCAAGGCTGGTGGAGTGCCAACAGCTACGCTGCCGACGCCGTCGTCACAAATACAGCCACTGACTTGGCAGTGGGCGCCTTCAGATGGACAGTTTGTTAATGAATATGCCAGGAAAAACTAAACTACAGATAAACACATAGTAAATAAATAATTCATATGTAATTTTGCACAGAATGATTCATTGTATTCAATGATTCCATAATAATAATTGATATTGGCAATACATCTATTCCTAACTTCACATGCAGACCCACATACTACAATAATGAAGAACACAAATGAGTCATATATGTGTATATATATGATTGGCTTCATAATGCCTTTATTATCATTATAGTTTTTATATTCTTTACATCCTTAGGTTTGATGGGGAAACTAAACTTTTATAATCTATACAGTCTTGAGTTAATCAAAAAAATTGTAAACATATTACAACTCCTGCTGCATCTTTGCTTTTCGCCACCACCATAACAATAACAGCATTATTTGTCAACTGTGATTTTTTCTCGAAAAAACAGATTATATTAAGTGAATAATTTGATGACAATTGGCACACATTGAAATTAACAGACATTTCATTCTGTGTCACTTTCATTTATTATTCTTAATTGATTGTGAAGTTTTTCTGCTCACATATTTGTTAAAGAGAATTATTATCCACATAAATACCGTCAGGTACTGTAAGGCAGAACTACTTTGGGTCTTTGCAGATAACTTGGTCCTATCATCATCATCATCATCCATTTAAGACTGATTATGCCTTTCAGCGTTCAGTCTGGAGCATAGTCCTCCTTATAAAATTCCTCCATGATCCCCTATTCAGTGCTAACATTGGTGCCTCTTCTGATGTTAAGTCTATTACTTCAAAATCATTCTTAAACGAATCCAGGTACCTTCTCCTTGGTCTACCCTGACTTCTCCTACCCTCTACTGCTGAACCCATGAGTCTCTTAGGTAACCTTGCTTCTCCCATGCATGTAACATGACCCCACCATCTAAGCCTGTTCGTCCTGACTGCTACATCTATAGAGTTCATTCCTAGTTTTTCTTTTATTTCCTCATTGTAGACACCCTCCTGCCATTGTTCCCATCTACTAGTACCTGCAATCATCCTAGCTACTTTCATATCCGTAACCTCAACCTTATTGATAAGGTAACCTGAATCCACCCAGCTTTCGCTCCCATACAACAAAGTTGGTCGAAAGATTGAATGGTGCACAGATAACTTAGTCTTGGTACTGACTTCCTTCTTGCAGAAAAGAGTAGATCGTAGTTGAGCGCTCACTGCATTAGGTTTGTTACACCTCGCTTCCAGTTCTTTCACTATGTTGCCATCCTGTAAGAATATGCATCCTAAGTACGTGAAACCGTCCACCTGTTCTAACTTTGTTCCTCCTATTTGGCACTCAATCCGTTTATAATTCTTTCCCACTGACATTACTTTTGTTTTGGAGATGCTAATCTTCATACCATAGTCCTTACATTTCTGATCTAGCTCTGAAATATTACTTTGCAAACTTTCAATCAAATCTGCCATCACAACTAAGTCATCCGCATATGCAAGACTGCTTATTTTGTGTTCACATATCTTAATCCCACAAAGCCAGTCTATTGTTTTCAACATATGATCCATAAACAATATGAACAACAGTGGAGACAGGTTGCAGCCTTGTCCTACCCCTGAAACTACTCTGAACCATGAACTCAATTTACCGTCAACTCCAACTGCTGCCAGACTATCCATGTAAAGACCTTTAATTGCTTGCAAAAGTTTGCCTCCTATTCCATAATCTCGTAGAACAGACAGTAACTTCCTCCTAGGAACTCGGTCGTATGCCTTTTGTAGATCTATAAAGCATAGATACAGTTCCCTGTTCCACTCATAACACTTCTCCATTATTTGCCATAAGCTAAAGATCTGGTCCTGACAACCTCTAATAGGCCTAAACACACACCGATTTTCATCCTATTGGTCCTCAACTAATACTCGCACTTTCCTTTCAACAATACCTGAGAAGATTTTACCCACAACACTGATTAAAGAGATACCTCTGTAGTTGTTACAATCTTTTCTGTTTCCATGTTTAAAGATTGGTGTGATTACTGCTTTTGTCCAGTCTGATGGAACCTGTCCCGACTCCCAGGCCATTTCAATTATCCTGTGTAGCCATTTAAGACCTGACATTCCACTGTATTTGATGAGTTCCAACTTAATTTCATCCACCCCAGCTGCTTTATTGCGCTGCAATCTATTGACCATTTTCTCCACTTCCTCAAATGTGATTCTATTTACATCATCATTCCTATCCCATTGTACATCGAAATCTGAAACATTACTGATCGTATTTTCACCTACATCGAGCAACTCTTCAAAATATTCCCTCCATCTGCCCAAGGAATCCACAGGATTCACCAGCAGTTTTCCTGACCTGTCCAACATACTTGTCATTTCCTTCTTACCTCCTTTTCGAAGACTGCTAATTACACTCCAGAATGGTTTTCCAGCAGCTTGACCCAAAGTCTCCAACCTGTTTCCAAAGTCTTCCCAAGATTTCTACTTGGATGCTGCAATTATCTATTTGGCTTTGTTTCTTTCTTCAACATAACTTTCTCTGCCTAACTGAGTTCTACTATTTAGCCGTTTTTGATACGCCTTCTTTTTCCTTTTACGGGCTGCCTTGACTGTGTCATTCCACCAAGCTGTTTGCTTCATCCTACCTTTACACACTACTGTTCCAAGACATTCTTTAGCCACTTCTAGTACTGTGTCCCTGTACCTTGTCCATTCCTTTTCCAATGACTGTAATTGACTACATTCAACTAACTGGTACCTTTCTGAGATCACTATTATGTACTTGTGCCTGATTTCCTTATCCTGAAGTTTCTGCACTCTTATCCTCCTACATATGGCCCTGACCTCCTACACTTTCGGCCTCACAATCCCAATTTCACTGCAGATTAAATAATGATCAGTGTCATCAAAGAATCCCCTGAACGCACGTGTGTCCCTCACAGCCTTCCTGAATTCCTGATCTGTTATTATATAGTCAATGACAGATCTGGTTCCCCTGCCTTCTCAAGTATACCGGTGAATGTTCTTATGTTTAAAAAAGAAGTTTGTGATTACTAAGCCCATACTGGCACAGAAATCCAAGAGTTGTTTCCCGTTCCTGTTGGCCTCCATATCCTCTCCAAATTTACCCATAACCTTTTCATACCCTTGTGTTCGATTTCCAATCCTGGCATTAAAATCACCCATGAGCAGTACACTGTCCTTGTCCTCTACTCTAACAACTACATCACTGAGTGCATCATAAAAACTATCCATCTTATCTTGATCTGTCCCTTCACAATGCGAATATACTGACACAATCCTAATTTTCTTGCTAGACACTGTCAAATCTATCCACATCAGTCGTTCGTTTACATACCTTATTGCAACTACGTTGGGTTCCTATATGTCCTATATGTCAGAAAAAGTTTTAAATTTTTTCCTCGCTAAAATCGCATCATTAACTTGGAGTGAACAAGGTAGTATGCATTTACAGCGCGTAAAAAACGACGTAGAAGATCGTGAGTTCAATGAAGTAATACTGTGCTGATAGCACGGGACTCAATCTTGATCAAAAAAATTCTGAAATAAATAGTATTACACCACAATAACTTCTACCTAGAAGGTTCATATCAGTTAAGCTAAAATTTCAGTGAGTGTAACTTTGCAGTCTCTCATTACTAGGTAATAACTGTCATTTGTGTGAAATTTAATGTAGATAATATATTTAACACTTCTGTAAAATGGAACACATTTTTGCAAAATGTGGGATTACTCTGGTCCAGACAAAAGCAACCGCAAAATGAAGATGAATTGAGGTTAGAATCTGATGATGATTCTGAAAGTTTCTCTGATGTGCAAGATGACGTCCAGCACCACAAAGTTTTGAAAGATAAGTTAGGAGCTTGGCAATATAATACCATCTTGTACAACAAAGAAGAATATTTCAGAACTAGGAGTGAGGTGGTTGAAGAGTGTGATAATGTGAACTATATGGGAAAGACAATGTCCTACTGCAAATGGGTAGAACAAAAAACAAAAACTGTTTTATCCATGGAATAATTTGATAAAGGTTATCAGTCCAACACAAGTAATGAAATGTGGCTATTTTCAGATTTTAGTGATTTGTGTATTACAGCTGATATGTATACTGCACAGTATTCTTAATTTGCTGCTCATGATCTCGAATATCTATTCCAGAGAGACTCATTGAGGTTACTTTGTCCCAACATTCTATTACCACTTTCTCAAGAAGAAATGACTGAGTGGGTCAAAGGACCCTCGAGTGCACAACTATTTAAAACTTTTAAATATATTATACAAAAATATTTTAAAATAAAAATACAAAATTATATATCGCCTAGAGTGCCATGGAATTTGGTTTAGTTTAGTTTGTGATAAAGAAACATTCTTTCATAATTTTTTTAAACTTGTTCTTCCAAAAATGAGGCTCCAAATTACACTCACAGTGCTTACTAATTTTCAATAAAATAATTCTTTTCGGGTAATATAAGAAATGAGATACGATATTATCGACTCAAACTTGTGGTTAACTGTAGATGAAATAACTGACTCTTGCAGGAGATTTACTGCCAAAGTCGTAGTGATAAAAATGACGGGAACTGAACCAGGAACGCCCCATCTCATTCTCTCCAGGGTACTGGAAGAAACAAACCATTCAACGATTGCTAGGGTTATTCCTGCTTCATTACGTGTTTTGTGGCCTGCAAGAGAAAATGAAGGAAAACTCTTGGTGATACCGTAGTAATTGATGCAGTAGAATACATGATTAAGGCTCCTAAGGCTTTGTAGGTATTTTATCGTAAGGTAGTTGATACGATTTGTTTAGCATATGCTCTTCACCGACTGGGAGAGGAAATTTGGGTGAATTTTCCAGAAATAAATGATTTAATTTCCTGTGTGAAAAAGGTGTCGGTGAAGGCGTCATCAAGAGCGAATTTATTTCCTGATATGATACATGATACTCGTTTACCCCGAAAGCCAATCCTCACAAGATGGCAACATGGGGAACATAAATTGAAGCAGGCATATTATAGTGAGCATTTATAATATGTGGAAAACGTGCTCAACGTGATGGAAACGAATGAAGCAGCAAGTACCCTTACTACAGTCTATCATTGCAATGAAAAGTGCGTTCAGAATTAATGAATGTTTATTACGACCTGTTTTACCAAACTCCCAGCCGCAATCACACATTTGGAAGAAAAAAGGGACCTCTATCTTCTGCCCTGCAGGTACAAGAAACAGCTGTCGCCGGGGATGTACCAGGAGAAATAGGAAAGTGCCTTCCAAATAAAATCGAAAAAACTGAAGCAAGATATCCAGATTCAAAGTCTCTTCGAAATGTGAATAAGGTGCTACGAGGAGAATCTGAAAAACAGCTTAATGTTTATTCTGTAATAGCCTCTTTTCGGTACTGCCCTGTGGCTTCGTGTAGAGTGATCTTTATGTTTATATAAAAACATTTTAAGTCACACAATGAAGTCGATTCTTCCAGAAAACCGAGAAAAATATTTGATTATTTATTGCAATAAAAACGACTAATACTAAAATAGACTGAGAAATCGAAAGAGAGGCAATGTTATAAATATTTATTTTCTCAATGAATGTCTTTAGAAATTAATTGGATTACTTCATGAAGATGAATAAAACTGAGAAAGTTATAGTAATGTATATTATATTTTATGCATGTTTTAACGTCACAGAAGCTCTCCTGAAGTTTGGAAGGTAAGAGACAAGATACCGGCGGAAGTAAAGCTGTAAGGCGAGTCGTGAGTCGTGCTTGTGTAGCTCAGATGGCAGAGCAATTCCCCGCGAAATGCAAAGGTCTCGAGTTCGAGCCTCAGTCCAGCACGCAGCTTTAATCTGCCAGGAAGTTTCATATCAGCTCCCACTCCGCTGCAGAGTGAAAATTTCATTCTGGTTTTAGAGCATATTTCTCATATTATTAGTGCAGAAATGCATGCACGTATTCGTATAAGTTCGAGCTCTATTTATAACATATGTTTGTGTCTTTCCCCAAGACAACAGTGAACAACAGTGTTGATTTCGATAGTTAGTTTAACATTCAGGAAATTCCACCTGAGCACAGATTCGCCCGCACTTGACAGATCTACCTGACTCTTCTCGATGACTTTGATAGCCCAGCAGAGTCCGGTGAGTTGTGCGCGTACCCTCATAACGACTCCAAATTTTCCACGACCGAGTTCGTCACCGAAATCGTAGAAACGGTGTATCTGTTCGTCATCGTTCAACCTCTGGTATAGCATCGGCCGCTCTTTCAGCCGGGTGCCGCCTGTTCTTCTGCCCTGAAAGGGAAACACGACGTGGGTCAAGGAAAAGGTTGTTAGAGAAGGTGTTTATAGATGTTGGCTGTTAACGTAGCTGAAGGGTCCACTTGAACTGCCAAATAACCTTGCTTGTAGAGCTGTCTAACCCTACCAGTACCAAAGCATTTTGTGCAACACGCATTACCAAGTTTGGAGGGGGGTGAGGGGAGGGGGGCGGATCACTTTATGCCCACCAGAACAAAAATAAAAAGAAACTAAATCTGTTAATTGTTCTTGAATTATATTAGCAACATACTTTTTAGAGAGATACTGATGTGTAAGTAGGGTCCAGAACTTGAAAATACATTTTAGTTCACTCTTAGCAACATCAGTTATGTAATATCGCCGCAGAAGACGGCAAAGATAGGCTTTTAAAATTATCTTTGTAACAAAAGAACAATGTCTGGGAATATTCAATTTTTTTTAACAACTTTTGTTTCAGTCTCGCTTGAGGGTACTTATGTTTTAGATCTCACACAAAAAGGACGTGTAATTTTTACTCGTGTATCAACAATATTTGTAGTAAGTGATGTATGTGATTAAAAAAATGCAAGAAAATACATACATTACGAGTTATCATAGAGGCAAGAATATTTTCATTTATTACGCCAATATTCGTTCAAAAGCATGACTTCTACCTGAAATGATAAGTAGTAATTTCTTCCATCCTACAAGTCATCTTAAAATATATATGTGTTTATCATCAAGATTTAGTGGATGGACTGTATGATCGCAACCACAGAAAATTAGAAGCAAAATAATTTCAGCTTAACTTAATAGTGATATATATATATATATATATATATATATATATATATATATATATATATATATATATATATATGTGTGTGTGTGTGTGTGTGTGTGTGTGTGTGTGTGTTAATTGAACAATTGACTTACTTTAAGCACCAAGTTCGCTACAAATACGTTTCGTGTGACTTCAGTATTGGCGCATAGCATCGTATTTTTCTTACATTGCGTGGAAGACTGTTCATGACATCAGTTTAGTTTCAACAAGAATTCACGCTTTAATTCCTGTACTGCAAGTAGTAACTATCTCTCATTACATAAATTTAATGCCGATTCATACTTTTTGTGTTAGCTGATGGACTGCCTCACAGCACGGTTATTCCAACATACACCAACAGACCTAGCACACAATTAGCTTTCAATATAGCTTTCTGCCGACTTTATGACCACCACAAAAAATTTAAAAAGGCAAATTTCGTTCACTGTTATTGACTTTTCCTCTGAGCATACTTCTTAAAGAGCTACTGATGTGTAAATAAGGCCCAGAACTTCGAAATACCGAGTACGATGTACAATGGAGAAAGTGACATACATTACTGGGACATAAATTTTGGGTTAAGTTTAACTTATTTAGCCCTCGCACTACCAGGGTGGGAGGGTGGGGGGGGGGGGGTCGTTCTTCATGTCCACGTTTCTAAAATATTGTAATCTAATCAATTACTTTATATTCCAAAATTTTGAAAAGAAATTATATACTTCCTTTAATGAATTTTTCTCGCAGATTCCAAAAATACTTTGAGTTTTTCAGTCAAACTTAACACAAAGATTCCAGTCTTAGTCGCATATGGCACTTCTCCAAACAATATCATATTTAGTATTTTCAGGTTCAAAACCTTACGAATCAATCACATCAGTATCTCTCTGAAAATTATGTTGTGATTAAAAGTCGACAACAAATAACGGAATTAGCATTTTTAAATTTGTTTTAAAATGAGCATAAATTAACTCCTCATCGGTAGTACACGTTATTGAATGTTTCTTCATGTTGCTTAGAATGTGCAAAAAATATTTTCTTGTTGAGGACACTACAAAACACATCTTTAAATCCTTAAAAAGTATTTTGTTAGTATAAATCAACAACAACAAAAAAATGGTTCAAATGGCTCTGAGCACTATGGGACTCAACTGCTGTGGTCATCAGTCCCCTAGAACTTAGAACTACTTAAACCTAACTAACCTAAGGACATCACACACATCCATGCCCGAGGCAGGATTCGAACCTGCGACCGTAGCAGTCGCACGGTTCCGGACTGCGCGCCTAGATCCGCGAGACCACCGCGGCCGGCCAACAACAACAATTAACGATTCCTTTTGGTGGGCATAAGGTACGCTCTCCCTTGGTAATGCGCATTATGGAAAATGCATTGGTATTGCTAGGGTTAAAATGTATATAGAATCTGGCAGAAGAATACATTAAAATAAACAAAAATAGTTTTTTTCAAAATTTTAAGATATAAAGTAACTGACTAGATTGTAATATTTTCAGGAAGTACCCAACTTTCCCCTTTTGGTATTGCAAAGGTTAAAGTAATCGTGTTTTCTGTTTCTTTCATAGGGACAAACTGTAATATCTCACCACAATCTCTTTGTTTTGGATGATTATATAATGATTAAAATTCTATAAAGAATCTGTTCCTTCGTTTTTCATATTTAAAGAACAGGTGGGTGAACTCTAATGTGCAGTGCGTTTCTGATGAGCAATGCGAAAGATAGCCCCAAAACTTCTACCATACATGAAAGGATGGAAGAAGTGCGTAAGTGGACGAGAAGCAATCATCAATTAAATGTATAGTCATATCAGATGAAAAAACATGATTCATGTTGCACGAAGAATTACCCATGAGAAAAGTTTGTGCATTGCGGATGCTGCATTTGTTGAATACTGAGCTAAATCAACAGCAAACGCACACTTATTCAGTATCAGTATCATTTAAAAAAAGAACTGAATCTTTTCTGACGCCGATTTGCTACAGTGGGCGAAATTACACTGCAGAAACCAAATATCATTTAAATCACTATCTAGAAGCATAAAAAACGGCGAATTAGATTATAGCCTGCTGGAGTGACTATTAACAGTACTTTACCGTAAGCCGGCCGGATTGGCCGTGCGGTTCTAGGCGCTACAGTCACACTAATGGGAAAATGAACAGCTATAATTGTCGAATCTGGGGTACAAAGCATCCACACAAATGCATTGAATTTGAGCGTGATTCCCCTAAGGTAAATGTTTTTCGTGCCTTGTCACGCCGAAAACTGTACGGGCCATTCTTCTTCGCTGAGAGCACTGTTACTGGATGTTCCTACTTGAACATGTTGCAGCAATGACTGATGCCTCAAATGCAATCGGACTCTCTGTTCATCTTTCAGCAGGATGGGGTTCCACTCCATTTTCATCGCGATGTTCGTGGGTACCTGAACACGGAGCTGCCGCATCGATGAATCGGCTGTGTTACAGAAGGGAACAGCTGTTTCATGAAATGGCCTCTCCGATCACCAGATCTTTCCCCGTGTGACTTTTTTCTTGTGGGGACATATTAAAGATCTGGTAAATGTACTGCCTCTACCACGTGATGAAGCAGAGCTCCGGGAAGTGACTGCCACAGTCGACGATGCCATGCTAGGAAGGGTATGGCAAGAATTATATTAACGTATTGACGTCTGCCGGGTTACTCGTGGTTCGCTTATCGAATACTTGTAAAAAACTTGCAGGGTTTCTCTTCAAAATGCAATATGTATGACATCTGCACATGGTTTAGTTCTTGTGAAATAAATAATTGAAAGTATTACCGGACTTTATGTACACCCTGTACATATTTGGCTTTCCTTAGAATTAGATATCGTTGATGTAATGAATCAGCTAAAAAGCTCTTAATAAAGGTATGTCTTCCGGTCCAGATAGCATACCAAAAAACGTTCCTTTCAGGGAATGTTGATGAAATAGCCTCATACTTGTCAATAATATACAACCGATCGCTTGACAGAATCCGTACCAAAGGTTTGGGAAGTTGCACCAATACTCAAGAAGGGAAATAGGAGTTATCTGCTGAATTACAGACCCCTATCACTAACCTCGATTTACAGTAGGGTTTTGGAGCATATACTGTGTTCGAACATTATGAATTATCTCTAAGGTAACCGTCTATTGACACCCAGTCAACATGGACTCAGAAAATATCGTTCTTGTGAAGCACAACTACCTCTTTATGGGTGCTATAGATAGGGATCCAAATTTCTAGATTTTCAGAAAGCTTTTGACACCGTTCCTCACGAGAGACTTCTAATTAATTCTCGTGCCCATGAAGTATCGCTTCAGCTGTGTGACTGAATCCGTGATTTACCCTCATAAAGGTCGCAGTACGTAGTAATTGACGGAAAATCATCAAGTAAAACAGAAGTGATCTCGCGGTAGCGTTCTCGCTTACCGAGCACGGGGTCCCGGGTTCGATTCCCGGCGGGGTCACGGATTTTTCCTGCCTCGGGATGACTGGGTGTTGTTGTGTAGTCTTCATCATCATCATTCATCTCCATTACGGTCGGAGGAAGGCAATGGAAAACCAACTCCACTAGGACCTTGCCTAGTAAGGCGGCGCGGGTCTCCCGCATCGCTCCCCTACGCTCCGTAAAGAAGTATGGGACTCATCATCATCATCATCATCAAAACAGAAGTGACATCCTGAGTTCCCCAAGGATGTGTTACAGACCCTCTGCTTACCCTACCTAAATAAAGGATAGGAGATAAAATGTGTAGGCCTCTTAAACTGTTTGCACATGCTGTTGTCATTTAGTGTCTAGTAAAGTCATCAGGTCAAAACAAATTGAAATATGACTTAGACACGATATCTGAATCGGGTAAAAAGTGGCCGTGGTCTCATTATAAGGAAAAATGTAAGGTCATCCAAATGAGTACAGTAAGAAATCCGTTAAATTTCGATTACCCTATAAATCATACAGACCCAAGACTGTAAATTCGACTACTTAGGAATACTTAGGAATTATAATTACGAATAATTTAAGATGGAATGATCATATAGGTAATATGTGGGGAAGACAAGTCAAAGATTACGTTTTATTGGCAGAACACTTCAGAGATGCAACAGGTTCATTACAGAGACTGCCTACACTACGCTTGTTCGTCTTCTGCTAAAGTACCGGTGTGCTGTATGGAATCCTTACCAGATAGGATTGACGGAGGACATCGAATAAGTTCAAAGGTGAGCAGCTCGTTTTGTATTATCGCTAAAGAGGGTAGAGAGTGCCACGGATATGATAAGCGACTTGGGATGGCAGTCATTAAAACAAAGGAGCATTTCGTTGCGACGAGTCTTTTTACGTATTTTCAATCACGAACTTTCTCTTCTGGATGCAAAAATATTTTATTGTCGCTACACAGATAAGGAGAAATGATTATTGTAATAAAATTAGAGAATCAGAGCTCGTACAGTAAGATGTAAGCTGCAACAGAGTGGAACGGATGAGAAATAGTCTGAAGGTGATTCGAAGAACCCTCTGGCAGGCATTTAAGTCTGAATTCCAGGGTAGCACGTAGAAGCAGATAAGATTTTGAGCAACGTGAAGATATTCTGACTGTCGCAGATGGGTACTGAGCATGTCTTCCAGAATTGGACTTTCAGACACAGAATCTACTCACTGGAACATCGTTCGACAAAGCGTATTGACACTGAAGGTCACTATCAGTAAATCTAAAAATTTATTTTGAAGATTACAGTTTTTCTGCCAACTATTTTACACGTGTAAGCGCTTATGCTCACCTTAGGAATCTTAACTGCCACCTATTGAACCAACAAACGCAGAAGAAAGCAGTAATGCAAGGCGAAGAAAGTATATTATCTGGAAGGCCTCTTTTGGTTACTAGTGCACACACTCCACCTACTGCTGCATCTAAGTATAAAATTAATGATACATGTCAGACGTAAAAAGAAACATAAAAGACTGTACAAATGGAACACAATGTACAGCAACAAAGACACATTGGAAGCTCATGAGTATGCGTTCTGAGTGTTCACAAATTTTTAGATTTAGATAAATTTGAAAGTGTGGAATTAATAACATATGTTGTCTAACGGTTATGCTTATCTACATATTTTTAAATCTACAGCCACTGCCAGAATAATAATAAGAGTAATGACAATAATAATAATAAACATGAATAACTTGACTGATGAAAGAATTGTTTCTGTGCAATTTTGTTGTTTCGTCCGAAATGAAGTATAGTTTAGGGCACGAACGAAACAATGTTTAACTTTTCGTTACTCTGCATTTCACATTTTCGTGTCATTGGCAGATTTCGTGATTTTTTATTTTTTCGGACAAATGTACAAGATCCCTAATACATGCATTAGTCCACGAATTAACTTTCGGGCTGAAAATCATTCTTACGTTACACCTACACGAAACTTTTATTGTACACTT
The DNA here is from genome assembly GCF_021461395.2 of Schistocerca americana. Classification (NCBI taxonomy): domain Eukaryota; kingdom Metazoa; phylum Arthropoda; class Insecta; order Orthoptera; family Acrididae; genus Schistocerca; species Schistocerca americana. The sequence goes on from NC_060121.1 coordinate 541,056,161, forward strand.
TTTTGATATATGTTTGCTTATAGTCACGCTTATTTGATTTCGTAACTTTCTCAGTCAACAGATCTGGTCTGGGACGCCTTAGTTCCCCTGTGGCTAACTTTTCGTCGTAATTTACTTTTCTCTTAGCACTCAAAAAGATTCTACAGAGTTAACGAAATCCGATTCTTACATAGTGAACAATCAACTACAAAAACAAACTGCCATTTGTGCAAGTGATCAAATTCAGCTCGTAATGTCTACCAACATGGTCACTTGACTAGAATACAACTGAGGAGTTGACAACCATAAGAGTCAAAAGCTCACCGTCGTCGATCTCAGATTTCATTAAATATAAGAAAAACCAGTGGCACATCTTTTCGTGAATGTTCGTATTTCAATGTGGGCCTACAGCACAGATAAATCTGATTCAACATATGACCAACAGCTGTCAGAAGCACGCATAAATGCTACAATCTTGCAGACGACGATGATGCGCTTTATGGTTCTCAGAACGTCAAATGAATTATTGTATGATAATGTCCAAAACTTAATGTACTATAACTCACTCAGAAACACAGAACATAGATTTTTCTATCAGCATAACTATAAAATACACTGACATCCTGGAGTAGGTATTAAAACGTCATTCCATTTGAGGGGTGGAGGGGGGAGGTGGGTTTACTTGTTTTAACTACATTGAAGCATGAATCAGAACAGACCATTTATTTTAAGCAATATGGCACAACAAACTGAAAAAAGGACGTTTCTTGGATAGATCTTTAATGTGCTGTAGCACTGAAACAGTAAGCAAGTATAAATACGAAATCCAACAAATACTTCGGAAACTGTGAAATCGAGAGTGCGCTGTGCGATTTGCTTTTGTCACGAAGTGTGGGCACACGAAACGTGAACCCCTCAGCCAATCAGAACACAGAATGAGAGCACATTACACGTTATGTAATCAGCTAATCAAATTATCACATTTTCAATGCGCGAACAAACAAACGACGAAAAAATGTTGAGAATGAAACGCAAACGAAGTAGATATTCCAATGTAATGTACAAAACCAAGCAAAGCAATGCTGTAATATGCTGTAATGTCTAGGAAACTGAAAGCGCCGATTTCACCGAAAGCCAGGGAACTATAGTCACTAGTTCGAGCATACTTTGAAAGAATTATTGCATCACAATTCCGCCGGGCGTGTAATGTTTACCCAATTCAACAAAAAAGAGAAGTAATATTTCTTTCTGGCCATGTGCTCGACGGAACATATACTCAGATAGGAAACATGGCGAAGTGATTGGTCTTTCTGTCATATCGTCTGATACCACCTCTGATGTCCCGCAACGCAGCATTCTGTCCACGTTCTGTGTGCGAAGGGAACCATCTCTCATATCTACGAAGTGCTCACTATGACTCACGCTGAGATACCGGAAACCTTCAGTACATATAGAGTGTTGTATGAACGGAAGTAGTTACTGACGGCCGTCGTAACAGGGAGGATCTTTTGTTTTATTATTCTGAATACGTCCTCGATCCGAAATTCAATGGGCTCAAGGAAACATTATTTCGACCAACGCTGAATTCCAGCTAACAGCCAATTTCCTTCGATTTCACGGCCTGTGTTGTGTTTCCTTTTCCTAAATTTCGCTTCGACAACTCACAAACAAATTGTTGCTTTCTAACCGAATGTAGACCTCTGGCTACGCTACAGAACACTCTGTCACCACACCCAGACTGTTTGCTTTCACATTCGTTGGTCTCGCCAACTCAAAGCCAAAACTGTTGCATTCCATCCTAACCTAGACCTCCGGCAGTCTGTCACAACAACCAGATTTTTCTGCCAATCCAAGTCGTGCTCTTATGTCCCAGCCTAACAAAATCATAGGAAACCGCGATATATTACGAAAATACATCGGAAAGAACTACACTCCTGGACAACGCAAGCTACTCGTAGAACAATAGCGACGTATTTGTAGCAACAAAGAATATAAAAGTCACTGTTTCACTCCAAATAATTTAATCCTAGATCACTATACCCTCCAAGAATTTACGATTGCAGCTGGTACAAATTCGTGGTTCTCACCAACATTTTCAGCATTATATCTGCCGGTATATGATGTAAACCAGACAATTTGTCCTTATTTTGTTTGTGACAAATCACGGAAGGCCTTATAATTGTAATTAACTAGTTTAGAAACTATAAATTACAACTTCACTTGAAAGCAAATTTGGAATAATGAAATTTAAGATAGTTTAGTAACAATCTCACAGTCCCCCCCCCCCCCTCCCTTCTTTAATGTTCTAGGATAAGTTCTGTTGTTGCGTCCAAGCAGTACAATACCCTCGGAAATCGCGATATAGAATCCACGAAACATTTGGAATGAAAGAGTCATATATTTTTCGCACACAAGAGTAGCAAAGTTGCCTCATTTGCACAAGTTTAAGACGTCGTCTCACATCCTAGCCTAGCCATAGCTCTGTCGAAAACAAAGCAGAACTAAAATTATATATGAAGCCATAGCTCCACCATTTCTGTGCTGTATGTGTATTAATTTGTGTGGGCGCGCGACGAAATAGTCACGTTACCATTGACTGAGTAGTTCACGCCTGCTATGCTCGCTGTATTTCAGTAACTAGATCACGTGTCCTTTGTTCAGATTGTGTAACAAAAGCACATCGTACAGCACAATCTCGATTGCACAGTTTCCATCATGCCGTATTTGGTGGATTTCGTATTTATAATTGCTTATTGCGCAAATATGCAGTTTCAGTGGTACAGTGCGTTAAAGATCCATCGAAGAGCCGACCTATTCTTCTCGGTTTGTTGTGCTATAGTGCCTCAAAGTGCGATACCGGTATATAAAAACTAAACCATATTACGTATGATTCTTTTTTTTTTAAGTATACATTTGGTGTTAATTACACTGTACATTTCACTACGAGCGTCCATGGGATTGTTTTTTTCCACTCCGAGGGGGGCGGGGGAGAGAGGGGGGGTAGGGAGGGGGAGGGGGGAGGGGGGAGTATACTTAGGGTTACGGAATATTTTCAGTATTTAGGAGGACGCTTGGCAACCTGTAATACCGACTTTTAAATGGCTTTCTTGAAAGAAAGACACCTGATTCGGCATATTTTTTTCCTTTCACTGAGAGCGAGGGCGCCCTCTCCCTTTCCACAGGCATGGGCACCTTTGCATCTGACGTGCGGCTAACAGAGCATTCTACCAAGAAGGACTTTACTAGAACTCCTAAATATGCCACAAACATTCATGTGTGTAGTGTGACGAAGACAGATTCATTCAAAGATAGCCTGCTCTTCAGCTGAAAAGTATATTACTAATTCTCCAAATTGGAATGGAACTCTCTGTGCTTATCACTAGTCAAAAATTTTATAGAAAGATCTGCTTAATATTTATAACTTCCTTGATCGTAGAAGAGGTGATAGTTAAATGGAACGTCCAGATTTCTAGTAATTAGGAGGCAGTTGATTGTGGTACCAGTTCAACAACGAAGCTAATTCGAGGATCTGTTTTATCATCGGAACTACTGCATGATATGAAATATATCTATTTGGACGAAAAGCAAAGCAGTTTCATAGCGTCATTATGTAAACATACATCTAACGAATGAAAGCATAAATTTCGTGTCATGCATCGATCTATGAGGATGAAACTACGATTTAAGTTACGTTATTTGTATTTATCGATTCTTACCTCCTCATCTTCATTGTCAAAGAATAAAGTGATCATCACGACGCACTAGGTGCGAAGTAATGTACGTACGTCTGATACTCCGTCTAGGTGCAATTTTCTTCTTCACTGAAGCAGTAGTAGCATATCCCCAGCTAAAACCACAGTATATACTGATATTTCGTAGCCCTACCGATGCTTGAAAACTACTGTGAAATTTATTGCAGAGGATGTTGTATTAAATTGACAGCACAAATACTGTCCTAAAAACGAAGTCTGTTTCACGTACTTCTTCTCGGTAATGTAACACAGTTTCTGGGAAAAGCTAATTCGCAGATGAATGAACTTTGAAATTTTGGGTCCATGTTTGTAAATCACAAAATAATCGATACTTTGGTCAGAGATTGCTTTTTCATTTAGAAGGCCTTCGGGTATTATCCGTATAACCGCCATAACTGGTATATACTCTATAAGTGATAGGAACACGATGTAATTATACACATTTAAATACTTTTAATAGTTGTATAAATGCTCATCGGCACCTAATTCTGTTACAAGGAATTCAGCGTAAGGCAAATGTGTTTAGGTTTCAACTTGACGAATCAAAATAATTTGAGCTACACTGTAATATGTCCCCACATTCCAAGTGACCAAACTTTCCACGATTTAATACTTACAGCAAATAGTTTATACGCTTTTTGCATTCAGTCACGACCATGGATGTCATGCACCTTCTTCTGTGGAAGTTTTTACCTTTCGACAACTTGAGTGAGACTAGCGCTAGAAGCGGTGGGACAGTACAGTAACATGCGTCGTAAGGATAATGCCTGTTTTTCCTCTCATTTGTACTTGATGGTAATCTAAGAAATAGTTGTTTATTTTATTTTGTTTATTTATTTTTTGCCTCCTAGAGTTTGTGTAATATCAGAAGACATGAATAGTGGCGAGAGAAAAGTGAAAACAACCGACTCTCAGTGATTCAGTAACATAAGCTACAACTTACTCATGAAGAAATACTTTCTGATATGTCTACAACTGCAGCTTACGCCGCTTAAAGCAAGAGAATATAAACAGATATTTCATGGACAAGGAGTAGGACTGTTGATATTTTTAAAAATATCGGGCATCCGATACATCTATGTTTAAAAAATATCATTATCGGCCCTCGACATATGGAAAAGTAGTATCGGTATATCAAATTATCGACGGAAGAAATTCGCCGTACAAGCCTATAAAAATACCATCTGAACATTGTAAATATACTGCCAGTTTTAGAGCTGTATATTTAAGTATTGATTTATTATTAGCTATTCTGTACGTCAACAAGCTAGCAGCTTGCCTATCCCTCTCAGAGCAGGAACTGAGAGGAAAACAATGCACATCCACGTTTGGCGATAACCACTTTGCTAATAATGGTAACAGCATATAAGTGGCACAATAAAAGATGTCCGATGGGCCCATCGTTCAGTTTCATCACATATTGCATTTGTCCCGAACACGTCTTCATGTCGACTTCCCTGTTTCTTCATTACTACCAATGCGGGCGACCTAAAAATTGCATGGTGAAGCTAGACGTTTCAGTTTCTGTTGGTAACACCGAGCACCGATTACGTCAGCATTTCCCCTCACACGTCTCCGTACACCGCAAAGACCAATCTTGCCATTTAGATTTTTGTTCATCATTTTCGGCAACAGTTTTTGAAGAATGCCGACATGAAGAAATAGCGCACTATTTGCGTTACAAATTGTTTTTTAACACAAATGGGGTGCTGCTTCTACACACCGGAAATCTTGTAATGCCATTCACATCGCCATTCCCCAAGTGCAATCGGACTTCTTTTGTGCCATCTATACTTATTTCACACACTCAAAGAAGAAAGACTGGACGTAGTGAAAGCTCAAAAAGTAGCAAGACTGTTTCACACAGTGAAAGTAAAATAATGTTGTAAATAGTCTTCACGGGTTTGCCGCCGGATCACGTTGTGCAAATTCCACAATATTTCCTCGGAGCAACCGTCCGACATCTTGGTAGGTGGTTCAACTTCGCTCGTGGCTAGGTACGACTGACGGTATCCGCACACCGACGCCCCGTTTTCAGAACAAGCGCGCGGTTTTAGTTGTATTAATAACGTTGTATTAAACTTCAAAAGAAAACTGCGAGAAAATATAATACAAAATAAAAATATCGGTGCTCGATGTTGCCACTTTGACATCGCTATATCGGTGAAAATAATATCGCCTCTGTATATTGATACTTTTTGGAAAAATGTCGATACATCGATATTTTATCAGCAGCCCTAATGAGAAATATATATTTATGTTGTTGCCTGTTCTTATTATGATATGCATTTTCCTTGACACGTAACAATTTTATGTGATGTCTAATGGTTCACACATTCTTATACTTGAATCAACTTTCTAATACACGAATATATCTGTAAATGTAATTACTTTTGCATCAAAAGCGAATATGTAAAAGTTCATGAATTTTGTGGCTCACCTGCAGTTTCAATAAATTGTGGAATTGGTTTCCTCTGTGCTGGAAAACAGTTTTGGCCTTTCATTATCTCGTATGTGCGGTTTTTCCTTCGGCTGTAATTGTGGTGGCTTATTTGGCACATTAAATAATGTTAGCCTGACCAGACGACCCAATTTTGCCGGGACAGTCCTAGTTTTCTCATGTGGGATCCGTTCCAGATATGGTTGATAGAAGAGAGAGAGAAGATCCAACGGACAGCAGCGCGCTTCGTTACAGGATCATTTAGTAATCGTGAAAGCGTTACGGAGATGATAGATAAACTCCAGTGGAAGACTCTGCAAGAGAGACTCTCAGTATCTCGGTACGGGCTTTTGTTGAAGTTTCGAGAACATACCTTCAGCGAGGAGTCAAATGGTTCAAATGGCTCTGAGCACTATGTGACTTAACATCTGAGGTCATCAGTCCCCTAGAACTTAGAACTACTTAAACCTAACTAACCTAAGCACATCACACACATCCATGCCCGAGGCAGGATGTATCGCATCGGTCGCGCGGTTCCAGACTGTAGCGCCTAGAACCGCTTGGCCAACCCGGCCGGCCGAGGAGTCAAGCGGTATATTGCTCCCTCCTACGTATATCTCGCGAAGAGACCATGAGGATAAAATCAGAGAGATTAGAGCCCACACAGAAGCATACCGACTATCTTTCTTTCCACGAACAATACGAGACTGGAATAGAAGGGAGAACCGGTAGAGGTACTCAAGGTACCCTCCGCCAAACACCGTCAGGTGGCTTGCGGAGTATGAATGTAGATGTAGGATGTCCTGATGTCCCGAGAAAATTATTCGGGGTACATAATAGTCACGGTTTTTAATTTGGGAACAAAATGAACGCAATAATATTTTTCATTTAGTTAAATAAATGTGAAAAACAAAATTTTCTAGCAGTAGAACGTTACAGAAATAATACATATTTTCACAATACGTACCGCATTTGGTTTCACTCGTTTTACGCCAAAGAAAGCGTAAGAGGTAAGTTGAAAAGGAAAGCAGGTGTTGCCTGCGAGTGCCCCTAACACGCCGACCTTCCACTTTATAGCTCTCAAGACAATAAAAAAACCAAAACCAAAGTAAATATAAAGAAGTATCACTTAAAACATTTTTCCTAACGGTACTGCAGCCATTTGGAAGCTAATTTTGTGAATAATGTATGCGATGCGGCATTTGTCATTAGTGCATACTGAATATTGTTTGGTAGGTATACTCGCTTGCCCTAACACTTTCCTGTTAAACAAAATATTCAGTTTTCGGATGAAATGTATAATTTATATTTGATTACAGATTAGTAACAGTTTACAGTTTTTATGATTAAGAAATTGTACCTATTTAAAATAATGACTAAATAATACAGAAAATATGTCCAACTTACTATGGCAAAAAAGTATGTATCAGACTTTTTTATTTCTGAGGCAAAGAATTTTATTTGTATTTAACGTACCTATATTTTCCTTTCCAATTCACAACACGAAGATGCATTTTTGTTACGGGTTTTTCAGCTGCTGCCTAATCGTAGGCCTATTATGGATTTCAAAATATCACAATTACTGACTAGAAAAGTAAGCATAAGTATAGATGTGAAGTTAAGTTTAAAGTACAAACACACGTGTCCCTGTTTTTTCTCTTCGAATTCTGGGCAGCCTAAATAATGTAGATACTGTATTCCATACAAGTTTCTTTACATTCCACATTCATTGATCTGACTAGAAGTGTAGTGCAGAAAACTTCACATAGTTGAGTATACAGGGTGGTCCATTGATCGTGACCGGGCCAAATGTTTCACGAAAAAGCGTTAAACGAAAGTACTACAAAGAACGAAAGTTGTCTAGCTAGAAGGGGGAAACCAGATGGCGCTATGGTTGGCCCGCTAAATGGCGCTGCCATAGGGCAAACAGATATCAACTGTGTTTTTTTTTGTTTTTTTTTTTTTAAATACGAACCCCCTATTTTATCACATATTTGTGTAGTACGTAAGGAAATATGAATGTTTTAGTTGGACCACTTTTTTTCACTTTGTGATAGATGGCGCTGTAATAGTCACAAACATATGGCTCACAATTTTAGACGAACAGTTGGTAACAGGTAGGTTTTTTAAATTAAAATACAGAACGTAGGTACGTTTGAACATTTTATTCCGGTTGTTCCAATGTGATAAATGTACCTTTGTGAACTTATCATTTCTGAGAACGCATTCCGTTACAGCGTGATTACCTGTAAATACCACATTACTGCAATAAATGCTCAAAATGATGTCCGTCAACCTCAATGCATTTTGCAATACGTGTAACGACATTCCTCTCAACAGCGAGTAGTTCGCCTTCCGTAATGTTCCCACATGCATTGACAATGCGCTAACGCATGTTGTCAGGCATTGTCGGTGGATCACGATAGCAAATATCCTTCAACTTTCCCCACAGAAAGAAATCCGGGGACGCCAGATCCGGTGAACGTGCAGGCCATGGTATTGGTGCTTCGACGACCAATCCACGTGGCATGAAATATGCTATTCAATACCGCATCAACCGCACGCGAGCTATGTGCCGGACATCCATTATGTTGGAAGTACATCGCCATTCTGTCATGCCGTGAAACATCTTGTAGTAACATCGGTAGAACATTACGTAGGAAATCAGCATACACTGCACCATTTAGATTACCATCGATAAAATGGGGGGCAATTATCCTTCCTCCCATAATGCCGCACCATACATTAACCCGCCACTTGTCGCAGCCATCGTGGATTTTCCGTTGCCCAATAGTGCATATTATGCCGGTTTACGTTACCGCTGGTGGTGAATGACGCTTCGTAGCTAAATAGAACGCGTGCAAAAAATATGTCATCGTCCCGTAATTTCTCTTGTACCCAGTGCCAGAACCGTACACGACGTTCAAAGCCGTCGCCATGCAATTGCTGGTGCATAGAAATATGGCACGGGAGCAATCGATGCTGATGTAGCATTCTCAACACCGACGTTTTTGAGATTCCCGATTCTGGCGCAATTTGTCTGCTACTGATGAGCGGATTAGCTGCGGCAGCAGCTAAAACACCTACAAATGTTGCAGGTCGTGGTTGACGTTTCACATGTGGCTGAACACTTCCTGTTTCCTTAAATAACGTAACTATCCAGCGAATGGTCCGGACACTTGGATGATGTCGTCCAGGATACCGAGCAGCATACATAGCACACGCCCGTTGGGCATTTTGATAACAATATCCTTACATCAGCACGATATCGACCTTTTCCGCAATTGGTAAACGGTCCATTTTAACACGGGTAATGTATCACGAAGCAAATTCCGTCCGCACTGGCGGAATGTTACGTGATACCAGGTACTTATACGTTTGTGACTATTACAGCGCCATCTATCACAAAGCGAAAAAAGGGGTCCAACTAAAACTTTCATATTTCTTTACATACTACACGAATATGTAATAAAAAAAGTGGCTTCCTATTTAAAAAACGGAGTTGGTATCCGTTTCACCTATGGCAGCGCCATCTAGCGGGCCAACCATAGCGCCATCTGGTTTCCCCTTTCAAGCTAGACGAGTTTCGTTCTTTGTAGTTTTTTCGTTTGATGCTTATTTCGTGAGATATTTGGACCATCCTGTATATACAAGGTCTCTGTAGGAAAGATCAGCTATTCTATTGCTCACTAGCAATTTTGTAATTCTTAAAAGAAAACAACATTTTTCAGTAAATATCTGTAGGTTAGAAGGGAGTTGTAAATAAAATGTCCTGTAATGTTCCGTTTCATACCTCCCAAGGTAATTAGGGAACCTAAAAAAAACACTTGTGGGCTTTTTGTTGTTTGCAATTTATTGCGCGACAGACGCTCCCGTTTCTAAAAACCATTCTACAAACTTACATAAACAATTACTATTCGTATTTACTTTCACACGATCTCGCTGAACCCAACAGTTTAGCTTGTTGGCCGCTTGGCGCGCTGCCTTTCGCAGATGGTAACAAAAACGATACAGTGTCACGACTGTTAGTTAGACTTTGACTGTACAATAGGCCGTCCACGCTCTGTTCTTGTTTGTGGCATAGCGCAAAGCATGGCAACGGTTGTGCTTGTATGGGTGGTGGCAGGTAATTGGAGGCATGCATTTGTACAGTGAAATACGACCTGTTAGCTGGAAGATACGAATTACTTGCGTTCGTAGGTATTACCGTGAATGATATAAATAAACATTCCTCCTGGGCGTTTTTATAGTTGTGTGCACCAATTTAATGATTTTGTATGTAAATAACTATTAATGAACACGTCTGAACTACGAATACCGTTAGTAGTGACTGACTGATACCATTTAATTCTCACAAAATACGCAATTTTACTTGTGGTGACGGACGCCCACGACTTAGTCTCGTTGTGTTAACAGCTTTTTCTTCAGATTTTTCTGTTGCTGTATGTTGGCATTTCTATTATTGATATATCTAGCAATTTGTGTGGTTAAATGTCACTAATGATTTATTCTGAAATGTGATATATTGTGTTGGTTATGGACTGCTATGAATTATTCAAGTTTTAAGGACAGATTTTTACTAACTTAGTTTTTATTAATTTTCTTTTTATGTTGAAGTAGTTACGTCGGGATTTCTCTAATCTACGGAAATTTTTCCTTTATGAGAATCTGATCAGAAGAAATTTGTATAAAATATGCAATTAAGGTACTGATGACAGATCCTCACGAATGATTTCCGTTAAGTGGATGGCCGACCGGTCATTTTCTGCTATTGCAGAATCCTAGCATTTCTGTTGTGACCTGTGGCCTAGGTCGATGGCCAAATTACATTGGAAGGCAACAATTTGGTTGTGAGTTGGCGAATCCCACGAATGTGAAAGCAAAACAACTGCTTGTGGTGACAGGCTGATCTGTGGGGTACCCCGACGTCTAGTTTGGGTTGGAAGGTAACAGTCTGGCTGTGAGTGGCGAAGGCAAGAAATGTGAAAGCAAAACAACTGCCTGTGATGACAGACTGATCTGTAGCGCAGCCCGAGGTCTAGGTTAGTTTGGAAGGCAGCAGTTTCGTTGAGAGTTTGTGAAGACAACGAATGTGGAAGCAACGAAACTGGCTGTGGTGACAGACTGATCTGTAGCGTAACTGGAGGTGTAGGTTATTTTGGAAGGCAACAATTTGGTTTTGAGTTGGGGAAAAAAATGATGCGAAAGCAAATCAACTACTTGTTATGACAGACTGATCTGCAGCGTAACCCAAGGTCTAGTTTAGGCTGGAAGGCAACAGTCTGCTGTGAGTTGGTGAAACCAACGAATGTGAATATGAAATGTAGGTTAAGCTGACAAAATGGCATATAACGTAGTCCACGTCCATGTAAATATGATGGCTCCTTAACACGTAAAAGTGCTGGCAGTGATAAATAGGTAGTAATTTAGGTTCTATTAACAAGTTTCTTCTGCTGGTGCTTAAGTTCTTCCGATCGGAGTATATCGAAAGGAGGTGGAGCTGTGTCATGGGTATTATGTTCCGCCAACCCAAGGTAAAGTTTACTGACAGCATGTACGTTTTTACAGGTATTGACTTTTAGTTAGGTGACTTTATCAGTCTTTGTGAAAGCAAAACAACTGCCTGTGATGACAGACTGATCTGTAGCGTATACCGAGGTCTACCTTGGAAGGTAGCCATAGATGTTAATGCTGCATTTGGTGTTCTTGTAAGTAGCCAACAAAAAATCCGAAACACTTGAATTCAGACTAAAAAAAGCTCTCTTTTGAACGTAAAATTCGATTTCACTCAATTGTTGTTTGAGCCATGGCGTGCGAATTTGTTCGTTACAGGGAGTTTGTCCTTAGGGAACACGAGGCGACGTAGTTACCTGACAAATGTCTCATGGATTATCGCCAATAGCAGAAAATGGCCGAATGTACCAGAGGTACATATGTTTTGGTATGCAGCGGCAAAAAGATTGTTTATAGAGTCAGTCTGCAGCATTCGCAGAAATTCTTGGTTTGGAGGAAGCAAGTCAAATGTAGCAAAATATCTTCGGTTCATCTTTCTCTGGGTGAAAAAGTGCTGATCCTTTCGTATTACTGATGAACTACAATTATCTGCAGAGAAGTGTGTATTAAAATATGTTTCAAAGTAAGTGCGAAAGTTGGTGACGACGGAGTTACAGATGAAATCGAGGAGGTTATGTTGCGCAGGAGAAAACTGATCAGAGATAAATATTAATACTAATACTAATAATAATAATAACAATTGGAAGATTGGTTTTTAGGAATCGTAACACGAACCCACAAGTGTTTCTTCAGAAATGTTCAGAGTCGCACAAAGAAGGTGTTGCTTAGTGCTGTCGAGGAGCGACAGTCATTTCCGACTGCTTTAGGTCGTAAAAATGTGTTACTGTCAATAACAAAGTGACACTTAAGAACAGTAGCAACAGCCACCCCATGAACCATGGGCCTTGCCGTTAGTGGGGAGGCTTGCGTGCCTCAGGGATACAGATAGCCGTACCGTAGATGCAACCACAACGGAGGGGTATCTGTTGAGAGGAAAGATAAACGTGTGGTTCCTGAAGAGGGGCAGCAGCCTTTTCAATAGTTGCAGGGGCAACAGTGTGGATGATTGACTGATCTGGCCTTGCAACCATAGCCAAAACGGCCTTGCTGTGCTGGTACTGCGAACGGCAGAAAGAAAGGGGAAACTACAGCCGTGATTTTTCCCGAGGGTATGCAGCTTTACTGTATGGTTAAATGATGATGGCGTCCTCTTGGGTAAAATATTCCGGAGGTAAAATAGTCCCCCATTCGGATCTCCGGGCGAGGACTACTCAAGAGGACGTCGTTATCAGGAGAAAGAAAACTGACGTTCGGCGGATCGGAACGTGGAATGTCAGATCCCTTAATCGGGCAGGTAGGTTAGAAAATTTAAAAAGTGAAATGGATAGGTTAAAGTTAGACATAGTGGGAATTAGTGAAGTTCGGTGGCAGGAGGAACAAGACCTTTGGTCATGTGAAAACAGGGCTATAAATACAAAATCAAATAGGGGTAATGCAGGAGTAGGTTTAATAATGAATAAAAAAATAGGAGTGTGGGTAAGATACTACAAACAGCATAGTGAACGCATTATTGTGGCCAAGATAGACACGAAGCCCACGCCTACAACAGTAGTACAAGTTTATATGCCAACTAGCTCCGCAGATGACGAAGAAATTGATGAAATGTATGATGAGATAAAAGAAATTATTCAGGTAGTGAAGGGAGACGAAAATTTAATAGTCATTGGCGACTGGAATTCGATAGCAGGAAAAGGAAGAGAAGGAAACGTAGTAGGTGAATATGGAATGGGGGTAAGAAATGAAAGAGGAAGCCGCCTCTTTGCACAGAGCATAACTTAATCATAGCTAACACTTGGTTCAAGAATCATGAAAGAAGGTTGTATACATGGAAGAAGCCTGGAGATACTAGAAGGTATCAGATAGATTATACACTCCTGGAAATGGAAAAAAGAACACATTGACACCGGTGTGTCAGACCCACCATACTTGCTCCGGACACTGCGAGAGGGCTGTACAAGCAATGATCACACGCACGGCACAGCGGACACACCAGGAACCGCGGTGTTGGCCGTCAAATGGCGCTAGCTGCGCAGCATTTGTGCACCGCCGCCGTCAGTGTCAGCCAGTTTGCCATGGCATACGGAGCTCCATCGCAGTCTTTAACACTGGTAGCATGCCGCGACAGCGTGGACGTGAACCGTATGTGCAGTTGACGGACTTTGAGCGAGGGCGTATAGTGGGCATGCGGGAGGCCGGGTGGACGTACCGCCAAATTGCTCAACACGTGGGGCGTGAGGTCTCCACAGTACATCGATGTTGTCGCCAGTGGTCGGCGGAAGGTGCACGTGCCCGTCGACCTGGGACCAGACCGCAGCGACGCACGGATGCACGCCAAGACCGTAGGATTCTACGCAGTGCCGTAGGGGACCGCACCGCCACTTCCCAGCAAATTAGGGACACTGTTGCTCCTGGAGTATCGGCGAGGACCATTCGCAACCGTCTCCATGAAGCTGGGCTATGGTCCCGCACACCGTTAGGCCGTCTTCCGCTCACGCCCCAACATCGTGCAGCCCGCCTCCAGTGGTGTCGCGACAGGCGTGAATGGAGGGACGAATGGAGACGTGTCGTCTTCAGCGATGAGAGTCGCTTCTGCCTTGGTGCCAATGATGGTCGTATGCGTGTTTGGCGCCGTGCAGGTGAGCGCCACAATCAGGACTGCATACGACCGAGGCACACAGGGCCAACACCCGGCATCATGGTGTGGGGAGCGATCTCCTACACTGGCCGTACACCACTGGTGATCGTCGAGGGGACACTGAATAGTGCACGGTACATCCAAACTGTCATCGAACCCATCGTTCTACCATTCCTAGACCGGCAAGGGAACTTGCTGTTCCAACAGGACAATGCACGTCCGCATGTATCCTGTGCCACCGAACGTGCTCTAGAAGGTGTAAATCAACTACCCTGGCCAGCAAGATCTCCGGATCTGTCCCCCATTGAGCATGTTTGGGACTGGATGAAGCGTCGTCTCACGCGGTCTACATGTCCAGCACGAACGGTGGTCCAACTGAGGCGCCAGGTGGAAATGGCATGGCAAGCCGTTCCACAGGACTACATCCAGCATCTCTACGATCGTCTCCATGGGAGAATAGCAGCCTGCATTGCTGCGAAAGGTGGATATACACTGTACTAGTGCCGACATTGTACGTGCTCTGTGGTTCTGTCAGTGTGATCATGTGATGTATCTGACCCCAGGAATGTGTCAATAAAGTTTCCCCTTCCTGGGACAATGAATTCACGGTGTTCTTATTTCAATTTCCAGGAGTGTATAATGGTAAGACAGAGATTTAGGAACCAGATTTTAAATTGTAAGACATTTCCAGGGGCAGATATGGACTCTGACCACAATCTATTGGTTATGAACTGTAAATTGAAACTGAAGAAACTGCAAAAAGGTGGAAAATTGAAGAGATGGGACATGGATAAACTGACTAAACCAGAGGTTGTACAGAATTTCAGGGAGAGCATAAGGGAACAATTGACAGGAATGGGGGAAAGAAATACAGTAGAAGAAGAATGGGTAGCTTTGAGGGATAAAGTAGTGAAGGCAGCAGAGGATCAAGTAGGTAAAAAGACTAGGGTGAGTAGAAATTCTTGGGTAACAGAAGAAATATTGAATTTAATTGATGTAAGGAGAAAATATAAAAACGCAAACGTCTCAAAAATGAGATCGACAGGAAGTGCAAAATGGCTAAGCAGGCAAGGCTAGAGGAGAAATGTAAGGATATAGAGGCTTGTCTCACTAGGGGTAAGATAGATACTGCCTACAGGAAAATTAAAGAGACCTTTGGAGAAAAGAGAACCACTTGTATGAATATCAAGAGCTCAGGTGGAAACCCAGTTCTAAGCAAAGAAGGGAAAGCAGAAAGGTGGAAGGAGTATATAGAGGGTCTATACAAGGGCGATGTACTTGAGGACAATATTATGGAAATGGTAGAGGATGTAGATGAAGATGAAATGGGAGATATGATACTGCGTGAAGAGTTTGACAGAGCACTGAAAGACCTGAGTCTAAACAAGGCGCCGGGAGTAGACAACATTCCATTAGAACTACTGACAGCCTTGGGAGAGCCAGCCCTGAAAAATGTCTGCCATCTAGTGAGCAAGATGTATGAGACAGGTGAGATACCCTCAGACTTCAAGAAGAATACAATAATTCGAACTCCAGAGAAAGCAGGTGTTGACAGATGTGAAAATTACCGAACTATCAGTTTAATAAGTCACGCCTGCAAAATACTAACGCGAATTCTTTACAGACGAATGGAAAAACTAGCAGAAGGCGACCTCGGGGAAGATCAGTTTGGATTCCGCAGAAATATTGGAACACGTGAGGTAATACTGACCCTACGACGTATCTTAGAAGATAGATTAAGGAAAGGCAAACCTACGTTTCTAGCATTTGTAGACTTAGAGAAAGCTTTTGACAATGTTGACTGGGATACTCTCTTTGAAATTCTGAAGGTGGCAGGGGTAAAATACAGGGAGCGAAAGACTATTTACAATTTGTACAGAAACCAGATGGCAGTTATAAGAGTCGAGGGGCACGAAAGGGAAGCAGCGGTTGGGAAGGGAGTGAGACAAGGTTGTATCCTCTTCCAGATGTTATTCAGTCTGTATATTGACAAGCAGCAAAGGAAACAAAAGAAAAATTCGGAGTAGATATTAAAATCCACGGAGAAGAAATAAAAACTTTGAGGTTCGCCGATGACATTGTAATTCTGCCAGAGACAGCAAAGGACTTGGAAGAGCAGTTGAACGGAATGGACAGTGTCTTGAAACGAGGATATAAGATGTACATCAACACAAGCAAAACGAGGATAATGGAATGTAGTCGAATTAAGTCGGGTGATGCTGAGGGAATTAGATTAGGAAATGAGACACTTATAGTAGTAAAGGAATTTTGCTATTTGGGGAGCAAAATAACTAATGATGGTCGAAGTAGAGAGGATATCAAATGTAGACTGGCAATCGCAAGGAAATCGTTTCTGAAGAAGAGAAATTTGTTAACATCGAGTATTTATTTAAGTGTCAGGAAGCCGTTTCTGAAAGTATTTGTATGGAGTGTAGCCATGAATTGACGTGAAACATGGACGATAAATAGTTTGGACAAGAAGTGAATAGAAGCTTTTGAAATGTGGTGCTGCAGAAGAATGCTGTAAATTAGATGGGTAGATCACATAACTAATGAGGAGGTTTTGAATAGAATTGGGGAGAAGAGGAGTTTGTGGCACAACTTGGCAAGAAGAAGAGACCGGTTGGTAGGACATGGTCTGAAGTGTGAAGGGATCACAGATTTAGCATTGGAGGGCAGCGTGGAGGGTAAAAATCGAAGAGGGAGACCAACGTTACCGTGCTATTCCAATGCCGGAGAGCCCTGGTAATAGTGACAATGTAAGGGGGAAATAATCTGGAGATATGAATTGAAGTTGGTGTTGGCTATGGCATTTAACTTGTGTAGTCCGTGTAGCAAAGTTGACATTAGTGCTGCGTTGGGGTAATGGTCAGCGTTTCTGGTACGTAAGCAAGCAGGCCCGGGTTCAAGTCCCGGCCACGGGATGAACTTTAAATCATTTCTCCTGCCTCTAACATTATCGAAGAGAAACAGTGTCACACAAAACTTATCTCAACACTTTTAATAGCGTCGATATTGTATAATAATTACTGAGAACAACAAATTTGCTGAGGAATAAATTTAAATATTTTGGCTCCAAAATAAATGGCAAAGTAATCAATACTCTGGCTAGAGATCGTTTTGCGGTATATTTACACAGTCGACTGCATGCTCGACTACTAGTATTTAATTCGTTAACCGTAGTGGAGACAAAAATAGCTAGAAGATAGGTAACTGTGAAGAAACCTTGAACACAAGATGAATACTTCATTTGACCGATGAAAGTAAGAAGTACAAAAACCTTCAAGTAAGACGGGAACACAGCAATGTAAGTCACTTAGGAATGTAATAACTAGGAAATCCAGGGAAAACAGCTGCAGAAAAAATTTGAAGGGATCGAAAATAGAATGGTCGTCAGAGGGACTGATGTAGAATATAGAAAATTCAAAAGAACCGTCGGTAAGATTAAAAGCAAGCGCGGCAATATTAAGAGTGCAATAGGAAATATACTGTTAAATACAGAGAAGAGAGCAGATGGATGGTAAGATTAAACTGAAGGCCTCTGCAAGGGAAGAGAACTTGTCCAATGATGTGGCCCGCCAGGTCACCAAAGTTGTCGCGAATCGAAAATGTGTGGGATATGGTGAAACGACAGGTGCAGTGCTGTAACCCAATGCCGACCAGTGCAGATGAAATTAGGAACAAGGTGAGTGCAGCATGGGTGGCTATACCACAGGACGCCATTCGCGCCTTATATGCGTCGATGTCATCACGCATGGAACAAGTTATTAGGGCCCATGGGGGACTAGGCAACAGGACACATGCTGAACCGAGGTGACTGAAATGCTGATCATTTCTGCAGAACATACTAATGTACATGTCCTGTGAATATGAACGTCCTATCTCTAGCCATACAAGGCGTTCCGTTTTTTCTGAAAATGAGTTTATATTTGTAAAAATGAAATATTTTCGGAATTTATATATCTGTTTACTTAACCCTTAGCTTCCCTGGCCACTTTTTTGTCACACCATGTTCCAGGTGGGGTCTGACAGACTGCTATGTTTAAATAGCCATAAAGACTGAATTCAGCACTTTCAGTGAAACAGTTCAGTTTTTATATGAAGGGTTACATTATTAACACCGAAAAATATATTCAAATAAAATATTTATTTTATTTTTACGAAAAAACGCATTTAAACAAAAAATTGCATAAAATGAACATTTACATGATAATGGTAATGCTATGAAACCTCAAGTATTCTGCACTGTAAATTTTACTTTCTGCTATATTTTTATTGTTTATTATACATGTAATAATAAAAATATAAAAGATTCTATAAAACATTCAAAAACCGAAAATTACACTAGTAACTTTCAAGGTTTTTAGTTTTCTTCTCAGAAGTTTTCTTTGCTCTCACTGGAAATCTTTCTAGAGAAATCCAGCTAGACTAGCTCTTGCAACAGTGACATACAGAAGACGCCTTTCTCTTCTTTTTCGGGTCACAGGTGGTGCATGCTCTGCGCGTTTCCAGGCGCTCTACGACTTCTACTCCTGGTTCTGCCGCACCCAAAACACGGCGAATGGAGGCAAGGAGTTCACGGGCTATGTGACAGTTGTTGACTCGCTTTTTATCTTTGCTATCATCAACGAGTTTGCAAGCATCTTCAGAAAATTAAAGCGGTTCACCTGAGTACCGTTTTTGTAGGAAGGACAAACGTATTCACCCCACTTATATCCAACATGTGGAAAAATAATGCCATTGGCCATCGTCGGACAAGGCTTTGACGACCAGCGATATGTGTTTCATTTACCTAAAGATTCAGTATCTACGATTCTATCTTCATCACTTTGATCAGTTGTTACATTCACAGGCAGCAAAACACACACATGGCTCTGAGCACTATGGGACTCAACATCTACGGTCATCAGTCCCCTAGAACTTAGAACTACTTAAACCTAACTAACCTAAGGACAGCACACAACACCCAGCCATCACGAGGCAGAGAAAATCCCTGACTCCGCCGGTAATCGAAGCAAAACAAATTCGTCTTCACTATCGCAGTCTTCCTATCCTGAATTATGTTCACCTTCCGTATCCTTGTCACTATTTAACCAAACATCACTTCCTAAACTGTTCTCAAACCATTTTAAAAAAGTATAATCAAAGTCGGGGTCCGTAACATGAAGATCAGATGAAGACTTGGCTACTGCATTCATATATCAAAGTCCCAGGTGCGGTCTCAGAAACAGCTAGCACAAAGGAAGCAGTAATAGTAAATATTCACGCACGTGAAAGTGGAAACCAACAAACCACTGCATCTTTGAGAAAGAATCTGTAATGTCCTGTCCTACACCTGTGCATTAGCAATAGAGTAACAATAAACGCTAGCGATCTGTGAGACCGTACCTCGGATGTTAAGGGTTAAACACGAAATTTTCGTAATTATTGAATTCGATAGGTATTTTTAGTTGATTTTGAAATGTTAATAACAGGTGCTACGTAATGAATTCATGTTGAAATAAATGAACAATTACTTACTTATTTAAATTTTTTGAATCTGTCTGTCCGTTTTACCTGCCCGGGTAGCCATGCATGTTAAAGGTCTTTTCCTGGACGTGGAAGTGATGAAGCCCCAGATCGAAACCGCCGGCGGATTAATGAGGATCGGTGTGCTGGCCAGCGTGAATGTGGTTTTTAGGCGGTTTCCCACATTCTACTTGGTGAACGCCAGGCTAGTCCCTAAGTCCCGCCTCAGTTACATTATTCGCAATTATTTACAAAGATTTCGTTCACTTTCGCAGGAATAACTCTACACGTTGGCATTTGGGACACACAAATACTGTCCCAGGGGACTGGGGATTAGGGAGGTGCTGACCCTGCACCAATGCTGGAAAAAGGAATATGAAAAGGAAGAATCCCTGTCTCTCTCTTCCCATTTGATTGCATCCATCACCAATATTTTAATTTCGGTACATTCTGAGGTGAAGTGAACATATTTAATTTATTAACATGTTTGGTGAGTTAGTTACTTGCTTTTTAAGCATATAACGTCACTTGTCGGATATATTTATTTATTTATTTGTTTTGCTAGAAATATGTCATCGTTCGTTAGTTTTCTTCGAATTTGCTTAATTAATATAGTTTCATAAGATGAGTCATTCTTGCAGATGCTCAACACCGCATTGTATTAATCTTGAAGAATACTTTCTATCCCGTCATGTGATTTCTTCCATTCCCACGCCCCTGAGCGTTTCGACATTCTGATAGAGAAAGAAAGTTCACAGTTAAGAAATCTCCTATTCATAAATGTGGACAAAAAACTGAAATGAAAGTTATTTACTGGGACTCAATAAAGGAAAATATCGGAACGGGAACAACAGTGGCCACAGGCGATAACAGAGTATCGTATCGTCAACAATAATAATTCAACATTGGCAAAACGATCGAATGTTTATACTCAGAACTGAATAGGCTGGACTGTGTCGACTGTTTTTATTCGATTGCTCCTACGGACTGGTTTCACTGGAAAGAAAGGAATGAGAAATAATCCAGCCGATACGTAAAGCCAAAACCGACTGAACTGATGGTTTTCATTCGTTTGTAGCTATAGACACGTTCAACTCAGAAGAATGAATGAAAAATTCAACCGATTCGTAGAACTACAACTGAATGAATCGTTTGCTTCCCAACATTCGAATGAATCGATTGTTTTGACTGAATTGCTCCCATCGTCGTGTGATTCCTCGTCGCAACGTTCAGGTCAGTAAAAAGTTTTGGTTTTATGGCCGTATCAGTTGGGATACAATTCTCGAGCTTCGACAACTGTCACCATCACCGTCTTCGTCTTCTGCAGTTAATACTACTTCCCGAAAAATTTGAGAGACTTTTATTCAGTCAAATATCTTCACACCATCCTGAATTCTTAAAGTGAGAGATCTTGTAGTTCTATAATCTTAATCATTCCATCATCGAAATGTGCCTAATGTAAGGCATAAAGTTCACTTACGTGACAGTAATGTGTCTTTCTTGATTTTTCAGTATTTAAAAGCTTTTGCGAATAAATATAGGTTGTCTCTCAGTGTCCACCGTACAGAGGTGGTGTATTACTGTTTAGCTGCTTCCCTCAACAGTAGGCATGTTATCAGGGAAACTGTAATTTTCTTCAGCGTATTGACACATTCTAACAGAATAATCACATGTTGAAAGTTGTGCTGTTCTCTGTATTGAAAATTATTGTTTCATTTTAGGCTTGTCGTTTCTCAGAGAGATACTGAAAGCAAATTTGACTACATAACACTGTGTGGGTTATCTCTTATCGCTGCTGTTCCGTTTCATCCACACGTAAGCTTTGGACATCTCATATTACTCTGTACATTTTAATGTTCAATATTTGTTTTAATAGTGCTACAGGTAAATCTAGAATTGAATATATGCCCCTTTTTCCTTCACGCCGTGATCACAGTGTAGTGTTTTCAGAACTATCGTTCGTTGTATGACCCTCAAAACTGATATATCATACATGGAATCTTAATGAACTATAGATTAACTTGAACTGTCATAATATGTACATTAAGTTGAAAAGAAGATTGCATATGATTTGCTTGACCCAAAAATATGAACACGATGCACTCTTGCTGAAGACAAACAACGGAGTTCGAAAACGAATTTAAAATTGTTTTATTTACGTGTATTGTAGTACATAGTGTAGTACGTTTGAAACCTTTTCAACTTAAAACTATGAAAGCAAGACTCTGTACAGTTTGAAATCAAAATGCAGATGTGAACGAGTAGACAAAGATATTCAGGTTACATAAGAAGGTCAAAATCAATACATTTCAGTAGAGGAGATAATGTCACGTTCAAATATCAATCTTATTTTGGCTTCTGCACAAAAAATGTGAAGAATGAGAACTGTGACTTGTCTAGTTGTATCCTGGGCGCATCTCATGTTTATTGTGCATGTAGTAAATATGAAGTAATAAGAACATGCAGTTCACGTGGTTTCTGGACGTCATATTTGGCATAATGCAAAGCAACTCGGAATATATCGTTTATAGAGTCTATATTTACAATCATATTGTAGGATGTATGTGATTGAGATAAATCTGAGGAAATACACTTCCTGACATGAATCGGAATAACATACAAACAAATAAAATAACTTGCTAGAGTATCTGTGAAAACCAAATTAGAATTGTAAAAATATCACGAAAAACTAAATCTTGTTAGGAAGCGAGCAAGGTAAAGTTTACTGTTACTATTGTTGCACATGCATCTTTCTTTGATGGTAGAATAAGGAATGGAGGAAATATTTAAGTGCAAAAGGGATCTGATACCAAGGTCAAGATTCGCTGACCAAATGACATTTCTGGAAGAAAGTAAGGAATACGTGGCAGTAGCAAGGAATGACTAGGAAAAGAAAGAGGAAAATATCGACTAACTTTCAGTGCATTTAGAGAAGACACTGCGGTAGAAGTGAAAGTATTATTCTTTCTAGGAATCGAATTTTGAGACAGGATGACCCACGCTAAGAAAATATCAGAAGCCATCATATATTGACACTGGACTTACAAATATGATCCTGGTGGAAAAATTGTCGAGGATGCTGAATATTAGATTATTTAACAGAAATTATTGTGATTATTGGATGTAGTAGGTGTGTCCAGCTACAAAGATTCCCAGCAGATAGCAAGCGATAGTGGACAGCCTCAAATCCGTGGAAATATTAAGGCTAGTATCTCCGGATTCACACAAGCTAGCGGAAAGTTAAATACTGCTGAACTTCGGACGACAGTTAACCATGACTGCGCTTTATTGAGAAGCTGTCTGATACACTGTGTGCTCTTCAATTTTCCACGAAATTAACTGTCATTCAATGTCGTTACCAACTGTTCACAAATTCCCCTTGAGTCTGGAGGTCACTTTGATTCAAGGCTAACATGTGCCTGTGTATAGTAAGTGTGTGATTTCGTTCTGATCTGTCATCACGTCTACGAATTTGATTGACAATGGGATTACCAAACTGCTGTGCGAGTAATTATCTCATATGGTGAAAAATACTTTCGAAGAAGAAATGTCGTTCGGATCGGACGACAGTGTGTCTGATCCTGACTACATTAAGCTAAGCAAATATCAATTTGAACAGCGACTTTCTGATGAGTGGTCGATTACGACGTCAAAGAGGAATAAATATGAGAGAGGAAGGAATAAAATTCACAGAATAATACAAGTGCGAATGACATTGAAGCATCTAATAATTTTACAACATGGAGAAGAGGACTCAAGTGTGTGTCAGAGGAATAATGAGCAGCTGAAAAAACTCTGGCAACCAATTCATTTACAGGTAGTCATCACATGAATTTCGTATATATTATAAAAGTGCCAAAGTTTGTGTCTGAGCGTGTTTGTTACTCCTTCAAGCCGAGACGGATGAATGGATTTGGAAGAAATTGGTAATGGAATTAGCTCATACCCTGATTTAACACATATGCTACTTTTACCTGTGTGTAGCACAAATTATTTATTGATGTGAAGAATATGGTTCGGATTGTGGAACAATAATTATTAATAGAAAAACCTAGTTACTCTTTGACTTTTGTACGGTATTTGTAAAAAATTATTTTATTGTTTAATATGTTCTACATAATACGCTTCAACGTAATAAATATAATGATTATATAATCCTCAAAGTGTATCCATTCTTTCATGCAAGTCCGTTGTATTCCAACTGCTGCGCGTTAGGCATAACTTAATAGCTTCTGAGACGCTTGAAGACATAACTATGGCTACACTTAAATGGTGTACGTCAGAGAGGCGTCGTGCCTATACATGCAAAATGTGGTACGCTTTCAGTGAATCTGGATTTGTTTATGACATGCAAGCATTAGCAGACACATACAAGAGAGCAAATGAGTAGTAGAGAGTTGGCAGCGTCACCACACTTTTGTTATCAAATTGATATGCAAATTAATTAAATTGATCAATTAAAACCCCCGTCCCGCCCATTCCCCGCCAGCCCCCGCTCCCGACCGTGCCCACCCCCGCCCCCAATTGACGCCACATGTTTTTCTCAGCTGCACGTGTGCCCGAGCCCCCTCCTCCCCATCTACCCCACCCTCCACCCAAACCCTTAACCTATTGGCGGGAATTTCGAATTTTGGCGGGAATTTCTTTGTCCCAGGACTGTCCCGATATCCCCCCCAC
Source organism: Schistocerca americana (assembly GCF_021461395.2). NCBI lineage: Eukaryota > Metazoa > Arthropoda > Insecta > Orthoptera > Acrididae > Schistocerca > Schistocerca americana. The sequence continues at coordinate 541,080,765 of NC_060121.1, forward strand.
CCCCCCCCCCCCTACCACGGAATTGGCGGGAAATTAAAATTGGTTCTTCCCTTTCCAGGACTCGAACACTAATTTTACTGGATGGAAAGCCCAAGTGCACCCCCCTAACACAAGGAAACCGTCCAGATGCGGGAGAGGAAAGTTAGGTTAGTGTACCTTATTTATTTTGGTCGGGAAACTGGCGCAAATATCGATCATAATTACGTAATTAATCACAAATATCGGGCCTAATTACACAATCATATGCATAGTGCTACTACACAAGGACGGTATAAAAACGCAATACAGCTGAAATACTGACGATACCACACAACTGGTGTTATCCTGCTGGGAAAAAAATTTCGAAATACCACTCGAAATTAACGACAGACACACTCAAATTCTACCCTAGACCTACAAGATGGCAGGAAAAAGGCTGGGGTGTAAGATATTATCTTTATTCTCTTTGACAGGAAATTTGTTCAACTGACAAGATGTGGTGTTGGGTAGAGAGGAGTTTAAAAAGTGTATTAGATGTAAGCTTACAGTATCTATCACTATTTGGTGTCAGAGTTCGCTACAGAAGCCTCCTCAAAAACCATTCTGCAGCCCAGGTAATCGAAGCCAATACACGCTACCACAATTGGTGAAAAAAAAATGTGTCACAGTTTTAATTCGAAATTGTCATGAAAACACCAGCACTCATAATGCAGCACATGTACTGGGGAAAATCGTCGTTCTAAAAGACTACAGAGGAGGCGGTAGCTGTATGTGCGTTCGTCTCGATAGGCGTCCACAAACTGCCCCTTCCTCCGTCCCTCCACCCCTCCCTCCCTCCATCCACCTACGGGGGGAGGGGGCACATGCTCCTTCAAACGGCCACTGTTGCACCGAGAGGCTGTAGCCGACGACCGAGCCCAGGTTGTTTGAAGTTGAGTGAACCGTGTCCAGTACTGAAACCTCCGCTGTTTGAGGTCTTGTTGTTGCTTAGGTGTTGCTGCTCCTAGGATCGGTGAGACCAACCGCAACAAGTGGAGTCTGTCTGGTTGGCGGAAGCTATTAGCGGCCTTCTGCTCTTTGAGGTTAGTTTGGATGTAGTATTATTCTTATGAAGTGCAACCAGCGATATTTTCTGCCTTGTGTCCGCTAACGCCCCAGTTACCTGCCCAGGAGGTTAGCGTACTTTTCCGACAGTGTACCTTTCCTCGTCATGTTGATGCTGTCAAACGGCATTTGGTTCGACAGCCTCTTGAATTGTACTGTGCATATGTTTTGGGAGGTCTACCTTGGTTCTAGTTTCCTTCGGCCTTAGGTGTTTTTCTGAAGACGTGGTGCTGTCCGTCTCTTCGCCCTTGCCTAAAAAAAATTCCATCGTTGTACTGGTGATCGGACGTTAGCCGGATTTGGTTAGTCGGTCGGGCGAGGCTTAAGCTACCCCTAGTGTGAGTTGCCATAATATTCCGTGAGTACAACTCTTGGCCTGTCTTACCGATTACAGAGCTGTAGTCACCTTCCTCAGGTCGATCCAGGGAGCACTGTCTGTGGATCACTCCGTATTATTTGTACAAGTTGTCATAATTGTTTAAAATTTACCGTAATGTTTTAACATGTTATCGCCTTCCACACTTGTAATTCCAGACTTCAGCCGTTAGTTCTTTGTAACACTGCTTGTGGCCTTGAGCCAACAAATTATTTTCAGTTTTGTTTTAATGAGGCCTTCAGCCGTTACTATAGCTTGTTACAAGTTATTAAAATTATTACAGAGGGTTTTAGTATTCTTAAAGTGTAATTGTCCACCTTATTTGTAATTCAGGCCTTCGGCCTTTGTGTATTCTGAAATTGCTTGTGGCCTTCAGCCCACGAATAATTTTGAACCTTCTTAATCAGGCCTTCAGCCGTTGATTGTGTGTAACACTTCTTGTGGCCTCCAGCCGACAATAACTTGCAATTATTATAATAAGGCTTTCAACCGCCAGTGTAGTAAAATCTCTTAAAAATGATTGTTGAGGGTTTTGTTTTTTAAAAATAAAGTGTATGTGTTTTCTGTGGAACCAACGGTAACTGATTAGGCCCCGTCCACATGTTTCCTGCTTTCCCGAAGTCCCACGTCTCAATCACACTAGTGTTTACGAAACATATCGTGAAAGCCTATCTCCCCTTGCGTAGGTGGGAGATTGAAATTTCGTTTAAAGATAACGCCAAAACGAAAAAAAGAAAAGAAATGCTTGTGAAAAATCATTCCACGGTGCCCTAGCCATCTCTTCCACCTGCCAGGTGGCATGTCATTGATATCAATTTGATAGGCTAATTAATTAAATTGATCATGAGAGGTACTTTCCATTGTGAAGTATGTTTTTTTTTTCAGCAGTCGGATTACACTCACCAGGTAGGACAACTGGGAATCCATAGATGAAACACGATGTCCCTTTCGAGGAACACTATAGAGAAATTACGTTTGAAGCTGACCACAGAGGGATTCTACAGCCCACAACATACATTTCGTATGAGAACTGCACTATTAAAAAACGATCATAACGCACATGTTACCATTACCCTGCATAAAAAGCCATCTTGAGTCTACAAGCTGATAGTGGTACGCTTTCAGGTAGAAACGTTGTCTGCGATTTCGAATCAAGCCTATCCGTTCTACCACGTACGCAAGTTGTATCTTGTAGACACGTCTTTTATTGGTTATATCCAGCCGGCCGAAGTGGCCGTGCGGTTAAAGGCGCTGCAGTCTGGAACCGCAAGACCGCTACGGTCGCAGGTTCGAATCCTGCCTCGGGCATGGATGTTTGTGATGTCCTTAGGTTAGTTAGGTTTAACTAGTTCTAAGTTCTAGGGGACTAATGACCTCAGCAGTTGAGTCCCATAGTGCTCAGAGCCATTTGAACCATTTGGTTATATCCACTGGTGAATCATATTTGTGCCACTATCGTATCTTGAAGAGTCACCCTTTTTTTCGAACCTATCTGATGAGGATCCCATACACCAAGAGCTTTAACACTATTTTTAGACAGTCCCTGTGCGTCTTGTAACTGCTCTTAAGTTTCTGCGCCGCCCTCCCTGCAGTTTAGTCTATGACCTGTACAGAAGTCGGAGAGTTCTATATCTAAGACCTTCTACATCCTGTGGGGGAAACAGAACGAGCTGAGTTAATGCGACAGGAGTGCGTTTTGATCACTCGGTGGAAATGGGGACATTGTGCCATAGCTCCACCAACCGAGTACAGTGTGTAAGGCCAGCGCCAAACGAAGCTTTCCCCTGCAACACGAGGTAGTAGAAGAGATAGCACGAGCAGTTACAGTGGTGTTTCCTGTTGGGAAAATTTGGCGTTTCTTGTTGGGAAAATTAGGAAGACTACACATCATACATGGAATGGAGGAAGGACGAAGCTTTGCGACACATCTCCAAACTACATACAGGAAGTCCAAAAGAGATCTGTGTCTCTCAGAGTGTGTTCATATCTATCACCCAAACATACGTGGCGATCCTATTAAATATAGTGGTATTTATCCATTGTAGCAGGTGGTTCGTGATCAAAGTCGCTTCCACAGACCGGTGTAAAGTTTCATCACCTTTACTGTAGGATGACCATATCCAGCAGACTATCAGTCATATGAGAGGGTTCCTGTATTGCTCCTTCATAAGCAGTTTAATACATTGTTTTTTCGGTTGTAACACACCCAATCAGTGTACACCACCATACACTTTTGTTTTTTCTACCATGACTTAGACACCTGTATCAGCTGCTGCTAGGCTGACATTAACATGTTTCAATCCTTTGGCTCTCACAGGAAACTGAACATCGCATGGCATCAACTATACAGTTATCACTCTGCAAGCTGGTAGAAATAAAACACAGATGTGATGTTTCTCATTGACAAAAATGTGGAAGGCACAGCAACATATGGAAACTGGAAGAGTTTGCGGTATTGTAGAGCGCTTCCAACAACTATTCGATGGTGATTAGCTGCACAGTTAATCTCATGTTCGCATCAAAAAGGTAGAGGTTGCCTCAGAGCTCCATTTCCAAAAGCATTATTCCTTCATTTTGCAGTCATGTACATGATTACTGTTCCGGTGTTGAGCATCGCCAGAAGGTGCTGTTCACAACACGAGTGAGGCAGCACAAATAAAAAGAGGTACTGTTGTCTTATTGGTGAAAGGAAATAAAAAAAACATGTATGGTATCACAGCATATGGGAATAGGACGAGTTTGCATCAATGTGGAACGCTTCTAAACAACTGTATTAAGGTTATGAGCTCTACATTTAATCCCGTGTTACACAGTGACAAGTAGCAGATATCCAGTGTTCTGTCAAGCTTCCCTCCATCTTAACAAAGTGGTGTCAGTCAGTCACTATGCGGTAATCAACAGCGTACCCAGCGGATGGTCGGGATTGGAAAGACGCCATTGATATGGAGTGATGTACTGTAATACACACCACAGTTGATAGCGAAATCAGTTTTAGCAAGTTTACCCAGAAGTTGGAGATAGCAATATCCACTACATTCTGCAACCTGTGTGGAAACAGTCGCCTGAGTTAATGCTATAGGAGCGTGTTTTGACCACTCGGTGGAAGTGGGAACATGTTGTAGCTCCACCACCCATGTGCCATATGTAAAGTCAGTGTCAAATGAAGCCTGCTCCAGCAACACGACGACAGTACGAACAGTTACGGTCGTGTTTCTTGCTGGGAATATTAGGAAGACTCAACATCGAATTATCCTCAGGATTCATTCACGTCTATCACCGAAACATTCTATCATCATTACTCTGTACCATCCAGCAGAGATAAATTACGAACTATAAAAGCTCCATTATTTTCATCCAATAGATTATTGACGCATCTCTCTCTCCCGATATATCGAAAACGAATACCGTCTACATGCCGGCAACGAGCATATGCAGTGATCCTATTAAATATGCAGGTATTTATCCATTGGAGCAGGTGGCCAGTGATCGACGTCGCTTGCACAGACCGGTGTAAAGTTTGATCACCTGTACTGTAAGAGAACCTTCTCCCACATGTTACCAGTCACGCGAGAGGGACCCTGTTTCGTTGTTTGATTCGCCGCTTTTTCTGCTGTAACATGCTTTGTACACTGCTGTACATTTTTTTTGCCGCCACGACTTTGACGTCTGTGTCAGATTCTTAATTGACATTGACATGTTTGGTCCATTGACTCCCCCCAGGAAACTAGACGTCGCATGGTGTAAATCAGCCGACCACGGTGGCCGAACAGTTCTAGGCGCTTCAGTCCGGGACCATGCGACTGCTACGGTCGCATGTTCGAATCCCTGCCTCGGGCATAGTTGTGTGTGATGTCCTTAGGTCAGTTAGGTCTAAGTAGTTCTAAGTTCTATGGAACTGATGATCTCCGATGTTAAGTCCCATAGTGCTCAGAGCCATTTGAACCATTTGCAATGTGTAAATCACATTATTTGGTAGCCAACAGCATACCTGGACTGTTGGGATGGAAAAGATACCGTCGATGTGCTGTAATAATAAGCATCATAGTTGATAGTGCGATCAATTTTAGCAATTTTATCGTAATTTCAACGCCGACCAACGACGCGGCAGCATGCTTACCAATTTCTGTTTCACAGAGGGCGATACAGGCTTTCACAATTTCTTTAGTAAAGGCTAGTACGATATATCATCACAAAAGGAACCCTGTAATAGTGTACAAAACAACTACGTTCCCTTGAATTATAGCTTCTTGTTGTCAAACGTAAAATCAATGTGTTTTTTTCCGACATGTGTGCCAACGGTGTGAAAATTGTCCGAAATGCTTGAAAGACACATGTGCGTGACAGTTTATTTACAGACACTGAATGCGAGAGACGCTCTCAAGTCGTGTAATTTGTTCAACAAGCTGGAAGAATGTGCATAATATAGATTGTTGTTCCTTGGAGTTTGAATTCTCGCTTTTTCATTACTCCGATGACGGTTTCGAAATAACGAGGACATTCTGCGGTGATCGGGAACTCTCGCATCAAAATATTCGACGTTTTCTTCCCTGATTTTACGTAGGGTGGACATGTCTCTGCTGATCATTTGTGATTGGTGACGGTACGCTTCACTGGACATCACAAAATAATGAGATGCGACTGCAGGCTAACGTAAAAACTATATTGATTTTGCTCATAAAACTAAAAGAAAATGGCTATTTTCGTTTAAAGAGGACATTTATTATGGTCACAAGTGTGTTTTGCTTTTTTTAATAGATGCTCGATTATAGATGCATTGACGTAAAATACAATTGTTCTCCATCACCGAACGGCCGGCTGCTGCAGGCGAGGGGGCGGGGGCGGCGTGACTCCTGTGGTGGTCGCCAGGCACAGGCACTCTCTGTTGAAGGGGGGGGGGGGGGGGGTTGGTATGCTTGGTTTGTGGGATTGAAGGGACCAGACTGCTAGGGCCATCGGTCGACGGGGGAGGGGGGGATGGGGGGAGGGGGGTGGAGGGGCAGATGGTGGAAAGCCGAGTGCTGATCCGGACAGTTCTCTAGATGGAGAGAATTATGCCTGTAAATATCCATTTTGTGCTAAGGGGTAAGGGGCGCCACATCAAAGGATTGCTGCAGGGCCTGTTGGGGTCTGCAGACAAATGCAGTCAGCAGAAAAACAGCAAAGGGTGCGACTTTTGAAATAGCCATCTGGAGCATCATCCTGACGGGCTTGGTTATGCTACTTAACTTCCCTTTGGTGTTGTCTAGGACCGCCACCATAAGGTGGCGGCCAGATCGTGGCAGCAAAGGGCAGACAGCGGCCTGCCCGCTCCACAAGGCAGTCGGCGGAGCAGCTTGCCGTTAGAAGTAGTATGTGTCCACCCCGTTGGTGGATGGAGGGTGGGAGGGGTGGAGGGAGGGTGTTAGGGGGCCTCGATTTTCGTCAGTTTGTGGGCGCCTATCGAGGAGAATGCACATAGAACTACTGCCTCCTCTGTAGTCTTTTAGGACGACGATTTTCCCCAGTACATGTGCTGCATTACGATCAGTTCATTAAAAGTGCTGGTTTTTTCACGACAATTTCGAATTAAAATTGTGACGCAATTTTTTTCCACCGGTTGCGGTAGCGTGTGGTGGCTTCGACTACCTGGGCTGCCGTATGGGTTTTTAGCAGGCATCTGTAGTGAACTTTGACGCCAAAAAGCGATAGATATGGTATGCTTACATGTAATACACTTTTTAAACTCCTCTCTGCCCAACACCTCATCTTGTAAGTTGAACATATTTCATGTGAAAAAGAATAAAAATAGTACCTTATACCCCAGCCTTTATCCTGTCAGCTTGTAGGTGTAGTGTAGGGTTGGGTGTGTCTGTCGCTTTCGAGTGGTACTGCGAAATTTTTTCCCAGTAGTATGACACCTGTTGTATGGTATTGTCTGTTTTTGAGCTGTATTGCGCTTTTATGCCGTACTTGTGTAGCAGTATGCATATGGTTGTGTAATTAGGCCCGATCTTTGTGGTTAATTATGTAATTAGGATCGATATTTGCGTCAGTTTCCCGACCAAATTAAAGAAAGTACACTAATCTAACCTTCCTCTCCGTTAGCTGGACAGTTTCCTTGTGTTAAGCGGGTGCACTTGGGCTTTCCATCCAGTATAGTCAGGGTTCGATTCCTGGAAAGGGAACCGCCAATTTTTATTTTCCGCCAATTCCGGGGGGAGCAGGGAGGGGGGGGGTGGAGAGGGTGGGATGTCAGTACAGCCCTGGGACAAAGAAATTCCCAACAAAATTCGTAATTCCCGCCAATAGGTTAGAGGTTGTGGGTAGGGTTGCGGGGGGGGGGGGGGGGGCGGGAGGGGGGGCTATGGCACACGTGCAGCTGAGAAAACATGTGACATCGATTGGGGCCGGAGGTGGGCGTGGTCGGGGGCGGGGGTTGGCCTGGCGGGGGTTAATTATTAGATCAATTTAATTAATTTGCATATCAATTTTTTATCAAAAGTGTGCTGACGCCGCCAACTCCCTACTACTCAGATGACGTTGCTGCCCGAATAAATATTATAAAATTTACGCTGCACCGAAAAAGAATTTTTCCTTTTATCTTTCTTCGTCGAGTTAATGTGTTTGTCGCTCCTTCACGCTGAAGCACCTGGACGGATTTGAATAAAATTTAGAGTGGAGATCCCCTATAACTTAAACTTAAACAAAGGCTATCCTTTATTCCGGAAGATGTCACTGTTCCCACAGGATGGTCAACCTATTACAGTAGATTTATGGCCCTACATACACAACAAGACAATTGTGATCTTTCCGTGCTGGGCATGTTGCAAACAGTCGTGAAATTATATAATCCTTTTCCTAGCATTCTGTAGTTCACTGCTCATTCGCATTTTTTTTTCCTTGAGTAAACGAGTGAGTTGTGCGCCACATGAATTCAGTCAGCTTCTCACTTCCACGGAAAAGAATTTTTTATTCGATGTCACATGGTTTTCTGCTCCACAACTGGCATCCGCCTCAATATGTCCAAGAGAGCGTATGTGGTTCTTGTTGGAACAAACAAATACCAACAGGCATGTGCTGCAACACAAAATCTTTATTTCGATTGTAAGTTTTGCTTTTCGAGTGAATAGATTCGAAAACGTTCCACTAAGAATGGACCTGGGAACGATGAATTTGCAAAATTATTTCCAATGTTGGTTACGAGCCGCCGATGACTTTGTACGAAATATTGTCCTAGTTATGACAAATGTATTCGAAATGTTAACTTTTAGATTAAGTTACCATCTCATTAAGCTCAGATTTCACCCATGGTCTACGCCGATAAGAAATACAATACTATTTTAGCATGTTACATGTTACAACTTACTGTGCATTCGTACCTATTAAAGAAGGTGTACCACTTGTCATACCCGTGGTGCGATGCATTACTGCACCCGTCTCTCCAGTGAGTTACGAACTGTTCCCAATACTACTCGATCATCTCGTAAAGCCTGACAAACTGTACAGTTCACTGCAGCATTTGTTCAACCATATAAACATGAGAGCAGTATGTGTCACTTTTAAGACCACATGTGTTACTTCGTATTACGATGCAATGTTCCGTCGGACATGCATGTATGTGTGAAGAAGGGTTAGCCACTGCAGCGACTACAAAAAAAAAAAAAAAAAAAAAAAAAAAAAAAAAAAAGTTTGTGAAATCTTATGGGACTTAACTGCTAATGTCATCAGTCCCTAAGCTTACACACTACTTAACCTAAATTATCCTAAGGACAAACACACACACACATGCCCGACGGAGGACTCGAACCTCCGCCGGGATCAGCCGCACAGTCCATGACTGCAGCGCCTGAGACCGCTCGGCTAATCCCGCGCGGCGCAGCGACTACAGCCGTCACGAAATACATTAAATGTGTTCAAAGTTTCGAATATGGACAATGAAATGACAACAATGCATGCATGTCCGAAGTAACATTGCATCATTAATTCCTAATAACACAGGCACTGTAATATCGTCTTTATTCGCCGACCCCTTGCAAGCGACTTTCAAGTAAAATATCTCGTGTGCACGAGAATTTATGTAATGTATCTACGAGTATGGGTTGCAGACATATGGTTGACGACATATGGAAGTTTGGGTCTAGCCGGCAGTCGTGTTTGGATAGCCTAATGGTAAGGCGACCGTTCGCGATAAACGGGAAATTTGAGGTCTAGACTCGGTCGGGCGCCAATTTTCGCTGTCGTCATTCCAATACCCTGGTGATGGTGGTACACATTCGCAACCGCGAGTACATGTCATGTACGAGATAGTCATATCCAGGTCAGATGCTCCTGGAGGCCAAGGTTGATGCCCTGCTGGATCTTTTCTTATCTTGATCACACAGGTTCAGTAGATGACGTCTTACTTTAGCGGAAAAGTGCTCCAATTCGTGGACTATGAGTGAAATTTGAACCCAATTAGTCGGTAATTCAATCAAAAAATTTGCTTTTCGAGTACATTTCCACTAATTAGGGCAATAAAGGGGTTGGACAAAAACATGGGAACACCGCAAACACAACACATAACGATGCCTAATATCGTGTAGGAAAACCGTTACGGTCCGCACCTCGTGGTCGTGCGGTAGTGTTCTCGCTTCCTGCGCCCGGGTTCCCGGGTCCGATTCCCGGCGGGGTCAGAGATTTTCTCTGCCTCGTGATGACTGGGTGTTGTGTGATGTCCTTAGGTTAGTTAGGTTTAAGTAGTTCTAAGTTCTAGGTGACTGATGACCATAGATGTTAAGTCCCATAGTGCTCAGAGCCATTTGAACCAAAACCGTTACTGTTGTCTCAGAGTGGACAAATACGGGTCCTGTACGGTATTCAAGGGATTCTTATACGATTCTTCTTGCAAAATAGTACCAAGTTCAGGTATCGATGATGAAGTTCGATAGAGGTCACACACCCTTCTCCTTATAGCAGAACACAAATCCTCAATGATACTGAGATCTGGTGACTGGGGCAGCCAGGGGATGTGCGCCAATTCATCCTCGTACCCAGTCCTGGACGATGCGAGCTGTGTGAACAGGGGCGCCCTCTTCTTGGAACACAGCTTGGGAACAAACATTGTGTCATGGGATGGACCTGATCAGCCAAGATAGTCACATAATCCTTGGCATTTAACCATGAGGCCCATCACTGAATCCCCACCATGCTTCACTCTTGGGACGTAAATGGCCTGAAGTTGGAAACCGTGTGAAACAAGACTCCTCCTACCAAATGACTTTCTTCCATTGCCCGATAGCCCAGGTTCCGTGGCTTCGGCACTATGTTTTCCTGTTACGGGCATTTGTGTCACTGATGAGTGTTCTGGGTACTCCAGCACGCCCTGCAATCAACTAATTATGGAGATAGCTTCCCATATATTTAGAGATCCTTTACAGTTGTAATAATTAATATTTCTAAACGACGACAGGTGTATGAGACTGTAGCGTACAAAAGAGAGACGGAAGAAAGATAATTGAACGTACCTGTAAAAACCAGATGAACACAATACCGAAACAAAGTGACTCACTTCCTGTCGTGTCAGGCAGAGCACGAGCTCCAAATCACTGCATCCTGACGGAACTAGAGAGAACGGACATGGATCCATAAATAAACTAACCTAAAAATGTATCACACGGGAGCGCGGTGCAAAGGAAACTGAAATCTAGAAGAAACTCTGTACTTAAACTGTGCGCCGTCGGGCATCCGTACGGTATGAACGCCAACCACGACTGAGTGAAGGGCCATGCCAGAGGACTGGAGGTGCGATGTGACACAGGCGCCAATGGTGTATAACCAAGTAAACTGAATTTATTAGTGAAGATATAGATCTGGACTCACTTGTTCGAGCGCTTACAACACTTCATTTAAAAACATAATGGAATATGAACGAGTTGTAGTATGCGGTTAGGCTAAATAACTCTCAAACATGTAACAATATGTCACGTTTCTAGGCAACAAGACAATGGTACATACTCAGAATGAATAAACAAGGTCTCGCGTCCGTCGGCCGTCGTAATTTAATATACTATTAGTATGTTGATTGTTGCCGACTTACGTGGTGGGCCTTAATAAAAATGATATTTCACTTTATTTTGATTTACAATTAAATGCTTTTGTGAAGTTCTCTTTTTTAACAATATTAATCTTCAGTATAAATTATTTGTTCCGTGAATGAACGTTAGGCTCGCTGAATCTTAAAACATGAGCAACGGAATAAACTTTTCATATTAATTTCCTCGGCTAGTCAGTTCACTTTAAAGCAAAAAATCTTTAGTTGTTAATTACAATTGCGGCCGACACACGCGCGAGGGTATTTTTTCTTACCTCCGTTAACCATTTCTTTGTAGTCGGAGTCCTGGCTCAGGCTTTCGGCTGTGGTACTGAAAATAAGAATCTTAAAGCTACGTATTTTCTGCAACTTCGTGCGGCTGTGGAGAAAAATTTATATTATTTTAATAGCGAGCGAGTTTTTCGCTTCCGCTAAAATTTTATAAGTTAATATCGCCACGCAATGGCGTCGTTGGCTGCATCGGCGGCTGCGATTGTTGAACTGTAACTTACTCGAATGCAGGTTAATTCAAAGGATGGTGGACATGAAATCGGGATCACCTCTTACAAATTAAAAGTGCACAATAATATTAATTCAATATATTATCTGCTTAATTAGTGCAATTATGCTTGCATTTGCCAGCACTCGCAAGCTGTCCGTCTACACGCAACCAAGACAAGAAAAGAAGTGAAGACGACTAAAAAATTAACAAAAGAGCGTATCTTGTGATCTCTTTAGATCATTATGTTATATTTCTTTGCCCTCGAAACTTACACAGAGAAATTATTATAATACGGATACATGAGAAAAATGTATATTATTCAATTTTTAAATGTCTCTTCTTTATAAATACTGTTTTTTAAGTCTTTTCGTATTATTTCACTGGGGACGCTATAAAGGGATAAAAACAGTAACAGCAGGGAAATAATTAATGGTAAAATAGACTATGCTAAGTAAATCCTCACGTGTGCGATACTACGGGCTCAAGTGACATAAAAACAAAATGTATGAAAACCGTCACAAATGGAAAATGTGAGTGCAGTAATGGACGTAGCGAAATAACAGCCGGAAATGATGAGGCTGGGCGCCCTACGTTATCCAAAGCAATAATGATAAGGAAAAATGGCTAAGAGGCGAAACAACTAAACGAATGCGAGGAAAATATGTGTAAACCTCTCAGACTTGCCATAATAGGCAACAAGGCAATGGTACATAGGCCAAATGACTAAAGAGAAGATTAGACAGTAAAAACCGTAATAAAACGTAATAGTAAGATAAAGAATAGCGAGTAAAACAGAAGTGATTTCTGGCGTTCCCGAAGGTAGTATTATAGGCCTTTTGCTGTTCCTTATCTGTATAAACGATTTGGGAGACAAATATGATCAGTACTCTTAGGTTGTTAACAGATTACGCTGTCGTTTATCGGCTAATAAAGTTATCAGAAGATCAAAACATATTACAAAACGATGTAGAAAAAGATATCTGTATGGTGTGGAAATTGGCAATTGACACTAAATAACGAAAAGTGTGAGGTCATCCACATGAGTGCTAAAAGGAATCCGTTAAACTTCGGTTGCAAGATAAATCAGTCCCGACCGCTGTGACCGAGCGGTTCTAGGCGCTTCAGTCCGGAAATACGCTGCTGCTACGGTCGCAGGTGTGTGATGTCCTTAGATTAGTTAGGTTTAAGTAGTTGTAAGTCTAGGGGACTGATGACCTCAGATGTTAAGTCCCATAGTGCTTAGAGCCATTTGAACAATTTCGATAAATCAGTCAAATCAAAAGGCCGTAAATTCAACTAAATATCTAGGAGTTACAATTACGAACAACTTAACTGGAAGGAACACACAGAAATTGTTGTGGGGAAGGCTATCCAAAGAGTGCGTTTCATTGGCAAGACACTCAAAAATGAAACACATCCACTAAAGAGACTCCTACACTACGTTTGTCCATCCTCTTTCAGAATACTGCTGCGCGGTATGGGATCCTTACCAGATGGGATTGACGGAGTACATCGAAAAAGTTCAAAGAAGGGCAGCACGTTGTGTATTATCGCGAAATAGGGGAGAGAGTGTCTCTGAAGTGGTAGAGGATTTGGGGTGGACATCATTAACACGAAGGCGTTTTTCGTTGCGGCGGAATCTTCTCATGAAATTCCATTCACCAACTTTTTCCTCCGTATGCGAAAATATTTTGTTGACATCGACCTACATAGGGCGAAACGATCACCGCGATAAAATAAGGGAAATCAGAGCTCGTACGGAAAGATATAGGTGTTCATTCTTTCCGCCCGCTATATGAGATTGGAATAATAGAGAATTGTGAAGGTGGTTCGATGAACCCTATGCCATTCACTTAAATGCGATTTGCAAAAGTGAGTCATCTCATATGTAGGCTAGATTATGGGCTCAAGTGACGTAAAATGAAATATATAAAATATATAAATAAAAAAACGATCGTAAAAATCTAAAATATAAGTATAGCAATGCTAGGAGCGAAATTACAAATTAAAATGATTGGACTGGGCGCCTTTTATTAGACGAAATAATATTAATAAGTAAAGATGATTAAGGCGAAACAACTAATTAAAGAATAAGAGTTTAGAGAAATAGGGCTGAACCTGTGACGTATTATTTAAGAAACTTATAGTTGTTCAATTGAACAGTAGGATTCAACATTGTTTTGCTCATTACCGTTACCTTTTAATACGCCTTTTACGTCTCATCTTCTGTTCACTCATTTGGACTATGTACCATTGCCTTGTTACCTAAAAATGTAACTTGTTACATGTTTGAGAGTTATTTAGTCTTACGGCGCACCACAGCTCGTTCGTTTTCCGTTGTAATTTTAAATGAAGTAGTAATCGCTCGAACCAGTGAGTCCAAATTTTCTATATCTTCGATAATATAGTCAGTTTACTTAGTTGTACATTATTGGGGGCCTCCGTCGTCCCGGCTTCCAGATCTCCCGCGTGGCCCTCTGCTCAGTCGTAGTTGGCATTTATACTGTGCGGCTGCCCGATGGCGGAGGGATGGAGGGTTCTGTTTCCTTTGTCCCACCAGCCCACACGTTACATTATTACGTCAGTTTGATTATGAGACCTTCTCATTTTACCTAGTTCCGCCAAGATGCAGTGCCTGACCCGACCGCATTTTATGCATTAGTAAATACGGTGAGTGAGTCGCCTTGTCTCGGTAGACTACTCTCCTGGTTGTTGCAGATATGTTGCATTATATTTCTTCCCTCCTTTCTGTACAGTCTCATACACCTGAAGAAGGGAATTTAAAATCCAGAAACCGGTCGGGATTTGAATAGATCATTAGTACAACAGAAGCAGATCTCTCTAAATTAATTATCGCGCCTCTCCGCTGCGGATGTCCTACATAACAAATCTTGTATAACTTCATGTTGTTTTGACGCTGAAAATGTTTTCGTGGGCGACGTTGAATAATGCAGTGACTTTCACAGCTATGATCCTCATATATTTCGCCACAATCTTCTTCAATGACCGTCCATCACGACCACTCAACATACACACTCTTCCGCGTTCTGACTTACCGAATGATGCGGTATAAATCTTGGATACGGTGCCTGTAGCTACAGTCGTTAGTGAAGTACCCGCCATATGAATACCAGTAATTTTCTGACGTCGAATGTACTTGGCTCTGACATAATGCACTCATAGCTACACAGAACAGTGTTCTGACTATGGCTGGCCCCTGCAACGTATTCTACATCTACATCTACATCCATACTCCGAAAGCCACCTGACGGTGTGTGGCAGAGGGTACCTTCAGTACCTCTATCGGTTCTCCCTTCTATTCCAGTCTCGTATTGTTCGTGGAAAGAAAGATTGTCGGTATGCCTCTGTGTGGGATCTAATCTCTCTGATTTTATCCTCATTGTCTCTTCGCGAGATATACGTAGGAGGGAGCAATATACTGCTTGACTCCTCGGTGAAGGTATGTTCTCGAAACTTCAACAAAAGCACGTACCGAGCTCCTGAGCGTCTCTCTTGCAGAGTCTTCCACTGGAGTTAATCTATCATCTCCTTAACGCTTTCGCGATTACTAAATGATCCTGTAACGAAGCGCGCTGCTCTCCGTTGGGTCTTCTCTATCTCTTCTATCAACCCTATCTGGTACGGATCCCACACCGGTGAGCAGTATTCAAGCAGTGGGCGAACAAGTGTACTTTAACATACTTCCTTTGTTTTCGGACTGCATTTCCTTAGGAATCTTCCAATGAATCTCAGTCTGGCATCTGCTTTACCGACGATTAATTTTATATGGTCATTCCATTTTAAATCACTTCTACTGCCTACTCCCAGATAATCTATGGAATTAACTGCTTCCAGTTGCTGACATTCTATATTGTAGCTAAATGATAAAGGATCTTTCTTTCTATGTATTCGCAGCACAGTCCACTTGTCTACATTGAGATTCAATTGCCATTCCCTGCACCATGCGTCAATTCATAGCAGATCCTCCTGCATTTCAGTACAATTTTCCATTGTTACAACCTCTCGATATACTACAGCATCATCCACAAAAAGCCTCAGTGAACTTCCGATGTTATCCACAAGGTCATTTATATATATTGCGAATAGTAGTGGTACTACGACACTCCCCTGCGGCACACCTGAAATCACTCTTACTCTCCATTGAGAATGACATGCTGCGTTCTGTTATCTATGAACTCTTCAATACAATCACACTGTTGGTCTGGTAGTCCATATGCTCTTACTTTGTTCATTAAACGATTGTGGCGAACTGTATCAAACGCCTTGCGGAAGTCAAGAAACACGGCATCTACCTGGGAACCCGTGTCTATGGCCCTCTGAGTCTCGTGGACGAATAGCGCGAGCTGGGTTTCACACGATCGTCTTTTTCGAAACCCATGCTGATTCCTACAGAGTAGATTCCTAGTCTCCAGAAAAGTCATTATACTCGAACAAAATACGTGTTCCAAGATTTTAAAACTAATCGACGTTAGAGATATAGGTCTATAGTTCTGCACATCTGTTCGCCGTCCTTTCTTGAACACGGGGATGACCTGTGCCCTTTTCCAATCTTTTGGAACGCTACGGTCTTCTAGAGACCTACAGTACACCACTGCAAGAAGGGAGGCAAGTTCCTTCGCGTACTCTGTGTAAAATCGAAATGGTATCCCATCAGGTCCAGCGGCCTTTCCTCTTTTAAGCGATTTTAATTATTTTTCTATCCCTCTGTCATCTATTTCGCTATCAACCATTCTGTCATCTGTGCGACAATCTATAGAAAGAACTACAGTGGAGTCTTCCTCTGTGAAACAGCTTTGGAAAATGACATTTAGTATTTCGGCCTTTAGTCTGTCATCCTCTGTTTCAGTATCATTTTGGTCACAGAGTGTCTGGACATTTTGTTTTGATCCACCTACCGCTTTGACATAAGACCAGAATTTCTTAGGATTTTCTGCCAAGTCAGTACATAGAACTTTACTTTCGAATTCGTTGAACGCCTCTCGCATAGCCCACCCCACACTACATTTCGCTTCGTCTAATTTTTGTTTGTCTGCAAGGCTTTGGCTATGTTTATGTTTGCTGTGAAGTTTCCTTTGCTTCCGTAGCAGTTTTCTAACACGGATGTTGTACCACGATGGATCTTTTCCATCTCTTACGATCTTGCTTGGCACATACTCATCTAACGCATATTGTACGATGGTTTCGAACTTTGTCCACTGATCCTCAACACTCTCTGTACTTGAGACAAAACTTTTGTGTTGAGCCGTCAAGTACTCTGAAATCTGCTTTTTGTCACTTTTGCTAAACAGAAAAATCTTCTTACATTTTTTAATATTTATATTTATGGCTGTAATCATCGATGCTGGAACCGCTTTACGACCGCTGATTGCTTGTTCTGCGTTAACTGTTTCAAATAGTTCGGGTCTGTTTGTCACCAGAAGGTCTAATATGTTATCGCCACAAGTCGTTTGTCTGTTTAACTGCTCAAGGTAGTTTTCAGATAATGCACTTAAAAAATTTCACTGGATTCTTTGTCCCTGCTACCCGTTATAAGCGTTTGAGTCTCCCAGTCTATATCTGATATATTAAAATCTCCACCCAAAACTATAACATTGTCGGGAAAGCTACTCGAAATATTTTCCAAATTTTCCTTCAGGTGTTCTGCTACGACATCTGCTGAGCCAGGGGGCCTTTAGAGACATCCAATTACCATGTTTGAACCTGCTTAAACCGTGACCTTCACACAAATTAGTTCACATTTCGGATCTCCGTCAATTTCCTTCGACATTATTGCACTTTTTATCGCTGTAAACACGCCTGTCTCTACGGTATACATTCCAATCTGAGTTTAGAATTTCATTAGTGTTTACATCTGGTTTCAGCCAACTTTCTATCCCTAGTACTATGTGGCCATTGTGACCGTTTATTAGTGCTAGCAGTTCTGGGACCTTTCTATAGACGCTCCTGCAATTTACTATTACCACATTAATATTGTCATTCCCTACTGCGTTTTGCCTACTACTACCTTGTCGCGTCTCAGGAGGCGCCTTGTCGGGCCTAGGGGGGAAATTCTCTAACCTAAAAAACCCACATGTGCACTGCAGAGTACTCCGCTACCTTTGTAGCGCTTCCTGCGTGTAGTGCACGCCTGGCCTATTCAGCGGGACCCTATATTTCTCCACCCGAATGCGGAGGTCGAGAAATTTGCACCCCAGATCTCCGCAGAATCGTCTGAGCCTCTGGTTTAAGCCTTCCACTCGGCTCCAAACCAGAGGACCGCAATCGGTTCTGGGAACGACACTACAAATAGTTAGCTCAGATTCCACCCCGTGAGCGAGGCTTCCCGCCTTTACCATCTCTGCTAACCGCGTGAATGAACTGAGGATGACCTGTGAACCCAGATGGCAGGAGTCATTGGTGCCGACATGAGCAACAATTTGCAGTCGGGTGCACCCTGTGCTTTGTATCGCCGCCGGCACGGCCTCCTCCACATCTCGGATGAGACCCCCCGTCAGGCAGACAGAGTGAACACTGGCCTTCTTCCCCGACCTTTCTGCTATTTCCCTAAGGGGCTCCATCCCCCCCGTTCCAGCTCGGACCAGCAAACGTTAAAACCTGCGAAGATCCCAGCGAGGATCCCCCCCAGTCTGCCTCCCTGCGACACTCACGCCGCACTCAGCTCGCCCACGACGGGTCCTCACCGCACCCCCATACCTCGCTCACGAACGGGACCTGACCCCACCCCCTATAGTTCCCTCACAACGGAAGACCGGAAACAGTACCTGCACTTGCGGTTTGGAGCCCGGATGGTGTTGCTGCAGTAGCTGTTTATGTTAGTGCGGAGTGCACGTGCTATTTTGGCTTTGTGCATCGCTTTGTGAGTGCGGAGAGCGCGTGATATTTTCGTGTGTCTTAAAATAATTGTGAGTGCGGAGTGCGCGTGGTATTTTTTTTTTTTTTTTGTGCGTCTTTTTTTAATCATTGTGATTACAGTGTAGCGTCTGTGTTACTAAAATGAGTGCTTTTAAATGCGAGAATCCATTTGACTACCAAGCAAGACTTATATAACATTGTAGCAAGCTATCACCTCTCCTCCAAGTCGGTCAGACATAAAAATGACGCAATCGGTGTCGAAGCTTGGGTAAAAGAAATGAACGAAAGTGAGAATCCGTGTGTGTTATTCTATAAACCACAAGACTCGACTAGTGAACATCAAGAACTGAGGAGTGAGGATTTTGTATTAGTGATAATGAACAGAGCACAACGCGAAATGTTATCAAAATATGGAGAAGACTGCATCTGTATTGATGGAACCCATGGGCTTAACGGGTATGATTTCGAAGTGACCACTCTCTTAGTACTGGATGATCTCAGGCAAGGATTCCCATGTGCATTTCTAATTTCGAACAGGAAGGACGCCGATGTTTTAAGTATATTTTTGCAGTACGTAAAATCACAGGTTGGACCAATTTGCCCCAATGTATTCATGTCTGATTTGGCAGAGTCATACAGTATTGCATGGAACGGGATAATGGGTGCTCCTATGATGAGACTCTATTGTACCTGGCATGTGGACAGAGCATGGAAAACTAATATCAAGCGGAAAATTTCAGATCTGGATAAAAGAAATGAGGTGTATCGGCTCATTAAATCAGTGTCAATGCTGAGAAATGTATGTATGTTTCAGGAATCACTGCAAAAAGCACTGCAGAAGCTCAGTAGTGACCCTGACACATCAGAATTTGCTTCATACTTCAAGACACACTATGAGGGAAATGTGGAGTGTTGGGCCTACTGTCACAGAATGTATGCCGGTCTCAATACCAACATGAATGTGGAGAGTATGCATAGGACGTTAAAGGAAATGCATGGTAATGCAAGAAAGATAAAACGACTGGACAAACGCATATCTACACTAATGTCCCTAGTTACAGCCAAGATGTTTGACTGGCTTATAGCAAATGTAAAAGGGAAGGTTACAAGCAAAGTTCAAGACATTCGTAATAAACACAAAACTAGTTTGTTAATGGACAAGGACCTCATCACTGAGGTGGATGGTGGTTGGGAAGTGCCATCCACATCATCTTTAGAGGTGTACATTGTTAAAGATAACAGAGTCAACTGTGAGTGCAAATTAAAGTGTAGTGATTGCAATGTGTGCATACATAGGTATTACTGTATATGTATGGATTACAGTATTATATTCAATATGTGTAAGCACATTCACACTGTTTGCCAAGATGACAGTGTCGGTGAAAATCCCCTGCGAAGTTCAGAGGTACTGGGTACTGATGTTGATGCCACCAGTGAGAGAGCAGTAATATTAGCTGAAGTAAGCACAAAATATGTTTCAAAAACACCAAAATCATTGTTAGAAGGGAGACAGAAGCTTATTTCAGTGTTTTCTAATATTGTCCGTGGAATGACTGAGACTGAACTGCAGTTGGCCAAAAAAAACTGTTTTATCCTTAAAGGCAAATGTAGGAGCTGTTCGAGCCCGAAACAATTATTTTAAACAAACAGATAAGGGCCAGAAAAGAAAGCTAATGCCACAGAGGAGGCTGTTTTCTGCCAAGAAGAAAACGGCAAGTAATATTTCTCTGGCTGTTCCAAATGCTGAAGAAAGATGTGAAGTAGTAAAATCACTTCTGAATGAGGGTACGTATCAATTTTCAAGTTATTGAGTAGATACGTTTATGTGTTGAACCTTGGCAGAGTAAAATGTAATTCATGGTTAATATACGAATTTGTGTTCAGTACCTGTCAACTTTGTGTGAATTATAATTTGAAATTTATATGCAGAGCTCCACATGAATCATGATGTCCCTGCGGAGCATAGTTGTGCCATGCCAGATGTACAGCACAGCAAAACAGGTAAAACTTGATGGGATCCATCATTCCAAAGATGTGTGGTACTACTATAATGTCCTCACACCAAATAATCATGTCACATTAAGTAAAATTTAGAATTTTGCTGTTCAGTAGCAATGCAGTGTGTTTGGAATCTGATGTAATAGTTACTTGCAGTACAGTATATGTATATACTATCTTTCAGTACCTATCAATTTTGCCTCAATTGTGGTATGAAATTTATTTGCAGGGCTTGACACCAAAAATCACTTGCATGTTGTAGAACAACCACACAGTATGTTATGGCAGTCAGGTATTCATCATGGTGCATCAGGTGTGTGTAAAGTAAATCCAATGGAGATAACATATCTGAGTATGATAATAATCTGAATTCGTATTAATGTATATTGATATCTTTAAATTCTATTTTACTGTGTCTGCATTATAATATAAAATTAATTTACAGGGCTGGACATGAACCACATTGTTGCTGTGCAGCATGGTTATGCCATACCAATTGTGCAGCACAGCACAACAGGAACACTTGATCGGACCCATTATTCCGAATGTATCTCATACTGATCTAATGTCCTCATATCAGCTAAGGGTGTCAGATTAAGTAATATTCACAATGTTGCTGTTCAGTAGCAATGTAGTGTGTTTGGATTCTGATTTAAAAGTTATTTGCAGTGGAGTATAGGCCACCTTTTAGACCCATTAATTTTGTCTGTATAATAACACAAAAATTATTTGCAGTGCTTGACACCCACAATCAGGTCCATGTTGAACAACCACACACTATGCCATGGCAGCCAGGTGTTCATCATGGTGCGTCATGTGCGTGTAAAGTAAATCCAATGGAGATAACATTATTTAATTAAAATGAAATTCTGAATTTATATATGTATAACTGAACTGTAGTTAGCCAAAAAAACTACGTTATCCTTAAAGGCAAATGTAGAAGCTGTTTGACCCCAAAATGGTTGCTTCAGACAAACAGATAAGGGCCATAAAAGAAAGTCTATGCCTCAGAGGAGTCTTGCAATCACTAAATTTTAATTTGCACTCACAGTTGACTCTGTTATCTTTAACAATGTACACCTCTAAAGATGATGTGGATGGCACTTCCCAACCACCATCTACCTCAGTGATGAGGTCCTTGTCCATTAACAAACTATTTTTACGCTTATTACGAATGTCTTGAACTTTGCTTGTAACCTTCCCTTTTACATTTGCTATAAGCCAGTCAAACATCTTGGCTGTAACTAGAGACATTAGTGTAGATATGCCTTTGTCCAGTCGCTTTATCTTTCTTGCATTACCATGTATTTCCTTTAACGTCCTATGCGTACTCTCCACATGCATGTTGGTATTGAGACCGGCATACATTCTGTGACAGTAGGCCCAACACTCCACATTTCCCTCATAGTGTGTCTTGAAGTATGAAGCAAATTCTGATGTGTCAGGGTCACTACTGAGCTTCTGCAGTGCTTTTTGCAGTGATTCCTGAAACATACATACATTTCTCAGCATTGACACTGATTTAATGAGCCGATACACCTCATTTCTTTTATCCAGATCTGAAATTTTCCGCTTGATATTAGTTTTCCATGCTCTGTCCACATGCCAGGTACAATAGAGTCTCATCTTAGGAGCATCCAATGTCCCGTTCCATGCAATACTGTATGACTCTGCCAAATCAGACATGAATACATTGGGGCAAATTGGTCCAACCTGTGATTTTACGTACTGCAAAAATATACTTAAAACATCGGCGTCCTTCCTGTTCGAAATTAGAAATGCACATGGGAATCCTTGCCTGAGATCATCCAGTACTAAGAGAGTGGTCACTTCGAAATCATACCCGTTAAGCCCATGGGTTCCATCAATACAAGTGCAGCCTTCTCCATATTTTGATAACATTTCGCGTTGTGCTCTGTTCATTATCACTAATACAAAATCCTCACTCCTCAGTTCTTGATGTTCACTAGTCGAGTCTTGTGGTTTATAGAATAACACAGACGGATTCTCACTTTCGTTCATTTCTTTTACCCAAGCTTCGACACTGATTGCATCATTTTTATGTCTGACCAACTTGGAGGACAGGTTATAGCTTGCTGCAATGTTATATAAGTCTTGCTTGGTAGTCAAATGGATTCTCTGCAAATCCGAATCCTGCAAACTTGTCCATACGTTGTCTAGAGCTTTGTCATACGGAAGTCCCATTGCATATCTGTTGCTATGGTTTCCCAGTCTTTTTGACTCAGGGGTAGGTGCGTTAAATCTTGTTTGTGACCAATGTGGGTCGACACAAAATGTACTTGGTATGTTCCACCTTCGTGTGCAGTTACTTTCATCTCTGCAGGGCACTTTCCATTCATTTTGTTGCTGCCTGACAGTTTAAGATGTCTTGTGCCTTTACGTTTGGAGATAAAGTTACCTGACCGATGGCAGCCATAATAATGTGTAGAACTAGTAGACCCATGCGTGTTAATAAACTTTGAATGTGTCATGCGCTCAGTGTCATCTTTCTACTGTAAAAACTCATCTTCATTTGAGAACTGCAGATCTTCGGAATTAAGTTGAATTTGATGAGCAGTTTGTAAATGATCTATCCAACCTCGTTTTGAACTACTTTGAAAAGGGCACAATGTACACTTGAAGAACAACCCCCCTTCCTGCAAACCATGAATATTTCGTTGGTGGGGATACAAATTATTTTTAAGAGAAAAAATTTTGTCACACACATAGCACTGATAAGAA
The DNA here is from genome assembly GCF_021461395.2 of Schistocerca americana. Classification (NCBI taxonomy): domain Eukaryota; kingdom Metazoa; phylum Arthropoda; class Insecta; order Orthoptera; family Acrididae; genus Schistocerca; species Schistocerca americana. Next base: position 541,104,387 of record NC_060121.1, read on the forward strand.
GCTACAGTAGTTTTAGTGGCAACAGGCAGCTCTTGTTGATGGTTTTTGCAAACATGCTGACTGAGATTCTTTCTGTAATTATAAACTTGCCCACACACTTCGCATTTAAAAGCACTCATTTGACTTACTACCATTAATTGCTGGTTTAATTCAAATACATGGAGCAAATATTGAAGACATGGGGGCCGGCCAGAGTGGCCGAGCGGTTGTAGGTGCTTCAGTCTGGAACTCCACGACAGCTATGGTCGCAGGTTCGAATCCTGCCTCGGGCATGGATGTGTGTGATGTCCTTAGGTTAGTTAGGTTTAAGTAGTTCTAGGTTCTAGGGAACTGATGACCTCAGATGTTAAGTCCCATAATGCTCAGAGCCATTTGAACCATATTTGAAGACATGGGTGTAAGTGCTACTCTCAGATGAACAGACGGGAATTTGTGTCTGTCTTTCTGACAATTTTAATACAAATGATGGATACATCATAATTGCGCAAGATTTCTTGTAGCATAATTCACACAATTTATGTGTCGCCTGAAACATTATGATGTAATATAACACAGCTCTAAATGTTATTAATTTTAGCTTTTTGAAATAGTTAGGTATTTCCCATATTACTGCAGAAGTTGTGTTCTAATGCATGACGATTGCCATAAACATAAGAATGTCCCAACTGGACACTGGTGATAGATACTCGTGATGTTTTCCATGTCCTTACTACTGCATTTGTGACCTACACAGGCATGTTTTTATAGGTTTGAAAACAACATCAAAATTTCTGGAGGTAAAGACAAATAGGTACTTTCAACTCTTAAGATTTATGTCTGTCATTTATAGTAATGTAAGATTGATTGTTCACTGTCATCATGGTACAAGCACTATTTCTCCTTAAGTGCCCAATGTAATTATGTTTTTTGTATGTCTACTTGTAATCTGTTTCTGTAATACTTTATTATTCATGACACTTCTTTTTGTACTAATGTATCTGCAATTAAATGATTGGTTGTATATTGTCAGAGTACTCAGTAAACTTTTATTTTGTACAAGGTACAATGTATGTATCATGTTATAATTTCATTGTACTGTTGGTACTGTATGTATGGAATTATTTCATAATGTCCTAAATTGTACAACTTTTAAATGTTAATGTGGTGTACTATCCTAAGAAACAATTGAAACTGTGGCATGTAGTGTAACACAGATTGTGTTTTCAAATATAGTTATCTGAATAATCAAATATAGTTTGCTACATCATTTGTATGACCACTGAGAGAATTTAAGCATCTATGATTGAGACTGTAGTTTGCAAAGTGAAAGGAATTCATTTGTGACCTTTGCGATTTTTTAAATGATTAACTGTTGACATTACTACACTCCCAATGATAATGGTATCCTCTTGGAACATCAGATATTGAGTCCCAGGCTAAATGCACCTTGTTCCCCACATTTGGTTTACTCTGTTGTGTTAGTAATTTATAGAAAGTTAATGATTCAATAAAATTATATCACTGAAGAATTTTAATTTTCATTATTGCATTGCCTGTCCTACATAATTAAATGCCATATTCTGTGCTGCAGTGTCAAGAAAATAGTCATCCTATATGTGTTATGTAACATGAATGTACTGAAGGCATAAACAAATTGAGCCTCTGAAGCAAATCTCATAGGTGGTTCATGATTTTATCCCCAGCACCTCCCTCCATATCTTTCTACATGTAACAGAAAATCAGCCCCTAGGCTGAGAGTAAGAATTTTTCTCTATCATTTCAGTCAATAAAGGTATTCCTGGAAGGTCTTGGAGAGGGCCACTGGTTTGTTTGGAAAGATATGGAAAGAGGTAGTAGATTATCAAAGTTTGATGACTGGCTCAATTGGCAAGAGAGCTACTCTACAAAAATCAGTGTGGTATCTGGATTCAGATTCAGGCTGGTTCACAAATTTCATGTTTCATTAATGTTTCAAAAACAGTACACTCCACTGCACTGTAAAAGATTTCATTTTTGCGGTGTATACATCACAAATGGTTCTAATTGGTACATCACTTCCCATGAAGCTAGGTTATTATTCATGTCTAATAGTGGAAAAACTGGGATGTGACAAACAAATGAAGGAATTAAGTCACCATTAATCTCATTATCTTGCAGTTCCTTGGAAAATATTTCTGACCAGTTTCCTGTTTTTTTTTTTTTTTTAATTAATGAAATCCAAGTGTGCCACCATGCACCACAGTACTGATGCTTGCTTGAGTTGAGAACTGGTAACACCTAATATCATGACAATACACATGATGTATTGAACAATTAGTCAGGATATTTTAATAACATGGGACATTGAGCCAGAATGGAGTCTGGTCCCTTTTCTCTCGCTAGGGTATATCACCCATGCAAGAATCTTTTCCATGTTCTGTGTGTTTACACATAATCCCTGGGGTTCTTGTTATGCATCCAATAGCCAAGATGGTGACTGCATAAAGATGCAATTAATGAAACTTGTACTTCTGTGCAGAACACTTTTTAAATAAAAACATCAGGTCTCACACTATAGATAATTGATAATATTTTAAGTCTTGTGGTGATACACAAAACTTTTCAGAGGATAATAGAATAGCTACATTTTCAGTTGTGATCAGTAACTTCATACCAAGAATGATCTCAAGAAAGAGATGTAAGCTAACTGCTGAGAAATTAACTGTCAAGAGTCATGAAATATACTGGATCTAGTGTTATAATGAGACTTATGAATTCTTTTCATGGGAGGAAATTTGCATTACTGTGATAAATGTCAATTTCACAGTAAATTCAATTATATAATCACTTTAACTACCTCCAGAATTTCTATGTCGACCTAATGTTATTATGATCTGAGGTATGGTGGTAGTTGTCTTTGTAGGATTTTGTTGTGAAATGATGTTTGATGAAATGTAGGATGCATAACACTTACACAAGTATACTGCAGCTAAATATATTATGAACTGATATAAATAACATTCTGATTTACAGTGTTATGCATTGTTATGTTTTCAGTGTGTGTTGTATCTGATGTACAACTATATTATGAATAGTAATATAAATCAGAAATGAAATCAGGCATTTTAACTTTAGATTGAGGGTTTTCAAAATAATACTCAATAAAAAATAATTATGTATAAAGGAAACTTACGTTAAAGTGACATGTTCCACATCATTACGAAATATCGTATTCATAATCTATGGAACAAATATTTATGTATGTATGTATAATAGAGATGGTACAATAATACTATTATACAAAATAAAACAGTAATATATAATACTTATGTATGGTTAGTTTTCACCCACCCCAATATGTGGTTGGGGGATTTGGATTAAAAAAAAAAGTTCAGAGAAACAAAATTTAAACTACAACATTGAATCATTAGATAAACTCTTGTCAAGAAGGGGAAAATAATTAAAAATATAACAGAATAATTTTGCTGCTTAGTAAATGTGGAACATATTTGGCCACCCCAGCCACCCTCTGAACACACTAAAATCTCCCATGAAAAAAACGACAGAGGGTCTTTATGACAAACTTAATGAGATAATCAGACACAAACAAGAGTAGTGTCACTGAGTAATCACCAGACTGATGTGAATTATCCATCATCTTTAGAAAAACAACTCTGTTAATCATTTTCAAATAACAATCAAAATTTAGAAACAAATATTTGCAAAAGTTGACCTGTGAAGGAACTCAAAAATTTTACTTAATCTCTAATTATTTTCCTTCAAGTCAGCAGACGTTTCTTTGCTAATCAAAGTTCGTGAGGGTGAATGTGTGAGTAGCTTGGTCGAACATGGAAGTAATGAAATGCTTTCATAATGCTTAAAGACAGCCAACTGGCTGCCTACTGCCCAGTTAGCCATTTTGGGCACTCCCTCTGTCAGGTCTACTTTATCTGGTGCGTGGGTTCAGATGGGGAAGAAGTCACATATACAAAGGTTGACAGCCACATCCCAATGTGCAGTTTCTGTCAAGATGAGCAAGCGGGGTGAGAATAGATCTATGGTAGTTGGTGACCCTGTAGCAGTGCTGAAGCAGGTAGCATGCATTGCATAGCATAGAATGATATCTTCAGTCTGTGTGAGACCCTCAGTTTCTCAAACCCTCAACCAGGTGTCACTCCCCTCATACTACACTGTATGCAGGAGAATTATTAGTGAAAACTGAGCAATAACCTCTTAGAGGATCTCACTGTCAAGGATCATGTGGTGGAAGACACTGTGACATTAAATAGGCATGTACCATCACAGCAACTGCCTATGCTGATGTGATTAAGGGTGCTGTAAAGGCTGATATATGTCATTGACAAAAACAGCCAGCCCGCATTTTCCTTTGTGATTGGTACTGTCTTCTCTTCAGTGGAGGCTATTGTCTACCATCACAGGAGTGTCAATAGATTTAAAAATTATCCTTGCAAACAGAGACACAATTGTCTTTCCAGCACTATGAGCTTCATTTCCTGTATGTGAATTCTGTAACCCATTACATGGGTGCAATTTTATCTACTTTGTTTCTTCTACCCTTCTATTGTGATAGTGGGGCCGCACAGGATTAGCCAAGTGGTTTAAGACACTGTAGTCATGGACTGTGTGGCAGATCCCAGTGGAGGTTCGAGTCCTCCCTCGGGCATGAGTGTGTGTGTTTGTCCTTAGGATAATTTAGGTTAAGTGGTGTGTAAGCTTAGGGACTGATGACCTTAGCAGTTAAGTCCCATAAGATTTCACACACATTTGAACCTTTTTTTTTTGACAGTGGGCAACTGATCTGTGGGGTAGGAAAAGCAGGACTTACAGATGCGAATGTGGAAGCATCGGTGTTGTGTGGGTTGGGGAGCATTTGGCATTTGGGTAGCAAGCCTACCACTAGAGTTTGACATTGAAACATTTTCTTCCATAATCTTCCAGTTGCCTTGACCACTACTCTTATTTCCTTATGACAAGATCACCTGAAGGTGGAGGATTTTGATTGTTTTTTGAGAGTTGGCTCGTGCATATGTTTCTGTTGATGTTGCAGGCAGTGAGGAGCTGGTAATTATGATGATAAATAATCACTCAGCACTTGCTACAAATACTTTTATTCTTGCAGCATATACACAATGGATGTAGCATAGAGCGCGAACTAAAGAGAATTGATCTGGCAAAGAGACAGTTCTTCTTGCTGCCGTATAGGGCAGCAATATTATTGGGGGTTAGAGCCAGCGGTTTGACATCCCCACACTGTCTTCACCACTGTAACAGCATAGGCCAGAAATGCTGTGATTTGGTGACCTACAATTAATCTCAGAGTCCACTGAATGTGATTCCTTTCATTATTACAATCTTTCTCTGCTTGGAAAATAGTGTAATCACTTCTCAAATCTGAGAGGTATCTGAAGTAGTCAATGTGCACCAATGAGGTACATGCTGCCTGCTTCATGTGTGCCTCAACATATTTGCTGTAAGATGTCTTACCCTTGCAGGTCATTACCATAAGACCCAACTAGTGAAATTTAAAACATCATATGGTGCTGATGATGAATGCCCTAACCACTGCACACATTACTACCTGTGTTTACATACTGTGGTAAGTAGAAATGCTAAATCATAATAAATGTAACAGTTTTTCCAGGTCTTTATTGTTCCTACTAGTGACTTGTACTGCATCCATGATCCATTGATAAGCTGCTTCATATTTTAAAATCATGTCAATGAGGTCTCCACATATTACCCTTTCTACTATTTGGAGCATAGAAGCAAGCCTCACTGTTTCCTTTTCTATAAGTAGTATGCCATTAAACAGACCGGTTATTAAAGTATATTGTCAAAATTCAAACAACAGAAACTCCAGGGAAGGATATCAGTAGTGTAGGAAAAGACACATTGCTGCTTACCATAAAGTTTATATGTTAAGTTGCAGACAGACACAATTAAAACACACTTAAACACAAGCTTTCGGCCACAGCCTTCATCAGATAAAGAGAAACACATCATTCGTTCACACAAGCAAGCACATCTCACGTACACATGAACGCCACCTACAGCAGCTCAGCCAAAATGGCGGAGTTGGGGAAACCTTCTCAGAAGACCCCTCTCTTCTCCCATCATCAAAACCATATCCCTAGATACTGGAGCCCTGTTAGTTTTATCGTTGCTTTCAAATAATTATTTAAGAACTCTGAACCATTATAACTGTTTTTCATAGAACTGAGGTATTTAATGGCTCATGAGGACTTTTTAATATCTGCCGTTATCTACTTGTTTTGTGAGACATTGATATGATGTAGGTACCTCTGGAAATGTCTTTTCAAAATTCAATTTAAAAATGTTGAGAATTTAGAGATTTTCACATGTACATCAGTTTCTCCATATAATTCATCTCAACTTTGGTTTGCTTGTTATTTTGAAATATCTTCTATTTTTATTTCTGATAGATGTCTTTCACAAACATGCAGTTTTGGGGATTTTCCGATGCCAGATTTTACTGTTGTTATTTGCCAGAAATGGTCTGACAGCCAAAGATATTTTTCAGCTACATCACACTTTTCCCTGTCCATGTTTGTGGCCACAGTGTCAATCACCAATGGAGTCACTGCAGTAATATTTATTACACCATTGACCAACAGGGACATGCGAAAACTCTGAAGAATATTGATGAGGGTTCTACTTGTTTTGTTTTGATATTTGTGTTTATGTCTCCACAGAGAGGTTTGTTTACTTTAGTGTCTGAGCCTTTTAGAACTTCTGTTAATTTATTGAAAAAAGTTCCCACACTAGTACTAGGAATTTGATACACACACAATATGATTAATTTTCTGGTTGTATCAAGCCCTGTTAATTCAGTAGCTGATATTTCAAAGTGTTTGTCTTCACTTATTGTAGTAAGGACACACCTTGATTTGAGCCACATTTCTTTTCTTGTATAAATTCACAATCCTCAACCCTTTCGAAGTAGCCCTGCAGTAAGGGTCTGTCCTTACATACAATGCTAATAATACATGTGATTTCTGTGTCTTTACACCAGTGCTCAGTGACAGAAACTACTGTGCAGTACAAGGACTGGATCTCACCTTCAGACTGTTGTATTTTATGTTTTATTGATTGTATGATTTGATGAAGAGTTGTTAAGTCTCTGGAATGCCCCATGATACTTCTTCCGATGGATTCTTGTTTTCTTATGACATGTAAAAATATCCATATTGTAAACTATTGTATCAGATTTTTTTATCTGCTGCAGATACTCTTTAGTTGGTGAAATCTGTTATCTGGATTTATTATAAAAAGGATCTGCTTCTCCTGTGTATGACAGCAAATATTTCATCATGCTTGGCCCGAGGTACACCCCATATACTATGGTGAATCTACTGTACCAATCTTCTCTTCCTCTTCCTGCTTAGGACTAGACCATGTCTAGTGAGATACCATGATGGTATTGACTGGCATGACAGAAACATGTGTGAACCTGGCTGCCATCACTGCCTTCATATAGGTGTGGCTGATTATGCCACTGGGACAACTCATCAAAGTGTGCATTTGTGCCATGTGTCAGGGAAACTGTCTTCCCCAGGTCACCACCTATGTCTTATGCCCCATTCATGTCCAAACTGTTTCCGACCCCTACCCACCATCACCACATGATCGTCTTTTGTGAAATCCTTAACTAAAGACCTTAAGTCCTCCATCATTTGACAAAGCCCTGAATTTACTTTGAATATACTCGTGACCTTGTATGCTACCCTAATTTCTTCTGTAACTGAGGCCTACATCTTGCCCATGACTACTACCTAGCAGCACCACAGTTTTTCTTCCCAACTCGTTGTATACTCCTAGGTTTCAAGTCACTACAGATAAACTGAAAGTAGATCAATAAGTAGTACGTAATTTTGAAGCGAATTAGTCGTTCCATTGAAGTATTTGGTAATTATAACAATAATTCATAGGTTGCAATATACCTACTTCTAACTTTACATACAGACGCAAATACTATTTTAATGAAATACCTCGTGTGTCATGTAGGGAAAATACGACTCTTCATAACGTTTTTGTTATCAGTATGATTTTTATATTCTTCATTTCTTTAGGTCTAATGAGTCAAGCTACATTTTATAGACATAAAAATATTGAGTCAAGTGAGGACATTGTAAACAAGTAGGCCTGTCTATTCTTATTAGATTATTGCTTCTATTCCGTAGCAGAATATTTTGGATGTTTGAGATACAGAGACTAGAAACAAGATAGTGAAGCTAATGCAAATAGTGCAAGCTGTTTGGTGGATAAAGCTTACATTTATGTCTCTACTGACATAATGCAGTATGTTTACTGTGCTGTTTTGGTTTGTGTTTGTTCTGTGTCTTATAATCTGGAAAGAGTTTTTTGGATGAATAAAAGAAATAAACTTTGTTGCCATCTGCGACATCGTAAGCTTTTATTACAGACATACGTAACATTTCCAACCACATTATTTGCGAAGTGTAGTTTTCCCGAAAGATCACGTTATATTAAGCGATTAATTTGATGATAATTGACTCACATTATAATTAACAGACAGCATGTTTGTACTTCGCTTTCATTTGTTATTTTAAATCATCCGTGATTTTTTGTTCCGCTTGTTGTAAATACCATTAGGTACTGGAAATCCATTTTAGGTTATAGACACTTCTACTTCATCAGCAACACACAGTTATAATCGTAGTCATGTCTGTAAACGTTTACATTAATACCTGAAACTTAAAGTCTTTGCATTATACGTTGGAAATTGTTCATTTTCTAGTTCTCGTTCTAGGAGTAACATATCTGCGACGATGTGTATCGTTTTGCTACGGTTGGGCGGAGCATCTTGCTGATCAGGGGTGGAGCTTAAGTGGGGTGGGCGCGGACAATGTGTCGGGATCTTCGCATGTTTTAAGCTCATGTGCTCGGACCTTGCTGAAGGAGCGGCCACATGTCCACTCACAGTCAGAGCGGGCGATGCCACACGGCCAGCCTCCACATTGACCCTCCGCCTCGTGCTACTCGAACACTGCTGAACCCGCCACTCCCTTTGGGGAGAGAGTTGCCCAACCGCGCCCGGTACCCGGGAAAATGTCTCGACAGCAGGGACAGTGGGTGAAGCATGTAACACCTGGGGTGAACCATGCGATGCACCAGACTCCCCACTGCCGCTACACTCCGAGGCAGCAGCCTGAAGACGGCTGACCGTGGCCATCAGCACGTTCAGCTGTTCGCGAACATTGACCAGCTCCTCCTGCATCCATACACAGCAGTCGCACATTCTATCCATCCTAAGAAATCAACAATTTACTGTAGAGAGTTAAGTAATCAACTTTTAACTAGACTGCTAATTCACTAAAGGCGGCTGATAGCTGACTAAACTGTGGTTACTAGGCACTTATTGTTGGAAACAATGAAAATAAACAATAACTGTCTCTGGACTGTATTCAAAACAAACACGAAATCTATGGAACACTATTACTAGTACTCGAAAATTAAAGCTTCCTAAAAGCAAAAACACACGGAAAAAGAAGTGACAAGTAAGAAAATCACAGTTAACATTTAAATTTACGTAGCTTGCTGCACAGCAGACGTGAAGCAGACGGCAGCTACGACGACACTGGCAGTACTGGCACTACAGCTGACTAAAGGGACTCTCTGTTTTCCAGAAAGCAATCTACTTTCTTAAGTAATAAATGCTCCGCGAACCAAAGCAATTTTTGTTGTCTTTCATATTACGTGTCTACATTTTTTTTTCAGTACAGCGATGGACATACAGTTTCGGATGATTGTAATTGTTGGTGACACGCGTTCCTAATGGCCCTGTTGTCTGGGAAAAGACATCGGTTTCGAAGAACAAATTAAATTTAAAAAAAATAGCATCAGCTATAACTGAATCGTTATTGCACGACTACTTCTATGCAATAACAGCGGAAGGAATTTTGACAAATGATCAAAAATTGCAAAGTAGTTAGTGAATTCTCAGATAATGAAGTTAAATATTTTTTTTAGTTTGATTGAAATGGTTATAGGAAATAGTCGGTGGCTCACGGTGTGAGCGTCCAGTGTTGTATAGTTGTTAATCAATTTGGAAAAGTATTTACGTAATAAAAATGAATGCAACACAATCAGAAGAGGACGTGCACAATAACACTGACTCGAGCTCAGATTCAAAATCACGATTTGCTACATCAAATAAATCTAGCTATGAAATCAGTAAAACAAATTGGGCTAAGCCTATGCACTTCACTGCTAGATGTTTGGCACTCAGTTCGTGTTATAAATAGCTTCGCGCAGTCAACCATAATGCCTACTGTTAATATTTACATTATTGTAACTGTTCTTAAATGAATATTTTCCTGTAAGCAAAACACGTATGTCTTATTAGTGTAACTTTCATTAAAAAACTATTGATCAACTATCAGGTAACACTGTTACGTATTTTGGAAATGAGAGCAGAAATTACTGATCACACAAAGAAATTAAATATTCTGATCTACAATTGGCTCTTGTCTCTAAAAACTCACTGAAATTATATTTTCATAATGAATGAATATTAATACTAGTTTTTAACAGAATATTTCATTGAGAAACAAAGGCTATTATCTTTAATCCTATTTGGTAACTTTTCGGGTTTAAGCACTCATAACGCAGAGTTAACGTTAAGTTGTTTATTATTCACGAATGAAACTACTACGCTGGCTAGCCGTGATGCACTTATAAATGGTAAAGTTAGTCTGGTCTTACTTCACTGAGTGGCTGCTTAAGATAATAATCGCCGACAATGCACGGCAACAGGCTCTTCTTATCGTCGCTTTGCAATAAACAATTTTGGGTACACAGTGCTCTTCTTCCATTTTAATTCCTCTTGATGCTTTTTGCACTGTATCCAATTAGCACTGTAATTATGCCTTGCCATAACACACAATTCTTCTAGTTTGGTACCTTGCAATGTGCTGCCCTACGTGCCGCTAGCAACCACTATGCCTGACCGCTTCTGTGAGACTCCACTGTGTAAGAGCTTGGCGCCAGACCCAGCTTCCCTGTGCGGCTGCGCATGCCTCAGCAGAACAACAATTCGTACTTCAGATACACTGTTTCACTGTTCACAGTAGCAAATCTTCCTGACTAGACCAGCGTGTTTACTATATGTTATTACATAGTACTTTTTTAGATATTGCATTAAATTACGTAATCATATTCATTCATACACTCCTGGAAATGGAAAAAAGAACACATTGACACCGGTGTGTCAGACCCACCATACTTGCTCCGGACACTACGAGAGGGCTGTACAAGCAATGATCACACGCACGGCACAGCGGACACACCAGGAACCGCGGTGTTGGCCGTCGAATGGCGCTAGCTGCGCAGCATTTGTGCACCGCCGCCGTCAGTGTCAGCCAGTTTGCCGTGGCATACGGAGCTCCATCGCAGTCTTTAACACTGGTAGCACGCCGCGACAGCGTGGACGTGAACCGTATGTGCAGTTGACGGACTTTGAGCGAGGGCGTATAGTGGGCATGCGGGAGGCCGGGTGGACGTACCGCCGAATTGCTCAACACGTGGGGCGTGAGGTCTCCACAGTACATCGATGTTGTCGCCAGTGGTCGGCGGAAGGTGCACGTGCCCGTCGACCTGGGACCGGACCGCAGCGACGCACGGATGCACGCCAAGACCGTAGGATCCTACGCAGTGCCGTAGGGGACCGCACCGCCACATCCCAGCGAATTAGGGACACTGTTGCTCCTGGGGTATCGGCGAGGACCATTCGCAACCGTCTCCATGAAGCTGGGCTACGGTCCCGCACACCGTTAGGCCGTCTTCCGCTCACGCCCCAACATCGTGCAGCCCGCCTCCAGTGGTGTCGCGACAGACGTGAATGGAGGGACGAATGGAGTCGTGTCGTCTTCAGCGATGAGAGTCGCTTCTGCCTTGGTGCCAATGATGGTCGTATGCGTGTTTGGCGCCGTGCAGGTGAGCGCCACAATCAGGACTGCATACGACCGAGGCACACAGGGCCAACACCCGGCATCATGGTGTGGGGAGCGATCTCCTACACTGGCCATACACCACTGGTGATCGTCGAGGGGACACTGAATAGTGCACGGTACATCCAAACCGTCATCGAACCCATCGTTCTACCATTCCTAGACCGGCAAGGGAACTTGCTGTTCCAACAGGACAATGCACGTCCGCATGTATCCCGTGCCACCCAACGTGCTCTAGAAGGTGTAAGTCAACTACCCTGGCCAGCAAGATCTCCGGATCTGTCCCCCATTGAGCATGTTTGGGACTGGATGAAGCGTCGTCTCACGTGGTCTGCACGTCCAGCACGAACGCTGGTCCAACTGAGGCGCCAGGTGGAAATGGCATGGCAAGCCGTTCCACAGGACTACATCCAGCATCTCTACGATCGTCTCCATGGGAGAACAGCAGCGTGCATTGCTGCGAAAGGTGGATATACACTGTACTAGTGCCGACATTGTGCATGCTCTGTTGCCTGTGTCTACGTGCCTGTGGTTCTGTCAGTGTGATCATGTGATGTATCTGACCCCAGGAATGTGTCAATAAAGTTTCCCCTTCCTGGGACAATGAATTCACGGTGTTCTTATTTCAATTTCCAGGAGTGTATGAAAATATGTACAATTTAGTGACACAATATATTTCGTCAAAACTTACTCCATTACTCAAAATTACAACATAATCACTACGAAAATTTCTTATATTACACTCTGTGCTGTGTCACAAACAGTTTTGATAACCCATTTGCGACTAAGTGCGTGTTGTTACATGTGCTGAGACCAGGGTTAAATGTTCGTTATCGTTATCACACTAAGAAAAGCACTTAAAAAGGAATGCATCTATCTCTAAAAAAAAAATTACATACACGTGCGAAAGTTCCAGGGTGCTTATGATTCAAGTGCTAATTATCTTGACGCCTGCCGTCTTTGTGTGACATATGTCATAATATGAGACCACCTAACTTATCAATCTACTGGCAACTAAATGGTCTTAGGACTGCAGCAGATATCTGGAACGTTTTTTCACTTTGGTCATCATGATTGAAATGCTGTTTTGTTTTCAGGACCTACAGGTGCACTGCTGACTGTACAGTTCATTCCATAATCACTGTAGATAATGGACTACGGCAGCGCTTATGTTACGTAATCTAATGAAGCTGTCCTTCGTCAGATGGTAAAAGTTCATTATTGTAGATCTTAGGTTGCCGGGAACATGCAAAATAGCCATCTAGTACGTCACATCTATATGGATTATCGATTGTGAGTCACATTCTAGAGAAAAAATTGACTTTATTCATAAAAATCTATTCTTCAGACTAATGAAAAAAACGCAACTTCTACACAGAACAAAGAGTATACTACGAAAACACACCAATGCAAAGATTTGTAAATACACTTTTCCATTATGATGATCTGCGATCTTCGAAACAGAGTCTCTAATCTCAACAGAAACTTCAGTCTAGAGGGCTCAACGCGTGTGTTATGCACTGCTGACACACACTTACCACTTTCTGAAATTATGCTGTTAATACTAGATCATCAGCAAGATTTAAGGAATTAATGAACATTAGCAGGTTATCTTAATTCACATACAAAATTTTTATGCATAATTTCTCGACCAAAACGGTAAAAATATTCGACGAACCGGCTCGATACATTCCTTGTCGCAACAGCAGAGATAATTTTCGTGAGTGCAAGATTAACGTAATACTCGATATGTAGCGTTATATCTTTTGTAAACAAGAGGGTTGTGGGGGAGAGGGTGGGTAGAGAACCTGCGAAGCCTCTGCTATAGCTGTATGAACGACTTGTTATTGTGGTCTTCTGTCCGAAGACTGGTTTGATGCAGCTCTCCGCGCTTCTCTATCCTACGCAAGTCTCTTCACCTCTGCAAAACTACTGCGGCCAACATCCATTTGAATCTGCTTACGAGGAGAACACGGCAAGTGCCATAACACGATCTCCCAGAAACTTCGTTCAGTGGGAGGGGAGTCTAAACAAACGAGCACGTGTCTCGGCTTATCCTTAGATACTCGACCGTTTCTGTGAAAACGGAGATCAAAGTTTAAGACGTAACTTAGATGCCTCTTAGTGGGCGAAAATCTCATCCGAATTGGTGGCTCAGTGGCTAGAGTCGCACTTCTCCTTTTGCGCCCTGTGTTCGAAACCCAATTAGAGTTTTTATTTTTCCATTTATTTATTTATTTTCATTTACCTACCCATCTCCGCAGACTGTTACTGCATGACTATTTCAGAGCAAGTTGGGGTACACAGGGGCATACACTTATTATATAAAATGTGTTGTATGATATTTTCAGGTGCTGCAATCTTTTTAAAGTGTCATATTCTTATAATTCATTCTTATATCAATTCCTATATTAGTTGTTACGTTTTATTGTCATGTTTATTTTTCAGGAAGGTTTGGTGCATTCCCATGAATCATACCGATCGTAGAAACGTTCGAAACATAAAAATTTGGTAAGTCCCGAGCATCGTGCGAAGACAGATTTGCCACAGTGACATTCCTTCGTACGAATCTGACGCAGGGAGGTAACGTCGTTAACATTGGTGAAGATTTCATGCGTTGGCAATAATTTCGTGGCAAACCAGACGTAATGGATCACTTTCTCGAAAACTGGTTCTTGCAGTTGATTATGAATCAAGCCACACTACAGGTATTTTACCTAAAACAAATTTCAAATTATTTTCTCATTCATATATTGTTGTTTTTTTTTTCAATTCATTCACTAGACATACAATTAGTAGACGAATAAGGCCAACATGATTTCAGTATACATTAGAAAACATTTGTTTCGTAAGCTTCCACGGACATCGTTAGGTAAATAAAACACAAAAATAAAAATGATGATAGGGTTTCAAACACAGGGTCAAAACCGTGAAGCAGCGACGCTAGCCACTGCGATACCGCTTTGGTTGAATTATTTACTCGCTAAAAGGAACATAAAATACCTCGAAAACCATGATCATAGTTTCCTCAAGAAGACACGTGTTTGCTTATTTTGACCCCTCTTCTACTGAGCGTAGTTTCTGGAAAATCAAGTAATGCCATTTGCGATATTCTCCTCGTCAGTGTAGCAAAGTAATGGTCTCCCTCTACATTTTCATACAAACCTGCCCCCCCCCCCCCCCCTCCCACCACACACACACACATTTCCCTCTATTATAAAACTGGTAATTCCTTGATCTCTCAGGATGTGTCTTATCAACCAATCTCTTGTTTTAATCAAGTTGAACCATAAATTTCTTAAAGCGAGTGATAGCGATTGTTGTACTGGAATCTGTGCAAAATGTTATCATGCGGCCTTCTTATGCATTTCTTTCCCCCAGTTCACCTTCTCCAATTTTTTTTTCTTTTCTTTCATTTTCCACTATCGAATTTCAGTCTCGGTCCACAATTAAATTTTTGTCTACCTTAGCCATCTCAATACAGTGAGAAATATTGACTCATGCTGTCACTATAGCCGTCCATAATTACGAAAGTGTTGTCGGTGGAGGGTGTTGTGCACGAACTGATATCTCGATTGTGTCCCAACTGTTCGATGGGATTCGTGTCAGGCAACCTGAGTGGCCAAATCACTCACTCAAATTGTCCAGAATGTCCTACAAACCATTCATGAACAGTTGTGGTCCGCTCACATGATACCGTCGTTTGGGAACATGGAGTCCTTGAATGGCTACAAATGTTCTCCAAGTAGCCGAACATATCCAGTCAACGATCGGTTTAGTTGGACCAGATGAGCCATTCCATTCCATGTAAACACAGCCCATTCCATCATGGAGCCACCACCAGCTTGCACAGTGCCGTGTTGACAACCAAACCATCAGCTCTTATCAACTGAAATTGGGACTCATCTGACCACGCCACGGTTTTCCAGTCGACTAGGGGCCTGCAGGCTATCTTGTGCTGTTCGCAAAGGCACTCACATCCCAACGGATACGTTCGTCGTACTTCCCACATTGATTTCTGAGGTTATTTCACGCAGTACTGCTTGTTTGTTATGACTGACAACTCATGCGCAAACGCTGCTGCTCTCGGTTGTTTACTGAAGGCCGTCGCCCACTGCATTGTCCGTTGAGAGAGTTAACGCCTGAAATTTGGTATTCTCGGCACGCACCTGACACTTTGGATGTGGGAGTACTGAATTCCCTAACGATTTCCGAAATGTAATGCCCCATGCGTCGAGCTCCAACAACCATTCCGCGTCCAAAGTCTGTTAATTCCCGTAGTGCGGTCATAAACAACTCGAAAACCTTTCCAAATTAATTCCCTTAGTAGAAATGACAGCTCCACCAACGCACTGCCCTTTTATACCTTGTGTACGCGATACTACCACCAAATGCATATAAGCATATCGGTTTCCAATTACTTTTCTCACCTGAGTGTAACTTCTTTCATCTCATCATGCAGTCTCTCAATACGTTCCTCTCTGGAGCTAGTAGGCACACATACTTGTACTGCCAGGGTGAGAACGTACTTATGTCTATTTGGGATTTGATTCCCTTCATAATAACTCACCTGTATTTCTATTTTCTCTATCATAATGAGACCTAATTTTGTATTATCCCTATTTGGTTTTGTGTTGATAACTCGATCCCCACCTGTCGGGAAGTCTTGTATTGCTAACTTCTTAATTACAATATAACAAGTACGACGGTGGACTCAATTCGAATTCAAGGCTCACATTACCTGGCCTTCTACCTGTAGTTCCACAGCCGTTAAATGATTTAATTACGCAAGGAAAGTTTCACAGTTATTGAAATAACAGAGGATGATAACCAAAATTCTTAATATGCCAGCATCAGATGAGATTTGCATCGAATACAGACTGCCAAGGCGAGAGTATCAGTACTTAAGATTTAATGCTTCTCCATTATGTTTTTGGTTTTATACTCGTCAGGGTACTGAAAGTAAAGACATGGTGGGGTAACGATTCCTTGACAAGTATACATTCTGTAATGGAAAGATTAAGTGTCAAATCCTTGGAGACGTATATGATCCAAACATCACCTTGTTGAAACTGTTTGGAAACCCGTAGATGACAAAAATGTTTTAGATATAATGGCAACAAAAATAACTAACGTTTGAGTGGACATTCACATTAAAACTGGTGTCTGTGACCATGAGATAGTTGTAACAACAACGCTAACTGAAATATGAAGTTCGACAAAAACAATCTACAAGTTCAGTAACGTAGGTAGATGAAGCGGCGGGAATGTCACATCGCAGGAAGGAAATCTAAACTTTTTGTAGTGATCTAGGGAATACAGAGAAACTATGCTTCTCTTTCAGAAGAAGTAGTTGTCCTGGATACATATGGTCCTAGTAGAACAGTCCATGATCGGAGAGGCCCACCATCCTATCCTGACTCTCTAACAAAACTTGTATAGTAACGATGACAATTGCACAAAAGGTGAAAGACAAGAGCATGGAGTTGCAGATAAAGAGATGTTCAACGAAATGCTTTCGGTTGTCAATCGGTAAGAGTGATCAACCTGCAACAGCACAACGGTATAGAAGGACCTCTCGTAAAACCTGGAGAAATTCGAATTGTACGTAAAGTAGAGTCTACTGTAGGTATCATGCCATGCCTGTTCGCTATGCTTTTGCCAAGCGGTCGGAGGAATGTTGTGATCATTGTTTCTGGTTATGGTATTGAACATAAGGGTCTACATGTAACAACCAGACCATTTGTATCTCGTCAGCCTGAAGATTCGTCAGCCTGAAGATTCGTCAGCCTGAAGATTCTCTAAGAACGAAACTACTCGTAACCCAATACATGTGAAATGATGCAGACGAGGTGGGTTTCATTCAAGTCAGTAAACTAACGTCGATTTGTAATAGGATTTTGGAACATATTCTGTGTTCTAACACTATGAGTTATCTAGGAAAAAAGTTAACAAGAATTCACAAAATATCGATCTTGTGAAACACAACTAGTTCTTTATTCTCACGAAGGGATAAGTGCCGTAGACAGCGAATCTCAGATTAATTCCACATTTTTAAATTTCCCGAAGGCTTTTGACGCCGTTCCTCACAAGCAACTCCTAAACAAATTGCGTTTCTGTGGAGTATCGTCTCAGTTGGACTGGATTCGTGATTTTGTGTCAGAAAGGTCACATTCCTTAGCAACTGACGGAAAGTCATCGAGTAAGTCAGAAGTAATTTTGACGTTTCCTAAGGAACTGTTATAGCCCTCAGCTGTTCCTGATCTACATAAACGATTTAGGAGACAATCTTAGTAGTACTGTTGATTGCCGATGATGCCACCCCTGACCGTCACCAGATGATCAAAACAATTTAGACGAGATAACTGTAGAATGCACAAAGTGGCAATTGACTCTAAATAATGAAAAGTGTGCCGTTATCCACATGAGTAACAAAAGAAATCCGCTAAATTTCGGTTACGTGATTATATCACACAAAACTAAACGCTGTAAATTCAACTAAATACCTAGGAATTATCGTTACGAATAACTTCAATTGGAAGGATCACATTGATAATGTTATGGGTAAAGCAAGCCAAAGAGTGCGATTTACTGGCAAACCACTTAGAAAATGCAATAGGGCTACTATATTTCGGGTATATATGCCGACGTCGCAAGCTAAAAATGAAGAACTAGTTAAAGTATATTACGATATTGGAAGGGTAATACAGTACGTAAAGGGAGAGGAAAATGTGATAGTCATGGGAGACTGGGATACAGTTGTAGGGGAAGGACTAGAAGAAAGTTTAAGGCGAATTCGGGCTTGGGACAAGGTATGAGAGAGGAGAAGGACTAATTGAGTTCTGTAATAAATTTCAACTAGTAATAGCGAATACTCTGTTCGAGAATCGCAAGAAAAAAGGCCGGGTGATACAAGAAGATTTCAGTTATATTACGCCATGGCCAGACAGAAATTCCAAAATCAGATACTGGATATTAAGGCCCACCCAGGAGCAGATATAGACTCAGATCATCATGTAGTAGTGATGAAGAGTGGACTGAAGTTTAAGAAATTAGTCACGAAGAATCAATGCGCAAAGATGTGGGGTAAGGACGTACTAACGAATGACGAGATACACTTGAAGTTCTGTGAGGCTATAGATACAGTAACAAGGAATAGCTCAGTAGGCAGTACAGTTGAAGAGGAGTGAACACCTCTAAAAAGGCAATCATAGAAGTTAGAAAGAAAAACATAGACACAAAGAAAGTAATTGTGAAGGAACCATGGGTAACAGAAGAAATACTTCACTTAATTGACGAAGGAAGGAAGTACAAAAACGTTCAAGGAAATTCAGGAGTACAGAAATACAAGAAATGGTTCTAATGGCTCTGAGCACTATGGGACTTAACGTCTGAGGTCATCAGTCCCCTAGAACTTAGAACTACTTAATCCTAACTAACCTAAGGACATCACACACATCCATGCCCGAGGCAGGATTCTAACTTGCGACCGTAGCGCAGTTCCAGACTGTAGCGCCTAGAACCGTTCGGCCACCACGGCCGGCAGAAATACAAGACCCTGGGGCATCAAATAAATAGGAAGCGCAGGGAAACTAAGACGAAACGGCTGCACGAAAAATGTGAAGAAATCGAAAAAGAAACGATTATCGGAAGGACTGACTCAGCATGTAGGAAATTCAAAACAACATTCGGTGAAATTAAAAGCAAGGGGGTAACATTAAGAGTGCAACGGGAATTCCGCTGTCAGATACAGAGGAGAGAGCGGATAGGTGGAAAGATTACACTGAAGACCTTTATGAGGGGGAATATTTGTCTGTGTGATTCAAGAAGAAACAGGAATGGATTTAGAGGAGATGGGGATCCAGTATTAGAATCAGGATTTAAGGGAGCTATGGAGGACTTGAGATCAAATAATACAGATGGCACAGATAATATTCCATCAGAATTTCTAACATCATTGGAGGAAGTGGCAACAAACCGACTATTCATGGTGGTGTGTAGAACATATGAGCCTGGTGGCATACCATGTGACTTTCGGAAAAGCATCATCCAGACTATTCCGAAGACAAGTGCAAGAATTATCGCACAATCAGCTTAAGAGCTCATGCATCCAAGTTGCTGAGAAGAATGATACACAGAAGAATGGAAGAGAAAATTAGGTGACGATCAGTTTGGGTTTAGGAAAGGTAAAGGCATGAGAGAGGCAACTCTGACCCTGCGGTTGATAATAGAACCAAGACTAAAGAAAAATCAGGAGACGTTCATAGGATTTGTCGACCTGGAAAAGGCGTTCGACAATGTAAAATGGTCCAAAATGTTGGAAATTCTGAAAAAACAGGAGTAACCTGGAGAGACTGGTGATATACAGTATGTACAAGAGCCGAGAGGGAATAACCGTGGAGGACCAAGAACGAAGTGTTCGGATTAAAAAGGCTGTAAGACAGGAATGTAGTCTTTCGCCTCTGCTGATCAACCCGTACATTGAAGAAGCAGTGATGGAAATAAAAGAAAAAATCAAGAGTAGAATTAAAATTCAACGTGAAAAGATATCAATGATACGATTCACTGATGACATTGCTATCATGAGTGAAAGTGAAGAAGAATTACATGATCTACGGAATGGAATTAACGGTCTAATGAGAGCAGAATAAGGATTGAGAGTAAATGGAAGAAAGACGAATGTAATGAAAAGTAGCAGAAATGAGAACAACGAGAAACTTAACATCAGGATTGATGGTCATAAACTAGATGAAGTTGTGGAATTGTACTACCTAGGCAGCAGAATAACCAATGATGGACAGAGCAAGATGGACATCAAAAGCAGAGCAGTCTCCTGTCCAGGAGGAGTCTGTTAATACCAAACACAGGCCTTAATTTAAGGAAGAAATTTCTGAGAATGTACGGTTGGAGCACAGTATTGTACGTCCGCCTGCTTAGCTGGCTGGTAACGTACTTGTCTCCCATGCCCTGGGCCGGGGTTCGATTCCCGGTCGGGTTGGAGATTTTCTCCGCTCAGGGACTGAGTGTTTTGTTGCCCTCACCATCATTTTATTCTTATCGTCGGCTGCAAGTTGCCCAATCGACTGAAGTAAGACTTGCACTTGGCGGCCGAACGACGCCATACGATCATTTCATACAGCATTGTATGGCAGTGAAACGTGTATGTGGGAAAACCAGAACAAAAGAGAATCTAAGAAACTGAGATGTGGCGCTACAGAGGAATGTTCAGAATTTGGCGGACTGATAAGGTGAGGACTGAGGAGGTTCTGCGCAGAGTGGGAGAGGAAAGGAATGTGTGGAAAACACTGACAATGAGAAGGGGCAGGATGATCGGACATCTGTTAAGACATCAGGGAATTACTTCCATGCTACTAGCGGGAGCTGAGGAGGGCAATAACTGTAGAGGAAGACAGAGATTGGAACACATCCAGCAAATAATTGAGGACATATGTTCCAAGTGCGACTCGGAGATGTTGGCACAGGGGAGGAATTCATGGCGGGGGCCGACAAACCGTTCAGAAGACTGATGACTCAAAAAAAAAGTAACAGGTATGATTAATATCTAGATTGTAATTTGTGTTCTTTCCATAATCGATAAGTCATACACGTCATAATACATCTCATCAGTAGCAACAAAACTTCAATAGTACTGTCCTCTCAGAAATCCTTTCGTGACAAAATAAATCTCTCTTGATAGTATCAATGTGGCTCTACCTTCGAACAAAGTGTGCACAAAAAGAACTTCCATGTATCTACTGCAGCTGTGGATTGCTTCGTTTAAGGAGTGTATATTCCTTACCTTATACTGTTCCACAAATAGCTGCAAAAATGCTTCCTCATTAAATCATATATAACGCCTCGTGTGTCTTCAGCAACAACTTATTTCATTAAACTTAAAAGTGTCCTACAAATCATAACCCACTTCATATAAAATACCATAATTGCTCCATAATAAACCGTAATTGCTCTATTATAAACGATAATAACATCATAAACCTCACATGGCAGTCCTAAAGCTCAATTCCTCATCACATTTCTTATCCATTGTGCTGGCATAAGCTGTCGCCAGTGCACTGGTAAGCAAAGAGGCTGCAAGAAGATCGATAATAGGCGCTGAATCAAGAATACCTATCAGGAGAGGGGCCAAAGACAGACTCGCAAGTATGATGTATCATGCAGCGTAACTTGCTGTGACAGTGCGAGAGAGAGACAAAGATATTGTTTATTACTCTGTGGCGGTCAGCGCTCACATAATTATTCTTAGGATATAGAGTTCTTTTGTTCTTGTTAAGAGTAATTTTTTTAGGGGAGGAGAGCCATGCTTGTGATGTAAAAAATCGACGCCATTGCGAGTTTTTGATTCACATTGTAAAATATAAGTGCATATGGAAGGAAATCAGTTCATAGAACAATAAAATATTGTTCATTTCAAGAAGGTACGTCTTATTATACACCCAGAGATGTACTGCTATTGTGATTTACTAATAAACACCAGTTGAGAACAGTTCCGACGGGAGCGTTCAGTTCTAGTGAAATAGTTCGATGTTTTCTTCGGAAAAGAAGTCACTTCATGGATCATTCAAATCCACAATAGTAACTGGAGATTTCTCAGAACTGAAAGCAATCTGATTGCTATGCAACAGAGCCCCGAAGAATATTTCTCCGTATTTTGGTTACCACTTTCAGCTCAACACGGTATCTGCAGCATCTGGAGCAGATTTCTACAACAGCGGAAGCGTGTAATCGCCATCAGTTTCACACACCGCCCTGTGTACGCTGTATGTATTTACCCACAACAGTGAACATACAGTTACTCACACAAATAGAAAGACAATACTAGGTGGTGTGTAGAGCTAAACAGTAATTAGCCTAGTAAGAAAAGGAGTCGTTATAAATGTCTACCGTTAGACAGGACACGATCCTGATACAACACTCATAGTGAACCTGCAATATAAATATGTTAGTAATTTAGTAAGTAATGTTTCATTGTGTGTATATATGTCTAGTCTTATAGAGTAACTACATTATGGTCCTTTGTATGTTTCATGCTAACGCCAACGTGCGGGAGTATCTTGTGAAGAGAACGAGTGCGCCTTCCCAGCAGCCGAGCAGAAACTTCAAAAAGGCCAGAACATTTGAATTACTAGCTTTCTTGAGCATTTATGCATTGTAGTGACCCTTCATGTAGAAATTTTCTAAGTATAAATAGAGTTGCTATATTACTTTTACTAGAATTCCAGTATTTCAGTAGATATAGTAAGACAACATTTTATGTGTTATCTATGCACTGTTTTTGTGTCACATTGTAAAGTGTACATTAACAGCATTAGGACATTAACGTTTTTGCGTGTGTAAAAGTTTAATAGTCACTTTTGTAGGACTTATTTAGAGGAGAAACTGTCAATTGCTCATTTACATGGTGATAACGAGACCTATGTTCAAAGCCAATAAGCAAGCACGCATCACAATGCCACAAAATGAATTAAATAGTGTGAATGCATCGTCAACTAGTGCCACAGAATTTAATACCGCCGTAGTTAGCGATATGTCGATTACGGCTGAGCAACCAGCAATAATTAATGCGCTCATGCCGTCGACACAAACGGTTGCTAGTTCCGACATTCATATGTCGAAAGAAGTCCAGAGAAATATGCAGCAACCAACAAACAACATGAATTTCATCTCTGACACAGACGCGCGCGAAAACGAAATGACTGTACCGAAAATTGTGTCGGTACAATCCTCATTAAGTCCAGTGCAATCGCCAATTGCTGAGAATACCGATTTGTTATCCCAGCTGATGTCAAGTTTGACTGTCATAACACAAGGGATTAAAGCATTGGAAACCACGCAATCTAATCTTGCAACGGCACAATCCACGTTTGCAAACGACATGAATCGTAGATTCCAGGCATTGGAGAGTGCGCAATTTAATTTGGCTCAGGAGCAATCTAATAAACTAAAAGAAATAAATGACAAGATTACTGAAAAATTCCAGAGTTTGGAAACAAAGCAGAGTCACTTGATTACCAGTCAGGCACAACTCATAGTTACACAAGAACAACAGTATCAGGAATTAACAAACAAATACAAAGACATCTTATGTCGTCAAGATACACTAAATCATCAAGTGCAAGAAGTTATTCATGTACAGAACACTATTGCGCAAGACGTGAATACAATTAAGCACGATAACGAGCAAGCTGTCATTGAGCTTACTCGGAGGATAGACACTCTCAGTCTCGAAGGCGAGAAACTTTTCAATGAACATAAGATCGCATTTTCTAAGGACATTGAAGATTGGGCGAAAGAGCAAACCGAGACAGTGCGAAATTACGTTGACAAAACCTTGAAAGAAACATTTTCTAACGTGCAAGTTAACAACGAAGCTGCACAAGAACAACTTAAAGCAGAAGTTAAAGAGATTAAGGAGAATATAGGAGATGAATTTCCTGCTTGGAAAGCAAAGATAGAAAATACATTAAAAGCATGCCAACAAGGTCTAGTTAATACTAGAGGGGCACATACTACTTGCAGTTTATCAAAAGCAGACATTATTCCTGATGAAACCAGTGAAACCGAATCCATGCAACAATATCCATGTATTGGTGCATATTTACGTAATCAACCAGAAACAAATTATCGAGATTATCATTCACCGCGTAGTAGCCACCAGAATACACCTGTGACTATGAATGAAGAAAAAATGCTTAAATATCGTCAATTCCAGATATTTATTCCCGAAAGGAAGTCGATCAATCCCGTGGTATTTATCAAGCAATTTAAAGGGATATTGCCGCGAATGTGGACTGAGCAACAAAAAATTATGTACGTTGCAGGATTCATACATGGAGATGGATCGATGTGGGCGTCAGAAGCATCCGATTGGTGTCAAGATTATGACCAATTTGAACGCGCTTTCTTGCACAAATACTGGAATAAAGGTGTACGAGAAAGACTACGTAAGGAAGTTTTTGACCCACAACCTTTTTCTTTCAAAAATGGATCTTTAAGAAAGTATTTCGAGAAGTATATAAATAAAAGTAAATACTGGAATGAACCAATCCCGACGCAGGATATCATTTGAATATTAAAGGGCAAACTTCCACTTGAAGTTATGGAAAAACTTCTACATGTGCCTGAATAACATGTGGAAGATTTTCTAGCCATATTGGATTCAATAGACATTCTGTTCGAAGAATCTCGTGTGCGCTATAACCAACCAAGTTACCAACCTAACAAATACAATAGTAACAACAAACAGTATGGAAACAAACCTTTTGTACACAATTCACCAAACCCACAGGTGAATTATTTCCAGAAAAACGTGAAATTTGGTAACGAAAATCCCGACCAGTGTAATCATGACCAACAATGTGAACAAACATATAAACGGAAATGGAGGAAGAATAATAAGAAGAGGAAAGGATACTATCAAGAAGGGAATTATCAGCAAAAACGCCGATATCAGCAACCAACCCATGAATATCACAACCAACCACAAACTTCAGGTTGGGTACCAAATGATAATGCAAATGAATGGAGAAATCAACCACCAATAATAACCGACGTAACGGAGCAGACATCTACTAATAATGGACAATCGTCAAACTAAACTCGACTGTCAGAAGCCCCGACGGTGCAGTCGAGGAAGTTTTCAGGGGCGAAAATTCGAGCGTCAAATTTTTCCGGTACAATGAAGGCAGATTATTAATAGAAGAACTTCAGCACGATATGATGCCTTGTCAAGAGGAACATATCACTGTACCTGTTGCGAAAATTCAGGCGGCGATTGAAGGCATTACTGTGCAAGTTACTTTAGATACAGGAGCAGCAGTAAATGTCGTTTCTGAGAAGTTATTTCAAAGAATACTTCAGAAAGCAAATCCACCGATTTTTCCTGTTCAATGTTGTAGAATTGTAGGTCCTACTGGTCATAAGTCTTCTCAACTCCAGTTAGATATAGGAAATGTAGCTATAAATTGCACGTTCCTTGTAATAAAAAAATTGGTTGAGGACTGTATCCTGGGTATAGATGAATTTAGAGAGAGAAATTGGCATATCGATTTTTCTCTAGGCCGTGCCAGTTTTACAATAATGGATCAGAAACATCAACTGAATCTTCTCAGGGAATATAGTACCCATGGAAAGTATTGTCAGGGACGGAAGCTGGAAATAAAGTGGATACATAGCAAACCTGTACGGTATTACCAAATTAATTACTTGCAACCAGTTTTAAACCCTGAAGTTATGGTATATGAAAAGGTGCAAGAACCTGAATATTTGCAACAACACCAAAGAAAGCAATTATATGATCTTCTACAGGAATATCATGAAGTCTTTCAAGAAAGACCTGGTGTAATCAAGGGATACACATGCCATTTAGATGTGATACCACACCAAGTTTTCTGCCGTATTTTTTATCCAGTACCGTGGCACCAACGAAAGGCAGTTGATGCGGAAATCCACCAGATGCTTGAATGGAATCTGATCGAACCTTCGACGAGTCCATACTGTAGTCCGCTTCATGTTGTCTCGAAAAAGGGAGGAAAAGTTCGTCTCGTGCGAGACGCACGGCAGATAAATAAGATTATCATGCCCGTGCGAACTCACCCGGAAAACATCGATGAGCTAATTCAAAAGTTCGAGGGGATGAAATACTTAACAAATATTGATTTGAGAAGTTCATTTTGGCAGGTGGCTCTAGACGAACCATCAAAAAGGTACACCGCATTTGTACATGCAGGTAGAAGCTATCAATTTAAGGTTTTACCTTTCGGGCTAAACGTGAGCTCAGGAGTTTTTATAAATGCTCTAGATCATGCATTGGGACCTGCACTTCGAAGCAATTTAACTTTATTTGTGGACGACATGCTCATAGCTACGAGCACATGGGAGGAGCACGTTGATTTATTGAGAAGAGTGTTAGAACGTTTCAAGGAAGTAGGCATAACCGCAAATCTGCAAAAGTCCCATTTTGCTCGAGATAAAATCAAATTTTTGGGTCATCTTATAAATGGAAAAGGCATCTTACTGGACCCCGAGAAACTAAAGGCAATCAAAAACTTTGCAGTTCCAACAACAAAAAGACAGTTAAAGGGCTTCCTCGGAGTTGTCTCTTTTTTCAGGCGTTTCATTCACGACCACTCTATTAATGCAGAACCGTTGTACAGCTTGTTGCGCAAAAATACTCCGTGGGTGTGGACGCAACAATGTCAGAATGCATTTGAAGCAATAAAACATGCCTTAGTCAATTCACAAATATTATATCATCCAGATATGAGCCAAGAATTCGGTTTAATGGCAGATGCTTCGGAAATTGGAATAGGTTCATGCCTCTTCCAAGTAAAGATGATAGATACGATATCAACTTTCTGTCCAATAGCTTTTGCTAGCCGACTCTTAACTGCTTGTGAAAGAACATATACGACTACCGAAAGGGAAGCATTGGCCGTAGTCTGGTCATTTAAGAAATTTTACTATTACTTATATGGAGCGAAGACAACAGTATACTGTGACCACAAAGCGTTAAGTTTTTTGCAAACATGTAAATTATTACATCCAAGATTAGCAAGATGGACGCTCTCACTCCAAGAGTTTCAATTTGAAATTAAATACCTAAGCGGACAGGATAATTTCATCGCTGATGCACTGTCTAGAATGCCAGATGGAGATTTGTCAACTATCAACATCACCGGCAATCCGTCCGAATTTAATGTTCTTATAATGACTGATAGAATATATAGGAAACATTTTCTTGACATGTGTAAGAACATGGAAAAACTACAGAATGAAGATCCTCGTTGGCATTCAACAAAGGAAACTTTAGCAAAGCCTGGCAACGATGATCTGAAGAGACTGTACAAAGTTGAGGATGATGTCTTATTTTTCAAAGGGCATCTTGATTCAGATAATTGGAAGGTGTGTATTCCCGAGAAGAATGAGAATGACTTAATTTTGCACACGTACATCTCTTGGGGACATTTTGGAGTATTGAAGTGTGCTCGGAAGATTCAAGCATATTGCTACTTCCCAAACATTCGCAGGAAAGTGCACAGACAGTTAAGGAAATGTAAAATTTGTC
The DNA here is from genome assembly GCF_021461395.2 of Schistocerca americana. Lineage (NCBI taxonomy): Eukaryota > Metazoa > Arthropoda > Insecta > Orthoptera > Acrididae > Schistocerca > Schistocerca americana. The sequence goes on from NC_060121.1 coordinate 541,132,440, forward strand.
AGCTAGCCAAACCAGGAAATTTTTGTGTGAAAGATTTCCTACATCCTATTATACCCACTAAACCGCTGTCAATCATTTCGGTCGACGTCTGTGGTCCTCTACCATCATCAAGGGGAGGATGCAAATATATTGTAGCTTTTCTTGATATATTCACTAAGTATGTCAAACTTTATCCATTAAAATCAGCTACTGCTGCATCCATAGCCAAGAAGCTGGTCAAAGATTATATAGTCAAAGTAGGCAAACCAGAGGCTATTCTTTCTGACAATGGGTCAATGTTCACTGGATTTCGTTGGAGGCAAACATTAGCCAGTTGTGGTATAAAACAAATTCTAACATCAGTGTACCACCCTTCGGCGAATCCCGTGGAACGAATTTTTCGTGAATTAAACCGGTTCATGAGAACATATTGCCACAACCAGCAACCCAAATGGATCGATTATCTTCACGATTTTCAGGAAATTGTAAACAATATGCCACATAATACGACAGAATACACCCCATACGAACTGATGTTTGGAAAACAGGAACAGAATGACTGGATTCGACCAATTCCTAAAGTAGCTATTAACAAAATAGACCTACAAAATAAAGTACGACAATCCTTACTCAATATAATGGACAAGGCAAGAAAAAGGAAAATATATTTTGACAATCGACTTGGAAAAATAAAAACATATAAAGTGAAAGACCAAGTTTTAGTAAAAACTCATCCTATGGCTTCACTTATACAGAGGAAGAACACAAAATGGCAATTATTGTATCAAGGACCATTTGTGATTACCAAAATACCCCATCCAGGAACTTATGTTTTGAAGGATGTGAAGAATGGAAAGGTGAAAGGAATGTATCCTCATCACTTGTTAAAGCAATTTCATGATGACTGAAGATTCTGAATATTGAAAATACTATTCTTATCAAATAATATTGATTAGAGAATTTTCATTAAACCTATGAATCATACTTAGGATAGTTTTTTTTTTTTTTGCAATTTAGTAGTTAGTTTTTCTTTTCAGGCATACTGTACGAGAGATATGCAGACATTATGTATAGGTTTTCCACTGTAAGGATAAGTTTTCTTTTCAGTATGCAGAGAATTTAGCTATAGTATGAATGATTTCTTTTAAAAAATTTTTGTTTAGTAGATAGTAATTTCAATCAGGTTTCACAATGCATAATGACCATGGGTTAGTGACTCAAATGAATCTGGTCTATGGCAAGATATTTATCCTTATGTCAATTTAACAATGTCAGTGTATGTTTGTATTTGCTTTTTTTTTATTTGCTGAGCTGAAGTCATGCTGTTCGGAAGGGGTAACCCGTTCTCAGTTTTAAAAAGGACGCCTATTACTTTGTTTCAATCTTTTGTGATGAACATTGTCTTTATAATTGTACTATTGTTGTAACATACCTGTGTATGTAAATTATGTTATGTCAATTGTTACTCGCGAAGTTACCAACTGAGCAAATGCCTTTCAGTTATAAGCACATCAACAAGTGTAAAAGTCCATCTGAAAGATGACGAGCATAAGTTGACACGGCAGCACCAGTTGGATTTGTGTATAGTGCATTATAGGGTTGTTGATAGAAATGAAGAACACCTTACGACTTCCGAATATTTCGAATTCAGGACAGACAATTAGAAAGAACTTTAGATTAGATTCTATTTCAGCTCAGCATAGATCAAATACCTTTTCCACGGAACTTACACTGACTCTTATTTTCATGTTAACCATATGCGGAAAACCATAATACCCACGAGGAGACGGTGAAATGGGAATAGAAATCCATCAGTTATCAGGAGATGACAGATAGAAGGGAATCGTAGATGGACGTAAACCAACGAGTCGACGGTTCACCTCAAGACACAGAAGATTAACAGTGTTGTGTTTCTTTTGTGAACAGTGTTTAAATTCATTTTAAAAAAATCCATATTGCAAAATTTTTTTTTTATTTTCCATTGTAATTCAATTAATTTTCTTTGCAAATGAGAAATACGAGGATGGTAAATCTACCCCAAGGTTTTCATTGGTTTTGCTTTGTGAGGCTTGGCCGAATGGCTAGATTATCCGTTTGAGACATCCCAAGGCGAGTGACAGAAGCTTTGAGTGATGATGAAAAAGGTTTCTGATCACATCTCATGCCATCCTCGACAAATGAATAAAAGCAAGCATGTAAGCTATGCATATATGCTGCATCAGGAATTCAGCACAGGCTTTGTCAGCAGTATATGCACCCAAATCAATAATTTACATTTAGATAGTCATTCACTAATACCAAAATATCATAAGAAATACAGTGGACATTAATACTCTAGTGGACATTAATACAGCGTCATAAACAATCACCGATATAGTGTTGTGTGAACGCTCGTGTTTGTTTTTGCCCAAAAACGTTCGTCCACAAGACGGGCATATATGATGTATCACGCAGCGTAACTTGCTGTGACAGTGCGAGAGAGAGACAAAGATATTGTTTATTACTCTGTGGCGGTCAGCGCTCACATAATTATTCTTAGGATATAGAGTTCTTTTGTTCTTGTTAAGAGTAATTTTTTTAGGGGAGGAGAGCCATGCTTGTGATGTAAAAAATCGACGCCATTGCGAGTTTTTGATTCACATTGTAAAATATAAGTGCATATGGAAGGAAATCAGTTCATAGAACAATAAAATATTGTTCATTTCAAGAAGGTACGTCTTATTATACACCCAGCGATGTACTGCTATTGTGATTTACTAATAAACACCAGTTGAGAACAGTTCCGACGGGAGCGTTCAGTTCTAGTGAAATAGTTCGATGTTTTCTTCGGAAAAGAAGTCACTTCATGGATCATTCAAATCCACAATAGTAACTGGAGATTTCTCAGAACTGAAAGCAATCTGATTGCTATGCAACAGAGCCCCGAAGAATATTTCTCCGTATTTTGGTTACCACTTTCAGCTCAACACGGTATCTGCAGCATCTGGAGCAGATTTCTACAACAGCGGAAGCGTGTAATCGCCATCAGTTTCACACACCGCTCTGTGTACGCTGTATGTATTTACCCACAACAGTGAACATACAGTTACTCACACAAATAGAAAGACATTACTAGGTGGTGTGGGGAAACATTTCAGTATAATGGCCCTGCAGAGCTAAACAGTAATTAGCCTAGTAAGAAAAGGAGTCGTTATAATATCTAGATTGTAATTTGTGTTCTTTCCATAATCGATAAGTCATACACGTCATAATACATCTCGTCAGTAGCAACAAAACTTCAATAGTACTGTCCTCTCAGAAATCCTTTCGTGACAAAATAAATCTCTCTTGATAGTATCAATGTGGCTTTACCTTCGAACAAAGTGTGCACAAAAAGAACTTCCATGTATCTACTGCAGCTGTGGATTGCTTCGTTTATGGAGTGTATATTCCTTACCTTATACTGTTCCACAAATAGCTGCAAAAATGCTTCCTCATTAAATCATATATAACGCCTCGTGTGTCTTCAGCAACAACTTATTTCATTAAACTTAAAAGTGTCCTACAAATCATAACCCACTTCATATAAAATACCATAATTGCTCCATAATAAACCGTAATTGCTCTATTATAAACGATAATAACATCATAAGCCTCACATGGCAGTCCTAAAGCTCAATTCCTCATCACATTTCTTATCCATTGTGCTGGCATAAGCTGTCGCCAGTGCACTGGTAAGCAAAGAGGCTGCAAGAAGATCGATAATAGGCGCTGAATCAAGAATACCTATCAGGAGAGGGGCCAAAGACAGACTCGCAAGCAATGTGCTGCCAACGCACTCTGCACTCTCGGTTGCCAGTATTTAGATCGCCGCCGCAGACCGGATGGCCCACCGAGTCAGTCACAGACAGTCATGCAGATGGTCACAGAGTCGCAGTCGCAGTCAGCTCGGCTGCCAGCTCAGTCACTATTCTAGTTCGTGGCCGTCAGTACATTGTGATCAATGTAGTGTATGTAGTGGAACGTGTACTTCACCTGTAGTGAGGCTAATGTGGACTATTACGGAAGAGCTAGTACTACAACAACTTGCTTAAAGATGAGTAGCCTTTTTTTCTTATGAATGAAGAAACTTGTTAATACATGCGTGCAATTTGTGTTGTAGAGAAGGTATACCACCACAAAACAACATCCTCTGTCATTATTTCCCCTGGTACAATACTCTACAGTGTCAACGACGACACAAAATCCTTATCACGCAGTACTCTGTAGATTCATGATGTATATGTATACAGCTCTGAAATTATCGCTCTTTAAGATACTTCCAAAACAGCAGGGCAGGCATAAGTCAGAAATGTTTCTAGTTAAAGTACCATTCATTAGCAATGCCTTTCTCAATTCTGAATCACTCACACAAAATATCATATCCAAAATAAAGTCAGCAGTTATATGTACCTCTAAAATTCGTGATCATGACCTACTTCACAAAATCTATCCACAGGAAAATATCATCTCATGCATTTCCCTCAAAAATAACACAGTATTCTGTCTGGTAAAGGTAAAGCAAGAACCCAGAAGTTACCACAAGTCCCAAGAAACTTCATTACACATGCAAACTGTCTTACTGAAAAAAAACACAAGTAATTAGCGCAGAACATCAAACCAACTCTACTCTGCTATACCAAAATCTCAAAAGTTCCAAACTCTTGAAATAAGATAATAGTTTTTATTTCACTCAGATACCTCACTAGTAAATTCAGAATAATACCAGCTGAATACAAATTGTTCGTAGAAGACTTACCATTCCATATTGACACAGCGCAAATATAAATGCAAAGAAATCGTCTACTTCCACTGTATTATCTTCTTGTCAGATTATGCTTAGCAAATTCAAAGTACTTTTCCTCAGACAACACAAATTATAGATAGCCACTATTTTATTAATTCCCTATTAAGAAGATTGACATTAAAAGATACATTAACAGATATTCAGATTAGTTGAAGAGTATGAAACAGTGCCAAAAGCTAAAGTAATAAAATCCATTGCAACAGTTAGGGCATCTATGCTCGTAGCTGCATATGTTTACTACAGAATAGTAAACCCCCTACAGTATTATTCTTTTTATATTCTAATGTTTGGTACATGATGAATACCTCGTGATTTATGAGTGCGTATGATTTCAAGTTCCACAGTATCTGCATGTGTGATTCTCCGCATGTGAAAAGGACCTTCAAACACCAGGAAAAACTTGCCACTTAAAGACTTTCCTCTATGAGATAAACGACCCGATTTAAGTAACACTTTCTGACCTACCTGTAAATTTTTGACGGTCACTTGTGGATTCTGTAGCTTTTTCTTTTCTCTGCGGCTTTCTCGATGTCTTCAAATGCTAAATTAATTATTTCACGGTGTCTTCAACGCCGTTGTGTGAGGAAGGCTATTAATTGTTTTATACTATCTGGTGGTGGTTTATTCTTTAATAAATGGAGTGGAGGCAAAGTTGTAGAATCATTTGATAGTTCTTTAATGATGTTTTGAAAATCCGACAACTACAAATCCCAGTTTCTGTGTTGACGACAGCAAAACAATCTGCAATGCTTACCTAATTCTTTCATAATACGTTCAGAAGGGTTACAAGAAGGTATAAAATGTGATATAAATATTAGTTTAATTTTTCTACATCTCAAAGTTTTTAGCCATGTATTATAACGAAATTGTGGGCCATTATCAGAAATTATTTTCTCAACATGCCCTACTTGTTTCAGAAAACTCTTTACGAATGCTATATAAATAGAGTTTGCAGTTGCTTTTCGTAAAGGTAGGAATGACACAAATTTAGAGGTAAGTTCAACAGCTACAAAAACAAGTGAATGACCATGTTTAGCTGTCGTAACTGGACCAAAAATGTCAACAGCGGATAATTCTCTTAGTTTCACGGTAATGATCTGCAATAGAGGTGTTCTGTGGTTTTACCTTTTGGCACAGCCTGCATTTTGCTTAGACTGTTCGAATTCGCTTTTCCGTGTTGTTGAAGTAACATGATCCGGTAATTTCGGAAAACATTTCTTAGGACCAAAGCGTGAGTAAATGAGATGTGTGTACCACATGAGTTTATTGATGAGTTTTTCTGGGATGCACAGAACAAAAACAGCACTGTCAGGACGTCTACGTCTGAATAAGATGTTGTTACCCACAAGATAAAACTGTCTTATCGCAGTATTTGAATTGTTTTCCCATTTCTATTTTATGTATTTCCAAACAGAATCTTTCTTCTGTTCATGAGCAATATCACACAATGAAGATGAAATAAAGTTTTCAGAGACTACTTTTTGCATATATAACAAACTAAAATTATTGTACATGAATCTGCCTCATTACTGTGGACTAAACCAACAGGTCCACGGGAAAGTGCATCAGTAATAATGAGTTTAGAACCTGGATTGTAAATCACAGTGAACTGAATTCCTGAAGGGACAAAGCCCAACGTCTTAAACGCTCATGATTTAGTTTAGCCGCCATAAGGAACTGAAGTGCCCGATGATCGGAATATACCTTAGTGTGTATAATTGTAGAAAGTAACGAAATTTATCGAATGCACAAATTATCGTTGAAGCTTGGAGCTCGGTGACAGAATAGTTAACGTTCGGCTTTGGTTAAGAATGAGCTGGCAAAATACACTTTTCTGTGTAAGAATTCCATTTTCTACAACTTCTTGAAACAACTATACGCCAAGGCCAGATTTTGAGCTATCCGTAGAAAGGCAAAAATTAAGAGATAAATCAGGGTCTGATAATATGGGTGCATTAAGCAGTGCAGTTTCCACATCATCTGATTCGGTATGGGTGATATCATCCCAGTCCGAAACTGTATTCTTGCTTGTGTGTTGACACCGTCTAGGTGTAGACAAGCTCTGTAAACTGATGAAGCGTCGATAAAAATTCCGAAGGCCTAAGAATCCTCTAAGTTGTCGTTTGTTTGCAGGTACAGGCATTTCTACAATTGCTTTCAGTTTTCCTGAATCGGGTAAGACAGCCTTCGTAGAGACAATGTGGCCAAGAAATTTAATTTGCGTTATGATTGTCATTTGACCTTCTTTAAAATGATGCATAGACTGAAATTCTTCGTTATCGGCAAACGGAATCGGCCAAGTGTCGGCTGACCTTTTGTCTGAATCATTGTTCCTTTGCATCACTCCCTTGTATAATTCTTAGACTCGTCTTGCATCTGTCGTCAACAGATTTTGCGTCTTTAAAACTTCAGTGTTACCTGTAATGAGTCAAAATTTTGTGCTGATTCCTCTATTTGCAATTCTTGTTGTGACGCTTTTGTCTCAACTGAGAAATGTCAATAGACTGTACATGGTCAAGTCTGGACCCAAGATTATAAATATCAGACTTGAGTTTTTCGCGTACCTGAATTTTCAACCGTTCTGACATTTCCTCGAATTTAAGATTTAAATTGTCATTAATCTCATCCTTAGACTCTTTGATCTCTCCACGAAGTTCGGCAACGAATTTTTTAATAGTTCTGCTAGTATTAATTGTGTAACATTATTTCTGAGAGAGGGGAAGACAAAATTAGTGTTCTGTAGAAGTAGAAGCAACACCTGCATCTCTCATAACAAAATCGGATTGTGTCACGATATTTTGCCTTTCCGAAATGCGTGTAGTTCCCTACAGTTCATAAAGCATGATTGCCAAATAATAGCCTATACTCTGAACATTCACAGTATTGTGCGAAAGTTCCCTAACTTCACTATACTCACAAGAATTTTCTACACTATGTCTGAAATTTTCCGAAATTCGTTTGGAGCTGTTTCTACAGTCTTGTCCATTCTTGCCTGTGCTCTAGTTTTCGTTGTCATTGTACCAATATAGAAAATGATACGAAAATGAAAAACAAATATCTTAGCTCAAAACTGTTCACCTCACTGTAACGAAATAAATAAACAAATTCTGAACCAGAAAATTGCAGAAATACAAATTTTTAGCGGTGGCGTAGACACGCGAGATACTCAGTGGAGCGTTGACACGGCGCGGTGACTCGACGACGGTAACAAAAAAAAAAAAAAAAAAAAAAAAATGGTGCAAATGGCTCTGGGCACTATGGGACGTAACTGCTGAGGTCATCAGTCCCCTAGAACTTAGAACTACTTAAACGTAACTAACCTAAGGACATCACACACATCGATGCCCGAGGCAGGATTCGAACCTGCGACCGTAGTGGTATCGCAGTTCCAGACTGTAGCGCCTAGAACCGCACGGCCACACCGGGCGGCGACGACGGTAACACAGAAGCCGCACGACGCCCGCTTTGGTTGTTGTGCGGAGCAAGGCGGTGACGCATTTTTCGGTAGGACACGGCGTCCCAGCGGCGTGGCAATGGCGCTACCCAGAATCGAAGTCTGGACCGACGGTTGGAGAACAGTGATGGGCAGCTGGCGCGGTTCTAGCGCTCGGGCTGGGCAGTCTGGCGGAGGTCCGTAGGTCGCGGCCCGGCGGCGGCAGATTTACCACGATGACTTCAAGCCTGCTTCAGTAGATACGTATTCCGCCCCCGGTAGCTGAGTGGTCAGCGTGACAGAATGTCAGTCCTAAGGACCTGGGTTCGATTCCTGGCTGGGTCGGAGATTTTCTCCGCTCAGGGACTGGGTGTTGTGTTGTCCTAATCATCATCATTTCATCCCCATCGACGCGCAAGTCGCTGAAGTGGTGTCAAATCGAAAGATTTGCACCAGCGAACGGTCTACCCGACGGGAGGCCCTAGTCACACGACATTATTGTTTAGTAGATACGTAGCGACGACTATCACACAGAAGGCGCCGTGCGTAGTCTTCCCATGCAAAAAAAAAAAAGAAATGTACTCGGGTGGGGCACCGTTTAATGGCTGTTTTTGAACGCTAATTTCGCGGAAGGACTGCGTTTGTGGGCCACTGTGAACCACCTGGAACGGGGCAATGGCGAAATAGGCCGTGCGCATCGACGACGCGGAGGTCAGTCTAGCTAGAGTGGCTTCTCGAGGACTGGCCCCAGGCGGTGACACCCGGGACCGTATCACGGAAATGTTGCTGCCGCTGAGGGGTGCTGATCGAGCATGGACGACAGCCGGCTGCAGCCGATGTCCGTGGCTTGTTCTGAGCTCTGACTTCTGTTTCAAGTTCCCCTTTAGCTTTGTCCATTACAACTCATTCTTCTCAATAATCACATCTAAGGCGGATTTCCAGAACTTGCTGCGATTGTCGCCACAGTCACGGTTTATTAGTGGTTCCTTGGTTCGTATGTGCATTACATAATATTCTTCTCGGGTGTGCTGCCGGATCAAGCGTCTTCATGACACAATATTTCCGCGGTCCAACTGGCCGCCATCTTCAGGTGAGAGTGCTGGTACACGATCTCGCCGGAACTGACTTCTCAACGCAAGCGGCGGCCCCTATATAGGCCGCAGAAGGCCCACAACGCGTGCGCGAGAAGGTGCCGTAACTGCCCTCAAGCGCAAGTAAACATACCGCGCCGCCAGTGGTGGAAACAGGCAAAATCAAGATACCGCTATCAAAAATTAAAAATATAAAAATTTTATTCCGACGATCGAAACACAGACCGTTGTTTTTTAATGCCTGATAACACCGGGTTCCAAGTCTTACTTAAAAGATAACCCTTGTCTCTATTAATAAGATTATCAGCTAAACGAATCTTTATGGATTCTTTTAAAATTCTCCCAATAGCGAGATGCAGGGGTAATCATTTGTGTCTCGTCATATAGCATTCTGTGTCCCTCGCTGAGACAGTGCTCCGCCACTGCAGATTTCTCAGGTTGAAGCAAATGGTGGAGCTTGTGAAGAAGTTTGATAAACTTCGTAAAAAGAAAGGCAAGTTGCTGAGTGCCTTCGCCTTTTTGCTGAGATGCCGCGATGGGAGAGTAATACCTAAGTTTGCTAGATTTGTGCATTTTATTGATACGAAAACGGCCAACAACATCAAGAAGCGTGCCAATATTGACTTTGTCAAGGAGCGCATTCGCTTCGCACGAAGACAACTGGATCTCATATCCAAGGATTTACTTTTCTTGCACTTGGAGTTATCGTCGCTGCTGTCGGATGCATCCTGGGCACTAACAGATAGGACGCATAGGAGCGCCGTCAGGAAACAGTCTTCAAAGTTTCAACGGCTTTGTTCTCAACCCATGATATCTGATGACGACGCCCGTCGGCGGACAGTGATTAACCTCACGAGTAAAGAACTGGACGACGCCACGCTGTCAGTGTTGGAGAAAGGCCTGAATTTTGCCCCTACATCGAGGAATGTACCTTACACCGAATTCATCTGCGCATTCGAACAAGCGGTGTCCAGCTTTTCGGAGGACCAGGCTGAAGAGATTAGGCAAGAGGTCTCACATACATTGCGGCGGAGTAACATCTCCTCTCTCGAAAGGGCAGCAGTCCGGTCCATTAGAGAAGACGAAGTTCTGGTAATTCTACCTGCAGACAAAGGCAACGCAACGGTTCTTCTGTCACGTGATGACTATCTGGGGAAGATGGATCTCTTACTTGAGGACTCAGCATACAAAACATTGCAGGACGACCCAACTGAACGGATAAAATAAAGAAATAAAAATAAATAAAGAAAATCAACACTGTAACACTGGAATTTGCTTAATTTTTTAGCTCTTCCAGGAGCTCCTCGACAGAATAGAAGGAGTGAGCCATGAGGAAACTCTTCAGTTTAGACTTAAAAGAGTTTGGACTACTGCTAAGATTTTTGAGTTCTTGTGGTAGCTTATTGAAAATGGATGCACCAGAATACAGCACTCCTTTCTGCACAAGAGTCAATGAAGTGCATTCCACATGCAGATTGGATTTCTGCCTAGTATTAACTGAGAGAAAGCTGCTAACTCTTGGGAATAGGCTAATATTGCTAACAACAAACGACATTAAAGAAAATATATAGTGTGAGGGCAATGTCAGAATTCCCAGACTATTGAATAGGGGTCGACAAGAGGTTCTCGAAATTACACCACATATAGCTCGAACAGCCTGTTTTTGAGCCGAAAATACCCTTTTTGAATCAGAAGAATTACCCCAAAAATAATACCATACGACATAAGCGTATGAAAATATGCGAAGTAGACTACTTTTCGTGTTGAAGTGTCACTTATTTCAGATACTGTTCTAATGGTAAATAAAGCAGCATTTAGTTTCTGAACAAGATCCTGGACATGGGCTTTCCACAACAGCTTACTATCTATCCGAACGCCTAGGAACTTGAACTGTTCCGTCTCGCTTATAATATGCCCATTCTGTCTGATCAAAATATCGGTTCTTGTTGAATTGTGAGTTAGAAACTGTAAAAACTGAGTCTTACTGTGATTTAGCATAAAATTATTTTCCACAAGCCACGAACTTATCTCATGAACTACATTATTTGATACTGTTTCAATATTACACACAAGATCCTTCACTATCAAACTGGTGTCATCAGCAAACAGAAATATTTTTGAATCACCTGTAATACTAGAAGGCATATCATTTATATAAATAAGAAACAGCAGTGGCCCCAGCACCGACCCTTGGGGAACGCCCCACTTAACAGTGCCCCATTGGGACTGAACATCACTACCACTCTCAATATTGCGGAGAATTACCTTCTGCTTTCTGTTCTTAAAGTAAGAGGCGAACCAATTGTAAGCTACTCCCATTACTCCATAATGGTCCAACTTCTGCAGTAATATTTTGTGGTCAACACAGTCAAAAGCCTTCGTTAAATCAAAGAAAACACCTAGCGTTCGCAACCTTTTATTTAATCCGTCCAAAACCTCACAGAGAAAAGAGAATATACCATTTTCAGTTGTTAAACCATTTCTAAAACCAAACTGAACATTTGACAGCAAATTATGTGAATTTAAATGCTCCAGTCACCTTGTATATAGAACCTTCTCGATAACTTTAGCAAACACCGATGGCATAGAAATAGGTCTAAAATTGTCAACATTATCAATGTCTCCCTTTTTATAAAGTGGCTTCACTACCGAGTACTTTAATCGGTCAGGAAACCGACCACTCCTAAAGGAAAAGTTACAGATATGGCTAAGTACTGGGCGAATATACATAGAACAATACTTCAGTATTCTGCTAGATACCCCGTCGTATCCATGAGAGTTCTTGGTCTTTAGTGATTTAATTATTAACTCAATCTCCCTCTTGTCAGTATCATGGAGGAGCATTTCAGGTAATAGTCTTGGAACACTTTTTTCTAAGAGTGCTATAGGATTCCCTGTTGGGGCTAGGTTTCTATTTAGTTCATCTGCTGTATTCAGAAAGTGATTATTAAATACTGTACATATATGCGACTTATCAGTAACACGGACATTCCCACTACGCACTGATTCTATATCCTCGACCTGTCTCTGCAGACCAGCCACTTCCTTTACGACTGACCATATGGTTTTAATTTTATCCTGAGACTCAGCTATTCTATCTGCATACCACATACTTTTGCCTTCCTAATAACATTTTTAAGCACCTTACAATACTGTTTGTAATAGTCTGCTGCATTTAGATTTTGACTGTTTCTAACGTTTTGATATAATTGCCACTTTGTTCTACAAGATATTCTTATCCCTCTAGTCAGCCACCCAGGCTGCCTGTTTGTGCTAGTACCCAGTTTTGAACGTTCTAACGGAAAGCAACTTTCAAAGAGCACAAGAAAAGTCTTGAGAAAAGCATTCTATTTGTCGTCTACTGTATCAGCGCTATAAACATCTTGCCACTCTTGTTCCTTGATAAGGTTTACAAAGGTCTCTACAACAACTGGATCAGCTTTCGTAAACAGCTGATGACTATACAGGGTGTTACAAAAAGGTACGGCCAAACTTTCAGGAAACATTCCTCACATACAAAGAAAGAAAATATGTTATGTGGACATGTGTCTGGAAACGCTTACTTTCCACGTTAGAGCTCATTTTATTACTTCTCTTCAAATCACAGTGATCATGGAATGGAAACACACAGCAACAGAACGTACCAGCGTGACTTCAAACACTTTGTTACAGGAAATGTTCAAAATGTCCTCCGTTAGCGAAGATGCATGCATCCACCCTCCGTCGCATGGAATCCCTGATGCGCTGATGCAGCCCTGCAGAATGGCGTATTGTATCACAGCCGTCCGCAATACGAGCACGAATAGTCTCTGCATTTGGTACCGGGGTTGCGTAGACAAGAGCTTTCAAATGCTCCCGTAAATGAAAGCCGCTACCCGTGGTCTAGGGGTAGCGTCTTTGATTCATAATCAAAACGTCATCGGTCCCGGGTTCAATCCCCGCCACTGCCTAAACTTTGATAAATAATCAGCACTGGCGGCCGAAGACTTCCGGCAGAAGAAGTCAGCCTCAATCTGCCAACGGCCTTGTCAAAGAGGGCGGAGGAGCGGATAGATGTTCAGGGCACTCTCTTGTCCTAGAGGTGGGAAATTGCCCCTAAAGGTGGAAAAATCAGCAATGATCAACGACATGAGGATGCAGAAGGCAATGGAAACCACTGCATTAAAGACACGTAACGTGTATCCACAGGACATGTGGCGTGTAATTGAAGAAGTGTCATGATGATCTCTCCATTGGCAAAAGATTCCGGAATAGTCCCCCATTCGGATCTCCGGGATGGGACTGCCAAGGGGGAGGTTACCATGAGAAAAAGATTAAATAATCAACGAAAGGATAACGTTCTACGAGTCGGGGCGTGGAATGTCAGAAGCTTGAACGTGGTAGGGAAACTAGAAAATCTGAAAGGGGAAATGCAAAGGCTCAATTTAGATATAGTAGGGGTCAGTGAAGTGAAGTGGAAGGAAGACAAGGATTTCTGATCAGATGAGTATCGGGTAATATCAACAGCAGCAGAAAATGGTATAACAGGTGTAGGATTCGTTATGAATAGGAAGGTAGGGCAGAGGGTGTGTTACTGTGAACAGTTCAATGAACGGGTTCTTCTCATCAGAATCGACAGCAGAGCGTAGTTCAGGTATACATGCCGACGTCGCAAGCTGAAGATGAACAGATAGAGAAAGTGTCTGAGGATATTGAAAGGGTAATGCAGTATGTAAAGGGGGACGAAAATCTAATAGTCATGGGCGACTGCAATGCGGTTGTAGGGGAAGGAGTAGAAGAAATGGTTAGAGGAGAATATGGGCTTGGGACAAGGAATGAAAGAGGAGAAAGACTAATTGAGTTCTGTAACAAGTTTCAGCTAGTAATAGCGAATACCCTGTTCAAGAATCACAAGAGGAGGAGGTATACTTGGAAAAGGCCGGGAGATACGGGAAGATTTCAATTAGATTACATCATGGTCAGACACAGATTCCGAAATCAGATACTGTATTGTAAGGCGTACCCAGGAGCAGATATAGACTCAGATCACAATATAGTAGTGATGAAGAGTAGGCTGAAGTTCAAGACATTAGTCAGAAAGAATCAATACGCAAAGAAGTGGAATACGGAAGTACTAAGGAATGACGAGATACGTTTGAAGTTCTCTAACGCTATTGATACAGCTATAAGGAATAGCGCAGTAGGCAGTACAGTTGAAGGGGAATGGACATCTCTAAAAAGGGCCATCACAGAAGTTGGGAAGGAAAATATAGGTACAAAGAAGGTAGCTGCGAAGAAACCATGGGTGACAGAAGAAATACTTCAGTTGATTGATGAAAGGAGGAAGTACAAACATTTTCCGGGAAAATCAGGTATACAGAAATACAAGTCGCTGAGGAATGAAATAAATAGGAAGTGCAGGGAAGCTAAGACGAAATGGCTGTGGGAAAAATGTGAAGACATCGTAAAAGATATGATTGTCGGAAGGATAGGCTCAGCATACAGGAAAGTCAAAACAACCTTTGGTGACATTAAAAGCAACGGTGGTAACATTAAGAGTGCAACGGGAATTCCACTGTTAAATGCAGAGGAGAGAGCAAATAGGTGGAAGCCTCTATTAGGGTGAAGATTTGTCTGATGTGATAGAAGAAGAAACAGGAGTCGATTTAGAAGAGATAGGGGATCCAGTATTAGAATCGGAATTTAAAAGAGCTTTGGAGGACTTACGGTCAAATAAGGCAGAAGGGATAGATAACATTCCAACAGAATTTCTAAAATGATTGGGGGAAGTGGCAACAAAACGACTATTCACGTTGGTGTGTAGAATATATGAGTCTGGCGACATACCATCTGACTTTCGGAAAAGCATGATCCACACAATTCCGAAGACGGCAAGAGCTGACAAGTGCGAGAATTATCACACAATCAGCTTAACCGCTCATGCAACGAAGCTGCTTACAAGAATAATATACAGAAGAATGGAAAAGAAAATTGAGAATGCGCTTGGTGACGATCAGTTTGGCTTTAGGAAAAGTAAAGGGACGAGAGAGGCAATTCTGACGTTACGGCTAATAATGGAAGCAAGGCTAAAGAAAAATCAAGACACTATCACAGGATTTGTCGACCTGGAAAAAGCGTTCGACAATATAAAATGATGCAAGCTGTTCGAGATTCTGAAAAAAGTAGGGGTAAGCTATAGGGAGAGACGGGTCATATACAATATGTACAAAAACCAAGAGGGAATAATAAGAGTGGATGATCAAGAACGAAGTGCTCGTATTAAGAAGGGTGTAAGACAAGGCTGTAGCCTTTCGCCCCTACTCTTCAATTTGTACATCGAGGAAGCAATGATGGAAATAAAAGAAAGGTTCAGGAGTGGAATTAAAATACAAGGTGAAAGGATATCAATGAGACGATTCGCTGATGACATTGCTATCCTGAGTGAAAGTGAAGAAGAATTAAATGATCTGCTGAACGGAATGAACAGTCTAATGAGTACACAGTATGGTTTGAGAGTAAATCGGAGAAAGACGAAGGTAATGAGAAGTAGTAGAAATGAGAACAGCGAGAAACTTAATATCAGGATTGATGGTCACGAAGTCAATGAAGTTAAGGAATTCTGCTACCTAGGCAGTAAAATAACCAATGACGGACGGAGCAAGGAGGACCTCAAAAGCAGACTCGCTATGGCAAAAAAGGCATTTCTGGCCAAGAGAAGTCTACTAATATCAAATACCGGCCTTAATTTGAGGAAGAAATTTCTGAGGATGTACGTCTGGAGTACAGCATTGTATGGTAGTGAAACATGGACTGTGGGAAAACCGAGACAGAAGAGAATCGAAGCATTTGAGATGTGGTGCTATAGACGAATGTTGAAAATTAGGTGGACTGATAAGGTAAGGAATGAAGAGGTTCTACGCAGAATCGGAGAGGAAAGGAATATGTGGAAAACACTGATAAGGAAAAGGGACAGGATGATAGGACATCTCCTAAGACATGAGGGAATGACTTCCATGGTAATAGAGGGAGCTGTAGAGGGCAAAAACTGTAGAGGAAGACAGAGATTGGAATACGTCAAGCAAATAATTGAGGACGTAGGTTGCAAGTGCTACTCTGAGATGAAGAGGTTAGCACAGGAAAGGAATTCGTGGCGGGCCGTTCAAACCAGTCAGTAGACTGATGACAAAAAAAAAAGAAATGAAAGTCAAGAGGGTTGAGGTCAGGAGAGCGTGGAGGCCACGGAATTGGTCCGCCTGTACCAATCCATCGGTCACCGAATCTGTTGTTGAGAAGCGTACGAGCACGTCGACTGAAATATGCAGGAGCTCCATCGTGGATGAACCACATGTTGTGTCCCTACTTGTAAAGGCACATGTTCTAGCAGCACAGGTAGAGTATCCCGTATTAAATCACAATAACGTGCTCCATTGAGCGTAGGTGGAAGAACATGGGGCCCAATCGAGACATCACCAACAATGCCTGCCCAAACGTTCACAGAAAATCTGTGTTGATGACGTGATTGCACAATTGCGTGCGGATTCTCGTCAGCCCACACATGTTGATTGTGAAAATTTACAATTTGATCACGATGGAATGAAGCCTCATCCGTAAAGAGAACATTTGCACTGAAATGAGGATTGACACATTGTTGGATGAACCATTCGCAGAAGTGTACCCGTGGAGGTCAATCAGCTGCTGATAGTGCCTGCACACGCTGTACATGGTACAGAAACAACTGATTCTCCCGTAGCACTCTCCATACAGTGACGTGGTCAACGTTACCTTGTACAGCAGCAACTTCTCTGACGCTGACATTAGGGTTATCGTCAACTGCACGAAGAATTGCCTCGTCCATTGCAGGTGTCCTCGTCGTTCTAGGTCTTTCCCAGTCATAGGCTGGAATGTTCCGTACTCCCTAAGAGGCCGATCAATTGCTTCGAACGTCTTCCCGTCGGGACACCTTCGTTCTGGAAATCTGTCTCGATACAAACGTACCGCGCCACGGCTATTGCCCCGTGCTAATCCATACATGAAATGGGCATCTGCCAACTCCGCATTTGTAAACATTGCACTGACTGCAAAACCACGTTCGTGATGAACACTAACCTGTTGATGCTACGTACTGATGTGCTCGATGCTAGTACTGTAGAGCAATGAGTCTCATGTCAACACAAGCACCGAAGTCAACATTACCTTCCTTCCATTGGGCCAACTGGCGGTGAATCGAGGAAGTACGGTACATACTGACGAAACTAAAATGAGCTCTAACATGGAAATTGAGCGTTTCCGGACGCATGTCCACATAACATCGTTTCTTTCTTTGTGTGTCAAGAATGTTTCCTGAAAGTTTGGCCGTACCTTTTTGTAACACCCTGTATTTAACACGTGTCGCAGCACAAAAATCTTTTAGAGTTAAAATTTGTGCATCATGATCTGAAAGGCCATTCACCTTTTTGCTAACAGAATACCCTTCTAGTAATGAGGAATGAACAAAAATGTTGTCTATGGTTGTTCTACTGTTCCCTTGCACTCTCGTTGGAAAGAATACGGTTTGCATAAGATTATATGAATTAAGGTCTACCAGCATCCTCTTCCTTGCACAATCACTTATACAATTAATATTGAAGTTACCCCATATAACTAGAGTTTTGTATTGCCTATAAAGTGAACCAAGAACCTCCTCTAGCTTTAGCAAAAATGTTGTGAAATCGGAGTCTGTGGATCTATAAATAACAACAGTTAGAAGTTTAGCTCCGTTAAATTTAACCACACCTGCACAACATTCAAACACCTTTTCAGTGCAGTACTTTGAAACATCAATTGACTCAAATGGGATGCCGTTTTTCACATACATGGCTACTCCCCCACACCGCAAAGAGCTCCTCGAAAAGCTGCCAGCCAACCTGTATCCTGGTAAAGGGAGCCTCTGAATTATCTCCTTATTTAAGAAGTGTTCAGATATACCAATAATTTCCGAGTCAACATCTATAAGCAGTTCACTAACTTTATCTCTATTACCTTGTATATTTTGATGAACTGTACTCATTCCCTCATTACTCGGATACCTAAGCTTTGTCTAAAGTGGTTCCTTTGTTAGAGAGACTTCCCTTAAGCACGAATACCTATCAGCTGACCGATTTTAAAAAGGTGCAGCTCTAACGCCCACTACCCACTAACAGCCACCTATGCTGTCACCTATAAGCTTTGCCAACCTCCCCTTCCCATACCTGTTGAGGTGCAGGCCATGTCTAGTGAAACCCGTCCTGCTGATAGACTCTACCGACACCACTGAAATGTGACCCGTGCTTTCTGTCATCAGCGCACCCCCAAGTCTCATGTTATTACGCCTGACGGCTGTATTAAGATGAGGCCGATCGAGACGCTGAAACAGTTCCACGAAATGCACATTCGTGTTGCCAGTCTGAGTGGCTATCTTTTCCAGGTCACCATCTATGTCATACTCCTCATCCCTATCAATACTATTACCAGCCCCACCCACAATCACTACCTGATCCTCTTTAGTAAAATCCCTACATAACCCCCCTATGTTAACGGTCACCTGAGACAATCCTGCATTAGGCTTCACAATGCTGGTGAACTGGTACTCACTCCCCAGCACTTCCTGCAACTGCTGGCCTACACCTCTGCCATGAGAACTACCTAACAGCAGAACCTTCCTCTTCCTCTTCGACTTTGCAACTGTTCTAGCCACCGTAACTACTGAGGTTTGCTGCATACTTCCTACATCTACAGCTACTAGAGATTCCTCTCCACTATGACAGTTGGTCATATCTATTGTAAACACCAACAGTAAAACTATCTGAAAATCTTCTTCTCCTAGCAGATCTCTTGCCAACAGCCAGCTCCCATTCCCCAACCCCCTTCTCCCTCCTCATCTTATCTAGCTCCTCCTGTGCGTTTTTCAACTGCAACTGAAGGGCACAGATCTAACGCTCCTGCTCCTCTATCAACTTACTCTTGCTACATAACCTGCAGTTCCAGGAGAGGATCTCACCAGAATGCCCACTGGCTTCCCCACTGCAGTCCCCCCAGTGAAAATACTTCGAACAAGTCTCACACCGCAAACCGCTACTCATGAACCTACGGCAAAGCCCACACTTCTCACTCATGGTGAAATTTTACTTTTACTAAGTTCCGCTACTACAATAAGAATATGTTAAAAAACTGACTACAATAATCACAAACTTACTCTACAAGGGAAGTAACTACTATTATTAACAGTATTAATAAACAACAAATGTGAATATAACAAAAGACTAATACAGAAAGAGAATCAAACGTCTAATGACACAGTAACGAAGCTGAAAACAGTTCCCAAAAGGTTCTTCTGAAATTATTTCACCAGAAAACACAAAAAACTCCGGTTGAAGACTAATAAAGTTCCTAAATAAACCACTATACACAAACAATTAATTAGTACTTAGCTTTCGATGCGCCGCTACAGCTGCAACTGGTCAGCGCGGAATGTAAACACAGGTAAGAGGTTACGTTGCTCGATACGAAACACTCACAAATATCAGGTCACAACACAAGAAAGGCAGAGGTGAATGAAGAAAACACTAATAAGTCACTTATATAGTAAATATTCTGTCGAGGAGCTCCTGGAAGAGCTAAAAAATTAAGCAAATTCCAGTGTTACATTGAGGATTTTCTTTATTTAAACTTAAGACTTGTCACCTGAATATGTTTCTTTATATTTTATTTTATCTGTTTCTAATATCGTGTTATAATTTCATATACTGACTCGTTCCATGACCATGGAGACTTCTCCTTAATTTGGCCGCACGGAACAATAAATAAATAAAAAAAAGAAGAAGTCGCTTTCACTGCTGAAGAAGAGTTCTTTACCCGACGACGTTCTCAAAAAACTTCGTCCTGGTGCTGCCGTGCCACCGATATTATACGGTGTACCCAAGATTCATAAGAAAGGGGTTCCGCTTCGTCCGATCTTGAGTAATTTGGGTGCTCCTACCTACAATCTAGCCAAGTATTTAGCATCTGTTCTTGGTCCTCACGTCAGTAAATGCGAACATCACGTTCCCAATTCTATGGTGTTTATTCAGAGATTGAAGTCCTTGTCTCTTAGTCCCTGGGATTTGCTTGTGAGCTTTGATGTCGTGTCGCTTTTTACCCGGGCTCCTCTGGAAGAATCCTTGCAATTAATTGGTGATAAACTGGATAAGGAAACAACCAGGCTCTGTCGCCATGTGCTAACGTCGACGTACTTTTTATTCAATGACAAATATTTTGAACAGACTGACGGAGTGGCTATGGGGAGCCCATTGTCCCCAATAGTCGCCAGTCTTTTATGTAAGATTTTGAGGAAATGGCGCTGAAGACGGCGTCCTTAAAACCAACCTGTTTCTGGAGGTACGTTGACGATATGTTTATGGTGTGGCCTCATGGGAGAGAAGTTCTTGACCACCTCCTAGATCATTTTAATTCCTTGCAACCTAGCATCAAGTTTACCATGGAGGTGGAAAGTGATGGAAGTTTCCGTTTCTGGATGTTCTGGTGTACAGAAAGGATGATGGGACACTGGGACACAGTGTTTATCGAAAGCCTACGCACACGGACCATTACCTGCATGCTTCTAGCTGTCATCCATCGTTCCAGCGTACGGGGGTACTGTGGACGTTGGCGACAAGAACTTATGCCATTTGCCGGCCGAAGTGGCCGTGCGGTTAAAGGCGCTGCAGTCTGGAACCGCAAGACTGCTACGGTCGCAGGTTCGAATCCTGCCTCGGGCATGGGTGTTTGTGATGTCCTTAGGTTAGTTAGGTTTAACTAGTTCTAAGTTCTCGGGGACTAATGACCTCAGAAGTTGAGTCCCATAGTGCTCAGAGCCATTTGAACCATTTTTGTACTTATGCCATTTCAGGTGGAGAAAGCTTGACACAAGAATTGGACCATCATAAGGTTGTGTTCAAGCAGAATGGCTATACAGATAAACAGATCCTTCGTGCTTTCCAGTTTGGACCTTCGCCTGAACCACCAGAAGATACCTGCAAATCGGTGGCTTTTCTGCCTTCTGCTGGGAGCATTTCCTCGAAGATAGGAAGAATTCTGAAAAGATTCATATCAAAAGTATTTTTCGTCCGCCAGCCAAGATTAGAGCGCTTCTTGGCTCTGTTAAGGATGACTTGGGTTTGAGGAAGCCCGGTGTGTACAAGATCCCTTGCCACTGTGGGAAGGCTTACATTGGTCAGACAATCCGGACCATTCAGGACCGACGTGTTGAGCATCAGCGGCACACACGGCTGCTTCAGCCTGAGAAATCTGCAGTGGCGGAGCACTGTCTCAGCGAGGGACACAGAATGCTATATGACGAGACACAAATGATTGCCCCTGCATCTCGTTATTGGGACTGTGTTTTAAAAGAATCCATAGAGATTGGTTTATCTGATAATCTTATTAATAGAGACAAGGGTTATCTTTTAAGTAAGACTTGGAACTCGGTGTTATCAGGCATTAAAAAACAACGGTCTGTGTTTCGATCGTCGGAATAAAATTTTTATATTTTTAATTTTTTATAGCGATATCTCGATTTTGCCTGTTTCCACCACTGGCGGAGCGGTATGTTTACTTGCGCTAGAGGGCAGTTACGGTACCTTCTCACGCACGCGTTGTGGGCCTTCTGCGGCCTATATAGGGGCCGCCGCTTGCGCTGAGAAGTCAGTTCCGGCGAGATCGTGTACCAGCACTCTCACCTGAAGATGGAGTCCAGTTGGACCGCGGAAATATTGTGTCATGAAGAGGCTATGATCCGGCTGCACACCCAAGAAGAATATTATCAATTATTACACCGGGAAAGCCTTCGTAGTCACATGTGCATTACATGTTTTATAATACAGTCCCAACATTTGACATTTTTGCCAAGATCCTGCTGCGATGGTGTGCCGTATCGTGCAATTCGACAAACTCCACAACCTCCAACTTGTTAACTGAGGAAAAGGAGTGTGCAGTTGGTATCCATGGCAGCGATTTACAACTGTGCACACAATTTGACTTACATATATTCGCCGGGCGGTGTGGCCGTGCGGTTCTGGGCGCTTCAGTCTGGAACCGCGTGACCACTAAGGTGGCAGGTTCGAATCCTGCCTCGGGCATGGATGTGTGTGATGTCCTTAGGTTAGTTAGGTTTAAGTAGTTCTAAGTTCTAGGGGACTGATGACCATAGATGTTAAGTCCCATAGTGCTCAGAGCCATTTGAATCATTTTTTTACATATATTCCTGGAAATAAATTAGAACACTCACTGAGTTTTTACTATTCATTCGAAATTTATTGTAAAAGCAATACAGTGGAGTATATAGAATGATTACTTTTACAGATCAATAACTCAAGCGGTTCGGAGGCACCAAGCATGGAACCATGCTGGAGCACCCTTATTAGTAGCAGTGTAGCCTTCAGGGCCAGCAATGCAGACACTGACTCTAGCATGCAGTTGATCATAACTGTAACGAATACTGTTGTAACGTCTCAAGTCAATACGCATTAGCATTTATCGCACTACTTTGCACTACGACTCGTAGCTCTGGAGCCGGTGGCGGTGAAAGAAACAGTCGCCTTTATCTTGGCGTTACTCATTCGCACCTGTCACTAGCCTAGCCATGGGAAGCGGTACCTGTGTCAATTCGAGCGACAGAATATTCAAGCCCCTAAGAATCTAAATAAATTAAAATGGTTCAAATGGCTCTGAGCACTATGGGACTTAACATCTATGGTCATCAGTCCCCCAGAACTTAGAACTACTTAAACCTAACTAACCTAAGGACAGCACACAACACCCAGCCATCGCGAGGAAGAGAAAATCCCTGACTCCGCCGGGAATCGAACCCGGGAACCCGGGCGTGGAAAGCGAGAACGCTACCGCACGACCACGAGATGCGTGCTCTAAATAAACTATTTTAAATATTATTCAGTTTAGTTAGATGTTAATATACTGCCCTTTGTTATTAAAAAGACTGTGTAAATATCTCAGCTTTCTAGCTGGCATACTTTCAGAGTTAATGGAAATTACCTAAAACACCCCAAACCGACACATGTAAGATTTAACTCAGGATTAATAACAGTTTGTCTTTTAGTATCATTTGGAATCATTACTGAAGTTTACTAAATAACAGAACAATTTATTTAGATTTTCATAATTAAAAAACGTTAACTATTTTCTTTTTTCGTCATACAAAATTCAGAAAAGATAATTATTTAGTTAATGTGCTGTTGTGTGAGTAAATGAGAATGAGTGAGAGTGTGTATGTGGCACATACATAAAGATTCAATATTATTTGAGGTACAGCATTACGTAATTGTGTCATGGGAAAGCTGTCTTTTCCCCACCTTGCTGAAGACGGATGTCCAGGGGTACTTGCTTTTGTAAGAAGGCAGCTAGAAGAGTCGTTTGTATAGTAATAGTTTTCTAAAGTTATTTCAAGATTAGTTTTCTTTTCATTAGTTTTGTTAAACATTTTATTAATATTTGCATGATGAAGTGACGTAAATGCACCTGTGAATAATGACTGGCGTAGGACAGCTTGTAACGCCGGAAATGCATATCGTCCTATTTCCATCTATTGTACTATAATTTTTTTCCTTATTTTGTTACCTGAAGATATGAAATTTCTGTGTCTTTATATATTGTAATTGTTACACTATTGTATTTTTACACTGGCTCTTGCCTAGGGATAACTATACTACCGAACGATTACATCGATAGGTCGTGTGGAGAACCAAAGTGTTTAGGATCTTTGGTAGTGTTAACTCTGCCGCGTGGAGCGCGGGCACAGCGGGAGTCTGGCTGGAGCAGGGCAGTGGAGCAGGTGAGTTGTGTGACGCTGCCGCGAGTTGCCGCACTTTCGGGGTTTGGCGCCATGTAATTACGCTCGATTTGATATGATAGTTTCTGACACAGTGTCGCGGATGGGAAGCATTAGCTGGCGCACATCAAGAGTCCGTTTCGCCTTGTGACCGTGTTGAGAAGAAGGGGCGCCAACATCCAGCTTCTGCAACAACGACGGCCGACAATAACTGATTGTCGCTACCTCCTCGATCGACGATTTCAAACCTTCAATCAACCAACAAGGAAGACTGAAAGCACGTAAAGTTTTAGAACTGTATGGCAGACCTCAGCTTTTCAAACCCCTTTGCATCACTAAAATACAGCAACTTAGCATGAACCTTTGTTGCTCATTGTCCCAATTGCATTACCAAGCAGGGTCCCTTCCTTTTCCGAAACGAACCGGAGTGTCGTTGAAATTCAGACGCCAGCGTTGAAGTAATATCATTCCATTTCACTGCTTTAATTTCAAAGTTCAGTTAAAGTATTCATAGCTGGCTCCAATATTTAGATTACACAAACACAAATTAAGAGTGCGAGTTTTGTTAGTACATTTTAGCTTACCTGTGACTGCAGCTCAGCTTGGTACGTACTAAATTTTACTATTGTTAATTGTTCAGAATCATTTAATTGAAGTTCAAAGTTAAATCTTTTATTTCTAAATTGCGTAGATTCGAATAGCTTTTGCAATGACTGTTGAGGTAGCCCAAGACTAACCTTATTTTATTGAATTTCGTAGTGCTTCAGAAACAAAGTTCACTATTAATTTCAATCACTAAATTAACATACAATTATACGGTTTTATTAATTCTTTTGCTAAATTAAGTCAGAGTGTTGCGAAATTTATTACTTCTGACAAACATTCAGTTCTTACACAACACGTGTCAACCTTCAGTTGCCACGCTTTTAGTGCTAATTATGTGCAATAACCCTTCTTTTTCAGTTATTGAAGTAGCTGTCCATAGGACTGGCGACCGTAATTTTCCCCAAATCTCAAATATCTGATTAACGCCAGTTAATTGTTAACGTAACGACCGCACCTTTACTTTCTTTATTAACTTTACCCCTTTTCAAAATTAATTTCCACCAGTTTCATTTGGATTTTTCCTTTCATTTAGATGTAACCCTTTCCTCCCTCTTTACCGACAAATTAACTTCCGTGACGACTGCTTTTCCCAAATTTCCATTAGGTACACGCGGTTTAATTTTTACTGTCATTAAGGTCGATAAGTGAGGAAGAGGTTACAAGCTTTAGCGCGAAAATGATCTCGAAGAATTGTTTTGATTGGCTGGTCATTTTGAACAACCAATTAGAGTTAAGCATTTGCCGCGCATTTGATGTAGCTATAGGCTCTGGAAGGAACGGCATTGGCCAGTCGCTAGTCAGCTATCGGACGTGCAGGTCATGTTGAATGTTTCCGTCTTTATTATGTGTAAAATGAAGAAATAATTGGATTCTCCTGTCCGTAATAGCAGTTGCATTTACGGACAGTTTTGTGAAGTTTGGAAGTTTTTCGATTGTTTTGTTGGAAAGAGAACCGCGAGTGAACTTTCGGCCTTTGTAAAATTCCACGTGGCATGTTTCATATTCCTCTATAGTATATTTGGCGAGCAATTTCTTTATTAGATATACACTGAAAAAGGACCGAATGCGAAACTTGTATATTGTAGCAGAGTAATGACTGTAAATCGCGTGATAATTTGGGATGGACTTAAGTACATTCCTGGCTGCCATGTGTGTGTATTGACTTGTTTGAAGTGTGAGCTGAGGACAGTGATATTATTCCGTAATTAAATACGTGATGATGGCAAGTTTCACTTCCAACCTAAAGAAGTAAAAGAACTTGTAGCACAATTTTGACATTTTTCTAAAGAGATGAAGCAATCGCCCTCCATCCGATAACTGTTATAAGGTATTACAGGATACTTTGCTACCGGAGTTTACGGGGACTTTGCAACCGTAAGTATTGACGGTGTTTATCTTCAACGCTACTTTTAACGCCACCTGAACAGTATCTATGTATGCAGAGAAACGGGCTGATGATCAGACGCCGTACTGAGGTAGGTATACTGAGGTAGGTAGAACTTGTGTAGTGGACAGTGCGACGAGAGACAGTGATCAAACAATTACGCCACAATCCTAACCCGCCCCCCCCCCCCCCTCCCCCGCTATTGGTGGTGCATCAGCCGGGAAAAACAATAATAAAGTTCGAATGTGTAGGAACTTTATAAAAGCAGCAGTGCTTAGTGAACTTGGGAAGTAGTCACACGCGTGTGTAAAAAGGAACTATAGTAGGACAATAGACACGTGTGCAAATCAACTTTCGTCAAGAATCGGCAGCCAGTGGAACGAGGTGGCAGACTACGTCTGCGACCGCTGCACTTAACGATGGCCGGCCGCGGTAGCCGAGCGGCTCTAGGCGCTTCAGTCCGGAACCGCGCGACTACTACGGTCGCAGGTTCGAATCCTGCCTCGGGCATGGATGTGTGTGATGTCCTTAGGTCAGTTAGGTTTAAGTAGTTCTAAGTTCTAGGGGACTGATGACCTCAGATGTTAAGTCCCATAGTGCTCAGAGCCATTTGAACTTACGAGGGACTGCGTTTCTGTTGCAGCGGACCGGCATCTGGCGTGGTTGGCAGCCGTGGAGGAAGCGGTGGCTCGTATTCTGGTTCAACCTAGGCAGAGCTAGGTGGACGGACCTGCAGTTTCATCTAGCCGTGCAGTTAACCGGATGAGGCCAAAGATAAGTAGTGTTCTACTTAAATTTGTGTGTGTGTGTGCCAAGAAACTTTGCAGAATGGCTGAAAACAATCAGGAAATAGTAGATGAGAAACTAAAGGTAGATTTAGGTAAAGTAAATTAGGAAGATAATTCAATGATAAGTGATTTCAGTTTTGATGTATCACAAACAGAGGACAGTGGTTTACTTGAGTCAATGTCGTCTAACTATGGGGTAAAAAATGGACTAGGTATGGTGGAAGCTGATGTTAAATATATGCCTGTAGCTATTCCTAAAACGAAACAGGAACCAGTATCAGTTGCTTGTGAACCAAGAGATAGTGTTTCAGATCCGTTACTAAATATTCTAAAGAATATGAATCAGATGAATGTTAATATGAAGGAAATGGGTAGTAAAATTAAAACATCATTAAGTGCTGATATTGACGATAAAGTAAATAAAATGGGTACAAACATTGATACTAAAATGAATAAGTTAGGTTTGGAAATACACTCCTGGAAATTGAAATAAGAACACCGTGAATTCATTGTCCCAGGAAGGGGAAACTTTATTGACACATTCCTGGGGTCAGATACATCACATGATCACACTGACAGAACCACAGGCACATAGACACAGGCAACAGAGCATGCACAATGTCGGCACTAGTACAGTGTATATCCACCTTTCGCAGCAATGCAGGCTGCTATTCTCCCATGGAGACGATCGTAGAGATGCTGGATGTAGTCCTGTGGAACGGCTTGCCATGCCATTTCCACCTGGCGCCTCAGTTGGACCAGCGTTCGTGCTGGACGTGCAGACCGCGTGAGACGACGCTTCATCCAGTCCCAAACATGCTCAATGGGGGACAGATCCGGAGATCTTGCTGGCCAGGGTAGTTGACTTACACCTTCTAGAGCACGTTGGGTGGCACGGGATACATGCGGACGTGCATTGTCCTGTTGGAACAGCAAGTTCCCTTGCCGGTCTAGGAATGGTAGAACGATGAGTTCGATGACGGTTTGGATGTACCGTGCACTATTCAGTGTCCCCTCGACGATCACCAGTGGTGTACGGCCAGTGTAGGAGATCGCTCCCCACACCATGATGCCGGGTGTTGGCCCTGTGTGCCTCGGTCGTATGCAGTCCTGATTGTGGCGCTCACCTGCACGGCGCCAAACACGCATACGACCATCATTGGCACCAAGGCAGAAGCGACTCTCATCGCTGAAGACGACACGTCTCCATTCGTCCCTCCATTCACGCCTGTCGCTACACCACTGGAGGCGGGCTGCACGATGTTGGGGCGTGAGCGGAAGACGGCCTAACGGTGTGCGGGACCGTAGCCCAGCTTCATGGAGACGGTTGCGAATGGTCCTCGCCGATACCCCAGGAGCAACAGTGTCCCTAATTTGCTGGGAAGTGGCGGTGCGGCCCCCTACGGCACTGCGTAGGATCCTACGGTCTTGGCGTGCATCCGTGCGTCGCTGCGGTCCGGTCCCAGGTCGACGGGCACGTGCGCCTTCCGCCGACCACTGGCGACAACATCGATGTACTGTGGAGACCTCACGCCCCACGTGTTGAGCAATTCGGCGGTACGTCCACCCGGCCTCCCGCATGCCCACTATACGCCCTCGCTCAAAGTCCGTCAACTGCACATACGGTTCACGTCCACGCTGTCGCGGCATGCTACCAGTGTTAAAGACTGCGATGGAGCTCCGTATGCCACGGCAAACTGGCTGACACTGACGGCGGCGGTGCACAAATGCTGCGCAGCTAGCGCCATTCGACGGCCAACACCGCGGTTTCTGGTGTGTCCGCTGTGCCGTGCGTGTGATCATTGCTTGTACAGCCCTCTCGCAGTGTCCGGAGCAAGTATGGTGGGTCTGACACACCGGTGTCAATGTGTTCTTTTTTCCATTTCCAGGAGTGTAAATGACTTACACACTGTAATCGCTAATAAATTCAAATAAGGAAAAGATGTGTGTGTAAAGTTTGGTATGCAAGCTGCTAGTAAACTTACTAACATAGAATCTAACATTCATCAGTTTCATGCAAATGTGAATGAGCAGTTGTAGGAGCATGAAAGTAGACTAACGAAAGTCGAACAAAATATTAACACCAATAATGTCTGTGTAGTATCTCATGGAACATTGGAATCATATGAAATTGCCGATGTTACACATCACCAATTTTTGAAATTTGATCCAAGTAAGAATGTTCATCCAAAAGCATTTTGGGGTGACTTTGAAGACGTGTTGTCCAAAGTATGGAGTGACAAACAAAAAATAGGGTTTATTAATTCTAATCTAGTGGGAGAAGCTAGAATATGGGGTAATCTAGCTTGAGATAAATATGACCGATTAGTGGAGATCGAACAGGCTTTTTTGGTTGAGTATTGGGGAAAAAGAAAACAAATAGAGGTTTTGAATAGGTTTTAGTCTGGGGAAAAGTATGATCCCAAGAAAGAAAGTGTTAAAAGATTTGTACAAAAGCCGGCCGGGGTGGCCGAGCGGTTCTAGGCACTACAGTCTGGAACCGCACGGCCACTACGGTCGCGGGTTCGAATCCTGCCTCGGGTATGGATGTGTGTGATGTCCTTAGGTTAGTTAGTTTTAAGTAGTTCTAAGTTCCAGGGGACTGATGACTTCAGATGTTAAGTCACATAGTGCTCAGAGCCATTTGTACAAAAACGGGTTACGACTTTGTCCTATTTGAATTCTAAAGTAGAAACAGAGAAATTTATTATGGGGATTGAGAACAAGTTGCCGTTATATTGGCGAAATAAGATCATATCTGCATCCATAGATGACACTGACTGGTTTGTTCATTATTGGAAAGAGTTTAGAACCTTTTGAAAGAGGAAGAGAGTGCTAGGAGAGAATATAGGCCTCCCGCTATACCTAGTGAAAACAGAGAGGAGGTCAATATAAACATGGTCGGAGTGCCTCGAGCTAACAGTTGTAGAGGAAGAGGGAGAAGAGGAGGTACTGGTGGGGGCAGATTCATTGACCAAGCCCGGTATTTCGAGTGCAGTCAGCTGCAGGCCGATGACGTAACGGGTAGGCACGGCTCGGCGGATGATAGAAACGTCAGAGGCAATGACATCACACGGCAGGAAAACTGCTATCACTCTGTGATGATGCTAGCGTTTGCAGACTAAACCCGTACAAAGTAAACCCGCTATCGAAGCCCTTGGTAAGAACGGTACCTACACAACATTTTAAAAGTAATGTTAGTGAAAACAGTAGGGCAGAGGAGAGTGACACTGAAAAACAATTTGATTATCCAATAAATTTAGTAGCTTTTTGTGAGAGGGAAAGTTCAGATAGAGATTACAGAAACTATTTTAAGGAGGAACGAGGTACAGAAAGTAAATACTCAGATCAGGAGGAGGAGGTGAATCAGCACTGCGGAACAGATGGGAGGCTACCTATAGACTGTGGAATTAATACTACAGAAAGACAGGAGGGAGAGGATGAAAGTACTGAGGAAATTTTTAATCAAGTGAGTGGAATAATTCAGATAGTGAAGACGAAGAATCAGGAAAGGAAGAAGAAGAGGGTAATGTTCTGACAACACCGTAGGAAGGGTTGCAGAAACAGAGTATATTTCAGATAAGGAGGAGGAAAAAGACGGTGATGCTTTTTCCATTTTGAGTAGTTTAATGAAAGCTGCGAATAATAAAAATAAGACGAAAGAGGATCCTGTAAATGGAAATTTAATATCCACAGGAGGGGTAGGTTTCGACAGACAAGAGGTGGTGCAGGATTTGCTAGACAAGCCTGAGCCTAAATATCTGAAAATAAATCGAAGACAATCTATAATTGAGGTAACAGTTTTTAATGTTTAATAGACAGTGGTTCAGAGGTGTGTGCAGTGTCACAGGAATTTGTAAATGCTCTACCTGAAAGTAAAGAAGTAACTATTATGCCAGTTAGTGGGTTAAAATAATTGTGGCCACTGGTATAAGCAAAAAGGTAGTTAAACAAGAGTTAATGAAACCCATCACTATAGGTGGGATTCAGACTGAACAGAATTTTTTAATTATTAATAGACTTAGTGTTGAAATGTTGGTAGGGGCTGATTTCTTACATAAGGAAAATTAGACTTTGGAAAAATTGAGGTGGTAATAGATGTACAGGGGGAAATTGTAGCCATTCCTTTTCTTGGAGGAGGATCTATTGTCAAAGATCTGACTATACGTTATTGCAGGACCATGGTAAACATTGAAAAGATAGATGATAATGTAGAAGGGAACCGTCGTTCTGTCGTGAACTGGATATTGAACTAATCAGTTAAAAGCAACGTGATTAACAGCGGCAAGCTCCAAAATCAACATCGTATCACCAGTAATTTCTCTGTACTCACGACTGATCAATTATTTGTGCACATGTTTGAACTTTAAACGACATAAAAAACTTTTTTGTTCTGGATCTGCGTTGAAACCAAACAGCTATAGTCATTGTAAGCAAGCAAAGCTTTCGTTCCTGACCGAGACTCTATCATAGTAATGTTCGTCATTGGTGACTAGGCAAAAAAGGGTCGAGAAATATCGAAGTATGTATCAGTCAGCAAATCTAAACGAAAATTCTTCTGATCTGCCTGGAAGCCTGTTAACAAACTACGAAAAACGTTTATCATAATTTCAAGTGACAAACTCTGCACGGATTTAAAATGAAGTGCCACGATGTAAAGTTTTGTAACGGGGATTCGACCCCAGCGCTTAAGCACATTGTTAACTAAGTAAAATCAGATGTTAGATATCGAATTTTTTCACCAGCAGCGAAGTGTTTGAATTTGAAATGACGATATAAGTTTTTGCCTGACGGGGAATAGAAAACGGTACCTACCGCCGTTGTTTTCTATCCTCGAATTGTTTGTTCACCAGTAGTGAGAGGTGTGCATGTTTGACTAGAAATAATGACACCTATCGTTGTTGTTGACAATGTATGAGGAGACATTATAAATGACAGTTATTTATCACTAATTGTTGAATGTGTGCCAAGGGGCCTTGCCGCGGTGGTAACACCTGTTCTCGTCAGATCACCAAAGTTAAGTGCTGTCGGGCTGTGAACGCACTTGGATGGGTGACCCTCCGGTCTGCCGAGCGCTGTTGGCATGCGGGGTGCACTCAGCCCTTGTGAGGCAAACTGAGAAGCTACTTGATTGAGAAGTAGTTGCTCTGGTCTCGTAAACTAGCATACGGACGGGAGAGTGGTGTGCTGACCACATGCCCCTCCACATCCGCATCCAGTGACGGCTGTGGATTGAGGATGGCACGGAGGCCGGTCGGTACCGTTGGCTCTTCCAAGGCCTGTTCGGACGAAGTTATTAATTTCAGTTCGATGTGTAAATTCCAGTCCAGCACCAAATTTTTTAGTGTCTCGAGTTCAAATAAAATAAGAGCCCTGTGACCTTAAATGACACTTGGCTCATTAAATGAAATAAAGTGTCTAGTGTACCGAAGCACAGTGGCGACAGAGTTTCTGTGTGCCGCGACTTATGCCTCTGGCCCAACCTAAGCCGGCTCTGCCCATATCGTAGCTGCGGGATATAAGGCTTAGAATGTGGATTCTGAACTACAGTAAAGCCTCACGTCCTTCACTTCGCATTACTAGAGGTGAAGGAGTTCTATTCGTGTGTCTTCAAAATACAAGTCAGAAGTGGAAATCGAATCAGAACCTCGAATCTTAAGAAAATTGAATAGATCCAATAGACCACTGGAATCCACATTTGCTACGCTGATGATTGCGTCGTAACAAATGATGCACTTAGCTTAGAAATTAAACACCGTGAAAGAATTTTCTCCGTTAACTAGTTAATTATCAGCAGGCTTTTGACACAGAAATTATGCTAGTCTCATGTCAGCAAGGTGTAAAGAAGCTTTTGGTCATCATAGCCTCGACTGGAAGCCAGTTTGAAAATTTAGCTGTTTCAAGAATATCTTTAGATCGAGAAATACCATTCAAGAATGGTAAGTTACCAGATACTTCGGTTATTACTGCCATTATCTCTATTAACTTCTTCCTTCTGCTGCTCCTACATGTGTCCTTGAAGGAAACATCGAAATCTTCTTAGTCATTTTCAGTAGCAGTGGCCCAAATACAGGGAAATTTTCAGTTCGCAGCAAATGGTTGCCGCATTCTGTGGCAACTGGACTGCTCTTTTTTTATAGTCATTACTACTTCAGAATACTGGACAACGTAATGCTTCATACAGTTCTCCAGAGATTTGCCGGAGACAGTATCATCATCCAGTATTACCATTTTCCTGCCCATACAGCGAACTATGTAAAACACTGGTTTCAAGTGAACGAAGACGTTGAGCTCTTGGACTGGCCTCCGAAAGGTGATGACCTCGGTCAAATAGAGCTCTTATGGACAGATATGGAGAAAATAATTCGGTGTTGGAAGACATGCACCGACAACCAAGACAGCGCTATCCGCATGGGAAGAGCCATAGAATAACAGATTCATCTGGAAATTTGGTGCCTCTATTCCCTGGCGGTTAAATGCAGTTGTAGAGGAAGACGGAAACTGGACGCAGTACTGAATTATTTTGTTCACTCCCGAGAGAAGGAAAAAAAATTGGTCTGTCCTTTATCTTTTTTGTAAAAAAAAGAAAAAAAGGAAATAAAATAAAAGGGGAGCAGATTACATATAAAAACTGTTCTGTCTATTTCGCTCTTTTCAGGAGTTCGATAGACTCGATTTTAAGTTATTTTACGACATTTAATCAAAAAGACGGAGAGAAACATGAAACTATTTTTTTTGTCACATAGCGCATTACGTCAGTGTTGAAGGCATCGAGGAAAAAGCATATTTTTTTTTTTTTTACTTCGCGAAAAACCATACTGACAAAGCACAAAAGAGATCATTCTGTTTAATGCCAAGCAGAAATGAAATTACATAAAGCAAGACCGGCTGTTTAGACGTAATATTTTAAAATCATACATATTTAATAATTCTCGTTGTCCTCCTGAACTAACGACTATTAACATCATTTAAAAATCGTTTAACTGAGAAGGTCCGAAATCCATACTTGCAGAACACAAACTGACCGCCTTAACCATCACGCCATTCTAACAACCACGTACGTTATTCTTACGAAGAGGTGTGATAACGGTATGTAATGTCAGACATTTACCATGAAAAAGAAATGATATACCGAGTGAAAGTGGCGGAGTGCTTCTTCGACGGATACGCAGGGAGTCAATCTGACATTAAATTTCATCAACGGACTTAATGGACAAGATAAGCTAGTTGAATGTGACACACTAAGCATTCTGCTAGATTTTATCAGATCTGCTTGTTTTGGAGATGTCGTGAGTGGGAGAGTAAGAGAACAAGGGGGCTTGAGCTACACTCCTGGAAATTGAAATAAGAACACCGTGAATTCATTGTCCCAGGAAGGGGAAACTTTATTGACACATTCCTGGGGTCAGATACATCACATGGTCACACTGACAGAACCACAGGCACATAGACACAGGCAACAGAGCATGCACAATGTCGGCACTAGTACAGTATATATCCACCTTTCGCAGCAATGCAGGCTGCTATTCTCCCATGGAGACGATCGTAGAGATGCTGGATGTAGTCCTGTGCAACGGCTTGCCATGCCATTTCCACCTGGCGCCTCAGTTGGACCAGCGTTCGTGCTGGACGTGCAGACCGCGTGAGACGACGCTTCATCCAGTCCCAAACATGCTCAATGGGGGACAGATCCGGAGATCTTGCTGGCCAGGGTAGTTGACTTACACCTTCTAGAGCACGTTGGGTGGCACGGGATACATGCGGACGTGCATTGTCCTGTTGGAACAGCAAGTTCCCTTGCCGGTCTAGGAATGGTAGAACGATGGGTTCGATGACGGTTTGGATGTACCGTGCACTATTCAGTGTCCCCTCGACGATCACCAGTGGTGTACGGCCAGTGTAGGAGATCGCTCCCCACACCATGATGCCGGGTGTTGGCCCTTTGTGCCTCGGTCGTATGCAGTCCTGATTGTGGCGCTCACCTGCACGGCGCCAAACACGCATACGACCATCATTGGCACCAAGGCAGAAGCGACTCTCATCGCTGAAGACGACACGTCTCCATTCGTCCCTCCATTCACGCCTGTCGCGACACCACTGGAGGCGGGCTGCACGATGTTGGGGCGTGAGCGGAAGACGGCCTAACGGTGTGCGGGACCGTAGCCCAGCTTCATGGAGACGGTTGCGAATGGTCCTCGCCGATACCCCAGGAGCAACAGTGTCCCTAATTTGCTGGAAAGTGGCGGTGCGGTCCCCTACGGCACTGCGTAGGATCCTACGGTCTTGGCGTGCATCCGTGCGTCGCTGCGGTCCGGTCCCAGGTCGACGGGCACGTGCACCTTCCGCCGACCACTGGCGACAACATCGATGTACTGTGGAGACCTCACGCCCCACGTGTTGAGCAATTCGGCGGTACGTCCACCCGGCCTCCCGCATGCCCACTATACGCCCTCGCTCAAAGTCCGTCAACTGCACATACGGTTCACGTCCACGCTGTCGCGGCGTGCTACCAGTGTAAAAGACTGCGATGGAGCTCCGTATGCCACGGCAAACTGGCTGACACTGACGGCGGCGGTGCACAAATGCTGCGCAGCTAGCGCCATTCGACGGCCAACACCGCGGTTCCTGGTGTGTCCGCTGTGCCGTGCGTGTGATCATTGCTTGTACAGCCCTCTCGCAGTGTCCGGAGCAAGTGTGGTGGGTCTGACACACCGGTGTCAATGTGTTCTTTTTTCCATTTCCAGGAGTGTATTTCAGAGCAGGCGCACCTCAAAAGAGACATGAATCTTCAATTGCAAACTAGTTCACTTTTCCGTCTAACAGAGAGTACTCAATGAGACATTAATAATTCCTCACTGACATGAAGTACCTCCATAACTTATGCGCGACTGCTGTGGCTTCCATACGAAACCCCACCATCACTTCCACCAAACCGAAATACCGTCCGGGCCTGCCGCACATCAGGTTAGCACCGTGCCTCCATGCTGACTGCTCCACTGGTCACCGCTACCTGTTGCCCTGTTCCTTTTTTTTGTATATAGTCACCTGCCTGACCTCTGACGTCACAAATCTGCGTCCGAATGTGTCTCACAAGTACGATGCAAATTCAGTTATTATTGGTTTCTCCTTCTCAGGCTTGCAGCAAATAATTGAAGAGAATTTTACACCATACGCGTTTCGCTTTTACTTACAAAGCGTCTTCTGTGGTTAATCTGCAAATATGGATACATGCTTGTTTTAGATTAGAAACAGTATTTTAATTGGCATGCAATGTACTATGGTGTTTCTGCTTCTTGTTCACATATTCTGCAAACCACTGTTTCTTCCCTCTTTGTTAATGGAGATAATTAATTGCAATAAGCTTAAGACGGAGAAACCAATAACAAGTCATTTTAACAGCTGCTGCGGCAGATGGCCATGCAAACGAACACAATACAAGTTATTTAAATTACTCATATTTCATGACTAATATACATACTGTGACGTGTGACGTCTAATATATATTCTGTGACCTCTCATGTGCTCTAATGAAACAAAAAAAAAGTAACCCTGTTTTCGGAACGCTACTTGTTGTTTTGTATACATTGCAAAAGGAGGGGACTACAGAAATCACATTTCAGATTCCAGTTATCAGTCGATCTGACTTGTTTTCTGAAATAAGGGAAGAGCCTCACCCAATTTTTGAGCAAAGTAGAAAGCAGAAAACTCATAGAACAGCTTTAAAAGCTAAGTTGGTAGAAATGTCAGGCAGAGGCGTAGGCAAAATGCTACAGGAAAAGCTAGGTGTAGAATACCAGGTAATAAGTATTGTCAAACCTAGTACCGTGCTTAGCCAGTTGACAGAGAACGTAGAGGTTTTCCACAGAGACTTTGATAAAGAGGATCGGATATAGTGAGAGGAATAGGAACTAGCCTGCCTGGGAACTTAGAGTATACTACTAAAGGTGACCTGGAAGAAATAGGTGCAGCAACAGCACACACGTGTGTGGGGTTTATGGAGGTTTTCCAGTGCCATGAATAGCCCTGTTATATATATATATATATATATATATATATATATATATATATATATATATATATTTTCTTCGTCATAGTACTGTGTGTATGTGTAATATGTTGCAGAGATAAATTCCTTAAAACATTTCTTTCTTTCTAAAATTTCAGCACAATGCTGCGTGTATACATAATATGCTGTTGTCTGAGACACATCCTTTGTTGTTTTAGATTATTTCGAGGCAGTGGAGCAGGGAGAGTAACTGTACATTCTAAAAACGTTTTCTTAGCTTTGTGTGTGTATATGTTTTTATTTTATTAGATCAGGATGCCGGAGGTGATTCCAGAGTGCTAGACTGATGGACCCACAGTGGGTCAGGCGAGAATGATGGACTGCCACAATGGTGGAGGAGATGGAGTGGGAGCTGTGTCGAAGTGAGGAGATGCCGGAGGTGATTCCAGATCAGCTGGAGGATGTCTCCTGAAGTCATATCAATGTAGATAATTTTTATACACATTAAAACTGCTTACATATAACCAGTGTTTACAATAATGTGCTTGCAGCAGCAGCAAGCAATACCTGGAACGTTGTACTTAATTGTTTTTCGTTATTCTTCTCCTGCCAGCATGTGTCTCACCACAATACATCACGATGCAAGTGCAGTGGGCGGCGAAGAAACCACCAACAAGACGAGTTCCTGTGCTGCACACACAGCTATGAAATGCTCCGCTTGTCACTGCACGGGAAGTCAAAGCAGCCATAGCTAAGCCCGCCACTGCCGCCGACCTCGTACCAGCTAGTGGCTGGTGTCCATGAGCCAGCCTTCACCGGCAACTGCCTCAAGAACGTGGCAACAACAATCTCCGCAACTGCAGGCAGGCTGCTCACAATAGGGCAACGCATCTCCTCCTTGCCCACGTTCTGCCTGAACTGCAAGGTACGTACACCTCGCTGCTCCTTCTCACAGCCAGCAGCAGCAGAATTATCGTCAACTAGCTGTAGTTATAGTAATAGCAGCAGTCCTGTGGCTATCGGCAGTTCCCTTCCCTGTCCTTTTCGTGAAAGATATCAAATTGGTAATGCCATACCGCAATTAGAATACTCGGTGATTGCGGATGCCTTTGAGGAGCGAATCTCGTCCACTAGCATCGAAAACGCAGCAGGAGTATACCGTGATCCTGTAGGGTTTCTGAAAGTGTGCCTTCCTATTCTGGAAACTGAACTCCTCAATATTATTAATTATCCGCTGTATCCCTCCATTAAATACAGAGTTGTACTGTGCATTGAACTGTTACACAAACTGAAACAGGCCTCTGGCATTGAAGAGACAAGGCTTCACTGTCTTTGGGAGAAAAATGGTGTGATATCACGGAGCGCCTCAATTGCTGAGTGGTTTAGTGAGTCCACCTTGTCAGTTATAGTGGACCGATTTTCTGTAATGGAAGTCAGGGCGTCATCTGAAGCATTCAGCCGAATACGACACCATGACGTCTACACACAAGCCTATGATCCAATAAATGGAGGGTCCTGCTATATCAAGCTTCCTAGGGATACAGCTGATCAGAAAGCATATATTAATCTCGAATTAAAACATCAGACTTGTTTTGTGTGGTCAGTCCTGTCTTGCGGAATAAATTACACGAAAAAACCGCAGCGTACATCTTGATGCAGTAGATACCTTGAAAATCATAGTTGTTACAATTTTGACTGTAGCGAATTCCCCCTCAAGATCCAGGACATACCTAAATCTGCAGTGCAGAATGCCAGAATATCGGTTCATATTTGTGGCCTGAAGAAACACAAATCAGATAAGCAGACCAAACAGGATAAACTTATAATGGTCGAATCCCTCCATTTCTCAAAATATGCCGGCGGGCATAACATGCATGTGAACGTGCTGCTACTCTCAGATGGAGACAGACATCATTGTGTTTGGATCAGGGACATGTGCCGACTCAATTCATCCCAATTGTCTCAAAACCATCGTATAAAGTATATTTACTAAAGGTGCCTTAATGGGTTTTCCTCAGACAGGTTGTTAAGCAAAGCATGTAATAGATAGTGCTTCCAAGGACTCGGTGCATCTTATTATGCCTACCGAGAAAAACAAATTCATAAATTTTAAGAATGTTCACCTACAGGAGCGATGCCAGTTTGTGGCGTATGCCGACTTTGAATGCCTCATCGCTGCTGCGGCCCGCTGTCAAGGTGACACTACAGCATCACATACTTCCTTCACAGAAAAATACGTACCATTTGTGGCAACGTACCAAGTTGCACCGTCCTATGATTCGAGTCTTAACCGATATAAATCTTATGTTTAGGGTAATCCTGCAGTTTGACTTCTCACTGAGCTTGAAACACTTTCATGGGACTTTGATAGGCTTTACAGCAACAACATTCCCATGACCAAGTCGAAGAAAAACGAAGATTTATTCATGAAGGCGGTTGACTGCCATATTTCTGTGCTGGCGTTAGACAGAAAAACGGAAACTCTTCGTAGGGACCCCTGTCACCTTACAGGGAAGTTCCGTGACGCTGTTCAAACACATTTAACTTGAAGTATCAATTACCACGACACAGACCGTTTTCTTTCGTAATTTAAGCAAGTATGATGCTCACTTTCTTGTTGAGCACTTGGGTAATTTCGATATGGAGATGGATCAGATCAGTGACCCACTCGAGAGTGTTGAGAAATATACTTCATTCTCCAAACAAATGATGCCAAGAATTACGCGTCGCTGCATTTTGTGCGGGTGCCACTCCAGAAACTTGTTGAAACTCTGCCTCAGAAAGATATGCTCATCACCCGAGCTGCTTCCCCGACGAAGAAGAGTTTCAACTTGTGACCAGGAAGGGAGTTTTCCCATACGAGTGTCTGGATAGGATGGCAAAACTCAACGAAACCAGGCTATCCAACACAACAGCATTCTCCAGCATCCGTACAAGTGATACTATATCGAATGCAGAGCACGAGCATGCTGTGAATGTTCGGCGCGAATTCAACATCTCCACTTTATGAGAGCACACACAGCGTTACATGGCCACAGGCGTGTGCTTGCTGCCAGATGTTTTCGAGAAATTTTGGAGTCTATACGTGACCAA
Source organism: Schistocerca americana (assembly GCF_021461395.2). Lineage (NCBI taxonomy): Eukaryota > Metazoa > Arthropoda > Insecta > Orthoptera > Acrididae > Schistocerca > Schistocerca americana. Next base: position 541,172,460 of record NC_060121.1, read on the forward strand.
ATATTATCTGGATCCCCCTTTTTATCACACAACACCTGGGTTGTCTTTGGACGTTACGCTCAAGAAAATGAAGCGCAGCATCGAACTACTGATTGATATTTGTTTGTTTGTTTGTTTGAGCGAGGGATACACGAGGGACTTCGTCAATGCGTCTATAGGTACACCAAGGCAAATAAGCCACGTCTAGGGGGGAGGGGGGGGGGGGAGGGAGGGGGGTAGATGTTCAATGCAGCCCTTCATTTAAGTTTCATCATTTACTTGGATATCAGTAACTTATACAGGCACGCCTAGTAATAATCACTGCCAATTGGTGAGTTTTGATGGGTGCTCGAAGAAGAATGCAAGGGAATAGGTGGAAAAATCGAGGGTATGACGGCTGACTCTGAAGTGGACTGTGTTGGGGAGGGGGAAGTCGCATACCGCATACCCTATTAGTTCTCATGATGCTGCATGTCGATTTGCTGCTGTGCCCGCAGCAACTAGTTCCACGAGGAGGTGCAACCCCAAAACTGATGACAATGCTGAGGAATTAAGCGGAGATACATTATTCACTGTCGTAATCTCCACCAGCATCTCAAACTGGGGACATACATTATTCACTGTCGTAATCTCCACCAGTATCTCAGACTGGGGACGAGGCTGCGTAGAATCACCCGGGATATCTCCTTGAAACAATCCCCCAGACTGAAGGAGTATATTGATCTGAATTCGAAACAGAGAGCTTCCACGAAGTGTGACTTTGAGAGAGACTTTTTAAAATTAATGAACAATTCAAGTTTTGTCAAAACAAAGAGAATTTGAGGGAACATAGTAAAATTTTGATTACAACCAAATGGGACAGGCATTGTGACGTAAGGAAGTGTACTGCCAAACCAAATTTTAAACGAGTCATAATATTCAGAGAAACCTCTGCTGCTGTGGAGATGACGATGGTTGCAGTAGAGTTCATGAAAACTACATATGTGGAGATGTGCACAGTAGACCTCTTCAAATTCCATGTGTACCGATTCGATTATGAGTTTACGAAAATACATTTTGCAGATCCTAAATGCGAATTTGGAAATTGTGGTAAGTTCTGTGGGACCAAACTGCTAAGGTCATCGGTCCCAACGTTTACACACTACTTAATCTTACTTTAACTTACACGAAGGACAACACACACACACACACACACACACACACACACACGCCCAAGTTGCAATGTGAGGCGTGCGGAACGCGGCGGCAGCGTCTTCTGCTGCCGTATACCTGCTTTGGCGGCAGACCGCACATCCGGTCACGAAGCAGTAGTGCCGCTGCCACCGAACCGCATAGCGACCGGAGACTGCTTTTACTGGCCGAACATACCCAATTCAGTGAAAATGAGTTTCTCGGACTCCGATGAAGAAAAGTTAATTAGCAGTGTGGCGAAATATTCTGTAATTTATGACGAAGGACATGCAGAATACAGAAATGTTTTAGTGAAAGATAACGTCTGGAAAGCTGTAGCGCAAGAGTTAAATAAAACAAGTACGTACGTATATTCAACCAATTATTTACTAACAAATAGATCTATATGTGCATTAACAATTAAAATATGAATATGTTAAAAAGGCAACAGTATATATGTTTTGTCTTACACAAATCATTGTTTACAATCCTTTGTTATTCACAACCTATTGTTAACTGCTGCCTCTTGGTACGCCACAGAACCGTATTCACTGGAGAAAAAATCTTTAAGTTTGTCTCTAATTTCAAAACCACTGCTGTTTAGAAATCCTCCAAAACGAGAAAAGCTATGCATGTTGTTTTGGCTGGTTGCTTCGTTAACACTATAGCTATAAAATGGAATACCATTTTCTTCAAGATAACCTCTCGTAGCAAATTGTGTAATCAACATGGCGACATAACGAGGTCGCCAGCCACATCAGGCGCCACAGCAATAGGACTATAAAATACCATAAATACTTGGCTTAATAGCCCAAAGGCGCTTTCTCACACTCGACGAACTTGGCATAATCTATAATTATAGATCTGTTTCTCTCGATGTGATGTAACAACTCTTATGGAATAAGGTTTCATCATACAATCACTGCGGTGGCCGAGCTGTTCTAGGCGCTTTAGTCCGGAACCGCGCGACTGCTACGGTCGCAGGTTTGAATCCTTCCTCGGGCATGGATGTGTGTGATGTCCTTAGGTTAGTTAGGTTTAAGTAGGTCTAAGTACTAGGGGACTGATGACCTCAGATGTTAAGTCCCATAGTACTCAGAGCCATTTGAACCATACAATCACTGAGAGCAAACGCTTCGTCTCCTATCAGGAAATGTGTTAATACCGCACATGTGCTTGGCAAACAGTTTGGTGGAGATTTATTAAACTCCTTTGCGGCAATTTTCTTGCCCATAGCCGATTTCTGAAATATACCGTTATCAGACTCGTTTCCGTAAGCGCCGACATCAACGGTGATGAATTTACAATTTGTGTCCACAATAGCCAGCAGAACAATTGGAAAAAAATCTTTGTAATTAAGAAACAGAGATCCACTTTTCTCTGGTGCCCTTATGCGAACATGCTTTCCATCTATCGCGCCTACAGAATTAGGTATATTCCATTTAAGCCAAAATTCTTCTTCAGGACGACTGAAATCTGATTGAGTAGAAGGTGGCATCAACATGATCAGCAGCCTTATTCTTAATATCTGCAAAACATTTTTAACAACTCTTGGTATGTATGGGACTTAACTGCTAAGGTCATCAGTCCCTAAGCTGACACACTACTTAACCTAAATTATCCTAAGGACAAACAGACACACTCAAGCCCGAAGGAGGACTCGAACCTCAGCCTGCATCAGCCGCATAGTTCATGACTGCAGCGCCTGAGACCGCTCGGCTAATCCCGCGCGGCTTCATCACCTAACAAATGTCTTTTTATCAGTGCTGTGCAACTACCTTCTGCAGTTCTACTTTTATATAAAGGCAGTACCAGCTTTCGTCTTTTCCTGGAATGCAACAATAAAATGTCATCGGCTTCCTCTTCCAATAACAGCGGTGGTGTTAACAGACATCTCGCCTCGCGCAGTTGTTCCCGGCAGCTGCATAGCTTGTCTGTCGCCGCGTTCCGCAACGCACCGACTGCAGGCGGCAGCGTCGCCATCTGTTTTCCCAACCGCGAAAGGTCGCTGTCGTCGTGTTCGGAATCTCTCCTTTAGACCGCACGGCTACCCCGCGCAGCTTGCAGATCATAAGTTACTTTATATGCATACAGATAGGTTCATCTATCGTGTGAAGAACTGAGATCCATATGAAGTAATGAGGTGCCACGACGAAGAATTCGACAAATCTTCAGACATAGTCACCGTTACGGTATTTTTACACAGAACAAGAAGTATTGGCCTAATGAAATACGAGGCAAATGGGTCACTGATTGTGGTTTCTGTAGGTGTGTGAGCAAAAAAGTAAGCATATCGCTCACTGGATGGTGCCTTCCAGAGGCGGGATGAGGGCGTCATGCGGCATACAGAGCTCTCCTGACTGAAGACTATTGTGGTGCCTGTACCGTGGTGTTCGCAGTGCTCCGCCGCGGGAGCAGCATACGTTGGAGCAAGCTACTATTCGATCGAGAGGAGACGAGGTGTACACTGTGCTGCAATCTACACTCCTGGAAATTGAAATAAGAACACCGTGAATTCATTGTCCCAGGAAGGGGAAACTTTATTGACACATTCCTGGGGTCAGATACATCACATGATCACACTGACAGAACCACAGGCACATAGACACAGGCAACAGAGCATGCACAATGTCGGCACTAGTACAGTGTATATCCACCTTTCGCAGCAATGCAGGCTGCTATTCTCCCATGGAGACGATCGTAGAGATGCTGGATGTAGTCCTGTGGAACGGCTTGCCATGCCATTTCCACCTGGCGCCTCAGTTGGACCAGCGTTCGTGCTGGACGTGCAGACCGCGTGAGACGACGCTTCATCCAGTCCCAAACATGCTCAATGGGGGACAGATCCGGAGATCTTGCTGGCCAGGGTAGTTGACTTACACCTTCTAGAGCACGTTGGGTGGCACGGGATACATGCGGACGTGCATTGTCCTGTTGCAACAGCAAGTTCCCTTGCCGGTCTAGGAATGGTAGAACGATGGGTTCGATGACGGTTTGGATGTACCGTGCACTATTCAGCGTCCCCTCGACGATCACCAGTGGTGTACGGCCAGTGTAGGAGATCGCTCCCCACACCATGATGCCGGGTGTTGGCCCTGTGTGCCTCGGTCGTATGTAGTCCTGATTGTGGCGCTCACCTGCACGGCGCCAAACACGCATACGACCATCATTGGCACCAAGGCAGAAGCGACTCTCATCGCTGAAGACGACACGTCTCCATTCGTCCCTCCATTCACGCCTGTCGCGACACCACTGGAGGCGGGCTGCACGATGTTGGGGCGTGAGCGGAAGACGGCCTAACGGTGTGCGGGACCGTAGCCCAGCTTCATGGAGACGGTTGCGAATGGTCCTCGCCGATACCCCAGGAGCAACAGTGTCCCTAGTTTGCTGGGAAGTGGCGGTGCGGTCCCCTACGGCACTGCGTAGGATCCTACGGTCTTGGCGTGCATCCGTGCGTCGCTGCGGTCCGGTCCCAGGTCGACGGGCACGTGCACCTTCCGCCGACCACTGGCGACCACATCGATGTACTGTGGAGACCTCACGCCCCACGTGTTGAGCAATTCGGCGGTACGTCCACCCGGCCTCCCGCATGCCCACTATACGCCCTCGCTCAAAGTCCGTCAACTGCACATACGGTTCACGTCCACGCTGTCGCGGCATGCTACCAGTGTTAAAGACTGCGATGGAGCTCCGTATGCCACGGCAAACTGGCTGACACTGACGGCGGCGGTGCACAAATGCTGCGCAGCTAGCGCCATTCGACGGCCAACACCGCGGTTCCTGGTGTGTCCGCTGTGCCGTGCGTGTGATCATTGCTTGTACAGCCCTCTCGCAGTGTCCGGAGCAAGTATGGTGGGTCTGACACACCGGTGTCAATGTGTTCTTTTTTCCATTTCCAGGAGTGTATGTCTGGCGTGTCGCCTCATGACGACGAAAGGCTCATTTGTGATGATGGGATTGAAACTCTTCCACTATTCACTTGTTAAGAGAGAGAGGGTGGGGGGGGGGGGTTGGTTGGTTTGTTGGTTGGGTTGGGGGAAGAGACCAAGAGAGGTCATCGGTCTCATCGGGTTAGGGAAGGACGGAGAAGGAAGTCGGCCGTGCCCTTTCAAAGGAACCATCCCGGCATTTGCCTGGAGTGATTTAGGTAAATCACAGTGGGGGAGAGGGGAGACTCTGATTGAGTGACAGGAAGAGGATGAGACTGGGTGTAAATGTTGCAGAATAGTATGAATCTTTTATCATAGTGTAAGGAACTGTACATCAGAAATATGCATGTCATGTAAATAGAACAATTTTTAAGTTTCAGTTGCTGCTAGCCATCCATGTACGATTACTTTTTAAGCGTAGATGCATGTATATATATATAAATAGTTCACAGTCCATCAGAATTGACAACAACCATGTAACTGTTGCTATTGGGAGCGTGGAATTTACTTGTAGTATAAGAATAAAAGTGTCACCGCATTAGTTTTTAGCAGAGGTTTATATATCTGAAAATTGTAATATTTCCACTAGTGAATCTTTTGTTGTTGTGTTAAAAAAAGCGTCTGCATTGAATATAAGAATCATATTGTACCTCAAGAACCAAATCTCATCTCAAGAATCATACTGTATTTGTGAGAACGGAAAAAAATGAAAAACTAGTTGGCGTAAATCGTTGTTGTCATTATTTACAAAAAAAACTTATTCCAGTTGTATATATATGCAAAGGATGTGCAAAACACAAATGACATTAGTTTTGAACATGAAGGTGAAGTTTAACATGGAACATAACAAAATACACAGAATGACTCCATGGGATTACGCCTGTCATGCAGCACAAAGTAGCATATGGGAGCAGGAGGCGCATGACCATGTCTGCTGCCAAAGACATATAGCAAAAATGTCTAAAATTATATCATCAGTACTTGAAGAAAACCATGGACATAGTATCTGGGCATTGTTGTTTACTATCGAGGTGGGCGAAGGCTGAAAAGAAATCATAAACAGATTCTGGGTCAAACATTCATTTACTTTTCATCCCACTTAAAAGTAATTTTACGTTTCCATAAGCAGACACAGCAACAATATTTTCATACATCTTCTTCTTGAGTCGATGGAGAGCAGGACACCCACAGAATTTCCGGTCTTGAATATCAGCAAACTTGAAGATTCGACGCATCCATATGATCTTTTTCTCGTCTTTGACGCAGATGATGGTATCTTTGTGGTCGAATAATCGAAGCAACGTCACTGTATCTTTATAGGGTACACCAGGATCATCCCAGTGAATTCCACGGTAGAAACGCGTTAACCACTTTTCTCTCCTCCGTGTTTTAGCACACTTCACATCCTTGAAAGACCTTGGCGATGCGATGCTTGTTGAGAATCTCTCGATTATCCCAGCATCTTCTGTGTATGCTACAAATGCAACATCTTTAACTATGAACTGTGTATGCTCATCATCACTGAAACTCTGGCCAACTGCAATGCTGTTCACACCTTGAGATGCCATTGTGAAATGCTTTGTGTGTGGCTCAGCATCTGTTCATTTATACATCTCGTTGCACAACACTAGCGAGAGGGGAGAAGCTCATCACATGGTCATCTAGAACTAAAGCATACGCTGCAGTGTGTTCTGGAAAATTTGCCAACCGTCAAATTCAGTTCATACATCTATAGGTCAAGATTTAAGTATCTTGTTCTGTTTTGAGCAGTCTATTACAATGGTTGGCTAGAGATCCTTGAATTTCTGTGTGTTAAGTAGACATCCATTTTCTTCATAGAGTGAAGAACGGATCATCACATACATGTCATTTACTAGACTGTGTACATTTTCATTCCATTGCAGGTGTAGATTGCCATATGAGTAGGATTTGCAAAATGGCTCAAATGGCTCTGAGCACTATGGGACTCAACTGCTGAGGTCATTAGTCCCCTAGAACTTAGAACTAGTTAAACCTAACTAACCTAAGGACATCACAAACAGCCATGCCCGAGGCAGGATTCGAACCTGCGACCGTAGCGGTCTTGTGGTTCCAGACTGCATCGCCTTTAACCGCACGGCCACTTCGGCCGGCTAGGATTTGCAGTTCAGGTAGACTCTGGCATTAACAACTGCCGAATTTGGTGTAATCATTTGCTACGCTCGCTCTTATATTGGTCTGAATTGCATGTATGATGAATCTAGGCACCTCCAACGTTTGTCTGCTTACAGTTGGCAGCACTGGGTACTCTAAAAATTCCTATTAAGAGAAAGACAATGGTATAAATATACTGGCACTCAAAATTTTTAAATGCTTCTAACGTTGTTTATCTGATACCGTGATTTGTGGCACTTCCCATACTACTTTATTGATGGTGATCTCGTTTTTCTTTTGGGCTCCTTGAATGTATGAGTCGTTATTCGTTGCACCCCATACCACAATAAGTTCCTGTTTAGCATTCAGAACAATTCACTGCATGTCTTCAGAGTACCCCATAAGGAATTTTAGAGGTAACATCGAGTAAATCTCTTCTAATCTTCCACTGTTCTATCCACTGGCTCGTCTATGAATCATCGAGCATTTTCTAGTTCGTTGGAATCCGAAGGAGAAAGAGAGACATACGTTTTAAGAGTAGATGCTATGCCTACATTGTGTGTATGGTCAAACTCCACACATTAAGTCCATATTGTATCTCGTGAAACAGGAACGCTATTGCATTGTGTGTAAGGTTCGATACCACAGTGCAGTACACTGGACTCGCATTCGGGAGGACGACGGTTCAATCCCGTCTCCGGCCATCCTGATTTAGGTTTTCCGTGATTTCCCTAAATCGTTTCAGGCAAATGCCGGGATGGTTCCTTTGAAAGGGCACGGCCGATTTCCTTCCCAATCCTTCCCTAACCCGAGCTTGCGCTCCGTCTCTAATGACCTCGTTGTCGACGGGACGTTAAACACTAACCACCACCACCAGTGCAGTACTATCCCTTTTCGTACATGACCCATGAAGATACATAAAACTCTTGCATAGGAAGGTTAAAGCGCCTTGGTGTTGCTTGATAATCCTAATTCCATCATTCTTGTGAAATAAGGTCCATGCACAAGTTTTGTATTAGATGTTGTGTACATAGTTCCGCGTAGTCAGCGAGTACTAGAGCGCGCCCCGCTAAGCACAACAGCGCAGGTGCGGCGCTCGTCCGTCTCCGCACTATGAGATGGCGCTGCCATAGAGACGGTCTAAATTCTGCTTCCGCCGATCCGCGTATTAATATGTAACGCAGCCAATGAGATTGCTGCTAACGTAGAACCTTTTCTCCTCGTGGATCACACTCGCGCAGTGATACATGAACGCGCGAAGTATTATAACAAGTGTACAGACCTCCGATTGGTCAGTCTGCATTTGTCTGCACCAGTCAGTACCAGTCTGCATTTGTCTGCAACAGTCTGTACGAGTTCTACATTTGTCTGTACCAGTCTACTGTCAAGCTTCAGTCTGCGCCCAATAAGATTACCATATTCCTGTACATAGCCATGAAGATAAATGTATAGACACTTTTGTCAAGTATCAGAGATACATGTGAGAATAAGATTAAAGTACCACTACCAAAGGAACTTCAGATTGTCAATTGTAAATAGCATCCAGAACCAAGTTAAGTAATTTTTATGCTTGTTATTATTTTAATAAATGCGTGTGAAAATTGAACAAGTTCTGTTTAAAGTTGGTCACCGTCAATCTGCTACTCTAAGCGTGCAAGTGGCATTTCTATCGTCTGACCTAATGGTAGAAGATAAACACGCCACGATAAGACCACGAGACATATTGCTGACACTGACCTACTTCGTTAGAGCGACAAGTCAAATAATCTGATGGTGTGTGTACTGAAGGTCTTACAGTACGCACACCACAGAAGTATTCCTAGCTTACAATACGTTCATCAATTCCACCAGGCTAGTTATATCGAATAACGTCATTGTAAGGTTTCAGACATACTAATTAAAGAATATCGTAGTTCCCTTGTGTTATCAGCTAGCTGTTCTGTTTACCTCACGCCCATCCTGTCTTTGTTAACAATATGAGGACCCCAGGAAGCTGCTGCGAGTGCCAGCTGGTTGGACATCGCCGCCGCTGTTTCCGGTCCTAACAGGTATCGGCATATTTGCTGATGGTTCTGCTTCAGATGTAGCAACACTATTATTTCCTCACAACGAAGGTTCGATGAGTTGGTATGCTCTCCACAATAAGCAGCTCCTGCTACTCCAGTATCTGAACAATGACTGGAAGGTAAATAGCGTTGATAGGGGTCTCAGCGATAAGATCGTTGAGACCCCTACCAACGCCTAGTTGCAGCTATAGAAACAATGCGTAAGTTGTATTGTTGAGATAAGAGTTTGTTGCAGTGTTACACTTGTCACGGATTGCGCCGCTTGGTCGCATCTTTAACATTTATTAGTTTCCTTCTCCAAAACCTGTCCATTTGTAAAAGCCAGTAGCTGTCGTATTGAACATTTCTGGTTAAAGTCAATCGCAGCATTTATTTAAGATCTATAAGTGCCTGGGCAAATAGTGAGAGAGTGTTAACTCTGAAGTTCAGGCTCCTCTTACAGATCTCGCGGATATAAAACATTTACCTAGTATGTGTAACTCTGCATGTTTGCCTGTATCACAATCTTTTTTCATATCATTTTAAAACGTCGTTTAAATCGCCAATATCGTATGCACCACGTTCTATTTCCACCAGGCTATTGTTAGACTCTAAACGTCGTTTAAATCGCCAATATCGTATGCACCACGTTCTATTTCCACCAGGCTATTGTTAGACTATGTGATATTCAAACTGCTGTTGTATGTCTCCAGTCCAATCAGCGTAATACTCCATTCGACGTTGCTTAAATTAATCGGTGGGAAGTGATTCGCGATCGTTCTTTTATAGTCAGAGTGTACGACTCTGTATCTGAAGCTAAACGGTTGAGCGGATGTTTAATGCGCATCCTTGTATATTCTTCTTGATAAATGTTAGGAGGATTATGATTCACAGATGCCCACAAAAGTAAGTTCAAATGGCTCTAAGCACTGTGGGACTTAACATCTGAGGCCATAATTCCCTAGAACTTAGAACTACTTAAACCTAACTAAACTAAGGACATCACACAAATCCATGCCCGAGGCAGGATTCGAACCTGCGACCGTAGCAGCAGCGCGGTTCCTGACTGAAGCGCCTAGAACTGCTCGGCCACAGCGGCTTGACAAAAGTAAGTATTAAAGTCTCGTTAGAGATGAAAATTGTAGAACAGACGTCTTCTGTCGGTGAAGTATCGTTGCTGCTCTTCAGCAGGTCTCCAAATGAGTCGAACTAGCAGACGTTATTAGCAGATTTCTTAATATACGCTGCGCTACAGTCTGGAACCGAGCGACTGCTACGGTCGCAGGTTCGAATCCTGCCTCAGGCATGGATGTGTGTGATGTCCTTAGGTTAGTTAGGTTTAAGTAGTTCTAAGTTCAAGGTGACTGATGACCTCAGATGTTAAGTCCCATAGTGCTCATAGCCATTTTTGAACTTAATATACGCTACGCAATGGGTTCCTGGTAACCTAGCAACATCTAAATTCATTATTGCAGATTTCCACATGGTCTTCGGTGTTGAATCCCGCATAAACACACCACAGAATCTTGGAATGCTCAATTTTTTTTCTAACAAACTTGAGCATGTCTCTATGTGTGTGCGGTCTATCCGGTAGGATAGTTAAAGGCTTTTTTTTTTTAATTTTTGAGGAGACCTAGTCCTTTCTTGTATGGTTTCCGGTACAGTCCTTTTCTGATGGGTACTGCTTCTATCGTTCCGTTATGTCTGCTTGCTTCCTCTGGGAGTTCTGCGCATCCTTGACTGGTCTGGTGATAGCCGAAGCACCACCAGCCAGTGAATACTTCGCTGAGAGACCTGCGAAGGCAGGAACGGGGAAGGGGACAACTCTGTCTGATGTCTTGGGTATCGGCTGGACCCGGGTACTTTAACCGGTCCTTTACAATTCACGGCGCCTTTAGCTGCGTACACCGCTGTTAGGATCCAGTTTTTTTAAAAAAATATCCCTGGCCTGCCTTCTTTTTCTACAGCGCTGTCTTCTTCTTTTTCAGTGCACTACGTGCAGCGTTTACAATTCACTTGAAATTCATTCCCAAGCCAAACTTAATTTTACAACGGATGTTTCATTAGCTACAATTACTGCAATGCGCTGCCCTGTACCAATACAGGTATTGCCTTGGGTTTATCAGCTAAAATTTGTTCTGTAGCGTAACGTCCTGGGAGATCTTTACGCTTCGTGTAAGCACTCCTTTGTTCCAAACACGCCTCGTCATGCAGATTAATCTGCTTATCACCTCAAGCCAAACGTTTCTTAAGCTTTCTCTATGTCCACAGTAATTACACCCCGCAATGAGCAAATTGACCGAATGTTTGTCTAGAATACCACCACCTCCTATAATTTCTCTTCTATCGCCAAAGTTATGCTACTTTGCTGGTTGTAGACTGTGCGACGCATTATATATCAAATCGTCAGCGTCAATCTAGCTGTTTTGTGTTGCAGGAAAACCATGCCATTTAAGTAGTGTTCTATTCTCTCGACATTTTACTGCATGTTCTATGAGAAGCACATATGGTTCTGAGCTCTCTTGCATTTCCTCTGTGTAAAAACATCCTGAAATTTCAGTGCCGTTGCTATCCTTTAAGATGTAATTTCAGGGATTTGTTCTCTGCCCTTTGGAAGCTGTGAATGTCTCACTCGACTCGTCTGGGAGGGATGACTTCTCAATCGCTGTCTTGTGTTTTGAGATATGCACTAAATCATTTACATTGAATTTCTGTTTACATGGATTCAGCAGTTTAATAGTATACGGTATCCATGAGTCCATTATCATGAACATCGATTGGTATCGTTTTGATTGTGTTGTTTGGTTCGATTGTAATGTAGAATTATTTCTTGGAGGATATACTCCCATTTGTATTAGTCGGGAAGATTAAAATGCATCCGCATTTGACCTTTTATTGTTCTGTTTATACGTTCCACGATACTCGCCTTCAGTTGAGTGAACGTTGAGAAGTGATGTATTCCATACCGCTGCATCACGGTCGTGAAATACCTATTGCAAAACTGTCCAGCCTGATAGGTCTACGACAAACGCTCAAACACCTTTGCGACATTTCTCCCCATTTTTGATTTAACTGACAATGCCCAGGCAAATTAAAATATATTTGAACCAATCATTCACATGTCAATATTCCCACATATACACAAGATCAGTATGTGTTGCGTGCTAGGTTGTACAGTTCTCGAACTACTGCCTCCATACTCATTCGTTACATCTGTCTCTCTAAGCTCAGAAATAATTGAAACAATGTCATTTGCATGAGCAGTATTACCAGCAGCAGCTGATTCCACGAGCAAACGCGATCGTTATATTAGCTCAATGGGATCGTCGTAGTATATATACTGTGGTGGTCGACTGCTGGCTCTTATGCTGGATGTCAATAAAATCACCAATGCCACATTAAGCATCTAATATAGGTTTATAATGGTTGTATATTTCGCACTGTGCCAGTTTCCCACTTTCCTGTGTACACCAGTCAGTTGCTGTATTTCATATCTCCAGATCTTTGGGTGAATAATTAACAGTTTTGTGGTATTTACGAAAACGAGGATCATTAGACCAGTTGCTCTCTGAAACTCTGTCACCTATTTGTATTGTTTCTTCTTTCAAACTTATAGGCTTCACGCACAACATACATGGTTTTCACCATTGGCACCAGTTGTTTTATCTATCTTAGCATCGCTGTGAAGGTTAATGAAGTCAGCAACGCCGTCATCGTTGTGTAATTTCGCTGAGTGTTCATCGAGAGATTCAGTAGCTGGTTTAAAGGTTCCTCTCAGTGTCTGCTTTCAGTCCAAATGTCCTAACCTTAGCAGTCATAACTTATCTCAAATAGGCTAGTATGCTGTGATGACCTTATGCTTGGTCGACATCTTGTTATATACTAAGTGAACTCCTGTGCAGCGTGCACCTTATATACACTCCTGGAAATGGAAAAAAGAACACATTGACACCGGTGTGTCAGACCCACCATACTTGCTCCGGACACTGCGAGAGGGCTGTACAAGCAATGATCACACGCACGGCACAGCGGACACACCAGGAACCGCGGTGTTGGCCGTCGAATGGCGCTAGCTGCGCAGCATTTGTGCACCGCAGCCGTCAGTGTCAGCCACTTTGCCGTGGCATACGGAGCTCCATCGCAGTCTTTAACACTGGTAGCATGCCGCGACAGCGTGGACGTGAACCGTATGTGCAGTTGACGGACTTTGAGCGAGGGCGTATAGTGGGCATGCGGGAGGCCGGGTGGACGTACCGCCGAATTGCTCAACACGTGGGGCGTGAGGTCTCCACAGTACATCGATGTGGTCGCCAGTGGTCGGCGGAAGGTGCACGTGCCCGTCAACCTGGGACCGGACCGCAGCGACGCACGGATGCACACCAAGACCGTAGGATCCTACGCAGTGCCGTAGGGGACCGCACCGCCACTTCCCAGCAAATTAGGGACACTGTTGCTCCTGGGGTATCGGCGAGGACCATTCACAACCGTCTCCATGAAGCTGGGCTACGGTCCCGCACACCGTTAGGCCGTCTTCCGCTCACGCCCCAACATCGTGCAGCCCGCCTCCAGTGGTGTCGCGACAGGCGTGAATGGAGGGACGAATGGAGACGTGTCGTCTTCAGCGATGAGAGTCGCTTCTGCCTTGGTGCCAATGATGGTCGTATGCGTGTTTGGCGCCGTGCAGGTGAGCGCCACAATCAGAACTGCATACGACCGAGGCACACAGGGCCAACACCCGGCATCATGGTGTGGGGAGCGATCTCCTACACTGGCCGTACACCACTGGTGATCGTCGAGGGGACACTGAATAGTGCACGGTACATCCAAACCGTCATCGAACCCATCGTTCTACCATTCCTAGACCGGCAAGGGAACTTGCTGTTCCAACAGGGCAATGCACGTCCGCGTGTATCCCGTGCCACCCAACGTGCTCTAGAAGGTGTAAGTCAACTAACCTGGCCAGCAAGATCTCCGGATCTGTCCCCCATTGAGCATGTTTGGGACTGGATGAAGCGTTGTCTCACGCGGTCTGCACGTCCAGCACGAACGCTGGTCCAACTGAGGCGCCAGGTGGAAATGGCATGGCAAGCCGTTCCACAGGACTACATCCAGCATCTCTACGATCGTCTCCATGGGAGAATAGCAGCCTGTATTGCTGCGAAAGGTGGATATACACTGTACTAGTGCCGACATTGTGCATGCTCTGTTGCCTGTGTCTATGTGCCTGTGGTTCTGTCAGTGTGATCATGTGATGTATCTGACCCCAGGAATGTGTCAATAAAGTTTCCCCTTCCTGGGACAATGAATTCACGGTGTTCTTATTTCAATTTCCAGGAGTGTACATTAGCTTCAGTACTATCAGCCTTTACAGTTGAGTCATGTACATTAATTTCAATTCCATCAACTTTTATGGCAAAGTAGCCTACTTTCCTTCTCAGAATGATCCGAGTGTACATCTATGGTTAAGGAACGCTAGCATCTAAGTCGTGGATCAGTCTCGGAAGGGTCTGGGCGCAGATCTCTACATTCTTAATTTTACGTTCGAGAAGTTGAAATTTTCCATCTATGTATAGACGCATCCTATGTCTATGCACACCTATCCTCTCGCGCTGAGTGGCTGACGTACGTATTAACATGGGTACACGTTATGTGTCTTTAATGCAGTGGTTTCCATTGCCTTCTGCAGCCTCATGCCTTTAATCATTGCCGATCCTTCCTTCTTTAGGGGCAGTTCCCCACTAGGACAAGAGAGTGCCCTGAACCTCTGTCACACCTCCGCCCTCTTTGACAAGGCTGTTGACAGGATGAGGGTGACTTCTTATGCCGGAAGTCTTCGGCTGCCAATGCTGATTATTAATCAAAATTTAAGCAGACGTGGGATTCGAACCCGGAACCGTGACATCTTCATTATGAACCAAAGACGCCACCTCTAGACCACAGGTGCTTATAGTTATTATGTCACGAGAATCGGCTGCGGATGTGCAGAGTGAGCTGTAGCCAAATGAATGAGCCCTGTCTTCTGCAAAATGATTAAATAAAGAATATGCAAATTATACTGAACAGTATATTATTATCTCAACTGACGTTGATTTGAATTTCGTGTAATGTGATCCTTTGTCTCCAGCACAGACTGAGTCTTCTCCCACCAAAAACCAGATGGGGGAGAGGAGATGCTATGTGGGCGAGGGGAGAGCGTAATTAATTGCTCTGCTTAAGTAATTAGTCTATTAATTTAATATAAAAGGTGTGCTAGTATTGTCGATGGGGAGGGGGGGGGATAGTTCGGGTTTCTCAGAGGGGTGGGGGAGGGGAAGGGTAGTTTCTCAGAAGGATAAAAAATGGTTCAAATGGCTCTGAGCACTATGGGACTCAACTGCTGAGGTCATTAGTCCCCTAGAACTTAGAACTAGTTAAACCTAACTAACCTAAGGACATCATTAACATCCATGCCCGAGGCAGGATTCGAACCTGCGACCGTAGCGGTCTTGCGGTTCCAGACTGCAGCGCCTTTAACCGCACGGCTACTTTGGCCGGCCTCAGAAGGATAAATTATCTTCAGAGGGTCATAAGTCAACCCTCAGGGGGTCGTAAATCAATTAGCAAACAATATGTGAAGGGGGCTACTTTGATCCTGAAGGTATTTTTCCTCTGAATGCATGCAACCTGCGCAAACAAATGGCCCAGAATGAACTTTATTCCAATACTTACATCCTATTAATTATTATTTTCAAACTGCATAATTTATAGTTGAAAAGAAATGTATGTAAATGATTAGATATTATTATGTATTTGGCACTGTTCCGAAAGGAAATTCTTCTCTTTCTCATCATGTAATCAGATTTGTGTTATTCCTTATCATTGTCTAATTTGTTTGTTTAATTGTATCATAATTAATCATCAATTTACCTACGTTAATGCAAGTCTTTTGCTCTTTAATTGTACTGTTATTGTCATCCCAGGATGATATGCCGTTTTCTAGCAATCAGTATCTTATCTCTATGTACCTAGACAATAATTAATTCTACGATTCAGTCATCTTGTGCTATCGTGCCTGTATCGGGTATCGCAAGTAAATCTTTTGCAATTAAATTGATGGACCTTAACAAGCGGTAATCAATGACAGCTTGTTTGTCACAATCAGTGTAATATTAATAAAGATATACATTTTGTAAGTACCACCGCACTTCAGACAGCATTGCATCTAAAGTAATTGTACCAGACTTACTCTCTTCAAATGGGTGCATTTGCCTGTTGTTTAAGTGCCATGTATAGTTATCAAGTCCCTCAATATGAATATTCTCCGTCATCCGACGTTCTCTGCCCAGTTCACAATGAAAGTCTCTTCCCATCTCGAAAGATTTTTCCCTAACATCAGTGCTACTGCGTGCTTAAGTCGCCTGCCGGAACTGCAGCCGCACACCGTCGTACTGGGTCCTTTCGCCGTTTCGGGCTTACAAGCATCCACCACCTCTGTACAGGAAAGGCCGATGCCAATATCTGTCAACTTTCAGATTCAAACGCTTCCTAACCGTCGATTTCTTTCGACGGCAGAATAAGTGGCTGTCATAGGAAGTAAATCTTCATAACTGGGACGATGTTTCTTTAGTTCATGCTTCTAATTCCTCGCTTTTCCCATTGCCAAAGTGCGTTTGTTGGAATGTGTGTAGTCCTAATGCAAGACTTTTTTCCCTTTTGCAATCTGTGCTTTTACATTCTAGTTGGTCCATACGACCTGAACTACAATCTTAGCTATCTTTTGAAAAGTATTCAATTAAAATAATCCCATGTCATCCCGTAAGGCACTAGCGTTAAACTTTGTGGCAGATGAAATCCACTTCATAGTTTTTGGTTCGTGGCCAGTTTTAATCGTGTATAGACCGCAATTTTTATTTCCTGACAAAATCACGTTATATTTTTATACCATCGGTATCAAATATATCAAACGCTGCACATTCATTTCAAGATCACAGTTTGGTATATTTATATCAAAACATAAATATAATTTTATCAGAAAATGAAACTTCTCTACAGTTCAAAATAAAAGGACAGGCTCCCTGTAAATTTCCGTCAACGTCGTAAGTATTTCCTCTAGCAAAAAGTCATATCAAAAAAAGAAATTTTCGATGGCAAAGTATTCCAGTTAATCCATTTCTGATTCGTTTAGAATGCCTGGACAATCGAAGTAAATAAAGTGAACGAAATTGCACGGTCTGCTGTGGCCAGTAGCACAATTTGGCCGCTACCCCAAATTCATATACGACTCACTTTACGTGACAAATCCACTGGTATCCTGCAATCATCATGGGAGTAAATTCGAATGGTACAGGATACCGGTGGATTTTTCACGTAAAGTGAGTCGTATATGACTTTGAGTTGCGGCCAAATTGTCCCAGTGGCCACAGCAAACTGTGCTTTCGCTTGGTTTTATGTTTCCACTTCGCAAGACTGCGAATCTGGCGAAACACACAAATTTCCGGTAATGAGTACACAATTTTTCTGCAACTACAGTCATTCAGAGCTGGTTCTAGACATCCTCAGACTCTGAATTCATTCGAGCCATTCTTCCTGCATGTTACATGTTTTTGTGAACTATCTATCCCATTGGAATGAGTAATAAGTTACCTTTAAATGGGTGGAACCTGTTCTTGATAAAGAAACCAAACAGGAAAAAGTAACCTCCTTACTATCCAATACAAAGACCAAAACGTCTTAAAATTACTAAACTGCTTAAAATTACTAAAATGCTAATAAGCCTCATTAGACTCTACATCGTTCTACCATCAACCTTATCTATATATCCTAATCCGGTCCATCTTAACCTACTCCGTGATTACTGTTAAGATGTAATATGTTTTCTACTATTGTAAATAGTTCTCTTTTACTGTACTGGCCCAAAGACAAATGAGGGCAATGTAGGAGAAGTGAATAAGATCCTTAACTCTGTGTTTACTTTTATCTGTGGTTGACTTGTTAGTTAATTAGTTGTGCAGCGCTGAGACACTTATTTGAGACATAGTGCGTGCAGTTGAGTTTTTCAGAGAATGGGATCTGTTATTTGGCATCCGGGAGAAGCTATCTGGAATACTTTATTTTCTTTTTATTTATGTTAATAGAGAAGATTTTGGAAGAATTTTAAACATGTGTTTGAAGTTTCTTTGTAATGAGAAAATTTTGCAATCGTTAGTCTTCCTGTATTGTGCTGTCTTTTTCTCAATAACCAGAGCTCGATTTCTCAAAAACGATTTTCTTTAAAGTAAAACCCATCTCCATGCTTCACAGCAAAGTTTGAAATTTTTATCGTCTTTGCGTTGCGCCTTACGCCACACAAAGCGGACAAAAAAACCGTTGAGTAGATTATTTACATTTAATTGCTGCGTCTGCTGATTTGTTTTTGCTTTCGAGTGCGTTACTACTCCAGACACAAAAACAGCATGGTGAGTAAGAGACAAGTCACTTTTATGTCAGGGTAGATCTCACCCTGCATTACTGTGCAAACAGTGAGTAGTCAGGATTGCCAGGAGTCGTGTTAGCAAGCTCACTACTTTTCAGCTAACAATGTTGGTAGTTTCTAACTGTTGTTATCTTCCGAGTAGGGCAGTAATTTATTTTTGTAGATATCCTTCGTCTAACGTTGCACTTTATGTTATGAATCGTTTACAATGTGCTTCGGTAGTGAGTTTTAGTTACATAATTTTCACTGAGCACACAATGATTTTGTTGGGTAATGATTGTAGAGAATCTGCCTCGATTGCAAATAGAAACCGGATGTTGACCTGCGGATAACCTAGGTCAACATCCGGTTTCTATTTGCAATCGAGGCGGATTCTTTATAATCATTAAATTATTCACGATTGCTGACGCGCTGCAATGTTAAAAGTTCTCATTTTCTTGGGTAGTTCATCAAATTCATTTTCTTTATTTCAAGTCTTGACTTTAAATTAAATATTCTCCCCTGTATGAAAATTACATAATGTGTGTACGAGTACAGGTTGTGACGCGGGAACGACGACGTGTTAAGGTTTGGATCTGGAGGAGGAGGATATTAGTGTTTAACGTCCCGTCGACAACGAGGTCATTAGAGACGGAGCGCAAGCTCGGGTGAGGGAAGGATGGGGAAGGAAATCGGCCGTGCCCTTTCAAAGGAACCATCCCGGCATTTGCCTGAAGCGATTTAGGGAAATCACGGAAAACCTAAATCAGGATGGCCGGAGACGGGATTGAACCGTCGTCCTCCCGAATGCGAGTCCAGTGTGCTAACCACTGCGCCACCTCGCTCGGTAGGTTTGGATCTGGCTGTGACTCGTGTACGGATAGCGAAAGCGGTTAAGGTGACCATTCGCATGAAGTGGGAAATCCAGGTTCGGGCCCCCGTCTGATACTAATTTTCATTGTCATCTTTTCATTAAAAACATCTAATAGTTGTTCGTATTTGCAGCAGAGAATACATTTCACGCAGCGTGTATATGAAAGGAAGAGCAGAATGCCATAAACGACATCAGGCATTTTCAAGGTAAATGGAAGCAAAATTTGAGGACTTTTGACTGTTAAACTGGTGCAATAGGAGATGAGTGAGGTACGAGAGAGAAGTAGTTAGGGTGACAGCCACATTGGCTTACAAGTACGAGAGAGAAGTTGTTAAGATGAAAGCTATATTGGTTAACAATGAGCAGTAATTGCTGATCAGGTGTTTATAAAGCCACCGGGAGAGGATGGATTCAAACACCTTCCTCACCTCCGACCTGAAACTGAAGGGGCAATAAGAAGTTTATTCTAGAGAAGTAGGTAGCAAGTTCGGCTGAGAAGACCGGTGAATGATCTCTTATGTTAAAAACGGCGATGGCTAGGATGAAGCGCCAGCGGCTACGCTTCGAGACACATGTCAACAAGCGCACCCTATCGTGCAAGTCACCGAAGTGAAGCAATGAGGCTCGTCGTGACCAAGCTAACGGAGTTAGTGAGAGACATCGTGTCATTGCAACATGGAGTGCAAAACGGGCAACGGGTTAACACGTTTCGCTTCATATTAGGGGAAATGGCGACGGAGAGTCTGTAACGTCCACCCTCGGGCGTACGTTAACTCTTTAAAGCCTGTACTATGATAAGTTGACGGGCTTCACCTTATAGGAAAGGATTTTAGTACATATGTTGACCGCGTGTACCTAAATGGAAGCAAAACCGGACTTATGCCCAGTCAGTAACAACAATGATACGTCAAGCAAGTATAAGTGCAATTACACATTAGGACAGGTAAGAAACGTACACTGCAGATGCTACTAATGGTTAATAATACGGTCGCCAGCCTAATTAGGCATTGAGTGAGTTTTTCCCTTGTACAAGTAGATGTACGTACAAGCATAACCACAAGTAGTAATACTGTGTTATATGGTGAATTTTTGAACCAGAAAAATCTAATGAACTAAGATTTGCTCTTTCTGTACTAATTTGAGCAAGCTATAAATACACAACATTACACTACAATGATTACTACGAACTGCGTTTTGTCTATTGATCCGACTGGAATCGGACATAAGTCACCCTAGCAATAGCACTTTTGACACACACACATACAATATCAATTTTAATAATGGTAAAACACTGATAAATTTAGGTTTTGTATTGACTTTAACTTTACTGATCAAATCAGTTCAATCACTTCAGAATTTAAATGAATAGAACAGAGAAGAGTGAAAGAGGGGGGGGGGGGGGGAGGCCAATTCCAAAATTATCTTAGTACTCTGTCACACCTTTGCTCTTTACTTATATTTTCATTAACAATAAAGCTCCTTAAGATTCATTCTAGCATAAATAGGTCTGCTGATAATTTTTATTAACATAACTTTAAATCTTCATTTCGGGACACTCGGATTGCACAACATGTGGAAAGGACCCTGTCTCGGTTAGTGATTAGGATAATTCATTGATAGAACAAATCTGGTAAAAGTTAAGTTATTATTGAACAGTCAGGAACAAAATTAACACTGGTCCACACGAATACAATTCTAAAGATTCAACCTGTGCGAGTCGATGCGGCGGTTGGCGGACGGCGAGATGGCGAGGCGCACAGCACACATACAATCACAGCTATGGCTTTTACTGTATCGGCACTTTGCTTCTTCTTAGCGTCGCCATCCTTCTCAATCCAGTGCCATTAGAATATAGCCATGCGGTATAGTCGTCGGAACCGGCACATCCGAGGCTCAATGAAACCACTTTTTCCAGGATAGCCTCCTCGATCCGGAACGTGTTCCTCAGACCGATGCCCAACTCCGACTGTACCGCTGCTGAGCCCGTTATGCCGTACCGCGCCCGTCTGCATTTTCCTGCGCTCGCCTGCCATCCACCTTTTACTGCTCCCCTACAGATAGGGTATTCACCAAAGGTTTTACATTCCACATATCGTAATACATTGCCTACGCATGGACCAGGCGCACAATTACAATTTCAGACATGTTACAATAAATTCAACAGGGATTACACCTCAATTTTGTTATAGCATTGCTTGAAATCTGACATAAATATTAATATTCACATCTAAAGTTGCTTACATTTTCTTTAACATAATTACACGAAAAGAAAAAGAAATGAAATTAAAACATTACGTACATTAATTCATCGAAATTCCAAAGAAAAAATTTATTATATGTTCAGTAGTTGTTGTTACAAGTCATGGAACGTTACGACAACTGTACGTTATCGAAGATTAATAAAAAGTTTGTTTGAGTAATTTAAACGCTTTAGAGACGGGAAGAATGTTGTTGAAAATGATATGCATTCGGGTTGACGGTCAACAAGCACAGTCCCAGATAAAATTGAACGAGTGCGTCGGGTTCTTGCTGATGATCGGCGGCTGTCTTTGAGAATGATAGGATAAGAGTTGAAGATAAGTAAAGAAATTGCAAACACTTTTGTTCACGAACTGGTGACTGTTCGTTAACACACTCCTTATCCTCCAGATCTGGCACCGGCAGACTGATTTTTGTTTCCCCCGAGACGCTTCATAGAATTTGCGGACATCAAGCAACTTGTGGCCATGGTGCTCCGAGCAACTCCACAAGAAGCGTTTGCTGACAGTTTCCGACATCTTTATAACCCGCATCAGAAATGTGTTGTAGCTAATGGTGATTACTTTCAAGGCCACTGAAAGTATTATGTTTGCAACTCGTGTTTCTTTTATTTTCTAAGAAAATTCTCCGAAGTTTTGAGATGCACCTTGTCTACAGCAATTCAGTACTTTGTAGTTGTACCTTTAAGGAAATAGCTGGTTATTTGCATGGAAGGAAGAATATCGTATGGTCAAGTATGGCGCACGCTTCGGTACATTGTGGGCGCGTAGTATCTGCCTAATTTGGAGAGCCTATAAAAAAAGGAAGTAGCCAATGAATATCGTATGGACTGTGCGGCTGGTCCCGGAGGAGGTTCGAGTCCTCCCTCGGGCATGGGTGTGTGTGTTTGTCCTTAGGATTATTTAGGTTAAGTAGGGTGTAAGCTTAGGGACTGATGACCTTGGCTGTTAAGTCCCATAAGATTTCACACACATTTTGAATGAATATCGTCTTTGATTGACTGCGATCTCAGGACTCGATGTTTTAACCGGTAACGTACCTATTGTGTGTGGTACTGCTGCAAAATTGTTTCAACGTTCCTTCACTGTTTTTCATGACGGCACAAATTTTATTTCATTTTGAACTAACTGACCAGTACTCCTCTTGCCACTACAGTCGTTCCCTTAACAGAGGAGTGAAGTGTGGATTGTATGTCTGTGTACTGTGTAAACTTTGAAACTTTATTCCTTGTGAAAGTGTACTTTAACAGGTGGTGTGCCGCATTAATTTTGACGAGTGAGGAAAAACTACCAGAACACCGCACTCAGGCTGGCTGGCGTACCAGGTCAAGCAACGGACACTAACGTGTTGCGCAGAGTCCGTCTGCGTGCGGCCCATCTCTCTGTCTCGCTAGACTGCCCCCTGTTCTCTGCATAGCGGTTCTCTGGCGCACTGTTTGTACATGGAAGTAATCTAAGTCTTTCTGTACTACTGCGGTTCTTTAGTTAATTTATTTTATTTCACATTCCGCATCATCTACAAATTCGAGTGGAAGTTCGTCCTTTGGCACAACGGAGCAGTGAGTCCCGTAGACATATTCGCGACTGAGAAAATTCTGCAGTGTATAAACATTTCTAACCAGAGCCGGCCACGGCCTGCCGAACTTCATGCGTGCAGGACGTGCGGGTCGTTTGCCGGCCAAGACCCAGTCTGTCTCGGCTTTCTTTGGTGCTTCTCAGATGTGCCCGAAACAGCGCGACATTTCATTTTGTATTGCGGAGTGGTATTTTTCGATCGTCATAATTCCCTTGATTTCGGAAGATTCGTGATGTCAGCGCTGTTTAGGCTTCACTGTTTTTTCGTGGTATAAAGGACTTGCACAGGTACACCTGCTGTTTCCACAAAAAGGAGCAGTCTAGCCGATCTATCGTCAGAAGCCTTTAAAAATAAGTGGGATGACAGGGATGAAAATTCTCGATATACAGGGTGAGCCGGGTAGACCGTCCGCTGGTTGCAAGTATTTCGATTTGACACCACGTCGCCAGAAGGGATGAAATGATGATGATTAGGACAAAACAACAACCAGTCCCTGATTGGAGAAAATCTCCGACCCAGCCAGGGATCGAACCCGGGCCCTTGGGATTGACGTTCTGTCTTGATTATTAAAGTTAAACTTTCAAAACCCTGTAGAAATAACAGCACTGGTCAGAATGGCGTCAAATTGCAACGGAATATTATCGGAGGAGGAGGAAAACGTATGAGAGAAAAAAATAGTGCAAAAATTGATCAATAGATGGCGCTGTATGTGTCAGAATACGTAAATGAAAACACCTGTCATGCGCACGACCCATTGAAATTGGTATAAACAGCCCGAGTACACGGCTTTTCCTCCTTTCGCTTCTGCGACGTTTGCCGTGACTGTCTCAATGCAGGATCACGCTCTGCTTGTAAAGCTGTATTATAATAATGACTGTGCACACGTCGCTCTGCAGAATGATTCGTAAATTCGAAAAGACGGGTTCTTTCGGTGTGTAACCTGGTAGAGGGAGGAAACGAATTGATTCGACGTAAGTGGAAGCAGTGGCTACAGCAATGCAGGAGGAGACGAATGGTGGTGTGCAAACGTGTAGTGCACGGAGAACTGTTCGAACATTGGCCATACCCGTGAGCACGGTGCGTAAAATCCTACGAAACATTCTTCTTTGCTATCCATACGAAATTACCAATGTGCACGAGTTGCTTCCTGTTGATTTGCCAGCAAGAGAGGCCGTTGCTTTAGAATTTCTTTCTCGCATGGAAGTGGACAATGATTGGCCAAGATTTTGTGGACAGACGAAGCCCACTTCCATGTGACAGGACATGTCAGTACAAAGAATTGTCGAATATGGGCAGCGGAAAACTCATGTGCAAATCGACCAGTACCACCACTTCATCCTGGAAAGGTAACTGTGTGGTGCGGGTTTACGGCATCATTTATCATAGGGCCATATCTTTTCGAAAAGACAGGTGCTTCCGGTCCTGTTACCTGCACCGTTATTGGCAAGCGCTATGAGTGTATTTTTGCGCATCCACGTCATTCCAGCTTCCAACAGCGTGGATGTGTGGATGGGATCATTTTTATGCAAGATGCGCACTTCCGCAAATCGCAAATCTAGTTAAGCAGCTGCTGAAGCGCCATTTCGGAAATGCTATAGTTATCAGCCGCCATTTCCCTACAGCCTGGCCGTCCCGATCACCTGATCTTAATCCGTGTGACTTCTGGCTGTGGGTCTATCTGAAAGATATTGTGTTCAGTGTTCCGATTGCGAACTTAGAAGCATTGAAGGAACGCATTGCGCAACACATTCTGACAGTGACCCCGGAAACACTTCGCCCAGTTGTGGAACATGCCGTTTCTCGATTTCAAGTTGTTGCAGGAAACGGTGGACAGGAAATTACTATTCCGATTTGATTCTGATTCATGCTTTTTATGCGGTATATGGCCTCAGGACAATTAAAAACCGATTTTTCCCCTCCGATGTGATGTTACCTTGCCGTGGTGGATGGGCTTACGTAGCTAACAGTATCACACCATGCGCAGTGAGTTGTACAGTTTGTTTAGTGTCAAACGTACACCTTAGGAATTGTTGTATGGCTCATTTGTCATTTGTAGTCGACCACTATCAAAATATGATGCTTACAGAACCATCTATTGCTACATTTCGGCCGGCCGTAGTGGCCGAGCGGTTCTAGGCGCTTCAGTCTGGAACCGCACGACCGCTACGGTCGCAGGTTCGAATCCTGCCTCGGGAATGGATGTATGTGATGTCCTTAGGTTAATTAGGTTTAAGTTGTTCTAAGTTCTAGGGGACTGATTACCTCAGATGTTAAGTCCCATAGTGCTCCGAGCCATTTCAACCATTTTGCTACATTTTATAACTATTTATTTTTCTTCTGTTATACGTTTTCCCCCTTCTCCGACAATATTCCGCTGCAATTTGACGTCATTCTGACCAGTGGTGTTATTTATACAGCGTTTGAAAGTTTAACCTTAATTGTAATCATCCTGTGTATAATGCAATCGCATAAGCAACGGGTACTGCAAATTTTCTGTGAAACGACATTAACATGCAGACAAAAATTAAAGATGTAGATAATGAAAGAACAAAAGCTTATAACGATCGACAGCCAGGATTCATTGTTCTTTACATCAAGGAGGATTTTGTGCAAAAATTGCAGGCATAGACCATGGGAAGATCTTAGTGGTACGAATAGTAAGATTTCTGAAGTCGCACGTATTACTCTATTGTCAGTTGCAGCAGTTTTCGATGGTACTGAACGAAGAGTATGGAGACTAAAGTGACTTAGTCAGGAGCATGCCTAGAATGACTTTTCGATTTCAAATTCACTGTAGTTGAATTTATGAAAGAAAAAGGAGTGCAGGAACGAAAGTTAAAACATTCCGAATGGGTTGCAGATCTCATATTTTAATTGGCTTGATTACAGAGTGCACACAGTAAAGGGTACCCATCGGTGAAAGATCCAGTGGGGGTTGGTGCTCGTGATAAAGATGTCCATAAAAATGAGGTATCTATTAATACGGAAGATGGGAAGGCGGTATGTGAATGTACATGAAAGAAAAAGCTTTAATGTTTAGATGAACTGAGTTGCCGGAGCTGTACATTTATGATAGTTGAGTAACTTGGCCATACTTATCTGTTGCACGACGAATAGCAGCAGGACATAAAATGGAAGTTAGCGAGGGAATACGTAAGCATGTACTGTTGTAAAAATATCACGTTTATTCAAGAACAGCTGAACAAACTAATAGGTTAAACAACTAATAAATGGATGATGGTTGAAAGGGCCCTGTAGTCCCCTTTCATTATCATTTTATTTGCTTTCCAGTGATACAGAACACACTGGCATGCGTGAGTGTATGAATGTGGGTGTATTTCATTTTGCTATACGGTGGTTTAGTCTGCTACGGTAGTTTTCAGGTAGGCAAAGAGTTTTGCTCCCCTTGTGTGAAAGTTAGTGGTAGCGGAAGCCTCATCTCTGGGTTTTCCGGGCCACGGGGTCGCGTGGGAGACGTTGGAGTGTGTGAGCAGGTCAGTCTGCTTCCAGTTTGCCGAGGGTCTGCTTCGGAGGTCTCTTCGAAGAAGAGTAAGTTTATTTAACCGCGTGGCGCGTTGTATCATAGCGAGAGGGGAGCTTTTAATTTTCGGTCTTGCGTCTCATCTAATAAAGATTGTTTTACTGGGTCGCAGCAAGGAATGCAACATTTGTGTAACTTAGGGACTGATGACCTTAGCAGTTAAGTCCCGCAAGATTTCACACACATTTGAACATTTTTGTGTGCCTGCGACTGCGTGTGTGTACATTCTATTATTTTCCGAACCTTGGTAATATTTTCCTCTTCGTGAATCTTCTTTGTTTCATTAGTTGGTGTCCGTTGGAAATCATCCACTTGGGTTAATATTAGAGTTTGTTGGCCCTCTGCCATTACCAGTTGTCTATTCAAATGTGTCCTTTGTAAAATATTAATTGTTCGCTGTTGCGTGGTTTAATGTTACTAAAATTTGGCCACGGTAAGAAAAATTGTGTTTCCGCGAACCATTTGGGCACACGAGCCTGTTGAATTTAGTTACTAGGCATCAGCAGTTGTGTAGATGCCTTACATCAATGTTTTAAGGAATAAATAATTTTACCTCCAACCTTATACAATGTACCGATGTTACGTCTGCGGTACCTACGCCATTTACCTTGTAGTTTTCCTTGTTAGCCCATCCACCACGTTTCCATGCGCACAGGTGCAATAATTAGTGTTCCCTTTTTATTTTAAACAAATGCATTAGAGTAGAACTTGTTTTCAGGAATGTTGTTGCAAGCTACTCTTATGCAGTGTGTCCGCTCACTCTTTGCTTTATTTTAACATTTGATCCACGTGAACAATTCCGGGATCATATTAATAATTACATCCCGTTCTTTATGAGTGACTTCATAATGAATGTTTACGAGTTTTTCTAATGAATAAATTGAGTAATTTTTCGACTCAGCCCAACCTCTTCCTTGTCATGTGGCTAGAGATGGTGGCGACCCACTCTTTTACGTTGACTTCACTGTCAGATAGCATTTTCTTATTCAAACTGCGCTTCACTCACCTTACACATAGCGACCCTTTATTCACGCTACTTATAACGCTCTTGGCTGTGTTACAAAAGTACTTTTGCAACTACGTCTTGAAGGCCTTATGAGGTGTCACCGCCAGACACCACACTTGCTAGGTGGTAGCCTTTAAATCGGCCGCGGTCCGTTAGTATACATCGGACCCGCGTGTCGCCACAATCAGTGATTGCAGACTGAGCGCCGCCACACGGCAGGTCTAGAGAGACTTCCTAGCACTCGCCCCAGTTGTACAGCCGACTTTGCTAGCGATGGTTCACTGACAAAATACGCTCTCATTCGCCGAGACGATAGTTTAGCATAGCCTTCAGCTACGTCATTTGCTACGACCTAGCAAGGCGCCATATACAGTTATTATTGATATTGTGAATCATGTACCGTCAAGAGCGACGTTCATCATTAATGGATTAAAGTTAAGTATTCTACCAGCTACATCCGTTTTTCTAAATTCTAATTTCCTTGTCCTGTTCCAGACCTCACGCCAGCCTGCGTGAGCTAAAACGCGTGCCTTTCGGCCTCCTCTAGTAACACGGTGTTGGCTCTCCTGCCAACCACAACACCTTACATTCACGTACATACACACATATAATAGAGATTCAGGAGAATAAAGAAAAACTTCACCAGTATGCACGTGTTGGCACACGGCCATTCCCTTGGCCTGAGTGCACGAAGGAAGTGAACAAGAATTCATCGATAAGAATAAACTCTTACTGGTTGCACCATAGAAGATGTTCTGAAACTAATTTGTAAGTTTTACCCCCGAGAATCAGTAACTGTGACATGTAACGTTTCTCACAATCCTGAACACGTGGTCGTCACAACAAAAATTTTCCGGCCGCTGTGACCGAGCGGTTCTAGGCGCTTCAGTCCGTAACCCCGCTGCTGCTACGGTCGCAGGTTCGAATCCTGCCTCGGGCAAGGATGGTGTGATGTCCTCAGGTTAGTTAGGTTTAAGACGTTCTAAGTCTAGGGGACTGTTGACCTCAAATGTTAAGTCCCATAGTGCTTAGAGCCATTTGACCCATTTGAACAAAAATTTTGATAAAAGCAGTGATAAAATTCACAATATCTGACCTAATTCGACAGGATACATTACTGTGATTCACGATCTGCAAACTTCAAGCTCTCAGATCCCTACTTAACACGTGCTGAAACAAGTTAGATTACTAACTGAAATCGAAGTTTCAAACATCTAATCACTTATACTATACTCGTGAGATCACCAACGAACTAAATCAGACTGAAATGAGAAGAGGTAGAGCAGGACAATGGCTTGTGTGCTTGGCTAAGTGCAACTCTCTGAAATTAACCAGGAAAATTCCATATACCGCTCAATTAGCGATGAGATTAAGGCATTAATGTTGACGGAAGCTGAAATCTACGAAAATAAGATAATATATTAACTATGAATAGGTACCCTCTCACTTAGTCGTTGTCGCCCACCTCGCGTCTCGCGGAACACTGCCGAGCGAACGCTTTTGGAACCCACGCGTTCCGTTCTTCCGGAAGTGACCAGAGAGATCACTATTGTGTGGTGCCAACCTGTACAAGAACTTCGTGTAAGGCGGACAGAAACCTCTTTGCTACCTGGTACGTGCTTTATAGGGTTGGCTGTCCTGCCACAACGGCAGACTGCTTTTACTCCCACCGATCTAGATACTGAAATTTACCTTGTACACTCTCATTTATGCTTTTCATTCATCAGGTGACAGATATACTGACATACAGCACACAGATGTGCTGGATATGCGCGCTGGGCTCCGATAATTACCAAAAATTTTAGTAAAATGTGAGGTGAAACAAAGCTAATATACCTTGTGCTCACTATAGACACACTAAGCTACTCAGTCTCTTTTTTTGTGTAGTTCACAGTTTGCGCCCAGAATTGAGGTACCAGACATGGGTCGTTAAATTAAATGGCAAACAAAATTATGAAGAAGCTCATGTAGAGACCCACAATCTGCCCACAGTAAGACATTGCAAGATGAGAGACAACTTCTTTCTGACGTGATGAGGATGCATTTAAAAAGAAAATCGCAATGTAGAAGGAACACATTTTAACAAACACAGCCCTGTTCTCTGAGCTCACTGGCTTTAAAGAAAACATGACGTCTGAAGAAATAATTGAGACCTTGAAAGAAATACAAGGTTAGTTACTTAAACTTTTTCAGGACACTGCCAATCTTACATCCGTTTTCGATCTATTTTCGACACACTTTACCGTTCCAGTTGAAAGCGTCGCTGTGCATGTGCAGATGTAACTGACTGGTCTGCAAGGTAATTCCCGTTTTAAAGACAAATCCCGTTAACGTTAAAACTGTCCAGAATGTCTACATTGCTTTCCTGAGGCAGACTTTCCACGTCCTGCAATATATGTTAATGACATAAACTCAATCACTTGAAAATGACAGAAAAGTCCGAAACCTAGGTCGTAATTAATAAACAACAATACAGTCAAATGGCGGTGTGTTCATTAAAAAATCTGCATAATGAGATTGCCAAAGTGTTACAATATTTCGACCAACGTATGTGTGCGGGAAAAGTTTTTTTCGTTAATTAAACTAAATAAGTCACGATTACGTGGCAACCTGAGTGAGAAAATCGGTGAAACTGTCTACGTGCTTCCTTATGCAAAGAGTTTGTATTAGACACAAATTGTGTCTTCGCTGCGCCGGCCGAAGTGGCCGTGCGGTTAAAGGCGCTGCAGTCTGGAACCGCAAGACCGCTACGGTCGCAGGTTCGAATCCTGCCTCGGGCATGGATGTTTGTGATGTCCTTAGGTTAGTTCGGTTTAACTAGTTCTAAGTTCTAGGGGACTAATGACCTCAGCAGTTGAGTCCCATAGTGCTCAGAGCCATTTGAACCATTTTTTTTGTCTTCGGTGCGCAAAAAATAATTATATAAAACTCAAAATTTTGGTTTTTAATCTGTGTTGTTGAGAAACGTCAAATGTAAAACCAAGTCGTATGGAGTGCGACCGCATTGTCATTTAAATGCGATGCGTTCGCAGTTTTTCCCCCCTCTTCCTCCTCCTCGCGGTTAGAAAGTGTGACGTGCAGTGCAGTAGTGGAAGTGTGGCAGCCAGGCGAGGCACTATGCCACAAAGCTGAATCCTTGGTCACTCCTGTATCAAACAGATCCATTCTGCTGCCTCCTCAATTGTTTGATCGAAACCTCGTACCTCGCGTCAAGTCCATTCCGTACTTCCGCTGTAGAGCAGCAACTCCAACTTGTTTTCCATAAAATGTATTACCAATATGAGGGGGTGGTCAGTTTATGCTCACCTTAAAAAATCGTTAATTTCAATTAATTTATTTTAGCAACATTCTTAGCAAAATCAGTGCACTTTGTACAATGTGTACTATCAAAACCATCCCCCCCCCCTCCTTTTTGGTATTGTGGGGGTATTGAAATCAAGTGCCATTACGAAGTTCGGACCAACCTAATAACAAATTGCGACGCGACGCGACTGGGACGCGACACACGCCTCCGTCAGGTCGCGCGGCGATGTAGCTGAAGCACAGTTTCTCGCGCCGCGCGTCGCGCGTGCCTCGCTAGCACCGTGGGAAATTTGAGGCGGGGAGCGGAAAAGTAGCCCGGCCATATGCTCACATCGGAACAGCGGATATGAGCAGTGGTGGTATTGCCCATACGATAAATTTTGCCTTAATGTATACTAAATTTTATTGCCTTTGGGTAGTGTTTCGTTTTTCGCCATTTAAACGCTCCAGCTTTCTTCGTTAGTACATTATACTTTTACCGAGCGAGGTGGCGCAGTGGTTAGCACACTGGACTCGCATTCGGGAGGACGACGGTTCAATCCCGTCTCCGGCCATCCTGATTTAGGTTTTCCGTGATTTCCCTAAATCGCTTCAGGCAAATGCCGGGATGGTTCCTTTGAAAGGGCACGGCCGATTTCCTTCCCCATCCTTCCCTACCACGAGCTTGCGCTCCGTCTCTAATGACCTCGTTGTCGACGGGACGTTAAACACTAATATCCTCCTCCTCCTCCTCCACGAAGTTCGGTAGCCAGTTTTCGTTGAAATTTAGTTGCTATATTTCCTTTTATGATATGGAAAGAGCACTAGTTTTCAGCGAGTCTAAGTGACAGATTAGTGTCACGTTTCCACAGCTACAGTATACTTACACACTACTTTTTCCTTGCATCCATACGCAGCTGCAGTTTTTTTTTCTACCTGTGGTATTGACAGTCTCTCACAAAGCCAAGAATTGAGGTTTCTTATTTGTTTTTTGCCTATGTGCGTCAGAAAATGGAGTACTGCAGTGAAGTGACTTTTGCTGTAAACTATGCTGCAGGCATTTTGTAGCTTCTTACAAATAGGAATCGTCATAGTTCGGGGAAATGTAACCCACCGTCATCGACTCCATAACCAGTATGCCGGCCGGCGTGGCCGAGCGGATCTAGGCGCTGCAATCTGGAACCGCGCGACCGCTACGGTCGCAGGTTCGAATCCTGCCTCGGGCATGGATGTGTGTGATGTCCTTAGGTTAGTTAGGTTTAAGTAGTTCTAAGTTCTAGGGGACTGATGACCTCAGCTGTTAAGTCCCATAGTGCTCAGAGCCATTTGAACCATAACCAGTATGTCCGTAATTACTCGAATCTCCGTGGCACTCGACCAGAGACGGATAACGAAATTAACAGTTTAGGTCCCCTACCATACACTACGATAAATTTTTCACGAAACTATTGCTGAAACGGTTTCCAACATACAACTGGATCGTATTCTCGTGTGCTATTCTTATGTCTTTTACCTCCCAATGTATCTTATTGTAAGTGCATTCGTGCTCCAGAATTGCAAAATAATCGTTCAAAAATTTTACTTCGTAATAGCTCCTTCAAACATCGCAATCTCTCACCTCATCTTGCGTGATTCTATGGGACTCTTAAATATGGAGTGCACAGTATTACTTACTTGTGAAGAGTTGACTGTTTCCCTCGTGCAGCATCAGCTAGACACAATCCCATACTGAGATATATTCTGAGCTCGTGGGTAGTTCTTTAACCAATGTATTTTCTCTTTGTCTATATCCTTTACGTAGACCCATGTCAAGTTAAACTAACAGAAAATTCCTTTCTTACGTTACACAGCACACTACTGTAAATTTGAAATTAAAAAGTACCAGGTAGTAGGTAAGAGCCTTGAGCACAACAAAGTTTTCATGTAGGGTTGAAAACAAATCATACTGTCTCCAAAAATCATAACTTGCATTTTGTTGAAACAAGGCGTCTTTAATCCATCGAGGCTGTGAGTTATCGGAATGCTACTCATTTGTAGCTATTTTGTCACTGAAACTCATTTTCCTTTAAATTCAAACATATTAGTTGCCCAGACAGTTTCTAAACCGAAGACTGGCTTGTAGCTTCAAAAATGCAATAAATCGTAGCCCAGAGTTCTGATATGGAATACTTTTCAGGTAAACAATTCTGGACAAATTGTTTCATAGCTTTTCCTTTAAACACGACGTTTTCCAAAAAAGTTGCGAGTACTATTGTCTCTTGCAGGAGAGTCCTCTTTGTACTGCATCAGATGAAGTTACTGATTTTTAAGCGGAGAAGAAAACATACGGGAAGTCTACCTTCGGAAACTCAAGCAGTGATTTGGAACCTGAATTTCCAGAAATAGAATCCAGTGCGTTAATGACCGCGTCGTCTCGATCGGTACTTAAAAAAAAAAAAAAAAGGCGTCAACATCGACCAAAAGTCGTATTTCTGCGCTTATTTTCTTATGAAGTCAGAGATTCGAACGATAACGTAAAATTTAATTCACTCTCGAACAACTGTTATTTACATCATCATTTCTCTTTCTGGCCACAGCTTTTTTATTAATCAGACCTTTGTATCTACATGATTTGAGGAGCACTGTAAAGGTTGTGGTCAAGAGATAAGACAAGTGGGTACTGATTATGTGATTCTTCTTATAGATGACGCATGTCCTCTGGTACTGAGAAGCAATGTAAAGGTTGTGGTCAAGAGATAAGACAAGCGGCTACAGATTCTGTGGTTTTTCTTATAGATGACGCATGTCCTCTGGCACTGCAAACTGTCA
The DNA here is from genome assembly GCF_021461395.2 of Schistocerca americana. Taxonomy (NCBI): domain Eukaryota; kingdom Metazoa; phylum Arthropoda; class Insecta; order Orthoptera; family Acrididae; genus Schistocerca; species Schistocerca americana. Next base: position 541,206,491 of record NC_060121.1, read on the forward strand.
AAATTCTGACAGAATCGAGATAAAACAACGCCGCTTTCGAAAAAACGCTCATTAACTTTCGTGAATACCTGTGTCACTTACCTAGCAGTGTTTGCAAAATGGTTCAAATGGCTCTGAGCACTACGGGACTTAACATCTGAGGTCGTAAGTCCCCTAGAACTTAGAACTACTTAAACCCAACTAACCTAAGGACATCACATACATCCATGCCCGAGGCAGGATTCGAACCTGCGACCGTAGAAGTCACGCGGTTCCGGAATGAAGCGCCTATAACCGCTCGGCCACAGCGGCCGGCCAGTATTTGCAAAACGTAACGATTGGATCTGGTTGACTAATAGGTGACTGCTCGTACATTATAACTACGGGAAAGAAACAAAATTTCTTTCCTGTAGACAAAGTTGTAACAAAGAAATAGATTACCATTCCATACTATCACTGCGAACATATTCCTGTCACTACGAGCCATAGACTTTTCAATACACGTAAGTGATTTTGCCCAGAAGCAACTACATTTACTGTTTTCCAGTGCATTTCTCACACACACGTCTGCTCCTGTCGACATTCAACGGCATTAAACAGTCATAGAGAATAGTACAGCGTCGTGCAAATAGGAGAAAGTTTTCTAATGTTTAGCAGCAACAATGTACAGGTAACAGCACTCGCAGAACAGTAAAACTGGCCAAGTCGTCGAGATTTCTTGTTCTTTTTTGTTAAAAATTCTTGCAACTGAATCTACTGGACCTTGGTTTTGTCCTTTATATTCTTAGGTCAAAGGAACCATCCCAGCAATATAGGAAAATCACGAAAAACTGAATATGGATCGATGGAACGGGTATTAACCGTCGTCTTCCCAAATGCGAGACCAGTCTCCAAACTACTGCCTCGCTCGGTGCATCCTTGGAGCGAAACGTTGTGTCGTTAGTATTTTTGTAAACTGATACTCATAAGTTGAAAACAGCTTCCAGACATGTTGTTCAGTTTGACCCTCTCTCCGGTACTAGAATGGAACCCAGAAAAATTCATAATTTTACTGCATTGGGAGAAATTTTATTACTATTATCGTCATTGGTACTATAGTGATCGTGGCAAGGAATTACACGGATGGGGAAAAAACAGCCAAGTTAATATACAATAATAAAATTTCGGACGTACGTTTATCTACAGAACATTTGTAAGTGATCAACGTTGCAAGGTCAGAGGTTCATGTAAGCTCTAGAAAACCATTGCAAACGTGAAAAGCTGGTACATTAATAAACGGTGTAACTTAAACTTCCTGGCAAATTAAAACTGTGTGCTGGACCGAGACTCGAATTTGGTACCTTTGCCTTTCTGGGCAAGTGCTCTACCATCTGGGCTACCCAAGCACAGAGTAAGTTTCAGCGTACACTCCACTGCTGAGTGAAAATTTCATTCTGGGAACATTCCCTAGGCTGTGGCTAAACCATGTCTCTGCAATATCTTTTCTTCCAGGAGTGCTAGCTCTGGAAGATTCGCAGAAGAGCTTCTGTGAAGATTGGAAGGTAGGAGACGAGGTACTGGTGTAATTGAAGCTGTGTGGGCGGGTCGTGAGTCGTGCTTGGGTAACTCAGGTGGTAGAGCACTTGCCCGCGAAAGGAAAAGGTTCCGAGTTCGAATCTCGGTCGGGCACACAGTTTTAATCTGCCAAGAAGTTTCATATCAGCGTACACTCCACTGCAGAGTGAAAATTTCATTCTGCAAACGGTGTAACTGCCTAAATGTTGAATACGACCATCAAAACGTGCATGCGTCGTGTAGTACGGGTGGTGGATGTCAGTTTTTGCGATGGAGTTCAATGCCTGCTGCACTTCGTTGATCAACACACGGATGGTGTGAGCGTGTGGGTGCTATTCTGTCATTCTGCGCAACGGATTAATCTGAGATGTACCCTTTACCCTGTGACTCCTGCAAGATGCAGTTTCCACCCCCACACTACTACAGAAGTCAGACAGACGCTCCTAAACGTTCTAAAGAGAAATGCCTGAAAAACTTTCAGCAATAAATATCTTCTGGAGTCATCCGCTGTAAGGAAATGACACAAAAATTCACAAAATTTCTTACGTAACTAGTGGGATACTTGGGTACTGGAGAAGTGCTAGTTAGTGTAAGAAAAACATGAAACTAACGAAAATTATTATTTATTTTGGAAAAATTCTGAGAAATCACAATGGCACTTTTAGTTATGAACTGAACAAGTTATTTCCAGGTTCTTCTCGGAATGTGAAGTTACCTCTTAAGAATAGGATTGGCTAATGAAATTTCTATACAAAGTTTAAGATTGTTATTGACTTGGCAGAATGGCTGAGAGCTGTGTCTACTCAACTTTAATAATTATCCATTAGAACGTTGCTAGGTATGGTTGAGGCTGTTGTGTTTGAAATGCAGTGAAGTGTACTGTTGTGAAGGAAATATGGGGCTCGCAAGAGCTTTAGCGCACAATACCGTAAGCTGTGATGACTGCTGTCTGTGCTGTTTGCTGCTGACAAATAAGATAACTCTCGTTCTATCCGGATTGACCTTCGCCAATCAAACTCTCCCTACGCCTTGATGAAGTCAATGACTCCTATTCGCCCCTAGTCTAACCATTGGCGTGGTACACCGGTCAGATAACCAGTCCACCGTGATGCCACTAAAAAATTCGCTCGCAGGCGTTTAACTATAACTCTGTCCATTCACACCGCACAATAAGTGTGTTGGCCAACACAGTGAACAACGCTTAATCGCAAGAACTGAATATAGAGTCGCACTCAGATTCGCTCTCGACGGAGGTGCTCTCCCAGTGAAGTACTGAGGAGAGACTTGTTCCTCGCTCTTTGAGCACACGTACGTGCGCACACGCTCTCGTTACGTGTTCTCATTCCAAGAGCGACAATGGAACGGACCCTCTCCATGCCAGACCTGAAGGGGTATATCTTGCGGTCTCTTCCATTACTCCTTCAGCTCAAGGCGTCAGGAATATCGTCTGCCAATCAGCATTGCACTTCTAAAATGGGAGAATGACGTTTCGTTTAAGGCGACCAGTTCGGAAATCTGTAGCATCAGCGTTTGGCGTTTGCTGTCTCCCTGTGAAAACCTCTGAAACTGCGTGCTATGTTTGTAAAGAATGCGTAGGCTGGGCGCTCCCACACGATGTAGCAGAATTTGCTTTTAAGACGAACACGGGGTCGTTCTCCCTTCCACTTGGGCAAATGCTGTCTGCTCCACGGGTGGTCGCCGGCCGACGTAGATACGTTGACTCGTCCTCTGAAGGGACCGGTCCCCCGGCATGCGGTTTGCCTCTCCCGAACTAAAAGCCCCTGTGACCGTTGTGTCTTGAATGTGTGTGTGTACGCCAGCCTCGAGTATTTCAATCTCGGTGCGCACTTGTGATTTACTAGTTATTTGCATATCGTTTACATGAATTCATACAACATTTACTTTATCTTATCGAGTTTGGGTTCGAATGAAACGTCCTGATGTGCGGAACATGATTGTGAGGGCGGGACATGCAAGCTATGAATGTCAGGAGACCACGACGTCTTTCATACCTCCCTCCTTCTGACAAAATTTTTGTCTGGGGTTTGTCAATGTCGAGGAAAACATTGACAAAGTCAGGCAAAAATTGTTCTTTTAGATTTTCCAATAAACTTTTCTCAGCCATTCTTAACAATTTTTTTCTTATGATTTCTTTATAGCTATTGTTTCTATTTTTTAATTCTACAATTTATGTTTTGTTGTTAGGCAACTATAGACTTTACTAAGGTTGTTATTCTTTGTCATTGCCAGTATGTGTCTCTGTTTTTCTTTTTCATTTCCAAAAATTGTTTCTACAATATTAATTTTTCTAAACTCGTTAGTGTACAGTGTATCATGTTTTAGTGTGGTTATAACTTTTCTTTAGTGAAGCTTTGTTGTGTGACTTTGTTTTATTTATTTAGGCATTATTTGTATCACTGTTTTAAGAGTGAAGAAGTGTTTTTTCTTTATTCTATCCTCTTTCAACCTATGATTAACCAAAACCTTTTTGATATGGAAAACTAACTTGACTTTACAGGGATTTTTGAGATTATCTACTTATACTAATTAATTTTTTTACATAATATTTTAAGGTCTCTATCACATTAAGGGCTTTACATGTATGATAAAATAATTACTTTTACAAAAGAAAAAAATTACAAATATATCATTTTCTTAACTCTACATTTGTATTTTATCAGTCTTTTCGTTTTGTGCTGCGTCAGTTTCTGTGCTCGACGATCCCCACTAAATACTGGAAGGCGTCGACTCATTTGTATGGGTGTCACAAATCATGAGAGAAGCACTCCAGCATGCGATGCCAGGTCTTACTTGTTGACATTGTCATCATGGAGTGGTACCTTTAACCGATGATGATGACTGTGGTTTACTGCATAAACAGTGATGTCTTGGTACTCCTTTGCTGTCACACCTGGGACAGTATGGCAGTTCGATGATTGTAGTTGACTACCGACAATCGTCACCCAATATTGTGCTGTGGCGTCTTTTAATGTGCATAACAGACTGTGTTGCTGTGCCTATAATGATAGATTGGGAGACAGGATCCTTGAGATGCTCGACGAGTTCAGTTTTATCCTCCTCAATGATGAATCCCCTACGTTACTTCCATTTCCTGGACAGAGACCCTCAGCCGTCGATTTGACTCTGTGTTCAGCGTCATTTTCTTTGATTTTTACATGAACTACTCTTCCCTATCTTATGGCGTCTAACCACTACGCTCTTCTGACATCGAATTTCTCTGCAACGCCCGTTAAGGCCCGTAGGCCATCTCGTAAATGGAACGTTATCAGGCAGACTGGTCACGATATGACGCGTTAATGGATGACCAACTATCGTCATTGTCATTCCCCTCCGCGGCGTCCCCGCAAGCAAGGTAAATTATGTTTAGGAATTATATCAGTCTAGTGGCATCGCGTTCTATTCCACACAAGAGGAGGATGACTGGCACCAGACGATCCCCGATTCCCTCGTAGGACCCATAATATTCGTGTTGGATAGCGCAATGGAGACTGGCTTGCAGTCGTCATAAACGTCAAACCACGTGAGAGAACTATGTCACCTACAAACGGATGTATCCAACCACTAACGACTTTCTCAAGGCCCAGAAAAAAGAACGCTGGAGGAAGTTCTGTGGACAACTACCTATGCAACCTCCCGTTGGATGCATTTGATCGATCGTGATTTCGCTCAAACCGAAACTGGTGTCTCTCAAGCGGTTGCAGATCTGGATAGACGAGTTTGCCGCCGTTGTTGCCCCTCCATCTGCCGCGCCGGAACCCATCTAACTCGCGCTGATAGGCGCCACTGCCGAGACAGTTTAACCACGCCATTGTCTCCTTCCGAATTCCACAGGGCCCGACGTCCTCATGACATAAATCTCTCGGCTATGACCAGATCCACAACTCCATCGTTCTAAATTTGTTTGACGATGAAAAGCATGTTCTTATCAACATCCTTAATGACATCTGGAGGGATGCGAATATTCCCAATGACTGGAGAACTCTGATATTGGTGTCAGTACTGAAGTGTGTGAAAGACTCTGGTCAGGCGGCATCGTAATAGCCGATTACACTGTCACACTGCGTATGTAAGATATTCGAATGTCTCCAAAAGTTTCGTGTGGTGGTTGGAACATGAGAACTTGCTTCCACGGACGCAAAACGGCTTCCACAAGGGCGGAACTACTTATGATAATATTACTTCTCTTGCGACGGTCATTGAATACACATTCTTCACTAACGTGTATTTAACAACCTTATTTCTTGACATTTCGAGGGCGTACGATAATGTCCTGGTACATGGACTTATCAACAAATTGCAGCTGCTGCATCTGCCGATGATGATTTTACGGATGCTATACAGTTTTCGTGGTTGCTGTACCGTACATATCCACGATCAGGACAATGTATTGCACGAATCCTACCTAGTGTCTCGTAGCCCTTACTAAATGGCCGGCCGACGTGGCCGTGCGGTTAAAGGCACTGCAGTCTGGAACCGCAAGACCGCTATGGTCGCAGGTTCGAATCCTGCCTCGGGCATGGATGTTTGTGATGTCCTTAGGTTAGTTAGGTTTAACTAGTTCTAAGTTCTAGGGGACTAATGACCTCAGCAGTTGAGTCCCATAGTGCTCAGAGCCATTTGAACCTTACTAAATGCCCTGTTTGGTTCTGGTCGACCTAGAGGCTTTATTCAGCTCCCCCGTCAAAGTTCTTCAGTACACAGACGACGTCTGTATATACCCTCACCCGTCGTGCTTTTGGGTGACACGCCATTGGCTTGCCGACGCATGTGAAATGTTGGTGGCATGGGCGTTCAAAAATGGGCTCACTTTGTTGTTGTTGTTGTTGTTGTTGTTGTGGTCTTCAGTCCTGAGACTGGTTTGATGCAGCTCTCCATGCTACTCTATCCTGTGCAAGCTTCTTCATCTCCCAGTACCTACTGCAGCCTACATCCTTCTGCATCTGCTTAGTGTAATCATCTCTTGGTCTCCCTCTACGATTTTTACCCTCCACGCTGCCCTCCAATACTAAATTGATGATCCCTTGATGTCTAAGAACATGTCCTACCAACCGATCCTTTCTTCTAGTCAAGTTGTGCCACAAGCTCCTCTTCTCCCCAATTCTGTTCAATACCTCCTCATTAGTTATGCGATCTACCCATCTAATCTTCAGCATTCTTCTGTAGCACCACATTCCGAAAGCTTCTATTCTCTCCTTGTCTAAGGTATTTCTCGTCCACGTTTCACTTCCATACATGGCTACACTCCATACAGATACACTCCTGGAAATTGAAATAAGAACACCGTGAATTCATTGTCCCAGGAAGGGGAAACTTTATTGACACATTCCTGGGGTCAGATACATCACATGACCACACTGACAGAACCACAGGCACATAGACACAGGCAACAGAGCATGCACAATGTCGGCACTAGTACAGTGTATATCCACCTTTCGCAGCAATGCAGGCTGCTATTCTCCCATGGAGACGATCGTAGAGATGCTGGATGTAGTCCTGTGGAACGGCTTGCCATGCCATTTCCACCTGGCGCCTCAGTTGGACCAGCGTTCGTGCTGGACGTGCAGACCGCATCAGACGACGCTTCATCCAGTCCCAAACATGCTCAATGGGGGACAGATCCGGAGATCTTGCTGGCCAGGGTAGTTGACTTACACCTTCTAGAGCACGTTGGGTGGCACGGGATACATGCGGACGTGCATTGTCCTGTTGGAACAGCAAGTTCCCTTGCCGGTCTAGGAATGGTAGAACGATGGGTTCGATGACGGTTTGGATGTACCGTGCACTATTCAGTGTCCCCTCGACGATCACCAGTGGTGTATGGCCAGTGTAGGAGATCGCTCCCCACACCATGATGCCGGGTGTTGGCCCTGTGTGCCTCGGTCGTATGCAGTCCTGATTGTGGCGCTCACCTGCACGGCGCCAAACATGCATACGACCATCATTGGCACCAAGGCAGAAGCGACTCTCATCGCTGAAGACGACACGTCTCCATTCGTCCCTCCATTCACGCCTGTCGCGACACCACTGGAGGCGGGCTGCACGATGTTGGGGCGTGAGCGGAAGACGGCCTAACGGTGTGCGGGACCGTAGCCCAGCTTCATGGAGACGGTTGCGAATGCTCCTCGCCGATACCCCAGGAGCAACAGTGTCCCTAATTTGCTGGGAAGTGGCGGTGCGGTCCCCTACGGCACTGCGTAGGATCCTACGGTCTTGGCGTACATCCGTGCGTCGCTGCGGTCCGGTCCCAGGTCGACGGGCACGTGCACCTTCCGCCGACCACTGGCGACAACATCGATGTACTGTGGAGACCTCACGCCCCACGTGTTGAGCAATTCGGCGGTACGTCCACCCGGCCTCCCGCATGCCCACTATACGCCCTCGCTCAAAGTCCGTCAACTGCACATACGGTTCACGTCCACGCTGTCGCGGCATGCTACCAGTGTTAAAGACTGCGATGGAGCTCCGTATGCCACGGCAAACTGGCTGACACTGACGGCGGCGGTGCACAAATGCTGCGCAGCTAGCGCCATTCGACGGCCAACACCGCGGTTCCTGGTGTGTCCGCTGTGCCGTGCGTGTGATCATTGCTTGTACAGCCCTCTCGCAGTGTCCGAAGCAAGTATGGTGGGTCTGACACCCCGGTGTCAATGTGTTCTTTTTTGCATTTCCAGGAGTGTATTTTCAGAAACGACTTCCTGACATTTACATCTATACTCAATGTTAACAAATTTTTCTTCTTCAGAAACGCTTTCCTTGCCATTGCCAGTCTACATTTTATATCCTCTCTACTTCGACCATCATCAGTTATTTTGCTCCCCAAATAGCAAAACTCCTTTACTACTTTAAGTTTCTCATTTCCTAATCTAATTCCCTCAGCATCACCCGACTTAAATCGACTACATTCCATTATCCTCGTTTTGCTTTTGTTAATGTTCATCTTATACCCTCTTTCAAGACACTGTCCATTCCGTTCAACTGCTCCTCCAAGTTCTATGCTGTCTCTGACAGAATTACAATGTCGTCGGCGAACCTCAAAGTTCTTATTCCTTCTCCATGGATTTTAATACCTACTCCGAACTTTTCTTTTGTTTCCTTTATTGCTTGCTCAATATACAGGCTACAACCCTGTCTCACTCCCTTCCCAACCACTGCTTCCCTTTCATACCCCTCGACTCTTATAACTGCCATCTGCTTTCTGTACAAGTTGTAAATAGCCTTTCGCTCTCTGTATTTTACCCCTGCCACCATCAGAATTTGAAAGAGAGTATTCTAATCAACATTGTCAAAAGCTTTCTCTAAGTCTACAAATGCTAGAAATGTGGGTTTGCCTTTCCTTAACCTTTCTTCTAAGATAAGTCGTAGGGTCAGTATTGCCTCACGTGTTCCAACGTTTCTACGGAATCCAAACTGATCTTCCCCGAGGTCGGCTTCTATCAGTTTTTCCATTCGTCTGTAAAGAATACGCGTTAGTATTTTGCAGCTGTGACTTATCAAACTGATAGTTCGGTAATTTTCACATCTGTCAACACCTGCTTTCTTTGGGATTGGGATTATTATATTCTTCTTGAAGTCTGAGGGTATTTCGCCTGTCTCATACGTCTTGCTCACCAGATGGTAGAGTTTTGTCAGGACTGGCTCTCCCAAGGCTGTCAGTAGTTTTAATGGAATGTTGTCTACTCCGGGGGCTTTGTTTTGACTCAGGTCTTTCAGTGCTCTGTCAAACTCTTCAAACTCTTCACGCAATATCATATATCTCCCATTTCATCTTCGTCTACATCCTCTTCAATTTCCATAATATTGTCCCCAAGTACATCGCCCTTGTATAGACCATCTATACACTCCTTCCACCTTTCTGCTTTCCCTTCTTTGCTTAGAACTGAGTTTCCATCAAAGCTCTTGATGTTCATGCAAGTGGTTCTCCTTTCTCCAAAGGTCTCTTTAATTTTCGTGTAGGCAGTATCTATCTTACCCCTCGTGAGATAAGCCTCTACATCCTTACATTTGTCCTCTAGCCCTCCCTGCTTAGCCATTTTGCACTTCCTGTCGATATCATTTTTGAGACGTTTGTATTCCTTTTTGCCTGCTTCATTTACTGCATTTTTGTATTTTCTCCTTTCATCAATTAAATTCAATATTTTTTTTGTTCCCTTATGCTCTTCCTGAAACTCAATACAACCTCTGGTTCTTTCAGTTTATCCAGGTCCCATCTCCTTAAATTCCCGCCTTTTCGCAGTTTCTTCAGTTTTAATCTACAGTTCATAACCAATAGATGGCCTCACTTTGTCACCTGATAAATCCGTTGTTGTGATATTCATGAGGAAACTGATTAATAAATTCTCATCCGAAATTCGTCTTGGCCCGTACACATTTCCTGTTCGGGCACATGCTAAGTTCCTTGGCGTCTATTTCGACAGCAGTCTCACGCGGATTCGACATGTTGCGTTCCTCATCGGTAAGGTGGATAACACTGTGAATATCTTGCGTATGCTTGCCCTGTTTTGATACGTTTTGTACTAGACTATGTTTGCGCAAGCTCGATGTCTTCCATTGTAGAGTGATTCGTCTTGTCCTCGGAGCCATGAAATCAATGCCCACCAACGCCCTGATGGTAGAAGCATCCGTCATGCCATTGTCTATAAGTCGATCTTTGATATCTGATTGTGCCTCTCTTAAGGTGGTAGTTCGATTCTGGAAACTCACACAGGCAGCTGATAGACGACGAATGGCCAGAAGTCCTTTATTAGTTCGCAGCTACCAGAAACGGCGCCATCTCTTTACACCCTTTCCAAACTACACAAAACTCCCTGCTTGTCTATTCTTCGCCCTAGCCCCAGTGACGTACCTGCCCTTCCGATTTCCAAGCGGAGACCAATATCACTCACGACCTGTAGCATTTTCTCACCATACAATGCCACAGTATGCTCACATCTGCACAGTCGATTCTAAATCTGAGGCGGGTATGGGATACGCCTTCTTTTGATCTTCTAGTGACGCCTACCAAATGTCTGCGTTTTCACCTGAATCTTCCATCTACGCGGCGGAGCTACTGGCCAACAGGGAAGCTATTCATTATGGTTCCTGGACATTCAGGTTCGTTCTGATATTTACGGACTCTCAAGATATGCTGCAGAAATTGCATCATCCCACGTTTGATAAACAGACCAACAGGTATGTTCTGGATATCTTGGTGGCATAAGAGACGCGCAGACCTTGGGCACTGCCGTTCAATTACTCTGGATTAAAGGACATCATGGCATTCTTGATAATGAAATTGCTCACCGCCTTGCCAAGAGGATAATTACAGAAGGCCAGTTACGCCCAACGCCCATCCCTTATACGGATCTCATATCGACGCTACGGAAGGTTGCTTATCGTGCTTGGAGCTGTGAACGATATGTCTCTCAGCATTCTAAGGGCGGCCACCTGTCGGCCATACAACCGAACATCTCTTCTTGACCGTGGTTCACCTCGGTGCAGCTTCGTAGACGTCATGTGACTTCCGTCATTCACATGAGACTGGGACACGGGTGTTACCCCGGGCTCCCATATCGGTTGAAGATTATCACGTCTGGACGTTGGGATGACACACCGGCACCAAGGGATCTTAATCCCATCATACTGGCATGTTCCCACTGATCGACTGCATAGTTAGCCTGGTGTTCCGAGTGATTATCTCCTCCCCATCAGTGTTCCTGTTTTAGTCCACTGTTTTGATAAATATAACTTTCTCACAGATTACCGTACTTGAAAGCCACCGGCATCCAAAGTTATTTTATGAGTTGCTGGAGCCTGATTTTCACATGGCATCAGCTTGGTTCGTAATCAAGTGCGTAATTTTGTGTTTTAATTCGCGTACAGACCTTTAGTTCTATATTAAATTTTCATTATTGCTCTCTTGTGCATTTTATGTCATTTTTATACTGTCACTATCTTTGGTTGTATTGTGTTTGTCATTTATGGTTTTTCTTTTATTTTATGTATGTCTGCCTGTATCCTACATTTCTCACATTGTTATATGATGTTATTTTAGTTTAGTTCTTCAGCTATTGTTGTATTTATTGTATGGTGTACTGTGTTTGCCCTTTTATGTTTTGGTTCAAATGGTTCAAATGGCTCTGAGCACTATGAGACTTAACATCTATGGTCATCAGTCCCCTAGAACTCAGAACTACTTAAACCTAACTAACCTAAGGACATCACACAACACCCAGCAATCACGAGGCAGGGAAAATCCCTGACCCCGCCGGGAATCGAACCCGGGAACCCGGGCGTGGGAAGCGAGAACGCTGCCGCACGACCACGAGATGCGGGCTTTTTATGTTTTGTCTTTTATTATAAGAGCATATGCATATTTGTCACAATGTTGCTGTATAGCGCTGTTTCTCATTCCGCTCCATTGTCATTGTCATCACAGCCGCCCGCTGTCTAGTGTTTGTCTAATTTTACTTTGAGAGTCTGTGTTCAAAGTGTTCAAATATGTGTGAAATCTTATGGGACTTAACTGCTAAGGTCATCAGTCGCTAAGCTTACACACTACTTAACCTAAATTATCCTAAGGACATACACACACACCCATACCCGAGGGAGGACTCGAACCTCCGCCGGGACCAGCCGCACAGTCCATTTCTGCAGCGCCCCAGACCGCTCGGCTAATCTCGCGCGGCCGAGAGTCTGTCTGTATGCTAACTTCGTAATTTTGTGCTATTCTGCTTTTTGTGATTATGTTTCTTGGGCACTTTATAAGCGTTATTGGCTGTATGGTCCTTGTAACCGAAGGCCAAAATAAAGAAATAAAAGAAAAGGTACCCAGTCTCATGCGAATGATGAAAAACATCAAGACCATCTGTCGGATTGTTTTCATAGAGTCTGCAACGTTATGTCTACAGACAAGGAAATTGTAATGATGTGTGGTGCAGTATTATTGAAAGTAAAAGGTTTGCGCTAGCAAAATGAAAGGCGTCGTCGTCGTTGCTGCACTAAAAGATACCACAGAACAGGTGCGAATAATTAGCTTCGCTAGCTGAATATTGAAGATCGCTCTCGTTCCCTCAGTTTCACTCGGGTGTCATCCATCGATTTTGAATTTCTGGCAAATATAGAAGCATCATTTGTTTCAAGAAAAGACAGAAATTTCAGGAATGCATTTACAATCAACCAAAAAAAGCTGTTACTCTTCCTTTTTTGACGACAGTAAATTCATTTCAGAGTCTTGCGCATTTACGTCACATTTCGAAAGAAGCTAAGACAAGCGACCTTATTTTATTTTTACACAGCTTTTGTCACTATTCTACCAAATTTAGCAGCAATTCTCTTCAGAGAACCTTCTTTTTTATTGCTGCACTTGTGCTGCTTGCTTCGAATACTCTACAAGCAGTTCTTAGACTGGTGCAGCGGTATCATTTCGACAGTTTGCAGCCTAATGCTTGCCATTTGTTCTCGTGAAACGTACTACAGCAAGCGAAAATACAGTACCTAACAACTCTATACAGCAGACGACAGATTGCGACTTTCACTAGCTAGCCTGAAACATTGTTTCCTTTGATCTGTGGCGACACTGGTACGGATATATATTTCCGTATTTCGAAACATGTTATCAAACGATATCCACATCAAGTAGCCAGAAATATGTTTCGAAAAGATGTTTCAAACTTATTGTGTACACGGCTTAGATGGTCGCGGCAAAACATTTCGAATGTGGTTTGAGAACCTTTATTTCCAAAGTAAAATTTTCTTTTACACAAGATGAACTGTCTCAGGTGTGAGAATGTGCGATAAATTTCTTAAATCACGGTGCGTTTGACTCTAATTCAGAACTTAACACTTTGATGACCAGCCATTTGGAAAACTTTAGGGCTCATGGAGACCAGCCGTTCATACCATTACTTAATATTTTACTGGCACATTGGTGTTTAATACATCTTTTAAAGAGTAACACATGCTAAAGAAGACCAAACTTCAAGATTATTCTCATATTTATTTTAGTTCTTTCATAGATTACAAATTATGCATGCAGTAAACATAGCAAGAAGTGTGGAAAAGTCCCCTTTGCCATATGAAACGTCCCCTTTGAAGAATTATACGTGACTGTGCTTAAACTGACACACAATATTTTTAGCGCAACGCAATCTGACTTTCAAAAATCCCTGCAAAAGAATGGCCCTGAGTAACATTAAACTATGCATTTCACAAATCGCTTACCTCACAAAAATCTTCATTACTCGAACTACTGCAGTACAGCGAGCGCCACTACTGCCAGCTAAATAAAAGATTCAAACTACGGAAGGCACTAACTACTGATAGGGATAGTTAGCAAATGAAAGATATTAATAGAGAACAAACAATGTGTTTACCTTTGTAGTCATAATATATATAGCAGTTCATGACAAATTACAAAACTCCGCCATCTCTCTCCCCACATCCACCACTGCTGGCGGCTCACCTCCAACTGCGCAATGCTACGCGCTGTTCACATCCAGCTGCCGCTGCCCAACACTACAATGGCAGACAACAATGCAAACTAGACACAGACTGCACACAGCACAGCCAGTGATTCTCACAGCGTGCCTTTTCAGAGCACAGGTAAAAAAAAAGGGAGCCCATTATCCTCGCTATCGACATTCCTTTGTAGAAAGCACCACAAATACGACACGCTCATTACTTGGAAAGATACTTACATCTGCACACCTGATTATGACAAGCGTTTTTCTCAAGAATTGAGAGAATTTTTACTGCCTTATGAAATGCCATATGGTTAATGAATGATGTTTCATGCCGTCCTTTGTACATATTTGCTCATTTTCTTTAATATCTAGTTTCTAGCTGCACTGCAGCATTGGTTAAAATAAAATTTAATATATGTACTAATATAGTTATTTTATGCCTACAGATCCAGTCAATAAGAAATTTATGATCTACTTCCAAGAAAACGAGGGCACATAAATAGACATTTCCCTTCACAGGAATTGCATAAATAATTTCTTTACGATTTGGTAACTTATCTGCTAGTGTAAGTTCTCGTGATGCATCACTCTAGTGTTAAGATGTGACATAGGTATTAGACATGGCCATTTTTTAGTGTAATATTCTTTCTGCTCGAGCTTTGTCATGTTTAGGTTTATAGCACTTCCTGCTGCTGTTTGCCAGGCATAGTGCTACTAAATTTTAATTTGTGTTACTCTGCAAAGCCAGTTTTATTACGCATTTATTTTTCTTGTTTGCTGCTCATTGCCTTATATTAGTTGTAATTTATGCTGCTTGCTTTGCCTTTTGTATTTTTTATCATTGCTGTTTGTGTTAATTGTTTTGTGCTGCTGCATTGCCTCGTCCCTTAGTTTAGCATCTGAGCTCAGTAGATTTAAGTTAGCTTAAGAGGGGTAGACTATATAAAAAAACTGACTATGGAGAACAGGTAAAGAATGCATTGCGAAGTTATATGAAAAAGATTTGGGCCAAAATGAGTGTTGTACAATCATAAATAATTATTTTGAAAGAAATATGAATAGAATAAAGAAAGCAGGTATAGATAGGACTTTTTGGGAATAATGATGAATGAAGGGAGATCTCCAAGAAGTAAAGAAAGTTTTGTTTGCAAAATACTGCAGTAAAACAAACCCTGTCCTTTCCTTGTGTTATCCCACTATGTGATTGTGTACTCTTGTGTATTTGTGTTTTTCCTGTCTTTATGTGTTTAGCTAATACGATTTATGTTGTAGAATTTTTCTAGTACTAAGCTATATTCACTATGAGGGGGAATACTGTTATCCTAAAATATAAGTTGCATTAATAATATGTTATTTTCTTTGTAAAGTTGTTTACAATTCTGTTCTGTTTCAATGATCATGTGTGAAATTAATGTTTCGAAAACTATTCTCATTATTTTATGTATTTACTTATGTCATAATTCCTGTAACTCTGATGGATATGTTATTTCGATTCTTTTGTAAAGTCTGTACTACTACAAATGTTATCTGTATTGTTATGTTCTTTAATGATGTATTTTGTACTTTTCTAATTGTATTCTTATGTTATAAAATTGTAATTGACACCAGTTCATCAAATTAAGTAACTTGTAAGTTCGATTTCACTGCACATGTTTCTGCTGATCATAGTATATGGACAATATGTGAGAAGAAGGGACTGTTAGTGTTTGCACGTGTGTTAATAATTCAGCAAGAGGCTGGATAACAGCATTGCTGGTTCTAAGGACATTTCAAACAAATTTTTTGTGAGTGAACATGTGGTGGTTTATGGACTTGCTCTATTCTCCGCAAGACTCTTCAATGGTGATTGTGCACCTGCACAGTCGCAACAGATGGCTGCTGGCCATTTCTTCAAGGACTACAGTGGGTCTACAGCTTTGCTGACTCACCAGTACCATTATTTCTACAAGGACTGCAGTGGGTCTGCGCCTCTGGTGGCCCACCAATATCGTAATCTCTACCAGGACTACAGTGGGTCTGCTCTTTGATAACCTGCCTGCCAATATTCTTCAAAACAGCGACTGACACTGCTGTGGGTTTGCTCTGTTGTGGCCCATGACCTGTCTGCATGTCGACAGTTAGCACTGTCTTTCCGTTGGAAGGACAACGCTACTTCTTCAAGACTGCATGGAAATCCACTAATTCCGTGTGCATTTTCTTTTACTGCTCAGACTTTCAGAAAAACGCTGCAACGTTACTGTGATGAATGATCAGGACTGTCTTTATGGACTGTGAGAAAAGTTTAGCTTTTGACCAACAATGTATCAATAAGTGTGTGCATTTGATATCTTTGTTATTGTAATTATGAAAAAAAATTAATCAAATCATTATTGGCCACTGCCCAAAATAATTTGTAAAATTTTTTGTGGGGAGCATGGTGTCTATGTAAGTAGGCTGTTTAGGTTTTCTTATTGGTAACGCCACGTAGCGCTCTGTGTGAGAATCACTGGCTGTGCTGTGTGCAGTCTGTGTCTAGTTTGCGTTGTTGTCTGCCATTGTAGTGTTGGGCAGCGGCAGCTGGATGTGAACAGCGCGTAGCGTTGCGCAGTTGGAGGTGAGCCGCCAGCAGTGGTGGATGTGGGGAGAGAGATGGCGGAGTTTTGTAATTTGTCATGAACTGCTATATATATTATGACTATCAAGGTAAATACATTGTTTGTTCTCTATTAATATCTTTCATTTGCTAACTATCCCTATCAGTAGTTAGTGCCTTCCGTAGTTTGAATCTTTTATTTAGCTGGCAGTAGTGGCGCTCGCTGTACTGCAGTAGTTCGAGTAATGAAGATTTTTGTGAGGTAAGCGATTTGTGAAATGCATAGTTTAATGTTACTCAGGGCCATTCTTTTGCAGGGATTTTTGAAAGTCAGATTGCGTTGCGCTAAAAATATTGTGTGTCAGTTTAAGCACAGTCATGTATAATTCTTCAAAGGGGACGTTTCATATGGCAAAGGGGACGTTTCAGTGTAATTATCCTTTGGAAACTGTGCGAGATGGTTTCTGGAACAGTTTCACACGTAATTGTGTTTTCTACGGAAATATGCAATGTACACGTCACAGTGCATCAAGGATCTTTCAGAACTCTTTTTTTCGTTTCCTAAAATGCAGGGAAGTTCTACGGCGACGTATAAAACTTTTACCATCTAAAGTTTGATAAGTTTTACATCTCCAAGGGAGAGTATATTGTCACTTAACACGGAAAGACGTATTTTTACCATGGAAAAAGTGTAGTTTCGCGCGCGAAAAAGTATATTTTTACCGGGAAATCCGGGAAAAATCCGGGAATTTTTTTATTGTCCGTATATACACCCTGGAAGATATGAATCAAATGATTGTGTATTTACTATCACATACAAAATGCTAAGCCTAGAGTCTCCTCATTACTTTTACAAATTAGACATAAAGTTTCGAAAAATAAGAAATATACTCTTGTATAACGATGTGAACAAAATAAATTTTTAATGTAAAGCTTTTACTCAAAAGCAGTAAGAAGTCTCTCAACTAGATGTATTTTTTAAAGTAAAGTTACACATTATTAATTACGATGTGTAAATATGTGTTATTATTATTATTATTATTAATTTGACCTTTACAATTAGCTATTGATAATTAATTAATGACTATTGAGCTGAGGGACTTCTAACTGTAGCTGAACTTAATCCGTATATTCAAAATTTATTTTTTACTTTTTAGTTCATTCGCTGCAAAAGCGTGTTTTTTAGTATTTTTAAATTACCTTTTTATCTCCTTTTTCAGTCAAAATTCTATTTCTCGTTGAAAATAATTGTTTTAGCAAGTTATTAGTTCATTAATTTTAGAGCGCGAAAAAAATGGCATCAAAATCAACAAGAGATAGAAGAGAAAATGAATGAGCAAAGTCAACGAAAGAAAGAAAATAAGATGACACTTCTTTGTCCTTTGGATTTTTACCTTTTGGGCTATCAAAGAACTCTATCGATTATGCTTTATTTGTAAAAAGATGTTAGTAAATAGTTATCTGGTGCCAGATAAGTTGATACAAAACACGAAAATCTCAAGGAAAATGATATCAGTTTTTTTCCAAAAACACAAAGAGAAGTATTCATGAGCAATTTCCAAGTTGCATAAATTTGCAAAAACTGATCATGAAAATGCTACTGTATCCTCTTATCTCCTAATTTACAGATAGCTCGGTCTGGAAAACCACATGCAATTGCAATGAACTTAATCAAACTGCATGTTAGAAAAAGTTAAGAGTATACTTGGAGAAGACACGGCAAAGAAAGTTGCAGCAGTACAATGTTTAAACAACACTGTGTCTGATCGCATTCACTAAATATCCGATAATATCGAAGATTAACTGAAACACAGATCCAATGCATCTGATTTGTTAGCAATGCAACTTTATGAAACTACTAATGTAGCTAGTCTATCAGTATTAATTGTATTCGTGAGATATATCTTCGGTACATCTATCGAAGAAAATTTACTGCTCTGCACACCTTTGGAAGCCAATACGACTGGGGAAAAAATATTTGAAGTCATAGCTTGTTACATGAATAAACACAGCATTGATTGGAAAAAATGTGTTGATATATATAACGACGGGGCTGCTGCAGTGGTAGGAAAAATAAAGGGCACCGTATCATAACTTAAAAATATTGCGCTGGGATGTAACACTAGAGTTATGCTCTTGTAGTAAAGAAAATGCCATCAGACTTACAGAAAGTTCTTGATGACGCTGTGAAAATCGTTAATTACATGAAAAGTCGTTCTCTCCAGTCAAGATTACTCAAAAACGTTTGGTAAGAAATGGGTAGTCCGAACGAGACACTCCTCCTGCGTACTGAAATCCGATGGCTTTGCAGAGGCAAAGCATTTAGCCAGGCTATATGAACTTCGTGACGAGCTGAAGGTTTTCTAAATGGGGCAAAACATGTCAGTGTCCGTAACATTTCCGAAGTATTGCATGATGAATAATGGCTTATAAAGTTAGCCTATTTTGCCGAAGTTTTTGGATAAGTCAACGAAATCACTACATATTTGCAGGGAAAATCAACAACCATACTTATCGTGAGAGAAAAAATACCAGCCTTTAAAAAGAGGTTTAAGCTCTGGTTTACCTGCGTAGAAAAGGACAATATTAAATATTTTCCACTTTTATATAATATTCTGCAGTAAAACACGTTGGACTTACTAAGTGAAGTTAGAAGTATCAATGATGGTCATTTGTTAAACCTGCTGGAACCTTTGTCGGATTACTTTCCAGATACTGATACTGACATCGATTGGGTACAAAATCCATTTACCATTAACAGGTAACCTGATGCTAACCGTCCTGGAATACGAAGAATTCATTGATCTTCAGAGCTCAACTGCATTAAAACATACGGCTGAGTTTGTGTCACTGAACGAGTACTGGGTTAGTCTTGAGAATGAATACACTGAAGAATCCAAAAGGTTATCTTACCTTTGCTACGTTTCGTTACAACGTGTTGTTGTGCAAGAGGTCGAGAACAAATGCTGCTCTAGACAAGCGCATATAACTGTGAGCTATGATACCTAACTTTAAAAGAAATGTTAATAAAACAGCAGAACTATAATTCTTCAGATTAGAAGTTATCGTAAACTATAAAGAATGGAACTGCATCACTAAGAAAATATTTCTAATAAATGTTTTTGTTCTTATTTAGAATTTCAGTGTCCTCCACATATATTAATTTGATGTGGATTTCAGTAAGATAAAAGGGCTTTGCTGAGTATCCCGTTACTTAAAAAGTTTAGGAATCACTGTTCTAAGGTAAAGATACATGTTTCCATATTACGCAACATAGTCAAATTTATTTAACAAAGAAGCATGTTCTCTCTTTCAAGCATCCCTTACTCATGTCCAATCGCCGAAAATTCAAATTATAATATACGTGAAGAGAGGATTACTGTTGTCTTACCGTGAAAGTAGATGCTTTTCGTTGAAGAACAGTCGGAGCAGTGAACCTGGGGAACAGATACGAACAATACAGCGAAGGGGCCATGTGCAGAGAGGTTGAAAAGAATGATCGCCTAAGAGATCATGTGCGAAACGGCAACCTTTAGATTACAGCAGTTCAGGACGACCCGTACTACGATGTACAGGTACCCGCTCACTTTCGGCACCACGTCACAACACAACAACCAACAGTCGCAGAAAAATACATTAATGTCATAAAACGCAACTGCGTAGGGTTTGATTTCACCAATCGAAGCGAAAGTTTTGAACCATTTTGCGTGTGACTAAATCTGTATGGAAGAAGAAATCTAGACTTGAGTTCTACATCTTTGATTTTCAAGTGTAAAAATGCCGTTAGTAAAAGAGTAAATACCAGCAGACAATGTTGGGGGAACTCGGCTCAGCAAAGAGGGAGAATGCAGTAGATATATAGTGTCTGTTCTTTCGCACAAGTGAGAAAGAGCAGGCACCATCCTGATCCAGCAGCCACTATGAACTCACACACAAAGGAATCGCAAACCTTGGCTGCGAGTGGGTACTGATTTCAATCAACGGGAAGTTGAAAATTTGTGCCACACCGAAATTCGAATCCGGATCTCCTGCTCACTAGACAGATATTCAGACCACTATAAAAAAAAAAAATGATCGCGATTGTTCGTTGCATTTGGTATGGGAGACTTCCTTGACAGACGCTGAAGTTCATTGTTAATTCGTTTACTCAGCTTTTTTATTGCCGAGGGCCAACAGCCCTCTGACCCAAGTGTCGGCGTGCACTGAGCCACCCGAACACAGTGGTCACCGCAACTGCACGCGCGTTTCTAGAACGTCTCCCGTCAGGCGCCAAAAGAACAGACTCAGTATATGATTAAGGCGAGACGGCCAATGATCGCTTCAGTGCAGATGCAGACCACGCCCGAAATCTTATGAAATCGGCAAAATAGCGCGAGATATGAGGATAATGGACAAGGGGCACTGAATCGTAGTGTGTGGATAAGTTAAAAATTTTGGTCTGACGGGAGGTGCGCTATGGTCTAGAGTGGTACGTGCAGTTGGACTGACCATTGTGTCCAGATGGCTTAGAGGCCAGAGCATCTGATTAGTAAGCAGGAGACGCGGGTTCGAATCCCGGTCCGGCACAATATGCAACTTTCTTCATGGATTTAAACCAGTGCCCACTCGCAGCCAACGTCTGTAGCTCCTTTGTGTCTTAAAGGAGAAAAAAGAATTCAAAGATTCCGGATTTGATGATGTAGCTGAGGGATAATCAATAGACATGGAACTAACATTGAGTATGGTGTCGCTAATCAGTTTCATAAAGGAATGTCGAGAGGAAATCCTGAAAGAATGTAAGAGAGATCAAGAGGAATTCGAGAGGGAAATAAAATCAGCGTTGGGAAAAGTAGAGAGGGAATCACGAAGGTATTTAAAGGGAGTCACAAAAAGAAACATAGCCATGTGTAACGAAAAGCAAAACTCTCCTATTTTTCTTACCGAATGTTCAATACCACTGGAGCCACAGCTGAAACCAACGTCAGAGTCGGACTCACTAGTTGTAAGATCTACGTACAACCTTAGCAAGTCGTGCCGAATGCCTGCTTCTGCAATCTCAGACAACGAGGGCAGTAGCATGTGTCCAGTGAACTGGTTGCTAGTCAGTACAGATTCAGATGTGTTGTCAGTGGACGATGAACGGACTTCCAGCGGAAGGTTCAAGCAAAGCATGTTGTGACGTCGCGAGTTAATGCGTGATAACAATTATTGCAGTAAGCTACATTGCAGTACAGCCTGCAGTATTGGTGCCGGAGGCTGTGAAGGAGGCAGCAAGTTGTGTCCTAGCAATGTGGTTGGCTCTGAGCACAATGGGACTCAACATCTATGGTCATCAGTCCCCTAGAACTTAGAACTACTTAAACCTAACTAACCTAAGGACAGCACACAACACCCAGCCATCACGACCTAGCAATGTGTCCTGTGCACCTGTTGCTACTGCAGCGTGTGAACGCGCCAGTGTGTCACTTACCAGGAGCTTATATTCAAAGTGCAAGAGAGATGGAACAAATGTTAGATGATCTAAACACAGAAGTAGAAGAATATGGAATGAAGATTAACAGGAAGAAAACGAAAAGCATGGTAACTGGAGGAAAGGGGAGAAAGCCTATGAAAATAGGGGGAGAGGAAACAGAGCAAGTGAATAACTTCAATTACTTGGGAACTGTAATAATGGATGATATGTATTGCTCAACAGAAATTAGGAAAAGAATTGCAATGGCAAAAGAAGGATTCAAGAGGTAACAGAAATTACTTTGTGGACCACTAAACAAAGATGTGAGGAAAAGACTTGCCAAATGCTACATATGGAGTGTTGCACTATATGGTGCGGAGACCTGGACATTGAGGAAGGAAGATGAAAGAAGATTTGAGACACTAGACATGTGGATATGGAGAAGAATGGAAAAAAGTGAAGTGAGAAGACCGAGTAAGGAATGAAAAAGTGTTAAGAAGAGTTGGAGAAGAAAGAAACATGCTGAAAGTCATCAGAAAGAGAAAACGGAACTGGATTGGACATTGTTTGAGGAGGGGCTGTTTATTGAAGGAAGAAATAGAAGGAATGGTGGAGGGAAAAAGGGAAAGAGGAAAAAGAAGATATCAAATGCTGGACAATATCAAACGAGGCAAATATTCAGAAATGAAAAGACTGGCTATGGACAGACAAGAGTGGAAGAGGCTTAACCCATGACAAGACCTGCCGTAAGGCAGAATACCATACATACATACATACATACATATTCAAACCCCCTATGAATCTAAATAAACTATACTAAATATAATTCAATCTTGTTCAAAATCGGTACGCTAGTTTTTATTATTCAAGATAAGATTGTGTAAAAATTTCAGCATTCTATCTGTCATAGTCAAAACCGACAGTTAGGGAATCAAATTCAGTTAGGAACAATAACATTTTATCTTTTGGTATCATTTGAAAACATAACCAGAACTCTCAGTGTGCAGAATTATTTAATTAAGATTTAATTACAAAACTTTAATTATTTTTCATTTTCGTAATATAAAATTCAGACAAAATTTTATTTGTGTCTTATATTGTTGTGGGAATAAATGAGAGTGAGTGAGAGTGTGTATGTGGGACATACGTTAATTTCAAGATTAATTTTATATATTACATTACGTAATCAAAGTGGGCAGATTTTAGTGCCAGATTTCTCTTCGTTTGGTATTGTTAAACATTATATTAGTATTTGCATGTGGGAACGGCGTAAATGCATCTGTCAGTAGTGATTGGAGCAGGCCAACAATTCTTGTGATTGGCCAGCTAAAATGATAGGCCAATCAGAGTTTAGCAGTTCCCGCGCACTGCTAGATACATATGCTGTGGTAGAAGCAGCATTCAAGCGGTCGCTAGTCAGCTATTGGACGTGCAGGTCATGTTGAACGTTTCAGTCTTCATTACGTGTAAAATGAAGAAGTAATTGGTTTCTAGCGTCCAGATTGTGTTGCCGTGAAGGCAGTTGCATTTACGAACAGATTGGTGAAAGTTGGAAGTTTTGAAATTGGTTTGTTGGAAAGATAACCGCGTGTGAATTTTCGGTCTGTGCGTAAATTCCGCGTGGCGTGTTTCGTATACATATACGGAATAATTTTGGGGGGCAATGTCTTTACTAGAAATCCACTGAAAAGGATCGAGTGTGAAACTCATCTACAGTAGCGCAGTATTGACTGTGAGATCGCGTAATTATTCGGGTCGGACTTAAGTACATTTCTGGCTGCTTTGTGTGTGATCTGGATTGCATGAACTGTGAACTGAGAGTAGTAGTTTCGTTAGTTAATTACATGAGGGCTTGATGGCAGGTTTTTTCGTTTGAGCTAAAGGAAATAAAAAGGATTGTATTAGAACTGTGACATTTTACTGAAGGAAAGAAGCAACTGCCTTCTGCCAGAAAATTATTATGACGAATTTACAGGATAGCTGGCTACTAGAGTTTATGCGGACTTTGCTATGTAAGTATCGGCGACGTTTTCATCAACGCTGCTTTTCCGCCGTCTGAACAATACATACGTATGCAGAGAAACGGGATGGTGAGCTGACGCCGTACTGAGGTAGGTGGAACTTTTGCAGTGAACAGTACGAAGAAAGAGAATTATTACCCGCCCCGCCGCAATGTGAAGGTTATTGTTAGAGAGGAACTGAAGTCGACTGTTAAAAAAAATAGATACGATTCGTTAAGGCAAAAAAGTTGGAACTAAGTTATTTATGTAAAAAGAAAAAGATGGTTTCTCATGAGACGACATTCCTGGCAAAATACTGGTCTAAAAGCTCATAAGATTAGAGTCTAAATATCGTCATCAGCCGATCACACAACCAGATGTATAACGGAACATACTCCAAGTTATTGAAATTTTTTTTAGAGAAGTCACTACCTTGAACTGCTGCTGGTAAACCTTTCGGAATGTAAGGATGTGGCTCACGAAGCTCTTCTGTTCCTAACGTTTCGTTCAGAACTGCGCTGGACATCTTCCTCCTCCACTGAGTCTTGCCGAAGGGTTTCGTGGACCACGACCTTATACCCCTCAATGTTTACTAGCAACAATGACATCCGGTCTTGAAAGCCTTCATTCTGTCACTATCTGGAACTCCCGTATAAGGAACGCCACTTAGTATGTAGGCACGAAAAGCCTGCTGCACGAAGTTCACAGTCAGATGATTTGCGTAATAATCAAATTGTAGAGCCGGGCGAAGAATATTTGTGAAAATCGAAAGCGAAATGAAACCATGGGAGAGAAGAGAAACCGCCTCTGGAAAAAGTTTGTGAAGAAGGCAAGATTATCACCATGAACATACGGGACGGAATTATGGCTCACGAAAGTGCAGTCAGGGGCACAGAACGAAGTGGAATGATATTAGAGGACGGAGAACAGATCAACAGCGTGCTTATGGACGGGTGCGAAACGTAGCAGTCAGAGCCAAAGGAGCATGTCCTTGTCCGAAGATTTACGAAGACTGTGTTGTATTTTTCAAGTAATGTATTAGTATCTCAGATCTGTCCAAGTTTTTTGGATGAAAGGAAACCTGCAATTTATGATGTCACGATTGAAGCATACTCTGCCAATTCCGAGAAAGTAGATTCTTGCTTCGGCATTTTAAGGGACTCTGGAAAAATTCAAAGCAATCCGAAGCAAAGTGGTTTGGTAGATCCTGAGAAACATGTACGAAAAAATAAAACTATTGGGAATTGAGCGACAAAGTTTTGATTACCTTTTTTCGTGCATTCCAGGTCCATAGGGTGCATATCTTCCTGCAAGTTCCTCCTTTAGCTTCCTCTTTGTCCTCCTTCTGTTTACTGTAGCTTGTATATTAAGGCTATTTACAGCCCTGTCAGCAGCACGAAGGCGTTCCTTGTCTGAAGCAAGTACCATGTTGAAACCTATCTTCATTCCCATATTTCGAAATACCTTGCACTTTACAACGTTGTCATCACTGAAGGCAGAAGAGACATCTTGAACACCGGATCGAAGTGTTTCCATTCCAACAAACACAGTCTTTGAGATTCTTGACCGTATAACACTATTTACACTTTCATTGGCGCTTTGAGTTTTTCCATGAACACACTTTTTCAACAATTCAAGTGCTACTAAGTCTCTGAAAATAGGTGTTATCCCCTCCATTCCCGCATCAGGCAGACTGTGTTTATGAGTGTACATTTCACCAGTTAGCAATCCCTTGTTGTACTTACACCAACTGTTTTCTCCTTTGGGGCACAAGTAATGATGAGAACTTTCATCAGTTAAAAAAGCATGAAAAAAAGAGCTCAAACAGCCTTCTTCATTTCATCGACACTGTGTGTGTTCTGCCTAATAGCTATTCCATAATAGTTGTGGTTTTTTTCAATTACACTGTCACTTAACCTTCCCTATCCATCCAACCCTTTACCATCACAGAGTTTTTGTTTTTTGTATGTAGCTTTCAATCGCCAAAGTCTTGATCCCATTCGTTTCTGTATGTGTCCACTACATTCAGATTTCTGCACTGAATATTTTCAGGATCAAAAAAGAGTAAATAAACATGAAACACACGACAATTGATTGAGCGATATTTATCGAACTATCACAGGTTAGCCAAAACACTTATTGTGTAACACTTATTTTCACTCACATCACTAAAATGTACACGATGAGCTTGTAGATTTATGAGTACAACATTTGACAGCAATTTAATGGCGCGATGGTGGCTCACACCTATGCAGCACATATTTCAAAAATATTTTAAAAATGGTTGTAGTCATCCGAACTGAACAAATTACATATCAGTTCAAAAGGGAAAGCCTGTAAACTTTTAAAATGCAAAAAAGTAAAAATTGAACATTTCATGAATTTGGACCTTTACCGAACCCCTTAAAGAAATTTTTTAATTTTGGGAGAATTACTTCAAGGTAATGTCACTGTATTTGTAACAATTAAATACCATTGTTTCATGCTACAGAAGATTTTCAAGACATTAAGGAGGAACCATTGAGCGACAAGAATGTTCCAAATGAGTTTCATGATATTTTTACTACATCAGCATAAAGCTAGTAATACTCGTAAATCCTCAGTAACTACTTCATATTTACTCTTGCTCTAGTTTTTTTCATTTTTTACATTATAGCCGAGTGAGTTAGGTTATAGCTAACAGGAGAATGATCCCATCCGCCATATCGAGATCTAGTTTAGTAAATTTTCATTGCTTTCTGAGGACTCTCGAATTCAGATTTCAATGAACTATCCTTGCTAATCGCGGTATTCATTGCTTATGTACTTTCAGCAGTATACACCTGAAGATGGCTAGAAGACTCAATGCGCGAAATGTTGTGACTGCAAGTCACGGAGGACTGACAGTTCTCCTGAAATTTCGATGAACAACCTATACGCCAGAAAAATTTTGAATGTCATCAATGCTTATTTGCGTGTTTTTACTTACCTTATTTACTACTATTTACTTTTGTTATTACATTTTTCTCAACATTTTAGATTATTGCAAAAGAGGGATTGTGTGAATGACTGATTAGTATACCACGATTTACCTCTCTGAGGAGACCAATTTTTCTTCTACTGAAAACTATTTGCTTAGATCTGTTCATTCCTGTTACGCTTCTTTTATTTAGCCAAATAATTTCTAAAACGGCGATTTTGAGATTTGAATATTAACTGCTAAATATACTGCCGTCCACTCTGAGATCGTCAAACTGTGTGAAACATAAATTAGTCAGTCGAGTAACATATGTATGGTGTTTTTTCATCTTCTTATCTCTGCGGTGTTATCTCTTTAGTAGACGCACAAGAGAAGTCTTCCAATGGACACCGTTGTCTCTACCCACTATCCCTCGATGAGGAGTCGGCAGCTGCTCAGTAGCTGCGCTGCCAGGTGACCAGTTCTTGAACCCTCAAGCAGCTAGTGGCATTAGACTTACTGAGGCTACAAGATATATTTCTTCTAAACTGTCATCGATCTTCTTGTTTTGAAGGTGGAAGGATTGGTGTGATTATATTATAATATCGTAAACAATTAAAAAAAAATTGACAAGATCTCTATACGTGTTCCAATACATATGAACAATATAGTAAATATTTCAGAATATCGTATAAAGAATTTCTACGATAAAATAATATTTTTGTATTGTTGTGTATTGTGTCTCATAACATCATCACTTAGCATGGACTTCTGCGACACTGATGCGTGTCTCTTCCTAACTGCTATAACGCAAACGAGGCACAGACGATCATTCAATGTTTATTGACATTTTATTCTGCGTAGATCGATGATAATCAAGAATTATATGCAGTTGTTGGAGTTTTAACTGTTATCTATATTCCTAAAGTGTTGCAATATTTTTTCTCATAAGGACAGAGGCACTGGCTAAGAAGTTGAACGGCGCCGGCTGGAAAGGCGTTATTAGAAAAAATTACTGATGACCGATCACACAAAGATATTAACCATATCTGAAGCAGTCGTTGTCATGTGTAAAACAAAATCTACAAAATGCACAGAAGACAAATTGGAGGATAAAACGACAGTATTGTAGTAACCCGACGTGAGCCGCAACATACTGTAGAAGCTCACTCTCAGATCAGAGGTGAAACGGGTTTTTTGGTCATCCTTTTCTTGGTACGCGAGCACCGGCATACAGGAGTGAAAAAGCGGCAGGGTCAAGCAGAGATTTTTCAGGTCTCTATGCTGGGAGACGGTACAGAATGACTCGAACGTTGGGCTTTTCTCTCTCCAGAGCAGTCTTTTGTCAATGCAAATTACTCAGTAAAAAGCCCCAGACGTTAAGCTTCGTGCACTGACTCCCATGTTACTACGCAAATGACACATATCTCTCCTATTTCAGCATAATGTTATCTTAACAACCGTGACATGTTTTTTGAAATTTTTTCTCGAAACTGCAAGTTTATGAGAACCAATAACTCTGCTTAACAGCGTTTTTGTCTGCTCGGCTTAGTCGTGGATTCTGTGCTCAAAAATGAAATGATGTTTGCAACTTGGATTCACTAAGATTTAACATCGATATGCTTTAAAACGGTGCACACAGGGTAATCTGGCATGGTTAAATTTAACTGTTACGTAGATGTGTATAGTAAAATGCCAATAATGGTCATCAGTTCAGAAATCAAACTACAGGACTTGAAGAAGGTTTGGCAACATTGACGATAAGTCGTATTCAATGACACAGAATTGTTACGTGACAAATTTCTAGTCCCATCATTTGGTCTTCTTCCATGATAACTAGTGCAGTTAGTAATGAAGACGGCGAACAGTTTCATTAGGATTTTTCTTTAGTATAGAAGCATTGTCAGGACAAATGGAGTCCACAGTATGATCTGACTGCTCTTAGACCTAACGAAGAAGCGGTCTGAGGTGTTGCAGGAAATCAGAAAGTAAAATCTTTATGCAAATTTCTTCATACTCCTCCACTCCTATGTTGCTAATTCCTGATTAATCTTTGTACTGACACGAATTTATTTGTTATTTACGTTTGGAACTCTCTTTGATGTGAAACTATTAAATAAAATATACTCGCAATACCATTCACAAAATGTTATTCCTATGCCTTAAAAATCACCAATGGAAAATTGTGCAAATAAAAAATGCTAGTTACTTCACACTCTCCCTTACTGTTCCTCTTTGCGCCCATCACCAATTCTGATTATCATCTCTCTCATAAACCCCCACCACACTGAGGGGCCAAAGAAACTGACACACAGCCATGCGTGTTCAAATACAGAGATATGTAAACAGGCAGAATACGGCGCTGCGGTCAGCAAGTCTCCGGCGCAGTTGTTAGATCGGTTACTGCTGATACAAAGGCAGGTTATCAAGATTTAAGTGAGTCCGAACGTGGTGTTATAGTCGGTGCACTAGCGATGGGACACAGTACCTCCGAGGTAGCGACGAAGTAAGGATTTTACCTCACGATCATTTCACGGGTGTACCGTGAATATCAGGAATCCGGTAAAACATAAAATTTCCGACATCGCTGCTGCCGGAAAAAGATCCTGCAAGAACGGGACCAACTGAAGAGAATTGTTCAACGTCACAGAAGTGCAACCCTTCCGCAAATTGCTGCAGATTTCAACGCTGGGCTATCAACAAATGTCGGCGTGCGGACCTTTCAACGAAACATCATCGATACAAGCTTTCGGAGCCGAACGCCCACTCGTATTCCCTTGATGACAGAAAGCTTCAGGCCTCGTCTAGGCCCGTCAACACCGACATTGGACTGTTGATGACTGGAAACATGTTGCCTGGTCGGGCGACCCTCTTCAAATTGTATCGAGCGGATGGATGTGTACGGATACGGGTATGGAGACAACCTCATGAATCCACTGACCCTGCATGTCAATGGGGGAATGTTCAAGCTGATGGAGGCTCTGTAATGATGTTGGGCGTGTGCAGTTGGAGTGATGTGGGACACCTCATACGCCTTGATACGACTCTGACAGGTGACACGTACTTAAGCATCCTGTCTCATCACCTGAATCCACTCACGCCCATTATGCATTTCGACGGACTTGGACAGTTATAGCAGGACAATGTGACACCCCACACGTCCAAAATTGCTGCAGAGTAGCCCCAGGAACACTCTTCTGAACACTTCCGCTGGCCACGAAACTCTCCAGACATGAATATTATTGAGCATAACTGGAATGCCTTGCAATGTGATGTTCAAAAGAGATGTCCACCCCTCGTACTCATACGTATTTATGGATATGCCTACAGGATTCATGTTGTCAACTCTCTCCAGCACTACTTCAGACATTAGTTGAGTTCAGGCCATGTCGTGTTGCTGGATTTCTGCGTGCTCGTTGGGGGCCCTATACAATGTTAGGCTGGTGTAGCAGTTTCTTTGGGAATTCAGTGTATTTGTAATGGGGTAAAGACAAGGATGAGATAATGGGATGATGGTAAGCCAGCACGATGGTAATGACGTTATACTGAAGAAAGGAAACAAATCAGCCAC
The DNA here is from genome assembly GCF_021461395.2 of Schistocerca americana. Classification (NCBI taxonomy): domain Eukaryota; kingdom Metazoa; phylum Arthropoda; class Insecta; order Orthoptera; family Acrididae; genus Schistocerca; species Schistocerca americana. Next base: position 541,236,997 of record NC_060121.1, read on the forward strand.
ACATGGTAGAAAAATAGGTTTATTGAATAGATAAAAGTTTGGAGAGTTACTTCAAGCTGCGCTAAGGATACTTTATTTCGAATTCGAACAAACAAATAAGTCTGTTCACTGTATAAAAAATTTATTTGTGCTCAAAGTACAATAAATATTGACTGTACAATAATGTAATAGTTACAGCTGCTACATTCTCCTGTAATAGTATATCTGCATCAGATTATGTTGATATACAGAGTGGAATCCATTAATGATGTCGGCGTAAGATCTGTGCCAAGAAGTACCATATACTGCCAAGGTGGGTAGGTGCCTTACAGCCTGCAGCCCAAGGCCAATCACAGACTCTCAGTTCTGGGTTGAAGTAGAGTCCAGCAGGACAAGGCATGGTTACTGGAATACCATGCTCACATACACAGTACTTTCCACAGTCAGTTGCATGTGGCAGCAAAGTAACATCTGATCCGGCATCTTCGTGTAATGGGCAACTTCCCACAGCAGGGCAATCACCAATATTACCTTCTGTAGTACTGCCCCCATTATCATTGCCATTTTCATTATCAGACTGACCATTGTCATCATTACCACCACTGCCTTCATCATTTCCATCACCTCCATCACTACCATCACCTCCATCACTACCATCACCTCCATCTCCACCATCGCCTCCATCTCCACCATCGCCTCCATCTCCACCATTGCCTCCATCTCCACCATCACCTCCATCTCCACCATCGCCTCCATCTCCACCATTGCCTCCATCTCCAGCATCACCTCCATCACCACCATCTCCACCATCACCTCCGTCTCCTCCATTGCCTCCGTCTCCTCCATCGCCTCCGTCTCCTCCATCGCCTCCGTCTCCACCATCGCCTCCATCTCCAGCATCACCTCCATCACCACCATCTCCACCATCACCTCCGTCTCCACCACCGCTTCCGTCTCCACCATTACCTCCGTTTCCACCATCACCTCCGTCTCCAGCACCGCCTCCGTCTCCACCATCGCCTCCATCTCCAGCATCACCTCCATCACCACCGTCTCCACCATCACCTCCGTCTCCACCATCACCTCCGTCTCCACCATCACCTCCGTCTCCACCATCACCTCCGTCTCCACCATCGCCTCCATCTCCAGCATCACCTCCATCACCACCATCTCCATCATCACCTCCGTCTCCTCCATTGCCTCCGTCTCCTCCATCGCCTCCATCTCCACCATCGCCTCCATCTCCACCATTGCCTCCATCTCCACCATCACCTCCATCTCCACCATCGCCTCCATCTCCACCATTGCCTCCATCTCCAGCATCACCTCCATCACCACCATCTCCACCATCACCTCCGTCTCCTCCATTGCCTCCGTCTCCTCCATCGCCTCCGTCTCCTCCATCGCCTCCGTCTCCACCATCGCCTCCATCTCCAGCATCACCTCCATCACCACCATCTCCACCATCACCTCCGTCTCCACCACCGCTTCCGTCTCCACCATTACCTCCGTTTCCACCATCACCTCCGTCTCCAGCACCGCCTCCGTCTCCACCATCGCCTCCGTCTCCACCATCGCCTCCATCTCCAGCATCACCTCCATCACCACCGTCTCCACCATCACCTCCGTCTCCACCATCACCTCCGTCTCCACCATCACCTCCGTCTCCACCATCACCTCCGTCTCCACCATCGCCTCCATCTCCAGCATCACCTCCATCACCACCATCTCCATCATCACCTCCGTCTCCTCCATTGCCTCCGTCTCCTCCATCGCCTCCGTCTCCTCCATTGCCTCCGCCTCCACCATCGCCTCCATCTCCAGCATCACCTCCATCACCACCATCTCCACCATCACCTCCATCTCCACCATTGCCTCCATCTCCACCATTGCCTCCATCTCCACCATCTCCTCCATCTCCAGCATCACCTCCATCACCACCATCTCCACCATCACCTCCATCTCCTCCATTGCCTCCGTCTCCTCCATCGCCTCCGTCTCCTCCATCGCCTCCGTCTCCACCATCGCCTCCATCTCCAGCATCACCTCCATCACCACCATCTCCACCATCACCTCCATCTCCACCATTGCCTCCGTCTCCACCATTGCCTCCATCTCCACCATCTCCTCCATCTCCAGCATCACCTCCATCACCACCATCTCCACCATCACCTCCGTCTCCTCCATTGCCTCCGTCTCCTCCATCGCCTCCGTCTCCACCATCACCTCCGTCTCCACCATCACCACCATCTCCACCATCACCTCCGTCTCCACCACCGCTTCCGTCTCCACCATTACCTCCGTTTCCACCATCACCTCCGTCTCCAGCACCGCCTCCGTCTCCACCATCGCCTCCGTCTCCACCATCGCCTCCATCTCCAGCATCACCTCCATCACCACCATCTCCACCATCACCACCATCTCCACCATCACCTCCGTCTCCTCCATCGCCTCCGTCTCCTCCATCGCCTCCGTCTCCACCATCGCCTCCATCTCCAGCATCACCTCCATCACCACCGTCTCCACCATCACCTCCGTCTCCACCATCGCCTCCGTCTCCACCATCGCCTCCGTCTCCACCATCGCCTCCATCTCCACCATCACCTCCATCTCCAGCATCGCCTCCGTCTCCACCATCGCCTCCATGTCCACCATCACCTCCATCTCCACTATCGCCTCCACCACCATTTCCACTGTCACTGTCATCCTCATTACTCTGACTGTTGTTACCACTGTTGTTTTCATCATTGTTACTACTGCTGTTGCTATTGCCACTGTCATCTTCATCACTCTCATTGCTGCCACTGTTACTACCACTAGTATTTTCATCATCATTACCACTATCATCTTCATCACTGTCATTACTGCCATTGTGATTACCATTGTTGTTTTCATCATCGTTACTATTGCTGTTGCTACTGTTACTGTCGTCTTCATCATTCTCATTGCTGCCACTGTTACTACCACTAGTATTTTCATCATCATTACTACTGTCATCTTCATCACTGTCATTACTGCCGCTGTTATTACCACTAGTATTTTCCTCATCACTACTACTGCTGTTACTATCATCTCCATCACTTTCATTGCTGTCACTGTTATCACCACTAGAATTTTCATTGTCACTTCCACTGCTGTCACTGCTGTCATTACTACTGCTGTCGCTGCTGTCATCTTCTTCGCTTCTGCTTCTGTTTTCTTTCTCTTGAAATATAGCTTTTATGAGACTAGACCAGCCATATAAAGGTTTCTTCTCTACATTTTGTACTAAGTGTTGCTCACTTCTTCCATGTTCAGCATCCTCTTGTTCAGAATGTAGCCATGTGTTGTCATTCTCAACCTTTGACTGAGTAAGCGACGATTTCTGAGTGTCTGGTGTCCCAAGAGCGTGATGCTGCTCATCGGTACCTGTTGCAGTCAGATATAAAGAAGAAATAAATACATTGTGCTAAGCGTATGTACGACATGATTGTTTTACAGGAATTTCAATCGTATTTGAATTTTTGGTGGCCTGATTACAATGTATGTTGGATTTAGTTCATGTACAGTAAGTGACAAGCGGTCATCAAAGCGTTTTTAGCACCTCATTGTTGTAATAAGAATGATTTTATTTGAAATGATGTTCTTGCCTTTCCTTGATCTGGGAATATCAAATATTACCCAAGAATTTCAGAACACAGTGAAACTTGTAGCTCATCACATATACTTTAGTGATGGAAGGGGAAGCACTGATTGGTGGTTAAACGAAGTCTAAGATTTTCTGCAAATCAGTCAGCGAACTTTCCAGTTGTGGGATAATATCACTCTCTCTTAACGTACAGAATAATATTAAATAAAGTTAAATATAAAATATAATAAGACATAATTGCGTAGGCTTCCGCGGCCAGAGTCAGTCGACATAATAGTTTTCTGGGTATGGTACCCCGTCATAATGTATAAAACTACTGCTGCTGGAGAAGAACCAACGCTTCGGCCACGGCTGCAGCGACCTTCTTCTGGGTCTAGACCCAGCAGCAGTAGTTTTATACATTATGACGCGGCATAATAAGACAATTTGAGTCATGTTTTCAAAGGTGCAGAAAATTTGGCCTAATGTTTATTTTTCTCATGAAGCTAGTTAAACAAAGTATGTTTGTATGCATGTCAACAACATATTCGTAGATTATGAAATCCCATTGTGAATGAATTTGACTTGTGTGGGAATGGTACCGTTACTAACTTTTCAGTACTTTACAATTTTCTGTTAATCTGTCTACTATTAAACGTGATAGAGCATTAAACTGAAACTATTGTTATCCCTCCCATCCTCAGAGAAATTATTCAGAACATGCAACACAATAAATACTAGTAGATACTGCAAAAGATTGAGTTTTATTTCGGTGATAGAAGCTCCTGACTCTACAACAGAAACATGTTCTACATTCTTTTGTACAGTTTTTCTTTCAACTGTCATTGCTATGTTTGCACATCAGCGAATTTAAGTTGCTTATGTGCAGCATATATCATCCTTCTTCACTGAAGGCAGATATACGCGTAACTGCACAAAGACAGAGCACAGGTGAGTGTGAATAAAACTGCATATTATAAGATCAGTTACAGGGTACCTCACTGGAAACAAAGAGTTTTACCGATTTTCATATTTGCTCATCGCAAGACATTTTTATTCACTAAGCTCCACCGTTACCTCTTTGTCAGCCTAAATCGAACAGGAGATTTTGTAACCGTATATCATAGGCTATTTTAAGCTTATTTACACCTGAAATGATATGCTAGGAACGTAAGCTTTCGGAACTTTTACCAGTCAACTACGCTGCGATGCAGAATGCCTCTTATGCAGCGTCTGCCACTGGTGCCGATTGAGCATCTCTGTAAAGCCTCAACGCTTAGTAAGTGAACCTGTAACGAAGCACACTGATCTTCTCTGGATCTTCTTCTGCTACGGATTCCTAGCTAACTAGGAATATTTCAGGTATTGGTCAAACAGTGGTTTTGTAAGCTATTCCTTCGTGGATGGCTTAACTTCTGAGGGTGTTTCCAATGGATCTGCCTTACCTGCGATTTGTTTTATGTGTGTAAGTTAACTTTAAGCAGCTTCCTACACATACTCCTAGATACTGAAGAGCCACGCAATAATACACTTGAGAGTTGAGTAGAATTTTACAAGTCTTCTTCCGGTAACGCAAGAGGCGAACAAGGCAGGTCAGTGTCCAACAGATGGGTGGAATGCCAACAAGGAAGGAGAGCTGTTGTTGCATGTAATACAGCCGCATGACAGAGTTAATTGCTACACGCATTAAGAACTGGGTGTGAAAGATGCCAAGGCGGAAAAATGACATCATAGAAAGAGAGAAGAATGCCATCATCTTGTTGACCACGCAGAGTGAATTACGAAGGCAGATGTAAGAAAGGTTATTCAGAGAACTGACGCTGCAGAACATGTTCACTACTGCTTCTGAAAGGCGAAGCTAAGATACCTTTCAGCTACAGCCAGGTGCAGAAAGCTGACCAGTCGAGAAAAGGGAGTTACCATCGCCTTGCAATAGCACTGCAAGTCAAACAGTTCCTCTCTAAATGTCACTCATATTTAGTGACTGGATCTACTCGTACTCAGTTTCCAGCCAACCAGGAAGTTGGACCTATGTCAGTCTATATCCTCTGTTGGAACAGCGAGTCCTGCCAAGTGGATTTTGCCACTCCATGCTGCAGTCCTGCGTTCGAGTCGAAACTGATGGGAAGCTGAGAATGACAGTCACCGCCTGGCCTTTCAGAGGCCTAGTTGGAGGGCCAGGGATCACTCAACAATCGTCATCGCAGAGGGGCATGCCACAGGTGCTGCCTGCCTTCTGTTGCTGTAGGCGTACTCGTATGCTGCGGGCCTTACACGTGACGGAGGCCGCAGTGTGACCCAGTCCACCTTCGCACATTCAGGAAGGAGCCTATGGTTGCTTTCCGTGGTGAAGTCTACGATGTCAATGACAGCACTCTCGTGATCCACTGCTCCGAGCTGCTGACGGCGGAGGCAATGCGGACAACACCGAACGAGCTGCAGCCAATGTGCCGTGATGTCACTCCAATGCTGTGGGTCTTACTCTTGTTGGGAGCTGGAGTGTGACTCAGCCCTACGATGCACACTCGGTGTAGAGCCAGTCAGTGCATGCCAGAGCGCTGTGTATGAGAGTTAGCTGCTAACACCAGAGGCAGCACGGACAATGCCGGATGAGCTGTAGCCAACATGCCCCGATGTCGCAGGGTGCTGACGCCGTGCTTCCGCCGCTAAAGGGGTTGAGATAGCACGGAGCGTGCGGGTGTCAGCGAATTCCCGCGTGGCTAGCGCCCTTCTGCCCGCCGCTACTGCTATCAGCCAAGAATGAAGACAACAGCGTATTTTGGACTTTAAGTGCTTGTTTGTTAATTACCTTTTACAAGTTCCTTCGAGCGCCGAGCATGTCAGCTGCCATCGAGGTATTCCTCATCCCTGCCCAAGTGGTGACGGTCCAGCCGCACTCTGACATCGACGCCCTAACACAGTCAGCTAATGCAGAGTCCGGTCCCTGGACTGATACCTTGTTTTACAGCACCCTAGTAATCTTTCTGTACCCGTCTAACTATACAATATGAGTCTTTCTGTCCATCGATGCGCAATACGTTACATTTGTTTATGCCGAGAATCTACTAGCAATGTCTGCAGCAAGTGTCGATCCCCTGCAGATCTTCCTGCACTCCTCTAGAATTTTCTAGCTTTGCGACTTTTCTGTGCACAACGGAATTATCCGCGAAAATGATCATGCAACTTCCGATTTTATCCAGTACGTCATTTATACTCGTGCGCTGAGGAAAGTAATGGTGGTTTAACATTCCATCACTGTAGGCCTGAAGTTATTTTCACATCTGACTTTTTCTCTGCTAAGAATGATATATAGTTTTCTGTTTACTAGAAACCCTTCAATCCAGTCACACAGCTGGTCTGTTAATCCGCAGGATTGTATATTGTTCTTTAGGCGGCAGTGCGGAATTTCATTAAACACCTTCCAGAGATGACAAAACATGACATCAATCTGTGCTCCAGTATCTACTGCTTTCTGGGTCTCGTGCACGAACAGAGTGAGCTGGGTTTCACAGGTCGTTGTTTACGGCAGCCACATTGATTCCTACAGCGGAGATTTTCGAACTTCAGAAATGTCATGGTATGTGAAAATGTTCCAAAACAAGTTCCAAAATTCTATAGCAGGTCGTCGTCAGTGTTACAGGCCTATAGTTTTGCGTGTCTGTCTGCTAATCCTTTTTGAGAACCCAAATGACCTCCAATTTCTTCTGGTCACTAGGAAAGCTTCTTCTCTCCTGCGACGTACAGTACGCTGTTGCTATTTCCTCATACTATGCGTAGAATTTTATGGTTCCCATCACGTCCTGTCGCCTTTCCTCTGTTGAGCAGTTGCAGTTGCTTCTCTATCCCGTGGTCATTTATTTCGATATTTGTTATTTTGACGTTCGTCCGACAGTTTAAAGAAGGAACAACAGCACCGTCTTCTCCTGTCAAACAACTTTTCGAAAGCGAAATTTAGTATTTGGGTCTTGTCTGTGTCATTTTCCATTAAAAACGAGGACATTAGAGATTGAGCAGAAGCTTTGAGTAGGAAAGGGTAGGTAAGGAAATCAGGATTGCGCGTTTCAAAGGAACCTACCCATTAATTGTCGTAAACGATTTAGAGAAAGCACAGGAAACGAAAATCTGTATGGCCGGAAGAGGATTTAAAACGTATTGTTGTTGTTGTGGTCTTCAGTCCTGAGAGTGGTTTGATACAGCTCTCCATCCTACTCTATCCTGTGCAAGCTTCTTCATCTCCCAGTAATTACTGCAACCTACATTCTTCTGAATCTGCCTAGTGTATTCATCTCTTGTCCCTCTACGATTTTTATCCTCCACGCTGCCCTCCAATGCTAAATTGGTGAGCCCTTGATGCCTCAGAACATGTCCCACCAACCGGTCCCTTCTTCTTCTCAAGTTGTACCACAAACTCCTCTTCTCCCCAATTCTGTTCAATACCTCCTCGTTAGTTATGTCACCTACCTATCTAATCGTCAGCATTCTTCTGTAGAACCCATTTCGAAAGTTTCTATTCTCTTCTTGTGTAAACTATTTATCGTCCACGTTTCACTTCCATACGTGGCTACACTCCAGACAAATACTTTCAGAAACGACTTCCTGACACTTAAATCTATACTCGATGTTAACAAATTTCTCTTCCTCAGAAACGCCTTCCTTGACGTTGCCAGTCTACATTTTATATCCTCTCTACGTCGACCATCATCAGCTACTTTGCTCCCCAAATAGCAAAACTCCTTTACTACTTTAAGTGTCTCATTTCCTAATCCAATTCCCTCAGCATCACCCGACTTAATTCGACTACATTCCGTTATCCTCGTTTTGCTTTTGTTGATGTTCATCTTACATCCTCCTTTGAAGACACTGTCCATTCCGTTCAACTGCTCTTCCAAGTCCTTTGCTGTCTCTGACAGAATTACAATGTCATCGGCGAACCTCAAAGTTTTTGTTTCTTCTTCATGAATTTTAATACCTACTCCGAACTTTTCTTTTGTTTCCTTTACTGCTTGCTCAATATACAGATTGAATAACATCGTGGAGAGGCTACAACCCTGTCTCACTCCCTTCCCAACCACTGCTTCCCTTTCATGCCTCTCGACTCTTATAACTTCCATCTGGTTTCTCTACAAATTGTAAATAGCCTTTCGGTCCCTGTATTTTACCCATGCCACCTTTAGAATTTGAAAGAGAGTATTCCAGTCAACATTGTCAAATGCTTTCTCTAAGTCCACAAATGCTACAAACGTAGGTTTGCCTTTCCTTTATCTTTCTTGTAAGATAAGTCGTAAGATCAGTATTGTCTCACGTGTTCCAACATTTCTACGGAATCCAAACTGATCTTCCTCGGGGTCGACTTCTACTAGTTTTTCCATTCGTCTGTAAAGAATTCGCGTTAGTAATTTTGCAGTCGTGACTTATTAAACTGATAGTTCGGTAACTTCCACATCTGTCAACACCTACTTTCTTTGGGATTGGAATTATTATATTCTTTTTGAAGCTTCAGGGTATTTCGCCTGTCCCATACATCTTGCTCACCAGATGGTAGAGTTTTGTCAGGACTGGCTCTCCCAAGGCCGTCAGTAGTTCTGATGGAATGTTGTCTACTCCCGGGGCCTTGTTTCGACTCAGGTCTTTCAGTGCTCTGTCAAACTCTTCACGCAGTATCGTATCTCCCATTTCATCTTAATCTACATCATCTGAGTTCTTGATATTCATACAAGTGGCTCTCTTTTCTCCAAAGGTCTCTTTAATTTTCCTGTAGGCAGTATCTATCTTACCCCTCGTGAGATAAGCCTCCACATCCTTACATTTGTCCTCTAGCCATCCCTGCTCAGCCATTTTGCACTTACTGTCGATTTCATTTTTGAGACGTTTATATTCCTTTTTGCCTGCTTCATTTACTGCAGTTTTATATGTTCTCCTTTCATCAATTAAATCCAGTATTTCTTCTGTTACCCAAGGATTGTTACTAGTTCTCGTCTTTTTACCTACTTGATCCTCTACTGCCTTCACTACTTCATCCCTCAAAGCAACCCATTATTCTTCTACTGTATTTCTTTCCCCCATTACTGTCAATTGTTCCCTTATTCTCTCCCTCAAACTCTGTACAACCTCTGGTTTAGTCAGTTTATCCAGGTCCCATCTCCTTAAATTCCCACCTTTTTGCCGTTTCTTCAGTTTCAATCAACAGTTCATAACCAATATATTGTGGTCAGAGTCCACATCTGCCCCTGGAAATGTCTTACAATTTAAAACCTGGTTCCTAAATCTCTGTCTTACCATTATATAATCTATCTGATACCTTCTAGTATCGTAGTCCCCCAGAATGGGCTCCGAGTATCTTGGCAGATTGCTTTGATCCGTGTACTGACTGAACACGAAACTTCTTAGGATTTTGTGTCAAGTCGGTAGATGTAATAGTTCATCTTCCAGCTTACCTGTGTGTGAGCGCCAACAGCGGGGATCTCCGGAGGACAGGCAGCCGGCGTTCCTGGGTGCTGCTGCGACCGCCGCCACCTGCAGCAACAGCAGCGCCACTGCAACCGCAGCCGCTGCCGCTGTCGAACAAACAACACAGTCTCATTCGCATCTGTCCGTAGACTTCCACTGTCAGCGCCAGTTTGAATAAAATTCTTTTGCGTGTTGGGCCTTCGTTATGAAACACTGGTCTACGCAGCCGACTTTTGAAGCGGTTCTCTTCAGAATGACTGAGAGAAATTTTGTTGCCCTGAAGACGACAGCTGTAAGGATGATCGAAACGTCGCTTTATAGTGTTTCATAACGATGTGGGCTAACACCCAAAAGCATTTTGTTCTTTTGTTCAAAGAGGCTCATCAGCGAGCTTCACGTACATACATGAGAGCGGGCACTTTCTACATCTGAAGTACAATCATTATACTCCCCAAACCGGTTTGAAGGGCATGGCAGACGCTATTTGCCAATGAACCATTTATTAGGGGTCCCTTCTGTTCCATTTACACATAGAGCACGGGAAGAATGACTGCTTAAACACCGCTATGTCTGCTGTAATTAGTGACAGCTTGTTTTCGTGATACCAACGGGAGTGAAATGTAATGGCTTTAGCAAATCTCACTTAAAGCAGATTACTGAAACCTTGTATGTACGCTCTCACGCGATAGTATACGTCTGTCTTCAAGAGTCAGCCAACAGAGATGTTTTCAACCTCTCAATGACGCTCATCCATGGATCGAACAAACCTCTGACCATTGTCGTAGCCCTTCTCTGTATACGTTTATATGTCGTCTTAGTCCTGTTTGGTATGGGTCGACACACTTGAGTAATATTCTATGACGGGTCAACGAATTTTTGTAAGGAACCTACGTGTAGACTGATTCCGTTTTGCTAGTATACTAGCAATGAACTTCGGTCTGCCATCTGCGTTACCTACGGTTCAGCTTACGTAATCGTTCCATTTCATATCAATCCAAACTGTTACTCCCAAGTATTTATATTAATTGACTAATTCCAACTATGGTTCATTGATATTTCATAAGGGATTACGTTTTATCGTTTTGTGAAGTGCACGACTTTCAATTTCACAACATTTATAACGACTTGCCAATCTTTGCACCACTTTGAAATCTCATTAAGTTCTGATTCAATATTTATGCAGCATTTTTTACACATAACTCTATCATCTGCAAAAACATTTACGTTACTATTAATATTGTGTGCTAGTTCGTTAATATAGAACATGAACAGCAAGGGTCACAGAACTCTTCCCTCGGTTACTTGCCTGCCAATTGTATTTTGAGTTGTAGACTTCTGTGACGTTACCCAGCGATTTCTCTCTTCATTATATGATGCTTGGAGCTGGTTGCGAACGCTTTCCTGGGATATAACTTTGAAGTTCGTCATTTATGGTCATATGCCGCCATCTCATGAGCATCTTTTCTGGCTACGCGTAGACTAACACAGAGATTTCCACAAATTCTACCTGATTTATTGTTTGAACAACGTATACACTCCTCACACCCCTTCGCTGTCTCAACCATCTCATCTGCAGGGCACATCAAAATCATTAGTTTCCATCAGCGGAAAGTCCGTTTTGCCCCTTTCCATGAAATGACTGCCTTTCCCTAAATCATTTTTAGTAGAAAGAATCCTACGTTGGGACTATCTCCGTCAGCATATCAGAGAAATTAATCTCATCTCAAATTTCAAAAGAAAGCTAACGACCAACCCTCTAAATCGACAATAAATTATTCTTCTGTTTTCAAACGCATCCCTTACTCTAAGACAATTAAGATCAATCCATTCCCAACACAACGCTCTAACCTCAACAGAACTCCCCATTTACCAACTTCGTTAGCTTGTTCAGTCTATTAGAAATCCTTTCTTACAAGGAAATCCCCCATCGCACCCCTCTCTAATTTAGCGGTAAAAGTCCCACAGGATAGCCCGTCATAAACTGCACGCAGATCAAGCATGAAAACAGGACGAAGTTCTACTAAACTGTGAAAAAAAGCAAAATGTAAATAGTAAACTGTCCAAGAATAAGAAGTACAATAAATAGCAATCTCATACAGCAACGGCCTCATCTGTACGTGGTCATGGTGTTAGACTACCAAGCTGATAACGCGTGGTCAAAACTTTTTCACAACATTATGAACTGGCCGTCCGGTAATTGAAACGTTTGTTCTCTTTCTGTAGTCTTGGCAGCTGTCATACTATACATTGGTTATAGAATGTGAGTCATGTGGTAAGAATACGTTACCGTAAATGTGATGAACAGTTAGAGCAGGCGAGGTACCACATAGACGTCTCACAGATATAAAAACAACAAATAAACTGGTGTGAATTAAGTTACAGCAAAGGAATTCAAGAGTACTCCAAAACGGAACGCAATTTCAAAAACGTTAAAAACATATGTTTCGACAGAGCACAGACAAACTGTGTGATTGTGAAACTGCTGAGTTCATACCAACACCTATGGCTCTAATCACTATGGGACTTAACTCTGAGGTCATCCGTCCACTAGTCTTAGAACTACGTAAACCTAACCAACCTATCACATACCTCCATGCCCTAGGCAGGATTCGAACCTGCGACCGTAGTAGCCGCGCGGTTCCAGTCTGAAGCGGCTACAACCGCTCTACCAAAGCGGTCGGCCGAACACCTATATCGGGCAAGGAGGCATACCTCACTCACTTACCAGTCGTACAAATTATGTGCGTCGATAAGAGATTCCTATCGTATGACACACGTACTGTCACTAATGCCGTGTATGACACATCAGACGTGTTTTCCGGTGAAGGAGTCTGTTGACTTGTCGCTTTGTCATCAAAGTTTGCGGCTCCCATTCGAAAGCCACATCCTTTCGGCTGCTAATAGAGTACTTGTGCAGAATCAGCTGTCATTATACGTCCCTAACTTTCACCTCGCTGTTCCAAACGGACGTTACACCTCGGTACAGACACATATTTGAATAAAGCGGAAAAAAAGGCACCAGTAAGGTGCCAACACGGTTCGCCCGCGTGATAGTCTAACATCGCAACCACTTTTCTTTTAAACCTCAATTTGTTCGTTGCATTTGTTCGGAGCGGACATCCCATGGCACCCGTTCAAGTTGATTTTTGAGCCATTCACTCAGCTTTTTTTATTACAGAGAGCAACTAACCCTCTGACCGAACACGCTGAGCTACCATGCCGGCGTAACCACTGAACCACCACGACGGCATTCACCTAACCAGCTGCTCTGTATTTCATTTGTTGCTCTTCGACCGATCACTTTTTCTGTTTTACTTTTGTTTTTCGCAGTCCAGTACACCTTCTTCCTGTTTTCATGCTTGATCTGTGTTCAGTTTTTGACGGGCTGTCCACTGGGCCCTCTTACCACTAAATCTGAGGGTGTTGCGATGGGGAGTTCCCCTTGTTAGAACTCACTGTGTCTTAATGTTTCACGTTTGTACGCCTGTATAAACGTCTGTATGTTCTAACGTTAATATTCTTCTTCTATTATTATTTTATTATTGTTATTATCATTATTAGCGCTAGTAGTAGGAGTAATGCTATCATCGTGTATAGCCAGTAATGTTCTACCATACAGCCTTACTCCTATGTAAATTCTTTTTTTTCAGATTTTTTTTTTTTTCAAATCATCCTTCCACTCCTGTTACTACCATTTGGGCTATTTATAATGCTGTAAGCATTATCATTATATATGTAAAATATGGCACAAAAAGTTTTGTGTTTATGAAAGCTTGGCCCTGATCTCGTCAGGTCAAATAGATTAAAATATTACCAACAAATAAATTTTTCGTCCGGTCGAAACTGCAAGACTTCAGGTCGCTAAATGTGTTTTTGAGTCTTTGTTAATGTAAGCTATCAAACATACACTGTTGGCTCAGCATCCGTTGTGTTTCTCTTCTCTGTGTGTGTTCATGGTTTTCGTGATAAGACGAGTAATGGTGGTGCTCTCCTACTCGGAGCAGAAAGCGCGCCATCTTCAGTGGGATACGCAGAAAAAGGCATGGCTATGGCGGCTACCGCTCCTCTGGCCGAAGCACGCGTCCCTGCCGGGTCTGGCTTTCTCCACTCCCGACGCTTGTCCCTTACCCTCCCTAGAATTACGCTGGAAGCAGTGCGCACACTATAAACTCACTGTCAGTACATTCACCGGATGGTGTGTCTATTTTTTTTTTTTTTTTTTTTTGTCAAGAAACAGCTTAGCTAAAATGGTTCTACGCATTCCTCACAAAAGTTCTGAGCGAACTTACTGTGCAATTTTCTTTAAGTTCCTTACTTTCCAGATGTGATAAAAAATTGCAGTATATTGTCACATTTCTCCATGTGATATATATTTTATTTATTTATTTATTCGACCTCATTTGATGAGGGCCATCAGGCCTTCTCTTACAAACGACGAAAGTTTCACACACATATTACCTTTTCTTACGTAATAAATCACAATTTTTATATGACAACTAGTATTAGAATGATTTGAGTGACTTAGTGACAGTGTGAGTAAATTGCACAGACTATTAACTAATAAAGTTAATACTGGCAGTACTTGTGCTACTGTAGCTACAGCCTCTAATAATAATTAATATTATTAATAACAGTAAAATAATAATAATAATAATAATGGCAGTAATAACAACAACGATAGTAGTAGTTATAACAATATTTTATAAGCGTACGAAATAGACGTTTCCTGATACAGCGAGTTATGGGTAAAGAAAATTTAAGGAGACTGCATAGATTAAGAATACTGGAAAATGAAGAAGTTCAGGGTAACGAGTACGTACAAGTACCATGGTGACCCTTAATGTTGCTTTAGTAGATAAGTCATTAGTTGTCTTGTGAAGTTGGAGATGTTATTCAGCGGGATAGAAGAATTTTGCTCTGATTGGAGCGGTTTTTTCTGCCATGTTGCTCAGACAAGAGCTTTAAGGTCTAGGAGAGATATAAGGGACAGTGGTCATTGGAGGGACAGTAGAGAAGGCAGAGGGTATGGAAATCTCTGCGCTTGTCTGCACGCAACCAGGATAGATGTGCTTAAGATGGTGGAATGTGATCAAAGAGTCAAACATTACAAATATAATGAACACAAGCATTCATAACCGGTTCCAGATGCCGTAAGCTTTCCTGAGAAAGGACTTGCAGGGTAACATCACTGTAATGAATAATTGGAAGTATAAGTGTCTGTACAAGTTTCTTTTTAAGGTCAAGTGGAAAGAGCTTTTTATATTTTTGTACGTCATGGAGAGATGCTGATGCCTCCTTGCACATTACATTTTTATTTGTTATTACTCCTGCACACTTTCCTGAAGGAGAGGAGTTGACGTCTGTGCCACTAAGAGTTAAATGGTTAAATGTGGTACGGATTGCTGATATTTCGGCCTACTGAGGTTAGAATGACCAAAAAGTGACGCTTGTGTTTTGGATGGGCCCCTAGATTACGCAACATAAACAGGCTATTCCCAGACTCTGTCCGGTTGTTCTTTAAATTATTCATGATTGAATCGCACAGAATAAAATGCTTTATAACCGCCCTTGGTAGCCAAAACCAACCTGAAATGACCCAGAGTGAGATATTCACTCTGCAGCGGAGTGTGCGCTGACATGAAACTTCCTGGCAGATTAAAACTGTGTGCCCGACCGAGACTCGAACTCGGGACCTTTGCCTTCCGCTGGCAAGTGCTCTACCAGCTGAGCTACCGAAGCACGACTCACGCCCGGTACTCACAGCTTTACTTCTGCCAGTACTTCGTCTCCTACCTTCCAAACTTTACAGAAGCTCTCCTGCGAACCTTGCAGAACTAGCACTCCTGAAAGAAAGGATATTGCGGAGACATGGCTTAGCCACAGCATGGGGGTTGTTTCCAGAATGAGATTTTCACTATGCAGCGGAGTGTGCGCTGATATGAAACTTCCTGGCAGATTAAAACTGTGTGCCCGACCGAGACTCGAACTCGGGACCTTTGCCTATCGCGGGCAAGTGCTCTACCAGCTGAGCTACCGAAGCACGACTCACGCCCGGTACTCACAGCTTTACTTCTGCCAGTACCTCGTCTTCTACCTTCCAAACTTTACAGAAGCTCTCCTGCGAACCTTGCAGAACTAGCACTTCTGAAAGAAAGGAGTCTCGGTCGGGCACACGGTTTTAATCTGCCAGGAAGTTTCAACCTGAAATGATAAATACGAATGCTCGATGGTTGTAGCAATTTGTACCCCGCAAAGACATTCTTACGTTTACTTTAGACAGATCGCAAGGGAGGAATTCTGCCACAATTTTTTTATTGGGATGGTATTTGTCACATTCAAAAATCGTTAGCACAGGTGAAATAAACGGTAACTAGCTTTAAAGTACTAGGAAGGACTGGGAATCGAACTCCAGAACTTTAGATCGGTTGTCTGACAGTCACCCGTGTTCTTTTATGTGATCTTGCCTTCCTCCGATTTTTGACCTACTCTGTCTAGCCAGTTACAGGAAAACCTAAGGTTTAGAGGTGACAAGGGAAAAAAAGCAAATGTTGTTTAACTATAGGGAGACATTACCAGCATGTTTGCCATTCCTTAACTTCGTTCATTACGAATACATGAGCGGGAATACGCCGTTCTTAAATAGTACGCTGTATATTTTATTCGGTAATTCACCTCATCTCGTCAAAGGTTATTCAAAACCGTATCACAGCGTAACCTTCACGTAAGGATGACGTCATTAAAACCGTAACACAAAATATACTCTGAGTATCGTACAACAGTACACAACTGAGGCACCCGAGCAAGCCTAACTCCTCCACTTGCTGAAGTTGACAGTGAACAGGTGGAAACACAAGGAAAATGCACACTGGTCACTTAGTCAACCTACTTCAGTTGAAGATTTGTGTGAGTACATTTTCAAGAACGAAGATGTAATCTAGAACTTTTAATCATCTATGGAGAATCCAAGTTAGCAGAAAAATTACGACGGATGTACATTTTTTTCTTTTTTTTCCATTTGTTTACTGTCAACTGCATCAGCTGCGTGCTAGTACAGGAGAGTCAAAAGTCAGTTTTGTGTTACGGTTTGTGATACGTCTTTGTACACGTTTTGAGGAGAGGAAGTCGATCACGAAATAAAACTTTTTGGTGCTGTTTGAGAAAGACGTACTCCTGCTCATATATTCTTATTGAAGAAAGTCACAGGAATGGCAGCCCTGCTGATTCTCATCATCATATGTTTTTGTAGTTATTACCAGGAGTGTGCTACAGTTGTCAGCGCATCCCACATCTCTGCCGACAGACGCCTCGATATCGCCATTCTTCCTCATCCTCTTCTGTTCCTGTTCTCTCCATCGCTACTTGGATCTCCTTAGCCAGCCATTTCGTGGTCTTCTTTCTCTTCTTTTCCTTCCAGCAGGTTGCAATGAAAGTGCTCGCTTTGGCCAACTGTCTGTTTCCATTCTTTTGACATACCCCAACCATCCTAGCTGTTTTCCTTCTTTTCTATCTATAATGCTACAAGGAGTCTGCGCTCTTTCTCTTATTTCTTCATTTCATACGCAGGAAATTGTACGTGCTCCTGTCAAGTGGTCCATTTCTAAAGCTCTAACTGTGTTTTTATTTCTTTCTATAAGTTGCCAACACTCAATCCCGTGACTTGTTGTTGGTTCCATACTGAATCTGTATAATCGCATTTTAGAACCATTTTTGAGAACCGAAGTGCACAACATAATATCTGTGTAGCCAGCCTTCTCTGCTTGATATGTTGTTGGATATCTCTGTCACATCTTCCATCATGTGATAGTATACTTCCTAGATACTTAGACTCTTTGTTCACTTTGATATCATGTCCACCTATGTCCAAGTTACTTCCCTCCTCTCCACAACATAGATATTCCGTCTTTTCCGTCCTCTCAAAATTAATTTTCAAACCCCACTTTTTATACTCTTCCAACAACTTGCTAAGCATGTAAGACTTATCCTGTTCCTCGTTTTCTGCAAGGACCTGAGTCATAAGCATAGAAAAGTGTGTGCATATAGTTTTCTACTTCAATCCCTATGCCCAGTCACTTTCTATACCAAGGATCTAGAGCCTTTTGTACATACATCTTTAAGAGTGTGGGAGACACACACCAGCCTTGGATTAGTTCTCAAGTTCTTTTAAAGGCCTCTACAAATTTCTTTCCTCACTTTAATGACACTTTCTGCCGACTTGCAGAGGTTTATGACATTATTTACATAATTTTTTGGCAGTTCCCTTGACCACAGGACCTCGAACCTTATCTGTAGTGGCACTGTGTCATATACTGTCTCAAGATCTATGAACTCCAAATGACTGTTTAGATTTCTTTCTAGTCTCTTTTCCATGATCTGACTTAAGGTAAAGATGTCATTTAAAAATGACCGGCCTCTTCGAAAGCCACTTTGTTTTTCCACTTCAGTTATAATCTTACCCGTTTCTGATCTTACAATCCTCCCATACACTGATAATTAAAGTTGTAACACTTATTCCACGATAATCGCGACACCCTTTCTTATATTGTTTTTTAATGTAGGGGACTTAGATACGCTAAGTTCCAGTGTATTTGAATTCCCTGTCCTACCACCTACTCGTACGTTTATTAAATAACCTACATAGGTATTTATGCAGAATACTCGGGTCATATCTAACTAGATCCGCGTATTTCCAGACCCTGTTGATTTACAGATTTTTATTTGTGCAGCCGCAATGTGTATCTCTTTCGTGATTATTTTATTCACCTCTTGATCATCCTGGGTGTCTCCCATCTCTGACTTTATTTCCTTGTACTCTATCCTTTTCTTTGTTAGCAGGCCTTTAAAATTCTTCTCCCACTCTACTAGACTGAAAACCGGCAAGTTTGCACTTTCCTTTACCTGTTTCCTCGATAGTACAACCATTTCCCATCCCGCTGCCACTTTTGTGCCCCCCAAGCATCGATGGACTTTCTCGTATTTAACCTCTCAGATTTCATTTTCCCTTTAACAGATGTATTTTTTACTTCTTTATTGATTTTAGTAAACAAAGCTCTATCCTGTTTGTCTCTTGCTCTCAACCAATTACTACACAACAACTTTTTCGGGTTTAACTTTCCTGTTCCTGGTGTCCCAGCGTTTCAAATACTGCTTCAGTTATGCACTTTTCAATTCCTGGGTACATACCCTTCGCTGTTTCTAATTCTAGGGGCCTCAATTTGTTTGGTGACCGTAATTTATAAAGAAATTGTACAGACTCTTTTTCTCAGGCTACCTAAGTTTCCTTGATGGTACGTTCTTTCTTCGTAGGAATATCTGCATCTTTAATTTTTCTTTGCCCCTAAGAAGTTACTACCGTCTTTGCACCTACCAAGAAGTGATCTGAACTACTCTTAACAACATTTGTTCTTAAAATTTTGATTATTAGTATCTCTAGCTTCTTTGATATCTGCTATTTTACTTTCTTTAGACTAAATTATTTTTACCAATTTTAATGAAATAGTAGAAAAATGCACCATTATGTCTTATCATGTTGTCCTTATTTCGACTTCTACATTGTCCATGTCCCGAAAGGTCCTTTCTGCAGAACTGACATCTGCGAAACCATTATTTCCAAGTGTAGCAGCGATTATCAGTTGGATTCGCATCAAAATACAAATACCTTACCAGAAACAGTCAGAAATCTCAGTGTCGTCGGTCAAAGTAGTTCAGAAGAAATCAGTAGAAATTTGTACTGGCTGTCCAGAGAAGTGCTGCTGGCTGCTCTCCTTTCTCCGAACACGTAGACACTTTGGTAGTGTTGCACGCAAAGAGAAATCCGTGCTGAGAAGGAGAGACTAAGCGCCGCAATAACAGACAGCATGCCAGTTCAAGAAAATTTAGTGGCGCATCCCAGATCATTATACGAGGTGCAGTCGTAAGGTTTTAATTATCACTTCGAAAGGATTACGTTCTGCGAATTAAATTTTTGTTTGAATGCAGGTACATGTCTGCAGTCCCGTTACGAACTGAAAACACCGCATCAAATTACCGTAGCAAGCCGCTAAAAGAGACAATAGAAAATGTCGCAGCCCTTTGATAAAGCGGAGTATCGTGCGGTAATTCATTTTCGGCAGCACTGGAAATGTTGCAGTCGTGTCAGGTCAAATTCAGATGATTTCTTCGGTCGCGGACATATGCTTGGAAATAAACGAAACAATTAGATACGCAAGTTTATTTTTTCAGGCGATGGTTAAATCGTGATAATTGCCCCTCATACAGGTTAGCAGCGAGCTTACCGACAAACTTTCAAATACTGGTATCTGCGACTCTGCTCTACTGTAGAGGATGGTTCAGCTACCCCTAACTCTGGGTTTTATGCAATCCACAACACCTTCAAAACCCACGTTCGAGATTTTCATATTTTCTCGCTCGCTGCACACAGACTATTAGTCCTACAGAGAAAATTAACAGGACCTTTTTAATGTAATTAAATGTTGTACTGGGATGCGTTTCCACTGGGCGCCAGAGTTTTCGAGTTATACAAGAAAAACGCGATTTAAGGTAATTTTTGCACGTTTTTCTTGAATAGTCGAAAAGTACGGCCTGTAGCTGATAAGTGCCCCAGTACAAAATTTAACTACATTAAATTTTCTGTAGAAAAGTCTTGTTTAAATTTTTTCTGTAGGACTAATAATTTGCGCATAGCGATCAAGAGGGTAAAAAATCTTGTGCGTGGTATCTGAAGGTGCTGCAAATTGCATAAAACCCATACGTAGGGGCAGCTGACTCGCCCTATATTTATGTCACATATTCATCGTTCCCTGTGATCCATTACTGTTTTATTGTATTTCTTTCATTTCTCCCCTGATAAATGCAAACTGCAACTCTTCTTCATGTTTACATGACTCTTTCTTTCCGGTATGAATTATTCTTTAAAAGTATTATTTTATTGTCTTTACTGAATTATTCTTTAAAAGTATTATTTGTTTTTACTGAATTTGTTCTCATTTTTTTCATTTAGCTCACATAAGAATTTGTAAAACAGCATAGTACATTGGCTTCGTGTTCTCGATACCCAATAGTAAGCTCGCTGGCGTTCTTTCTGGAATGAGAAATGTGGTATTACACGTATTGGGAATCAGTGCGAACACTGACTTTGTATCTACTTATGTAACAAATTATTACAGCAGTTAAATGACGATCACTTTGTTGCGAGCTCCTTTCAAAGATTGCACATGCTTCTGAAGTACAAAGGCATTCTGTTCTCGTCCTTAACCATGATCAACATTCTGTAGCAGCAACGCTCAAACTTTTGTGTTGAGTGTGCAATATGGACCATTCGACTAACAGCCTTCGGTGTAACTGTGAGACTGCAGCAAGCAGCGAACATTTTCGTATTATGGAGATCATGATTGCACTGAAATTAGGTAAAATCGTATCCTTTTCGCTGTAACGTTTGCATGCGGACTGCCTGACCCAATGAAGAAAATTAATTGCGAAGTAGGATGTGTACGGGTTGGCTTGCTTTTCTATGGTTTGACAGTATGTCATCTGCAAAACAGTTTGAAAAATTTGCTTAAAGAGTTATTAATATGGGAATACTCTTTGGAGAGTAGTTGTAGTTTATGTTATGTACTTACGATTTCCGTCCTTTTGTGTACCTTTCGTTTGGTATGTTTTTGGATTGCAAGTACACACCTGTTTTTCACATAGATGTCGAAACATGTTTGTGTAAATAGAAAAAGCGGAGTTTAAAAACAGAAATTTAATTCGCAGACGCGGACAAATCATAAAGGAACATCCATCCCCAGCAAAATTATTAGACAGAAACATTGCAGTGAGCGAAAAAGAAATCTATATGCAAACATTTAGGAAAGAAGCGCCATTTTCCTTGCACACATAAAATGCATGGGGGAAAGCATACTAGCTAAATAAATATTTCAGTACTTCAATAACAAAAAGTACAAAAATTAATTGCAGAGGCGATCAACAAGTCCCAGAAGAAATGAATGTTTCTGAGGGAGATTCCAAAACTGCGAAATATCCAAAACCAAAATTGATAACGTAGGGGGATTTCAAGGCCAAGATAAAAGTAAGCGCTCAAGAATCTTGCCTGAAAAACAGATGAAACAGCGGAGAGGAAGGATGAAAAAATATTGGAATTAAAGAGCAAAGAACACGTCTGGATTAATAAATAGCTGTAATTATTGTACGTGGTCCATAGTTGAGAGAATTCGAGAATTCAACACAAAAAGAAAAAAGTAATAAATTATAAAAAATATTTCCAATAAAATATCGTAGGAGGGACGAATTTACTGAGACCAGCCAGCGTTGCAGTTGTAGGCATATTTAATTGATAACACAGCGACGTGATAGGAAGCCCATTTTATTTTTATTCTTGGAGCTTAGGACACTCGAAAAAATTCTGACATTGTCTCAGACTTTATTACAACGCTACTCAGTTTGTCGTGTGCAGAACGGACGGCTGTCTGAAATTGTGATTTATGACAGTGGGATGTACAGGCGACGGTATAAGCTAACAGTCCTTCTGTCCTTAAGTAGTTGTTCCACTATTCGAGTAATTTCTAGTCCAATGTAAAATTTTGAATCCATTCCACATACCATTCGCAGCGGAAGTTATCAACAATCTAGTATCAATACTTTCCCCACATATAATCGATTTATTCTGACACTGAATAGTTCTGTGTCTGCCATCCACTTAGACAGCACCTGAGTGGATACATAGTCATTTCGCTTCCAACTTAATCAACTGTGAGAAACACTGATACGTACCTCTCATTTTACAAGTGTGCAGTGGTCAAGCCGTAATAGTTACCGATGTGCTGATCTTGTGACAACACTCTGGATTCGTTTGTCATCCGGCAGTGATTATATACTTCACGGACTTATCTCGACGTGAAACAGCGCCTCTCGTGTTACGTGGAATTCATGAAATGATGCGCAAAAAATCAAAACTGATATGCGTCGGTGAGATAAAAATTTAATTTAGCAATCATCGGCATTTTATCTTCCGCCTCCATCAGGACGATACACGTCTGCTCTCTGGCTAGTCCAGAAAACAGCACTGATAATGTTATCTGAGTGTCATCGCCGACACCTTCCGCCTCTTATTTTCTGAATGATTGCTTCCTTACCGAAATCTTGTTCTTGCCTTATATGTAATGACCATTAAAAATTCTATTTGTATTCAGTGCCAGGACATGTTGACAAATCGTGCAGAAGATTTTTGCCAGTGGGTTCCCACATACTGTCGGTATGGTGCGTCGGTGTCGTCAGTGTATAATGTGAATATTCTAATAAGCAGTATTATTTTATCCATGTTAGACCTTGTGGACTCCACAACCGATACAATAAGAAGCGTTTGTGGAGAATAACGTTGGGTTCATGTTTTGCACTATGGTTCGGAATTCGTGACGTCGGATGCTATCTGATGGTTAGTAACTATTAATTGTCGCCTCTCTGATATTTCCATACTTATTCAGGTGTTGACATTAGGGGTCTCCGATGATAATCGATGTTTAAAAATTAGAGTTTAAAACTCGAAGTTAGAAAATCGATAATGATGTCTTTGAGACAACGAAACATTGACGTTAGGATAAAATATCTATCTTCAATGTCGCGACTTCTCAATCGCTGGCCTGATGAGGAGACTGGACCAGCAACAGTTCTGAACGAACTAAAGCAAGAACATCGGCTGTTGTTAGAGCTAAGCGTGGAAACTGCCTTTCAATGTTGTTTCAGGTAATGTTTTCGTGGTATATAGTGTATGCTGTTTCTTTTTGAAATATTTTTAATGACAAAAAACACATAAGATTAGATTTGATCTCTATAAATACAAGTATTTATATAAAGGAAGCCAAAGCATCCACAAATAAGTTTATTAGATGTTTGTGTTGTATTAGTTCTCGAATAATTTTACATTTTATATCTGCTATTTTGATAGATAATTATTACGAACAAAAAATACTTTCAACTCTCCTTCGTTTTCACGTGGTCTGTGTTAACATTAAAGAAGATTACAAAATGATACAGCAATGAAGGGACGTCATATTCTCCCAAGGACCATAGAAAAGGTAATATTCGCTGACGAGTCATGTCAGCAGTTGTTGCTACCTCATTTTTTGTTATTGTAGCATTTACGTTGTTACCAAACGCACTAAAAATGGAGAAAAATTCAATGCTATAATGAATGTGTTGTGACCAGTAAGAATCCGTTCATACTTGGATCACGCTTGATTAATAAATATAAAATTTGATGTATCTGTATGTTGCTTTTTTCGCCAAGCTATTCAGGTATTCAACATTTATCATCACTGTTTTGAGGTAGCTTGTTATCAGCCATCGATGTTTAGGCATCGATGATGAAATCTAAACCAGCATCGATAAATTGGCAACATCGCACATCCCTAACGACATTTCCTGTCACCACTACGATTTTAACCAACTAAGGCTGCTTCGGCTGTGCAGATTTACCTTGGTAAATAGTAGTCGGCCCAGAAATGCGTCTCAAATATGATGTTTTCATATCTGTGACGTAGGGTTGGGAAAAGGGGGGGGGGCGGCATGGCAATAAGGTCTATAACGTCTCGGGCGCCACTTGCAGAGGGGCACCAAATTGTCGCAGAGACAAATAAGATTTTTCGGGAAATATATTACTATTAGAGTAAATTCTAAATGTTTTATTAGTCTATGTGTTTCTGGAGGAGGGTGGGGCGACAGTGAACTGTACTGTAGTACCCCGAGCGCAGGGGGGACTGGGGGGAGGGGAGGGAGGCGCCAATAAAGTGTTGTGGCC
This sequence comes from Schistocerca americana, assembly GCF_021461395.2. Lineage (NCBI taxonomy): Eukaryota > Metazoa > Arthropoda > Insecta > Orthoptera > Acrididae > Schistocerca > Schistocerca americana. The sequence goes on from NC_060121.1 coordinate 541,261,821, forward strand.
CAGCGCCAGTTACGTTTACTACGTCACTGTTTCATATCAGTAGGAGAATGGCGTTATTTCACAAATACTAAACATTCTAATGTATTTCGATAACTACGCCTGATAATAAATTATCGCAATAACAACTACACCCCACTGATAGAATCCTTAAAATATGCTTGTAGCATGACATAGTGGTTGCTTTTGCCGATGCGAGTAGTTCTGTCGAAGAATCATAGATCCTAGTTTCCTACTGAAAGTTTTTCATCTGCGTCAATTTCGTCTATGTGCTTTGCTGCTTTGTCTACTGATAGAAAGTTAGTTACCTTCTAAATGCTAGAGCGCTGTTTTCTCACTATCTACGATGGATTACAGTGGTAAGTTAACAACTGTTGTGACTTATAGTATACCATAAACATATTTACGGCAAATAATTTTTCAGCTCCCAGCACTAAAATTATTCAGTGATTCTGTCAGCAGGGGGTATGCTTACCTATAGTCTGCTCTTTATAGGATATCAATCAAAAGTCATCGGTTTCTATAATTTGTTTTGCAATATCCCTCTGATGCATTCATCTTGTTCTGGTCAGTTGTAAGCATTATAACCAGGACAACTGCTATGAAGAACGACAAAGAGAGTGAACAACAGAAGAGGAGGGCGTTAAGTCTCCCACTCTCTGTCCCATTTCTTTATCAGAATCGAAAACTTTTTCTTTTGGAATATTTAGGCATTAACATCAGTTACGCCCAAAAGTTAAAATTATCCCAAAAAGGGGTGAGATTAGAAACAGATGCAATTGTTTAATCAGCTTGGTGAAAGGTGACTGTGTACAAGGTGTTTTTTCCACCGTGCAAAAACTCTGGGGATTGATCGGTGAGAGGACACGGAATATAAAAGGTCTAATCAACTTATGTCCGGAAAGGCAAGGTTTCCATATTAGAGACCATTTATTCAGTCATACATTGTTACAGAGACTAAGGTGTAACATGCGCTGAACCATGCAGCCGCAGATACAGTACGTGTTGAAAATAGTCTACATGTGCCTCAACACATGCGTGTACGTGCCGTAGTATGTTCTGTCTCTCAAGGTCGCATCGGCCAGGCGCATCCGAGTAATATCAAAGGCAGCATGAATGTGCTAGCTACTCCAGTGTCTCCACATCTGGAATGGGCTCTGCATACACGATACTTTTGGAATGGGCCCATAACCAGAAATCTCCCGGTTGAGATCCGGTGAACGAACAGACTACGCAACTTGACCTCCCCGTTCAATCCATCGACCAGCGAAGACACGATTGAGATGCTTCTGGACGTTAACGGCGAAGTGAGCTGGAGCACGATCATGTAGCAGCCACATAACACCTCGAATCATCAATGGCACTTCTTCCAGCAGCGGGGGCAAAGTCACCTGCAAGCTAAATCCTGACAAAGTTATTTGTGCACTGTTATACAGTTATTAAATTTAATAGTTTTCAACAATTTTCCGTGCTGTTTGTGGCGAAATAATGATTTAATAAACTATTAGAAACTTTCGTTCGCTGTGCTTTTTAAAGTTTTCTGTGGGTTGAAATCGCTTGGTAAATGTCATGCTTTAGTTTTCAGCTGACGTTTCTTATTGTTTCTCGTGAAAAAATGGTTCAAACGGCTCTAAGCACTATGGGACTTAACATCCGAGGTTATCAGTCCCCTAGACTTAGAACTACTTAAACCTAACTAACCTAAGGACATCACGCACATCCATGCCCGAGGCAGGATTCGAACCTGCGACCGTAGCAGCAGCGCGGTTCCGTACTGAAGCACCTAGAGCCGCTCGGCCACAGCGGCCGGCGTTTCTAGAGAACTATTTCAGTACAATTTTCATTCAGTGTTTCAACTTAGTTGAGTGTTCCACTGACCGCTTGAATTTTTCGATTTAGCTAATAATTTTATGAAGTTTTATTGGTATTGGTATTAGTTGTGGTTTAGTAGTATTAAAACAAGTAGTTGCTCTCTTAGTAGAGAGAATTTCGAGACCGCTATTGCTAGTTCTATAAGTAATTCCACTGGTGTAACTGAACTTAGGTAACGTAGACCTATAGATTCTTTCAGTAACTGTAAAATTTTACCATGAGTAGTGGGTCACGGTGTGGGATTTGTTCAAAGTATTTTCATTTGGGGAAATGCAGTGGGGAAGCCAGTGGGAATTCTAGCGAGACCCTCTCCTGAGGATGCAGAATCTGTAGGAGAAATAAGTTGATAGAGGAGCAGGAGCGTAAGATCTGTGCACTTCAGGTGCATTAACAGCAAGCAAAGGAGGAAATAGATAGGTTGAGGAGGGTGAAGGCTGCAGCGGAATGGGAACTGGCAGTTGGCAAGTAGGCAGCTAGGACGAGGAGGTATTCAGACAGTTATACTTTGCCTATATGCTATAGTTTGACCAACTGTCAGCGTTGAGTGGAGAGGAGCCTCTTGTGGCTGTAGATGTAGTCGTCCGCACGGTAGAGGTGTGGGCCAGCAGTTGCAGGAAGTGTTGGGGAGTGAGTACCAGGTCACCAGCATTGTGAAGCCTAATGCAGGGTTGGCTCAGATGACTGACAGCATAGGGGAGCTATGTAGGAAATTTACGAAAGAGGGTCAGGTAATGATAGTGGGCGGTGCAGGGAACAGTCTTGATAGGAAAGGGGAGTATGATGTAGGTGGCGAGCTGCTAAAGATAGCTACTCAAACTGGTGGCACTAATGTGCATTTCGTGCGACTGCTTCAGCGTCATGATCGGTCTCATCTTAATGCGGCTATTAGGCGACTCAACATGGGGCTGGAGAAGGCACTGATGGCACAGGGCATGGGTCACATTTCAGTGGTGCCAGTGGAGTCAATCAGTAGATCGGGTTTCACCAGGCATGGCCTGCGCCTCAGTAGGTATGGGAAGGGGAGGCTAGCAAAGCTTTTAGGTGACAATGTACTGGGTGGTGATGGGATCAGTCATGGAAAAATTCCTGTACTAGTTGGTGTTACAACTGCACCTTTTTTAGACTAAAGTCAGCTGGTAGGTATACCTACTTAATGGAAGTCCCTCTGAGGACTCACCTTCAGAGGACATCATATTTCCAAGTAGAGAAGGAATTAGCATATTTCATCAGAATATAAGAGGTATTAGAGATAAAGTTAGTGAACTGCTTGTAGATGTTGACTCTGAAATTATTGGTATATCGGAGCACCACTTAAATAATACACTCCTGGAAATTGAAATAACAACACCGTGAATTCATTGTCCCAGGAAGGGGAAACTTTATTGACACATTCCTGGGGTCAGATACATCACATGATCACACTGACAGAACCACAGGAACATAGACACAGGCAACAGAGCATGCACAATGTCGGCACTAGTACAGTGTATATCCACCTTTCGCAGCAATGCAGGCTGCTATTCTCCCATGGAGACGATCGTAGAGATGCTGGATGTAGCCCTGTGGAACGGCTTGCCATGCCATTTCCACCTGGCGCCTCAGTTGGACCAGCGTTCGTGCTGGACGTGCAGACCGCGTGAGACGACGCTTCATCCAGTCCCAAACATGCTCAATGGGGGAGAGATCCGGAGATCTTGCTGGCCAGGGTAGTTGACTTACACCTTCTAAAGCACGCTGGGTGGCACGGGATACATGCGGACGTGCATTGTCCTGTTGGAACAGCAAGTTCCCTTGCCGGTCTAGGAATGGTAGAACGATGGGTTCGATGACGGTTTGGATGTACCGTGCACTATTCAGTGTCCCCTCGACGATCACCAGTGGTGTACGGCCAGTGTAGGAGATCGCTCCCCACACCATGATGCCGGGTGTTGGCCCTGTGTGCCTCGGTCGTATGCAGTCCTGATTGTGGCGCTCACCTGCACGGCGCCAAACACGCATACGACCATCATTGGCACCAAGGCAGAAGCGACTCTCATCGCTGAAGACGACACGTCTCCATTCGTCCCTCCATTCACGCCTGTCGCGACACCACTGGAGGCGGGCTGCACGATGTTGGGGCGTGAGCGGAAGACGGCCTAACGGTGTGCGGGACCGTAGCCCAGCTTCATGGAGACGGTTGCGAATGGTCCTCGCCGATACCCCAGGAGCAACAGTGTCCCTAATTTGCTGGGAAGTGGCGGTGCGGTCCCCTACGGCACTGTGTAGGATCCTACGGTCTTGGCGTGCATCCGTGCGTCGCTGCGGTCCGGTCCCAGGTCGACGGGCACGTGCACCTTCCGCCGACCACTGGCGACAACATCGATGTACTGTGGAGACCTCACGCCCCACGTGTTGAGCAATTCGGCGGTACGTCCACCCGGCCTCCCGCATGCCCACTATACGCCCTCGCTCAAAGTCCGTCAACTGCACATACGGTTCACGTCCACGCTGTCGCGGCATGCTACCAGTGTTAAAGACTGCGATGGAGCTCCGTATGCCACGGCAAACTGGCTGACACTGACGGCGGCGGTGCACAAATGCTGCGCAACTAGCGCCATTCGACGGCCAACACCGCGGTTCCTGGTGTGTCCGCTGTGCCGTGCGTGTGATCATTGCTTGTACAGCCCTCTCGCTGTGTCCGGAGCAAGTATGGTGGGTCTGACACACCGGTGTCAATGTGTTCTTTTTTCCATTTCCAGGCGTGTATGACAATTCAGAGGCTCCCTTTACCAGGATGCAAATTAGCTGGCTGTTTTTCAAGGAGTTCCTTGTGGGATGGGGCTGTGGCCATGTACGTGAACAACAGTATGCCATTTGAGTCCATAGACGTATCACGGCACTGCACCGAACAGATATCTGAATGTTGTGCAGGGGAAGTTAAATTTAGTGAAACTAAACTTCTAATTGTTGTTGTTTCTAGGTCCCCATCTCTGACTTCAGAGCATTTCTGCTCAAGCTAGAGACGTTTCTTCGTTCACTTTATAGAGAGTACCAGAAATTAGTTATATGTGGTGACTTCAATATAAATTTTGTATATAATGGTGCAAGAAAAAGGATGTTGTTGGATCTCCTAAATTCATATGATCTGATTCACACACTGTTTTTTCCAACTAGGGTGCAGGGGAACAGTACCACAGCCATAGACAATGTTTTTATTCATTATTCATTACTATATGGACATTCTGTTGATAAAAGAGTGAATGGCCTTTCAGACCATGATGCACAAATTTTAACACTTTTGTACTCAAACAAATGTCACATATAATCACAAACCATGTAGGAAAGTTAACCGAACAGCAATAGAGAGGTTTTTAAACCTCGTCAAGGAACAAGAGTGGCAGATGTTTACAATGCTGATAACATAGATGACAAATATAATGCTTTCCTTAACCCATTTCTCATGCTCTTTGAGAGTTGCTTTCCATTACAACTTTCTAAATGGGGCACTAGCAGTAAAAGGCGGCCCGAGTGGCTGACTAGTGGGATAAGGATATCATGTAAAACAAAGTGGGAATTATAACAAAATGTTAGAAGTAGTCACAATCAAGCCACAGTGCCCATTACAAACAGTACTGTAAGGTGCTTAAAAATGTTATTCGGAACGCAAAGAGTATGTAGTATGCAAATAGAATAGCTAATTCACAGGATAAAATTAAATCTGTATGGTCTGTTTTGAAGGAAGTGTCTGGTCAGCAGCACAAGGTTGACGATATAAAGTCAGTTCGTAGTAAAAATATTTCTGTTACTGATAAATCAGATATATGTACAGTATTTAACAATCATTTTCTGGGCATTGCTGGTGAATTAAATAAAAATTTAGTTTCTACAGGGAATCATCTCATTCTCTTGGCAAGTGCCTTTCCGAGATTGATGTCTGAAATACTCCTCTGTGATACAGACAAGAGGGAGATTGAGTCAATAATTAAATCACTGAAGACTAAGCACTCTCATGGTTATGATGGAGTGTGTAGTAGAATATTAAAGTACTGTGCTGCACATGTTAGCCCTCTATTTAGCCATATTTGTAATTTTTCCTTTAGGAATGGTTAGTTTCCTGAACGGTTAAAGTACTCAGTGGTTCAAATGTTCAAATGTGGGTGAAATCGTATGGGACTTAACTGCTAATGTCACCAGTCCCTAAGCTTACACACTACTTAACTTAAATTACCCTAAGGACAAACACACACACCCATGCCCGAGGGAGGACTCGAACCTCCGCCGGGACCAGCGGCACAGTCCATGACTGCAGCGCCTTAGACCTACTCAGTAGTAAAGCCGCTTTATGAAAAGGGAGAAAGGGATAATTTAGACAATTTTAGAACTATTTCTATGCTATCTGTGTTTGCTACTGTTACTGAAAAGGCTGTGTCTGTAAGGATAATTGATCATTTTATATAACACGATTTGCTATCAACAACTGAAAATGCTATATTCTCTTTTCTCTGTGAGGTAGATGGGTTAAACAAAAGGTTTCAACGCTAGGCACATTTTTTGATTTAACTAAGGCATTTGACTGAGTTGATCACAAAATATTGCTCTAGATGTCGGACCATTACAGAATACAGGGAGTAGCTCACAATTGGTTCTCCCCTTACATTAGTAACAGATAGCAAAAGGTCATTATTCACAGTGTTGGGAATGGCTTTGATGTGGGATCTGAGTGGGGAGCTGCCCCAGGAATCAGTGTTGGGGCCACTTCTGTTCCTTATTTATATAAATGATATGGCCTCTAGCATTACAGGTAACTCTAAGATATTTCTGTTTGATGATGATGGTGGTAAAGATGTTGTGTGCAACATTGGCTCGGTTTCAAATAGTGCAGTTCACGACATAGGTTCATGGTTTGTAGAAAATAAATTAACCCTAAATCACAGTAAGACTCAGTTTTTACAGTTTCTAACACACAATTCAACAAAACCCGACGTTTTAATTTCACAGAATGGGCATATGATTAGTGTAACTGAACAGTTCAAATTTCTGTGTTCAGATAGTAAAGTGTCGTGGAAAGCTCACGTTCAGGATCTTGTTCAAAGACTTAATGCTGCCATTTTTACTATTCGAAAGGTATCCCAAGTGAATGATCATCCGACACTAAAATTAGTATACTTTGCGTATTTTCATTCACTTATGTCGTATGGTATTATGTTTTGGGGTAACTCTTCCCATTCTAAAAGGATATTTTTGGCTCAGAAACAGGCGGTTCGGATGATAAGTGGTGTAAGTTCACGAATCTCCTATCGACCCCTGTTCACAAGTCTGGGTATTTTGACATTAGCCTCTCAATATATATATATATATATATATATATATATATATATATATATATATATATTCCTTGCTGTCACTTCATGTTAACAATGTTAGATTATTCCCAAGGACAAGCAGCTTTCATTCAGTTAATACTCGTCAGAAATCAAACCCGCATTTGGATGAGTCTTCTTTAACTCTTGTGCAGAAAGGTGTGCAGTATGCTGCTGCATCCGTTTTAAATAAGCTACCACTAGAATTCAAAATTCTTAGCAGTAATCCACGCGCTTTCAAATCGAAACTCAAGAGTTTTCTCATGGGTCACCCCTTCTATACTGTCGAAGAGTTCCTCAAAAAATTAAGCAGATTCTTGTTGTATTGTTGATTGCGTTTACTTAAAGTTATTGCTTGACTTTTTTCAGGTTAATAAACATTTTAGTTTTATCTGTTATTACTTTTATGTTGTAACTTCGTGTACTGACGCGTTCCATGACTTTGGAGACATCCTCCTCAATTTGGTCCTACGGAACTTGACATGTAAATAAATAAGTACACCGATAATTCCGACCCGTTAGGCGACGTCGAAGGAAGACTGGTCCCAAACTACGGTCGCCAATTATCCCAGCCCACACGTTCCGGCTGCACCGATGCTGATGCTTCGCTTTCCCAATACCACAGGGGTTCTGCATACTGTCCCACAGACGACTGTTATGAAAGTTGAAGATACCACTCCGCGTAAAGCTGACCTCGTCTGTGAATAGGATGGATGATACATATCCTGGAATCGTGGCTCCTGGTGAAGAAACCAGTGACAAAACTGTTCCCGATGTAAAAATTGTGGCGCTAGTAAGCCCTGCACGTGTTGTAAGTGACAAGGGTAGTAACAATTGTCATGGAGAATATTCCACAAGGTAGTCTGATTTACCCTGACATGGCGGTCACCTTAAACAGTGTTAGTCAGATTTTGTTACAAGTTTGGTATCCGAACATTTTGGGTGCGTTCTTCATGATTTCTTGCTTCTTGAACCGATCCTGTCTCTGACAAACGGCGAAACATTGTTGCAAACATTGAATGCTGTGGGTGTTCTCGCCGGGGATAGGTCTCCTGGTACAACCTTGCTGCCCGTTGCCATTTGCCTTTCGGTAAGTAAACACCATGTTGGCTAGCTCTCGATTCGAATACGGAACCGTTGCATGCAACTCTGTACACATCCAATAGAAGGTGAGTCAGCAAGAACAGTGAATCGGACACAACATTACCAATTATTATAGCAGGAGAGGGCGCTAAGGCTTGACGTACGAGGAACAGTACCACCCTCTACGAAGAAACCATGCATACTGTAACTGTGGCTGCATAGTACAGCACTTATTAGACCGCAGTCTCTGTAACAAAGTACGATTGAGTAAATGGTCTCTAGCGTGTAAACCATGCATTTCCGAACATAAGCTCATTAGACCTTCTTTGTTTCGTATCCTCTCATCTGTCAGCCTCTAGAGCTTGTACACGGTGGAAAAAGTCCCCCAGTGTATGAGAATGAACTTTCGTCATTGTCCTCTTACTATTTGAGCAGATGAAAATGTCTGTTGAAGCAGATATATTCTTGTTCTGCTGCACAGCAAATTCAGTTAAAGTTATTACGTGGAGCGGAAGGAAGAGAATCAGATCCGACTCATACCATGAGTCACAACCGGTGTCAGGGGCACGCAAAGAGTGCTGTGTTGCAGAAGGCAGAGCGCCGCTCGTAGTACATAGCCACCTCGATCCAAGCCGTAATCAAGAAGCGCAAACGGCGCAGTATGACGACGGCACCATTTTGCGAGGTACGCAGCACTGTTGCCAACTTTAGCTGCGAAATGCTAACGTCTGCAGGCGACAGCAGTGGCGGTCTACAGTGCTATGGCAACACTGAAGCGTTGCTGTAGAAACATTTAGAAATTCGCGTTACTTTACTGGATTCGGTAGCCATGCGAAGGTGCCGTGCCGGGTCCATGGCTCAACTTATACCTACTCAACTATAGCACTGATGGAAAGAGAGAACGCAACGGGAACTGGCAGTAATTGAGACACAGCGTTGCGGACAAGTCCGTTGACAACTCCGAATAATAAAGGCAGATGACTTCATCACCGATCATGATGACGTTATGTTCAGCTTGAAACATCCCCTTTGAAAAATTATGAACGACTGTGCTGGTAAACTTCTACGTTATTTGACTTTCAAACACCTGAACAAAACTCAAGGTACTCAAACAGTTTTCTCTTTACTTATCCTGATCATCACTAAACTGACACAATATTTTTAGCGCAACGCAATCTGACGTTCAATAATCCCTAAAAAAGAATGGCCCTGACTTACAATAACCTATACCTTTCATGAATCATCTACCTCACAAAAATCTTCGTTACTCGAACTACTGCAATACAGCGAGCGCCAATACTGCCAGCTAAATAAAAGACTCTAACTACTAAAGGCACTAACTACTGATAGGCATAGTTATCAAATGAAACATTTTGATAGAGAAGCAATAATGTATTTACCGTAATAATGTTCAAAAATAATCATACATATCCATCAATTCATGACAACCATCTTTACAAATTTCCTTTTCGTGGCGTACACACGTCTATATCGTCCGCTTATAGTAACCTCTCAAAACTCTGGCATGTCTCTCTCCACATCCACCACTGCTGGCGGCTCTCCTCCCAACTGCCCAACGCTACGCGCTGTTCACATCCAACTGCCCAACACTACAGTAGCGAATACTCCAACAATGAGTCCAACCAGCCACAGACTGCACACAGCACAGTCAGTGATTTTCATACATAGCGCTACGTGGCGTTACCAACGTAAAAACCTAAACAGCCTACTTACATAGCTCCCATGCTCCCCACAAAAAATTTTACAAATTGTTATGGGCAGTGGTCAATATATATTTGCCAATTTTTTTATATTAAAGATAACAAATACACTACTGGCCATGAAAATTGCTACACCACGAAGATGACGTGCTACAGACGCGAAATTTAACCGACAGGAAGAAGATGCTGTGATACACAAATGTTTAACTTTTCAGAGCATTCACACAAGGTTGGCGCCGGTGGCGACACCTATAACGTGCTGACATGAGGAAAGTTTCCAACCGATTTCTCATACACAAACAGCAGTTGACCGGCGTTGCCTGGTGAAACATTGTTGTGATGCTTCGTGTAAGGAGGGGAAATGCGTACCATCACGTTTCCGACTTTGATAAAGGTCGGATTGTAGCCTATCGAGATTGTGGTTTATCGTATCGCGACATTGCTGCTCGCGTTGGTCGAGCTCCAATGACTGTTAGCAGAATATGGAATCGGTGGGTTCAGGAGGGTAATAAGGAACGCCGTGCTGGATCCCAACAACCTCGTATCACTGGCAGTCGAGATGACAGGCATCTTATCCGCAAAGCTGTAACGGATCGTGCACCCACGTGTCGATCCCTGAGTCAACAGATGGGGACGTTTGCAAGACAACAACCGTCTGCACGAACAGTTCGACGACGTTTTGAGCAGCACAGACTATCACCTCGGGGACCATGGCTGCGGTGACCCTTGACACTGCATCACAGACAGGAGCGCCTGCGATGGTGTACTCAACGACGAACCTGGGTGCACGAATGGCAAAAAGTCTTTTTTTTTGGATGAATCCAGGTTCTGTTTACAGCATCATGATGGTCGCATCCGTGTTTGGCGACACCGCGACGAACCCACATTGGAAGCGTGTATTCGTCATCGCCATACTGGAGTATCACCCGGCGTGATGGTATGAGGTGCCATTGGTTACACGTCTCGGTCACCTCTCGTTCGCATTGACGGCACTTTGAACAGTGGACGTTACATTTCAGACGTATTACGACCCGTGGCTTTACACTTCATTTGATCCCTGCGAAACCCTACATTTCAGCAGGATAATGCATGACCGCATGTTGCAAGTCCTGTACGGGCCTTTCTGGATACAGAAAATGTTCGACTGCTGCCCTGGCCAGCACATTCTGCAGATCTCTCACCAACTGAAACGTCTGGTCAATGGTGGCCGAGCAACTGGCTCGTCACAATACGCCAGTCACTACTCTTCTTGAACTGTGGTATCGTGTTGAAGCTGCATGGGCAGCTGTACCTGTACACACCATCCAAGCTCTGTTTGACTCAATGCCCAGGCGTATCAAGGCCGTTATTACGGCCAGAGGTGGTTGTTCTGGGTACTGATTTCTCAGGATCTATACACCCAAATTGCGTGAAAATGTAATCACATGTCAGTTCTAGTATAATATATTTGTCCAATGAATACCCGTTTATCATCTGCATTTCTTCTTGGTGTAGCAATTTTAATGGCCAGTAGTGTATATCAAATGCCCACAATTATTGATACACCATTGGTCAAAAGCAAAAATTGTCCTCACAGTTCATAAAGACAGTCCTGATCATTCATCATAGTAGTACAAAGTATGAGCAGTAAAAGGAAATGCACACGGAAGTAGTGGATTTCCATGCAGTCTTGAAGAAGTGTTGTCCTTCCAACGGAAAGACAGTGCTGACTCTTGACATGCAGACAGGTAAGCAGCCACAACAGAGCGAACCAACAGCAGAGTCAGTCGCTGTTTTGAAGAATATTGGTAGGTAGGTTATCAAAGAGCAGACCCACTGTATTTCTTGTAGAGATAATGGTATTAGAGGGCCACCAAAGGTGCAGACCCACTGCAGTCCTTGTAGAGACGTCCAGCAGCCGTCCGTTGCAACTGTGCGGGTGCAAAATCACCATCGAAGAGTCTTACGAATAATATATCAAATATATTTATCTTAATAATGTTGAAAAGTCATCATATATATCTATCAATTCATGACAACTATCCTTACAAATTTCCTTTTTCTGGCGGACCTCTCAAAATAATGGCATGTCTCTCTCCACATCCACCACTGCTGGCGGCTCACCTCCAACTGCGCAACGCCACGCGCTGTTCACATCCAACTGCCCAACACTACACGAGCGAATATTGCAACAATTAGTCCAACCAGCCACAGACTGCACACAGCACAGTCAGTGGTTTTCATACATAGCGTTACCGGACGGGAAGTATTGATTTTTTAACCACTGAAGGTTTGTGTCAGGATAGTTGTCATACCAATAAAGACAGCAGCTGAGAGGTACATTGGTCACAGTCGAATAATCATACAGACTCAGTGTGAAGACGACAGAACACAACTGAAAGAGATAATTTGAGCAGACTTGCATTGAAAATGAGTCTCTTAGCTAAGAATTGCGCTTACGTTTCGCTGCAGTCCCCCTTTTGGGTCAGTGAACGTTGTTCATTGTTTCTCCAGCGAGCAGGTTCCTTGCTTAAATTACGATTGTGGAAGACCAGTTAAATAGTCACACGAATTTACGAGCTGACGTAACGGGTGAAGTAGCAACATCACGAAAATTCCAGCGGAAGAGTTAGCTATGCTGATTACCGTGGCTCTTAAGGCTATTTGCGTACAGCCACAATTATCTATCTCCTTTAAATGTTAGTCTGCAGTGTGCTACTAATAATCTCTGAAATTTCGATGAATGTGGACTAGTTCAAATAGTAGTAAACATATGTCCTAAGTTCAGCGTAATTATGCGTTCCTCTTGAGACAAATGGTCTTGGGTTATATCAGAGCAGGCGCACCGCAAAACGCGCACGAATCATTTAATGAACCGCTATAATTCCACAGTGACATTGAATTTCTCTATAATTTCTGCACTGTGCTACTCATTAACCCGGCCGATCCGCCGCTCGAGTTACTGTGGCTGTCGCTGCCACACGAAATCCAATCACCGCTTCCGCCAAACCGAACCACTGCATTTGCGGTCAGCACCGTGCTGCCACGCTCACTGTCCAGCTGACTAGTATTGCCTGTGTCGGGTAATCTACAGTTCACAGGACTTTGTACAGACGTGACGTCATTGTAACATCACACGCTGTATCGAAAGCGAAAAGAGCTGTCTATCGACTTTCGGCATCGTTAGGTTCACAACCCGCTAGGCGAACATGACGCTCAAAGTAAAGTTCACCTCACGTAGAAAGCAGTGGAGTTTACGGGTTCACTTTCCTGCAGGATGCTGTGACCTGGATATATAAGGTCCTGCATTCATGTGAACCCGACTATGCGTAAGGGAGAAATTAAAGTGTTGGCATGAATTAATATCGATACTTATCGAAAAATTTGGACTATTTTTCCTAATATGACTTCGTCACCACCGAATCTGAGATACCTTGCTGATTTAAAACAATAAATGAGAAAACAAAAACTGAAGCGAGTTAGCATTGTATCCATTGAAGTATAAATTCAACACTGTTCATAAAGGTGCCTCGACAAAATAGGCTTATTTTTAGAAACTCTGCAACTAGTTTCAGGAGTTGTTCTGTAATTATAAAGGCTGGGCAGCCATTCCAGCAGACGAATTAGAGCAGAATATCATTTATCTTATGTCCAATTAATAAATGCTGTTTCAAACCACTGAGGATCTCTAGAAAACGCGTCTTTATTGATAAAATGTGTTGCAATAAAATTAAAAACGTCATATTGGTGGATAAACATGTAATGTAACTGAAGACATTTTTGTGTTAGAGAGAGAGAGACAGACAGACAGACAGAGACAGACAGACAGAGAGGGAGAGAGAGCACTCTCTACATAACGTCGGATATTGCAGAACATACTTCTATTAGCTTATTAAGATAGTCCCAGAACCTTTTAGAAATGTAAAGGTAAAAAACGAAATTTTTAATAGGGTGGGACACAAACTTTCATAAGACGCAAGTTACGATACGAAATTACGGAACCCAATATGGTGTTTTCCAAGCACACAGCATCGAAAGTTAACGAAAGTCAATAGCAGTTCCTTCAGTCCTAGTCATGTACGTGTGACGTAAAATGACGTCTTTTGTGCACAAAGTCTTGTGAAAGGTTATCCAAATGCACACCTGTCTTCCTTTTCTTCTATAGACGTCAGAAGGTGTCTCGCAAGTAAAATGCCAGTTATTTGAATTTTTTTGAATTCATCAACATAGACCATGGTGTCCCATGTTCACTAGTGAAACAAGGAAATTAAACCTAAATGGTTATTTCTATGATGCTTAGTACCTGAGATACACGCAATTAAAAAGTGTTCTTGGACTTATAAATTACACTACAAACGTAATACTGGGTGTTGTTCTTAAAGGAATTTTTCCTCTCATTCCCATATTGTGTTCGTATTTGTTTTATTCAATATCATTTTCTAATTCGATTATTTAATTATATCGTAATTCATCATCAATTTATCTAGGTAAATGTGAGTCAGTTGCATCTTCTGATCTTGAGTTATACTGTTCCAGAATGGCTTGGTGCTGTCTGTCAATCTGTATCTTATCTCTAAGTTTCATTAAACCAATTAACTCTACTATTCGATTACATCGCGCTATCGCATCTTTTTCAGGTACCCCGTGTAAAAGCTGCTCAGCTAAATTGATTGCCCTCAACAAGATGTAATCAACAACAGCTTGTTTGTTGCAATCTGATTTATGTTAATAGATATATAAATGATGTAAGTGCCAGCGCACGTCATAGGCATAACTTCTAAAGTAATTGTTTCAGAGTAAAGGCGTTGTCGTAAGTAATTCTGTGGTTTTACTCACTTCATGTTGGTATATTTTGCTATTATTTATTTTATCTGGCACCTGTAGTTATCACCACCTCTGTACGGAAACGCACTACGCCAAAATGCGTCATCTTACAGATTCTAAAGGTTCCTCACCGCAAATTCCTTTTGATGAGATTGTAAGTGAATATCAGAGAGTGCCAAATCTTGCGACCTGGGTGGATATCTCATCAATTCGCGCTTCTAATCCACTACGTCTCCCATTGCCGAAGTACCTTTGTGAGGAGGTGAGTAGTTTTGATGAAAGCATTTTTTTCCTCCTTTTGCAATCTGTGTTTTAATGCTCTGGTTGGTCCAGAAGACTTGAGCTTTAATCATAAGTTACTGTTGCGTCTTTTGCAAGCTATTCAATTAAAATAATCCCTTTTCATCCCATAAACACAGGCTAAACTCTTTGGAGAAGGTGACATCGATGTCATCGTTTTCTTGTTCGTGGCCTGTCTTCATTGAGCATAGATTGCAATTTCTTATTTACTGTCAAAATCACGTTTATGTTTAACGTTATATACTTATCACAAGTTGACCGTCTGATAAGGTTGAAATCACAAGTGTCAAACTATGTGTCTGATTGTATCAGGAAATAAAACTGTTTGTTGTAGGTCAGATCTGAATTCTCCACAGTTAAAAATTTACTTTTGAAGGATTTACTCTATCGATAAATCACACCAAGATAAGAATTTTAAGCTGCAGACTATTCCAGCTAATCCATTTCTAAGGCTTTTAGGATTTTTGACAATTGATGCAGCTTCAGTGGACGAAGTTTCAAGGTCTGTTGTGGTCAATTGAGCTGTCGCCCCAAAGCAGTAAATGACTCGACTTACATGCATATTTCCGATCAAGGCTAAGCAATATCTCTGCAACTTTAATCATTTGGAGCTGTATCTAGACAACCTCAGACTGTGAATTCATTAGAGCCATTCTTCCTGCTTGCTGAAATATTTTGGTTTACTATCTATACCGTTGGAGTAATTACAAAGTCGTGGAAGCTAACCTCTTTGCCATTCAACACAAAACCCAAAACCAATTAAAATCGACGTCGTTCTGTCATCCACCTCATCTATATGACGTAATACGCCCTGTCTTATTTCCGTAATCACCTATATCTGCGCCAATGAAAAATTTTACTAATCCCTTCAGTCACGGAGGGACAGGATCTCCACCACTGTTTCCGCATTCGTCTGTCTCCCCCAACTCACATCCTATACCAACACATCCTGTTCCCACCCCCTTTTCTCTTTCTAGAGCATCTTCTTACCCAGAATAGAAAGTGGAGGTTCCAACTCAAGCACCCTATATCCTACGTTATTATCTCGAAATGCCACGGTGTTACGACAATATTTTAATTCCCATGTACATTCGTGCCTTGTCCATCCACAATTAGTTTCCACTTCACAACAATGAAATCCACCGCGTTACATACCCGTCCTACGAATTATATCCTACAATGATCTATGACAGTCATATCCTAACGCAAGCTTTCTTCTCTCCCTCGTTGTTCTTGCCTCCCATTCAATATTATTAGCTTCTCGCAGTTCATCTTCAATACAAACATAATACTTTCTCAAAAATCACCAGCACCATCGTTATGTCATAGCAACAGTGATACTATTATCTTCATATATTTTAACTGTCATGTAAAATTGATTTATGTTGAAAATATATTTGAACGAATCTCAGATATAATAGGAAGCAGCCCCTACCATTCACTGCACGATGGTTTGCAGACTATGGTTGTAGACGTAAACGTAGATATAGACGTAGATGTAAATGTAAATGTAGAATTGGAAGTGCATACATCTGGTGTTTGGAAAGGAGACCAAAATACCATACACGGTCATAGTTATTTTGAAGGTCAATGGATGCAAAATTTGTGGAGTTTTGATTGTTAAGGTGGTGTAATAGTAGATGGATGAGGTACGAAAGAACAGACGTTGGAATGATAACCACGCTGGTCAACAGGAAACAATATGTATTGGTTCAAGTGTTTATGAACTTGCCGGGAGAGGATAGATGCGAAGACTTTCCTTACCACAGAGGTGGAGTTGAAGGGTTGGTTGGATGAAGTTATTGTCACAGGGACAAGTACAGATTGGCTCTGAAAAGTTCGGTACATGGTCCCATACGCTGAAAACCGCGCTGGTTAGGATGTGGCCTCCGCATATTCACACTGAGAAGGATGTCGACAAGCGTCCCCTATCGTGCAATCAGCGAAGCGAAGCACTGGTGCATGTCGCGACCAAGCAGATGGAGTCAGTGTGAGAAATCGTGTCATTGCAACATGGAGTAACATGTCAACACTATATTCTGCTTCAAATTAGGGAAAAAGGCGACGAGGCTCTGGAAAATTTAGTGAACGTGTACAGTGCTGGAGCTCTGAGTAAAAAGTGTATGTCTGAGTTATTCAAACGCTTTAGAGATCGAAAGGAAGGTGTCGAAGACGAGTTTCTGAGTTGTGTTCAGATCGGCGATCAACAAGCACCATCCCAGACAACAACGAACGTGTTCGACGGATGCTAACGAATGATCAGCAGCTATCCTTGACAATGACAGCATATGAGTTGGACCGGCCGGTGTGGCCGTGCGGTTCTAGGCGCTACAGTCTGGAACCGAGCGACCGCTACGGTCGCAGGTTCGAATCCTGCCTCGGGCATGGATGTGTGTGATGTCCTTAGGTTAGTTAGGTTTAATTAGTTCTAAGTTCTAGGCGACTGATGACCTGGGAAGTTAAGTCGCATAGTGCTCAGAGCCATTTGAACCATAAGAGTTGAAGATAAGCAAAGACAGTGGAAGCGTTATTGTTCACGAACCAGTGAATGCTCTTCATCGCCATCCTTATTCTCCAGATTGGGCGCCAGTATACTTTTTTTTGTTTCCCCAACTTAAATTAGCCCTGAAAAGCTAACGCTTCACAGACGTTACTGATATCCAACAACGCGCTGTCGAAGGTGCGTCGAGCGATTGCACAGGAAGCGTTTGCTGCTGACAATTTCCAACAGCTTTACAACCCATATCAGAAGTGTGTTCTACATCTACATCTACATCTACATTTATACTCCACAAGCCACCCAACGGTGTGTGGCGGAGGGCACTTTACGTGCCACTGTCATTACCTCCCTTTCCTGTTCCAGTCGCGTATGGTTCGCGGGAAGAACCACTGTCTTAAAGCCTCCGTGCGCGCTCTAATCTCTCTAATTTTACATTCGTGATCTCCTCGGGAGGTATAAGTAGGGGGAAGCAATATATTCGATACCTCATCCAGAAACGCACCCTCTTGAAACCTGGCGAGCAAGCTACACCGCGATGTAGAGCGCCTCTCTTGCAGAGTCTGCCACTTGAGTTTGCTAAACATCTCCGTAACGCTATCACGGTTACCAAATAACCCTGTGACGAAACGCGCCGCTCTTCTTTGGATTTTCTCTATCTCCTCCGTCAGACCGATCTGGTACGGATCCCACACTGATGAGCAATACTCAAGTATAGGTCGAACGAGTGTTTTGTAAGCCACCTCCTTTGTTGATGGACTACATTTTCTAAGGACTCTCCTAATGAATCTCAACCTGGTACCCGCCTTACCAACAATTAATTTTATATGATCATTCCACTTCAAATCGTTCCGCACGCATACTCCCAGATATTTTACAGAAGTAACTGCTACCAGTGTTTGTTCCGCTATCATATAATCATACAATAAAGGATCCTTCTTTCTATGTATTCGCAATACATCACATTTGTCTATGTTAAGGATCAGTTGCCACTCCCTGCACCAAGTGCCTATCGGCTGCAGATCTTCCTGCATTTCGCTACAATTTTCTAATGCTGCAACTTCTCTGTATACTACAGTATCATCCGCGAAAATCCGCATGGAACTTCCGACACTATCTACTAGGTCATTTATATATATCGTGAAAAGCAATGGTCCCATAACACTCCCGTGTGGCACGCCACAGGTTACTTTAACGTCTGTAGACGTCTCTCCATTGCTAACAACATGCTGTGTTGTGTTTGCTAAAAGCTCTTCAATCCAGCCACACAGCTGGTCTGATATTCCGTAGGCTCTTACTTTGTTTATCAGGCGACAGTGCGGAACTGTATCGAACGCCTTCCGGAAGTCAAGGAAAATAGCATCTACCTGGGAGCCTGTATCTAATATTTTCTGGGTCTCATGAACAAATAAAGCGAGTTGAGTCTCACACGATCGCTGTTTCCGGAATCCATGTTGATTCCTACATAGTAGATTCTGGGTTTCCAAAAACGACATGATACTCGAGCAATAAACATGTTCTAAAATTCTACAACAGATCGACGTCAGAGATATAGGTCTATAGTTTTGCGCCTCTGCTCGACGACCCTTCTTGAAGACTGGGACTACCTGTGCTCTTTTCCAATTATTTGGAACCATCCGTTCCTCTAGAGACTTGCGGTACACGGTTGTTAGAAGGGGGGCAAGTTCTTTCGCGTACTCTGTGTAGAATCGAATTGGTATCCCGTCAGGTCCAGTGGACTTTCTTCTGTTGAGTGATTCCAGTTGCTTTTCTATTCCTTGGACACTTATTTCGATGTCAGCCATTTTTTCGTTTGTGCGAGGATTTAGAGAAGGAACTGCAGTGCGGTCTTCCTCTGTGAAACAGCTTTGGAAAAAGGTGTTTAGTATTTCAGCTTTACGCATGTCATCCTCTGTTTCAATGCCATCATCATCCCGGAGTGTCTGGATATGCTGTTTCGAGCCACTTACTGATTTAACGTAAGACCAGAACTTCCTAGGATTTTCTGTCAAGTCGGTACATAGAATTTTACTTTCGAATTCAATGAACGCTTCACGTATAGCCCTCCTTACGCTAACTTTGACATCGTTTAGCTTCTGTTTGTCTGAGAGGTTTTGGCTGCGTTTAAACTTGGAGTGAGGCTCTCTTTGCTTTCGCAGTAGTTTCCTAACTTTGTTGTTGTACCGCGGTGGGTTTTTCCCGTCCCTCACAGTTTTACTCGGCACGTACCTGTCTAAAACGCATTTTATGATTGCCTTGAACTTTTTCCATAAGCACTCAACATTGTCAGTGTCGGAACAGAAATTTTCGTTTTGATCTGTTAGGTAGTCTGAAATCTGACTTCTATTACTCTTGCTAAACAGATAAACCTTCCTCCCTTTTTTTATATTCCTATTAAGTTCCATATTCAGGGATGCTGCAACGGCCTTATGATCACTGATTCCCTGTTCTGCACATACAGAGTCGAAAAGTTCGGGTCTGTTTGTTATCAGTAGGTCCAAGATGTTATCTCCACGAGTCGGTTCTCTGTTTAATTTCTCGAGGTAATTTTCGGATAGTGCACTCAGTATAATGTCACTCGATGCTCTGTCCCTACCACCCGTCCTAAACATCTGAGTGTCCCAGTCTACATCTGGTAAATTGATATCTCCACCTAAGACTATAACATGCTGAGAAAATTTATGTGAAATGTATTCCAAATTTTCTCTCAGTTGTTCTGCCACTAATGCTGCTGAGTCGGGAGGTCGGTAAAAGGAGCCAATTATTAACCTAGCTCGGTTGTTGAGTGTAACCTCCACCCATAATAATTCACAGGAACTATCCACTTCTACTTCACTACAGGATAAACTGGTGACTACTTTTAAGGACAGTAAAGGTATTTGTAATTCTGTTTCCTTTTTTTCCGAGATCGTTCACAGGACTTTTCAGACACATCTTGTACACAGATGAAGTATCTCTACACAAGTAATTGGCTATTTGCATGGAAGTAAGAATATCGTATGGCTACTTACGGTAGGTAGGTTTTACTTCCGTAAATAGGTGGTGCGAAATATCTGCCTACTTTGGAGAGACTATACAGAAAGTGAGTAACCAATGACGATCTCGTTTTTGACTGACTGATAGCTCATGTCACGATGCTTTTACCAGGCACGTGTATAGTGCGTGTGGTACTGTTGCCAATTATCTAACACTCCTCGATCTCCCTCCCTCCCTCCGTCATAGCGTTCAAGCCGTCGCATAGTATCCATTGTTTTTCGTCACTGCACAAATTTTCATGATTGCACAAATTTTATTTTATTTTTAATTTACGAATCGAATACGCTCCCTGTCGCTGTAGTTGCTACCCTAACAGAAGAATGTCTTGCGCATCATACGTGTATGGATCGTGTAATCTTTTGTAGTTTAACTGTTGGTGTGTGATATGCGTTTTAACAAGCGTGAAAAAGTACCAGAACACCGCACTCAGGCTGGCTTGTGTACCAGACAAAGCAACCCTTCAGTTTGTAAATGGAAAGCTCACCGGTTGTTAACAAACCTAAGAGACAAGTTTCATAAGCGGTAATGTCATCTGTTTGCACAGATATACTACTCTGCTTACAAACATTTGCTTAACATTCATGAATAGCTGCAGTTTTTTCGATCTGTGTTGTTGTTAAGTCTCTCACAAACCCAAGAATAGAGATCTATTATTTGTGTCTTGTCGTTGTATGCTCAGAAAGTACAGTACTGCTGCAAACTATCCTGTATGCCTCTTCCAGCTTCTTAGTATCTGCGAGCCTTCATGATTCAGAGAATTGTAACTCACCGGCATCGACTTCGTAACTAGAATGCTCGCAGTTATTCGCATCACCAAGGAATTCGAGCAGAGGCGGACGGACTCTGGAATTAACACTTTAGGCCTCGTACCATACACTAAGAAAATTTCTACATAAAATTACTGCTGGGATGCTTTCGAGCACATGGTTGGATTGTGATCTCGTACGCTGTTGCTGTGTCTTATGTGTTCCAGCGTATCTAATTGTAAGTACATTAGTGCCCCACAAGTGGAATACAATCGATCAGAAATTTTACTTAGTCCTTACTCCTCGAAATGTTGCAATGTTTACCCATCATATTGTGTTATTTTATGGGGCTCTTAAATACCGGGTGCGCAGTGTTACTTCCTCTTGAAGAGTAGGATACTTACATCGTGAAGCCACAGACAGACACAATCCCGAAACTGACGATATACAGGGTGTTACAAAAAGGTCCGGCCAAACTTTCAGGAAACATTCCTCACACACAAATAAAGAAAAGATGTTATGTGGACATGTGTCCGGAAACGCTTAATTTCCAAATTAGAGCTCATTTTAGTTTCGTCCACCTACGCTCAATGGAGCACGTTATCATGATTTCATACGGGATGCTCTACCTGTGCTGCTAGAACATGTGCCTTTACAAGTACGACACAACATGTGGTTCATGCACGATGGAGCTCCTGCACATTTCAGTCGAAGTGTTCGTACGCTTCTCAACAACAGATTCGGTGACCGATGGATTGGTAGAGGCGGACCAATTCCATGGCCTCCACGCTCTCCTGGCCTCAACCCTCTTGACTTTCATTTATGGGGGCATTTGAAAGCTCTTGTCTACGCAACCCCGGTACCAAATGTAGAGACTCTTCGTGCTCGTATTGTGGATGGCTGTGATACAATACGCCATTCTCCAGGGCTGCATCAGCGCATCAGGGATTCCATGCGACGGAGGGTGGATGCATGTATCCTCGCTAACGGAGGACATTTTGAGCATTTCCTGTAACAAAGTGTTTGAAGTCACGCTGGTACGTTCTGTTGCTGTGTGTTTCCATTCCATGATTAATGTATTTGAAGAGAAGTAATAAAATGAGCTCTAACATGGAAAGTAAGCGTTTCCGGACACATGTCCACATAACATATTTTCTTCCTTTGTGTGTGAGGAATGTTTCCCGAAAGTTTGGCTGTACCTTTTTGTAACACCCTGTATGTTTTATGCTCGTCTGAAGTTCTGTAAACAATATATTTATTAACTTTGTATCTATCTTTTACTTAAACACGTATCTAGTTGATTAACATAAAATTCGAGATAACATTCTTTCATAATGTCCACTATTCCCTGTTCTAAAATACAAAATAGGAGTTAATAACCACATTCATAAAAGACTTTTCTTGTAGTGGTGAAACCAACTTATACTATCCTGCATTTCGTTGAAAAAAGGCTCCTTTAATCTTTCAGGCTGATGAGTTAGCGGAATGTAATTCCTTTCTGGGTTTTTTGTCAATGAAACTCATTTTCCGGTGAACACAAGCATCTAATTGCCGAACCAATTTCCAAGCCAAAGAACTGCTTGTACCTTCAAAGACACAAAAAATAGTAACCCGACGTTCTGATTTGAAATCCGTTGCAAGTATGAAAATATTGAGTTAGTAGTTTTTCCTTTAAACACGATGTTTCCATAAAGGTTTCTGCAGGAGAGTCCTCCTCCTATTGCTTCAATCGAATTGGATTTTCAAGCGATTTAAAGAAACCTACGCAACGTCCACGTTTGGATGTTCGAGCCGCTATGTGAACCATGAAGTTTCAGAAACAGAATCCACTGCCTTGACGGATGCGTTATCTCGCTCGATGCCTAAAAGTAAAGTTGCCCAGTTAGAGGAAAAATCTTATTTTTTCTCTCATTTTCTTTTGAAAGCAGTAATTCAAAAGATAACGTAACCGTCGAATAATAATTATTGACGTCATTGTTTTTTCCAGCTACAGATCTTTTATTAATCAGACCTTTGTATGGACATGATGTGAAAAGGAATATAAAGATTGCGATCAGGCGATAAGACAAGCGGATACAGGTACTGTACTTTGATTCTTCTTGTAGATAACTCATGTTCTCAGGTACTGCAAACATACAAGAATCTGACACAAAAAAGATAAAACAGTGCCGCTTTCGAAAAGCTCTGCATAACTTGCATAGGTGCCTGTGTCTCCTACTTGGCAGGGATTGCATAATGTTACGTTTTGGTCTGACTGACAACTAAATGACTGGCTGCACATTTACAGCTACTGCAACAGAAACAATCTTTGTCACCTGTCGGAAATGTTGTAACAAGGAAATAATTTACCACTCCATCTTATCACAGTGGTTCTGTCCTCGTCACTACTAGCTATAGACTTTTCAACACCTGCAAGTCATTTTCTCCAGAAGGAACTACGTTTCCTGTTTGCAAATTGGTTTCATATTCAAACATTCCCTCCTCTTGGCATACCAATTGCGTTAAACAGTCACAGAGAATAAAACTGTACCGTTCGGAGTGGTCGCACGGTTTGAGGCGCCATGTCACAGACTGCGTCCCCATCCCGCCGAAGATTCTAGTCCTCCCTCGGGCATTGGTGCGTGCGTGTGTGTGTGTGTGTGTGTGTGTGTGTTGTTGCTAGCGTAAGCCAGTTTAAGCAGTGTGTAAGTCTAGGGACCTATGACCTCAGCAGTTTGGTCCCTTAGAAATACACACACACACACGCACACACACACACACACACACACACACACACAATAAAATTTGTGTCTCGCAAATAGGAGGAAATTTTGGAATATTTAGCAGCAACCAGTTAGAGCTAACGGCCATGCGTAACAGAATCAGATAACAGCACGTATTTGGTAATCATACAACAGTAAAACGGTCCACGCCTTAGGACCCTTACGGATTTAATTAATTGTTGAACCTACTATCACTGGTGCGACACTGGACAGACTGTTCACATGTTCCTATTCCATAGCACGTGTATCATTTCGTAGTCTTCTGAGTTGCTCGTCAACTGAAACGGACTGTAATCAACTTCAGATTTTTGTTGGTGCTTTGGTAATTATGAAGAAGGTCATATGATTTACTTTTCATCACTTCGAAAATGCCACATGCTGGTTAATGCGTTCATTACCTCTGGCTTAACGCGATTTTAGGGTTCTTGTATTGGTTCTGGTTCAAATTTTCTGAACATTGTGAGACACTGAAACTTCCTGGCAGATTAAAACTATGTGCCGGACCGAGACTCGAACTCGGGACCTTTGCCTTTCGCGGGCAAGTGCTCTATCAACTGAGCTACCGAAGCACGACTCACAACCGGTACTCACAGCTTTACTTCTGCCAGTACTTCGTCTCCTACCTTCGGTAGCTCAGTTGGTAGAGCACTTGCCCGCGAAAGGCAAAGGTCCCGAGTTCGAGTCTCGGTCGGGCACACAGTTTTAATCTGCCAGGAAGTTTCATATCAGCGCACACTCCGCTGCAGAGTGAAAATCTCATTGTGAGACATTGTCATCAATATTTTTGTGAATTGCTACGCTTGTATCGCCCAACCATGGGTGTAGGGTTATCAGGCGTTGGGAAAATTCCAGATATGCCTTAAATTTTTAACATTCTCTCCAGTGTTTGCGTGAAACTCAAAGAAAATTTTGAAGGACTTGGATTGCGTGGAATTTTTTTATTATTATTCTCGCAGTAATTTTTATGAGGGAGGGAAGGGATTAGTATATTACAATCAATTGTGGGGGAAGGTTATACTTACGTGTAAGGATGTGAGAGAGAATGGAGAGAGTGATTGTTTCTCTGTTGGAGGTGTAGACGATGAAGCTAGCCAAATGTTGTCAAAGTCCTTTATTGTTAATCATAAAGAGAGATACTGCAGGATAGCTGCAGTAGGCATACGACAGGCAACGGACATTGAACCCCGTATTCAGGCACGCCAGTACACATGCACACCTATAAGTGCCAGTAGCAAGCGGCCCTTTTACCACCCCATTCCAATGGTTGGCTGTTGCTCAGTGTGGGTTGTGAGGCAGTGTCAGGACCAGAGAGGCCGGAGCGTAGCAGACCTGTGGTCAGAGCTGTAGGACATGCCGTTGACGTTGGAATGTCGAACCGCAGACCGATGGCTGTAGAGCGGCGTCATTCCCCAGCGGCGCTAGAGGGGAGTGCCGGGGGGTGGGACCTTTGTTCGGACATCGGACCGTGACGTAGCGGCAGAGTCCAGCAGGTGGTGTCGTGGAGAGAGTGACAGAGTGAATCCAACCCGATTGCCAGCTATGAGGCAGCAGTCGTTGGTTTGCATCCCAGCCGTGGCGATGAGAGCTGCGTCAGGGGAGTGTCGTCAACAGTGAAGTCGAAACTGACACAGGCGTGCGTAGTTGGATAGCCAAGCCTTGATCAACTGGCCCAGAGGTAAACATACGAATGAAGGGAGACTTTTAATGCAGAAGGGATATACTTCAGCGCTGTTGAAACCTTATGAAGGCTGATCGTCGCCCAGAGAAGAGGGTCACTATTGAGGAACCTGTCATTACGGCGAAATGCAGTATCGGCTGTGACTCACACCTTGAATAGAGCACCCGGATCCCATTTGGGACCCTACACTTCCTCTCTTCCAGCAATAATCCAACCCACTGGATCCCTGCCTTAAAAACTGGCTGTAACACAAGCACTAATATATCTACAACTAGCTGCTATCCGCTGCTTTGCTAGCGTTTCAGAAGATTTGTTATGAAGAGTGATGGTGAGTAAGCAAGCTAGTAATATTGCGATATGTCTTTGTATGTAGTGGTGTAGAAACGAATGTATAAACAAAAGTATGCAGTGCTGGTATGTAGGTACATAATGAAAGCCGCGCGGGATTAGCCGAGCGGTCTCGGGCGCTGCAGTCATAGACTGTGCGGCTGGTCCCGGCGGAGGTTCGAGTCCTCCCTCGGGCATGGGTGTGTGTGTTTGTCCTTAGGATAATTTAGTTTAAGTAGTGTGTAAGCTTAGAGACTGATGACCTTAGCAGTTACGTCCCATAAGATTTCACACACATTTGAACATTTTTTTGCATAACGAAAGTATTTCTATTATTTTACTGCAAGTCGAATCTGAAAGCATGTTTATACGAGAGCTATTCAGAAAGTAGGGAAAGTTTTGGCATTAAAAAAAAAAAGTGCAAGAAATATATTTTATTACATACATCTGAAAGAGCGAGTGACATACTACTTTTCCACATAGTCACCAAATACAATGGGACACTTACCGTAGCGGTGGACAAGCTTTGAAAGACCGTCGTAGTAAAATTCTGCCGCCTGAGACTTCAGCCAGTGAGTCACACCCGCATGGAGTTCCTCGTTGTCATAATAGCGCTGCGTTCTTCATCTTGGGAAATAAGTGGAAGTCGCTTGGTGCAAGGTCGGGGCTGTAGGGCGGATGAGGGAAAATTTCCCATTTGAATGAATTAAGGAGTTCTTTGTGCGGTTTGCCGTTTGAGGTCGGGCATTGTCATGTAAAAACAAAATTTTGGACGTCAACCTTCCTCGACGTTTGTTATGGACGCGTGAGTTTTGTGATGCCGTACAGATAAGTGTTTTAGAGTGTAATAAAACTCTGTTTAGTTCACAAAACTAATTTAATACGTGTATTAGTGTGTTTTGCAAGCTTACTATTAAAAGTTTCACTTCTCTTTGCGTATTATTCTAGAAAACGTGAAAGGAACGTAAAGTAGGGTTACGATCGTATTCTTGCACACATTTTAGTGCAGTAAAACTTATAGAATCTCATTTGTAAGTAGGCTGTTTAGGATTTTTTATTGGTAACGCCACCTCTGTATGAAAATCACTGGCTGTGCTGTGTGCAGTCTGTGGCTGCTTTGCATTGTTGTAATACTCGCCATTGTAGTGTTAGGCAGCTGGCTGTGAACAGCGCGTAGCATTGCGCAGTTGGAGGTGAGCCGCCAGCAGTGGTGGATGTGGGGAGAGAGATGGCGGAGTTTTGAAATTTGTCATGAACTGCTATATTTAAATATGATGATATTAAGGTAAATACATTGTTTGTTCTCTATTAATATCTTTCATTTGCTAACTATCCCTATCAGTAGTTAGTGCCTTCCATAGTTTGAATCTTTTATTTAGCTGGCAGTAGTGGCGCTCGCTGTATTGCAGTAGCTTGAGCAGCGAAGATTTTTGTGAGGTAAGTGATTTGTGAAAGGTATAGTTTAATGTTAGTCAGGGCCATTCTTTTGTAGGGAATTTTGAAAGTCAGATTGCGTTGCGCTAACAAAATATTGTGTGTCAGTTTAAGCACAGTCATGTATAATTGTTCAAAGGGGAAGTTTCATATGTCGACCCTTAGCCTAGGATACCTCACTGGAATCTTCTGATTTTTTTCTTGTAGTTTGTGTAATTAGTGTAGCTATTGTTTATTGCTAGCGCGTAATTATAGAGAGAATTTCCTTTGTAGTTGTAGTTTTTCATTGTTGTACAGTAAAACAGTTGTGGCATGCATGTAGATTTGCACCAAGTATTTCGCAGCTGCGCTGGCAATTAAGTAGACATTATTTCCATTGCTATGTTATTTTATTTTGCTCTTCAAATTGCGCTTTTCTGTGTTATCGTGTGAAATACTGTGACAATAATGGCGTGTGAAAAACGTAATACTAGGCTCCAAAGTAAACTGAGAAATGACAGTGAAGACGAAAGCAGTGTGTTAGCGCCGCAGAGTAATGAATTAACTAATGTTCAAAGTAGTAATTTGGTAATTGCGCATAGGGAAATGGAGCGGGCGGCAAACAATGGTGTAGACAGTGAAACAGGTAGTGAACAGGGAAGCGTTATCGATCGATTGGTCGGCAACAGCTCGCCTCAGGAATCGGGAATGACAGAACACAATATTGCAAATACTGCAGACTCAGGTTTTGGGTTCCCACCGTTTTCTCAAATGAGTCAAGACACATTTTCCACTTGTCAAAATGTGAATGTTGCCGGTGCAACTTCACTGCCGAAAAGCACTGAGGAACATGTTTCAGACACCAGTGCATTGTTATTACAATTAATGCAACAAATGGGACAAAAGCTTGAAAAGTTAGACACAATGGAACAACATCAGAGACAAACACAGCAACAGTTAGACACAATGGAACAAAATCAGAGACAAACACAGGAAAAGCTTCAAAAGTTAGACACAGTGGAACAAAATCTTAAAAAGTTAGACACAATGGAACAACATCAGAGACAATCACAGCAACAGTTAGACACAATGGAACAAAATCAGAGACAAACACAGCAAAAGCTTCAAAAGTTAGACACAATGGAACAAAATCAGAGACAAACACAGCAAAAGCTTCAAAAGTTAGACACAGTGGAACAAAATCTTAAAAAGTTAGACTCATTGGAACAAACACTTGAACAAACACGTGAAGATTTAACTACTGAGTTACATAACATTGAATCGAAATGTCAAAAAGTCTGTAATGATGTAAAAACACAAATTTGTGAGCATTTTCAACCTATTTTTTCGCGGCATGAAAATGCATTACAGAATCACGAAGCAGCCATAAAAGAACTGCAAACCATTGTTCATGAAAATTATGAGACCTTGTGGGCTAAAATTGACTCAGTTGCATCTACCGATTCGGTTACGCAACTTGCTAAAACCCAGGAAAACTTTAAGGACACAGTAGATACTCTGAAACTTGGTTCAGAAAAACACACTGAGGAAATAAGTACACTATCGGAGAAAGTAGCCGAACTTTTGGATCAGTTCACTAATTTATCTACGAAGGTAGATGATAATCTGATTGACGCAAGACCGGTAGTCTTTAATGACACGGAAGAGTACGAACAAATTAGGAAATTCAAACAAAATCAGAATCAAATTAATACACAACACCAAAGAGAAATCCGGGAAGTACAAGATCAGCTGACACAGGTAATACAAGAATTACGTATTTCAGAGGACACTCGCACTCCAACACGGGAAGAGGGACTTAGAAATACGGAAAAGCCGCAAAATAATAACACAGGGCATTTCGGAAGTTATGAAAGAAATTGGCAATGTGCACCGAATTTTGAGATGGAACGGCCGACACGACCTAACAATGACCGATATGCGACTCGCCGACATGATAATTTTGACTATAAGCTGTTCATTACTACATGTAAATTCAAAACATTTAAGAATTCTGGCAACGACATTCATCCACAAGCATGGCTCCATCAATTCTCTCATTGTTTTCCTCCCAACTGGTCGTTAGAACACAGATTAGAATTTATGTTAGAGAATGAACCAGCTGTAAGAATGCGATCGGTCATTCACGATTGCCACAGTGAAGGAGAATTTTACCATGCCTTCCTCTCAGCATATTGGTCTCAAGCCACACAAGACCGAGTAAAACATGGTATCATAATGATGAAACATTTCGAACAATCTGAATTCTCCAGTCTTGTGAAATATTTTGAAGACATGTTGCACAAGAATCAGTACCTGTCAAACCCATACAGTCCCTCAGAACTCATCCGCATTTGCTTAATCAAATTACCTGAACATTTACGACATATTATTTTGGCAGGACGTTGCAAAGACGACATTGAAGCTTTTCAGGGACTGTTACAAGAACTGGAAAGTGACACTGACAGATTTGTAACGCAAATTCTTGACCTGTGAAATATTTTTATGTGAGACTGTCACTGTAGCGGAAACTGCTGTCGTAAAAATTTCCGTAAGAAAGTTAAGTGACCACCTGCACGTAATGCGTCGCGGGCACCCACCTGGGCGACAGCCGCCCGAAAAAAAAAGCCATTAGCCTTTCAGCGGCACAGGTAGAAAAAAAAAGGGGAGGCCATTATCCTCGCTATTGACGTTCCTTTGTAGAAAGCATCGCAAAAACGACACGGTCGAATTTGGGAGCTCTTAATTTATGATATTTACTGAAATGCTTATGAATTGATGGGAAATATTCTTACATCTGCACACCTGATTATGACAAGCGTCTTTCTATGAGAGTTGAGAGAATTTCTACTAACTTATGAAATGTCACATGACTACTGAATGATATTTTTATGCTTTGCTTTTCATAGTTGCTTATTTCATTTGATATCTGGTTTCCAGCCGTGTTGCAGCATTGCTTTTATAAAATGAAATGCATTTGCTAATGTGAACACTTTCTGTCAACAGATCTATTAAATAATTATTTTATGATCCACATTCTTTAAAAAAGGAGCACTTGGAAAGGAAAGAACAATAAGAAGGAACTAGTAACAGTAACACGTAATTTTCTTTTCAAGTACATGGTAATATTTCTTTTTACAATCAGTTGTTGTGGTGCACCACTTTAATTTACATAGACATTAAGATGTGAATATACACTTCCCTTATCTGCATTGTTGTTTTTACTGTAATATCTTTTCTGCTTGAGCTTTGTCATGTATAGATATAAGTTTTATATTTTTTATATTTGCTGCTGCTGTTTGCCAGGCATAGTGCTACTGAATTTTAAATTGTGTTACTCTGTTAAGCTAGTTTTACTACTGACTTATTTTTCTTGCTACTGTATATTGGCTCATATTAGTTGTAATGTAGCATTGCTTGGTAATTTAGATTTACTGTAGCTTGCTTTGCAATTTTCCATTTTTTTGGTCATTGTTGTTTGTGTTACTTATTTTGCGCTGCTGCATTGCCTCGTTCCTTAGTTTAGCATCTGAGCTCAGTAGATTTAAGTTAGCTTAAGAGGGGATAGCCTCTAAGAGAATGAGTTGCGATGAATTGGAAGAAATGCATTGAGAAAACAGGTTTAGGTAGGATTTTCTTGGAAATAAATGTTGAGGTAAAAAATGTGTGAACATATAAATACAGAAAGCATGCTTAGATAGAATTTTTTTGGTGGAAACAAAGGATGAAATAAGAGGAAAGATATATGAAGTTTTCGGTTGGACTGCAGTACCAAATGTTACACTGAAAACGAACCCTGTCCTTTCCTGTTGGTGTTATCCCACTATGTGTTTGTGTACCCTTGTGTATTTGTTTTCTTCCTGTCTCTGTGTAGTTTCATAGAATTTTTTCTTCTTTTAATATTAAGCTACATTCACTATGATGAGGAATACTGTTATCCTCGAATATAATTGGCATTAATAATATGTTATTTACTTTGTAAATATGCTTAGACATTATTTGTTCTGTTTTGTTTTAATGCTCATGTGTGAAGTTGATGTTTCAAAATTTATTCTGATCTTTTATATATTTACTTATGTCACAATTCCTGTAACTCTGATGGATATGTTATTTCGATTCTGTTGTAAAGCCTGTACTACAAATGTTATCTGTATTGTTATGTTCTTTAATGATGTATTTTGTACCTTTGTTATTCTATTCTTATGTTATAAAATATATAATGCTGAAGTTATTACTCTCCACAAGAAAGCGGACAAGGAAATGCTGTCAAATTACCGACCAATCTCACTTTTGCCAGCTTTTTCAAAAATCTTTGAAAAGGTTATGTTCAAGCGTCTACTTAACCACCTTAGTGAAAATAACATACTGTCAAAGTCATAGTTGGGGTTTCTTAAGGGTTCTGATATTGAGAAAGCTATTTACACTTACAGCGAAGATGTTCTTAATTCATTGGACAACAAATTAGAGGCAACTGACTTATTCTGTGACCTGTCAAAGGCGTTTGACTGTGTGAATCACAGCATTCCTTTAAGTAAATTAAAATATTATGGCGTCACTGGTAGTGCTGCAAAGTGGTTTCAGTCGTATCTTACTAACAGAAAACAAAGGGTGTCATTATGTAACACTTCAGCAGTAGACAATGACATCATCCGACTGGGAAGAAATTACATGTGGTGTTCACCAAGGTTCCATACTAGGTCCACTGCAGTTTCTTGTGTATATTAATGACATGTCATCTGTTACATTACCAGATACCAAGTTTGTCTTATTTGCAGTTGATACAAACATTGCAATAAATAGTAAATCAAATATAAATTTAGAAAGGGCAATTAATCAAATTTTTACTGACATTAATAAGTGGTTCATAGCCAATTCACTGTCATTAAACTTTGAAAAGACCCACTATATGCAGTTCAGAACTTCCAAGAGATGTCCTTTTGGTGTGTGTATAAAATATGATGACATGGAAATAGGAGAAGTTGAGAGCGTAAAATTCTTGGGATTACAACTTGATAATAAATTCAGTTGGGAGCAACATACTAACGAACTGATAAAGCGCCTAAACAAGTCTGTGTTTGCAATGCGAATGATGTCAGACATAGGACATAGAAATATAAAAAAACTGGCATATTTTGCTTATTTTCACTCCATTATGTCATATGGCATCATATTTTTGGGTAACTCCACAAACAGAAAAAAAGTTTAGAGTACAGAAACGTATAATAAGAGTGATGAGTAGTGTAAATCCAAGAACATCATGTTGAAACCTATTCAAAGAATTGGGCATGTTAACCACAGCTTCTCAGTATATCTATTCCTTAATTAAGTTTGTTGTAAATAATACATCTCTTTTTCCAACTAAGTGCTTAGTACACAGTATCAATACTAGGAATAAGAGCAATATACATAAAGATTTAAAATCACTTACTTTTGCCAGAAAGGAGTCCAGTATTCAGCAACGCATATTTTCAATAAGTTACCAGCAACCGTTAAGAGTTTAGTTTCAGACAAGGCACAATTTAAACATAATTTAAAAGAAATTTTGGTGGCCAACTGTTTTTATTCCATCCATGAGTTTCTCAACAAGTGCAGTAGACCATTTTAATGAAAATTTATTATACTTCAATTTTTGACAATACTTGGTTGTAACAACCAAGTAACTACCTACTGTGTGAATTAAGGATGTATGGAAAGCAGATGTAAGTCTTAAGTCTGTAAATAGTGGAAGTTTAATTTTAAATCTTGTACATAATCTGACTGTTCTTAACTGAGGATCACTGAAATGACTAATTTGCTTTAATTTTTGATAATACTTCGTTGTAATAGCCAAGAAACT
The DNA here is from genome assembly GCF_021461395.2 of Schistocerca americana. Taxonomy (NCBI): domain Eukaryota; kingdom Metazoa; phylum Arthropoda; class Insecta; order Orthoptera; family Acrididae; genus Schistocerca; species Schistocerca americana. The sequence continues at coordinate 541,295,231 of NC_060121.1, forward strand.
AGCAAATGTCTGAATTATGGATTTAATGAAAGCAGATGTAAGTGTTAAAGCTGTATATATTAGAAGTTTAAATTTGATTAATGTACATAATTTTACTGTTTATTGACTGAGGATCATTAAAATTAATGAAACTCAAGTTTTTCTAATTACATTTTTGTAATGTGTTTATCTGACATGTTCCACACCCAGGAGGATTCCCTCTTTTATGCGTCTATCGAATGAATAATTGCCAGCCGAAGTGGCCGCGCGGTTCTGGCGCTGCAGTCTGGAACCGCGAGACCACTACGGTCGCAGGTTCGAATCCTGCCTCGGGCATGGGTGTGTGTTATGTCCTTAGGTTAGTTAGATTTAACTAGTTCTAAGTTCTAGGGGACTAGTGACATCAGCAGTTGAGTCCCATAATGCTCAGAGCCATTTGAACCATTTTTGAATGAATAATTAATCTAATCTAATCTAATGAACTGCTCTTCTAAGGCAGAGCAAAGTTTGACAGTACCGGGCAGAATTTATGGTTGCTGAAGCGACGGTTTTCATGAATCCTTTCAACAACTTTAGAGACAAGATCGCCAGTCACAATGCTCGGGCGTCCACTCTTCTCTTTATCATGAACGTTGGTTCGGTCATTTTTAAACCGAATGCAGCATTTCCGGACGGAAAATTCACTGATTATGTTGTTTCTGTACACTTCGCACAGTTCACGATAAATTTCTATAGGTTTTAGCTTTTTTGCCAACAGAAACCGTATCACAGACCGCACCTCACAACTGGCGGGATTTTCGATTGCAGCGCACATTTCAAATTCGAATATCGAAAAAACAAGACGCACAGAGACGTTCCCGCTGTCACGGATGGATGCCGACTGAACTTCCGAATACTCACATACCAAAATATATGCGATCGGCGCGTGCCTATCGGCGTCAGACGGAAACGTTCCCTACTTCCAGAATAGCCCTCATATTTTCCAGTTATATTTAAAAGAAGCCTCGATTCATTACATACGAGCAGAAGTAGAGGTTCTAGGGGTTTCTCTGGCTCATCTAGTACTGTATGTCAGGTTTTTCCACCAGAGTAACACATACCAACTGCTTCTCCGTTCCATTTTAATGCATTATGGTGCCTACATTTGACTCACACTCTGTGATGATATTTACGATTAGTGTAGTCAATAGATTATAATCAAATGTAGCCTCATCAAGAGCCTCCCACTTTTCCACATGTAAATGTACGACCTTCTGTTTTTCGTACAGTCTTTAAATTATACCGTGATTGTGAGTCTTTAAGCGTCTTGGAAGCTGTTAGAAATGCGTCACGTTCAGAGTCTAAAATGCGACGGGCTTGTGCCTGTTCTGATGTCTCCATAGCTCTTAAGGCCGCATCACTTTCTGAATCCAAGTTTCGGCGGACACTACCCTGAGGTTTGTTGGGTTTGAGTAACTTTCGCAGCTTGATGTTTCTTGGAACTATGCTCTAAATCAGACCTATTTTATTGATGTGTCTTCAACAAAACTCTCCAGCTGTGCCAGGTGGTGTAGGAACTCAATATCATAAACCACGTGCACAATAACATTGTATTTTCCCTGTCACTGAGTGATCTATAGACACTAAAATTTGCCGACCATCGCGCCAGCGTCGTCTGCATCCCACTCACGTATACCATATTTTAAAATGTCAATGCCTTGTGGAACTCAAAAAATACAATTTTATAAAGTAGCCTATGGTCATCCTCAGGGATCAAGCTATCTCCATACCAAATGCCATCGGAATCGGTTCAACGGCACAGTCGAGAAAAAGTAACAGTGTGAGTCACGGCTTAGCCATGAAAACGTAAGAGACCGAGTTATTTTCGCATTTATAATATTAGTATGGATTTCCAATGACCTCATCAGTTGGTGCAGGGGTATATTTAAGGTGAAAGTGGGCATGTTGATGTGGAAGGGAAGTATTACCTCATACAGCAGTGCTGTCGAAAATTCCTGAAGCCTCGTCAGTGCCCAAAGAACTGGGTCGCTATCGACGAAGCTGCCAGTATGGCGAAATGCTGTATCGGCTGGCTGTGGCTCATGCCTTGTGTGTGGCACCAGGATCCCTTCTGGGGACCATACTGTTATATTTCATCCATCCCAGGAATGATCTGGCCCAGCAGATTCCTACTCGAGAAACTGGCTGTAACAAAATTTCCAATTGTTTTACACTTTACATTCTCCTACTCGAGTCCAGAGTACCAAATCTTGGGTAACCAGTACCTTTTGGTGTCCTTTTTCATTTCTCTATATAGCGCCTTCACTTTCTCACTTCTATGAGGCACAGACACTGAGTTGTTGGGTCTCGATTTGTACTGCCTTGCATCAATTCTTTGAGGATGAATCGCATCTTCGTTGGTGCAACCACTACTGGTACAGATTCACAGGCTGAAGGATGGTGAGGGCGGGTTATGGCCAGCAATACGCTTGAAATATTCGGTACGATATTTTTTTCACTTCATAAGGCATTGGTCCACCAAAAAACAGCTATTTTTTGCACCCATCATCTTAAGTAGGGAGGTGAGAGGGCTCGGGTTTAGAGTGTCATTTGGTTAGTTAAGTTTTCTAGGTGCAGGATCTTAAAGGGTAAGTCCGGCAGATAGATCAATGTGTAAGTTACGTTTAGGGTTTCCTCAGCGATGATGGAAGGTCATCTGAAGGTATGTCCTGAAATGTTACACTATGCGTAATTAACAACCCTTGTCCCTGTAGTTCCAGTCGCTATGTGCCACCTGAATGAGATTGTTAACAGCAAGCGAAAATTACGCCTACCGGATCTGCCACCGAGACTAATCGATACGACCATACGTTTGAAAAAAATCCGGTTCTGTTTGTAGTTACATCTGGGACACTTGGCTGCATGTTTCTTGGAATAGAACAGTATGAATTCGCATCACAGAGGACCTACATACGTTGGTGTTGCGGGGCAGGCAGTGACTTGACCAGTTTGGCACTGCAGTAATTCCTTGGTGCAGAGCAGGGCATGGGATATTCTGAGATCCCCCATCAGCTTAAATAACTAAAATTAACTCAGCGACAGCACATTATGAAGCATCTTTAAGATTACGACCAAACGCTGAAGACTAATATACATAAAACACAGTCACTCACTACTTCCTGTTACAAGTCTCCTTGACTACTTCTTACTGTACTGCCTCATGAATTAGTAAATCACAGCACAATTAAATACTCGCCTCACATAGCACGTAGTGCCAGCACAGATCTGGTGTTCCTGTTACTGCTGCTGGGTGGCATGTCTATCCGATAAACTGCAGACATAGCGCAAGGCTGAGGTGAGGTATGGACCAGTGGGATGGTGCACGGTAGTCTGACGTGGAACTGACGCAACAACAAACGCTTGGTGCCAGCTGCTGGGGGCCATGGTCACCAGCAGACAAGTTGTGAGTGCGCCCCCAGAGCCATGCATGGAGTGCCAGCAGAGCTTGTTTGCGTATCAGCGTAGCTGGTCCAGGGGCATGCCAGTAACAGTGCGTGGAGCTGGCTGGAGATACGCAGCAGGGAGCGCAGCGCAGGGCACTGAAGCAACACAGTAGATGGGCGGCTGAGGCTGCTAGTGCCTTCCTGTCAACATGGGGGTATCTTTACAGCTGCAGCAGAAGACGGCACTTAGCTTCCTGGAGCTGCGGAACACAGCGCAGCTGGGAGTGGAGATTTGGTTGCTCTTGCGTGTTTTTGGGTGCGACGTTTACTGTAGAGTGTGTTGTGCGACCAATGCAGGATTGTAGTGCATATAAATTAGTCAGGGTTGGCCTATTAAGGTCGTCTATTGATTAGGCTGGGGAACCATAATGAGGCTGCTGTTAGGCCTTGCGTATTCTGATGAAAAATATCTATTTGAATGAAGTGTGTCTTTTGAGATTTTATTGCCACTGCTGTTCAATATCATTTTATCATTATCCTTACCTTCTGTGTACTGTATAGTGTATATAAATATGGTTTTACTGTGGATTTAGTCTCTCTTATACTGCTTGTCTAGCGTTAAGTAACTTGTCATCTTTAGTTGCACACATTTTAGGATCTGAATCTGAGGTAAGATTTTTGTTGGGTATTCTTGTATTCTCCTTTTACTTTCTGTTCTCATTTGTGTATATTAATCCATGCTCCTTCTAATAAAGGCCGAATAATTTTAGAGTGTCTGATGTATTGGGGCTCTGTTTTATTGTGTTAGGTTTTAGTGTGTTGTTATTTTGGTATGTTAATCTACATCCTCTTTCCTATAAAGTTGAATGATTCTAGTAACGTTAAGTTTTTTAAAGATATAATATCTTGTATTAAGTGATTTTTGTTTATCTAAGTACTGAGTTCTTTGGTAGTTTCTCCTTATGTGTGTGCTCTGGGTTGTTTATACTTGGCAATAAACTGAATTACATTTGCTCCAAACGTTTCTTGCATCACACTACGCAAATGGAAGACTTAAAGTAAATATGATACTCCACTACATAACACTGATACTTTTCTTCCAAACTAAATTAAATATGCTAATGTTCCACTGCTATTACAACATTTCTTTAACCTATTACCCAAACAAAATATCTCGTTTACACCATCTTATAGGCCTCTTTCATAAAAGCAACACTCTATGATTTAGTGCTTTATAAAACACATATATATATAATTATAAAAATAGTATTTTCAGGTAATGCATTAAAATGTCCAGAAGTATACACATTCTGACAGAAATAAATAATGCCTATAAGATTAAAACTATATGGAACATTGTAAAACAGGAGTCAGGACAGCCAGTCAGTGTACAACATGCTGTAACAAACTACATGACAAAACTGACTGATAATTCACAAGCTGAAAGAACTTTCAACTATCATCTTCTAAATGCAGCAGCCAAAACATGAGTAAATGGTTGAGGTTAAGAAGCAGGGGAATATAGAAACGTCATTTCCCAAAACTTTAAGCAGCTAGAAATGGCACTAACATCTTTCACTGGAATTAATAGGATTATAAAAATACTAAAAACCAAAAGATCATGTTGTCTTGAAGGAATTTCAAGCTCAATTCTTAAAAGTTATTCCAGCATCATGAGAAATGTCTTTACTGACATATTCATTGTATTTCTGTCACAGGGATTCCTTTCAGATAGGTTGAAATATGCAATTGTTAAACCTCTTCATAATGAGAGTGACGAAAGGGACTTAAGTAATAATCACCCAGTTTAATTACTGCCATCTTTTTTACAAAATATCCGAAAAGTAATCATACTTAAGTGGAAACGTGGAAACAATTTCTTAGCAAATCATGGGTTGGACTGCAGAAGGGTTGGTGGGTAGAGAATGCTATTTATACATTCATCATCAAATAGCACAAACCTTAAATAATAAAATATCTCCAGCTGATGTTTTTCGTCATATTTCCAAGGCTTTTGATAGTGTTGATCACCTTACTCTTTGGAAAAACTCTAGTTTGATGGAATTGATGGATTTTTGCACACCTGGTTGGATCATAATTAACAAATAGAATGAAAATGATTGTGCTAAATAATACAAAGAATGTTGGAATGGTAGGAAATTATAGCAACTGTAGAGAAATCATAAGGGGAGACCACAGGGTTCAATTTTGAGTCCAGTCATTCCTTAAATATGCGAATGACCTTCCACTTAACATCCAGCAAGCAGAATTGGTTCCTTTTTGCAGACAATGCACCCCATTAGCTAGAAAGCAACAGAAGAGATGTTAAATCATAGTTGCCAAATAATTATGTAATTGTTATGAGAAAATTGACTCATCCTAAATTTTGAAAAAAACAAGAACACATTCAGTTCTGTGCAACAAATAGTCATACAAACAGGGTATAATGCTCATACTTTTTGTGTATACATATTGATGAAAACTTGATCTGGAAGTTCTGAGTTTCCCGAACAGAATAGCTCAACAGATTTTGCTCTTTATAAAACTGCAAATCTTGGAAACAAATGGATTAACCTCCCAACATATTTTGCTTATTTCCACTCAATAGAGTCTTATGGAAGAATTTTCTCATCAGCTTAGAAGGAAAGTATTGATTGCACAAAAACTAATAGTAAGAATACTATGTCGCATTCATCCATAGAAGCCACAGAAGTATTTCTTCCAGGTGCTGGTAATTTTAACTGCATCATCACAGTAAATGTATTCACTAACGAAATTCGTCGTAAGTAAATCATCACAATTTGAGAAGAACAGTGTTGTCGAGACTTACAACATTAGAGAGAAAATTACCTTTATTACCCATTACTAAAGCTGTCAGTGTCTCAGAAAGTAGTGCAATATGCAGCAACAACAATGTTTGATTTTTTGTCTGTCTGATGGGTAGCAAAGCGAGTTTTATATCTCATTTCAAATCCTTTCTTCTGGACAACTCTATTCCACTGACGAGTTTCTGCTTAAAAATTGGTAGTCAGTGAAAGGATAGAAAGGAAGATGTTTTCAAAAGTAGTAGCAGAAGTATAATTAAAATAATGCGTTTATTAATAGTAAAACCAATCATGTATATACATCCTGTAAAAAAAAAGAATCTTTCAGATGATCTGTGGAACTTATAACTGACTACCTGCAGCAATGCCATTAAATGTATAACTCATCTCATATGACTAACTGTGGCCCTAGTCAGAAGGTGTATATTTACCAGAAATGTTGTTTCAATTACTTGATAACGCCCTTGATACTGAGTAACACACTTTATCTTGGGTAGCTTTACCTTCCTGTTGTGGATGCCTCCCTGCTGTTCCAGGGCCTTTTGTTACTCAGCTTTTTAAGCCAGCATCAGATCATTTAGCAAATTTCTAAAAGATGACATATCTTCTCCTAGAGACAGTTTGCATAATTCGAAATGGGAGGGCATCTTTTAAACAAAACAAAAAAGAACTCATATGGAGGTAAGGCCATATTCTCTGGGATCTTTGAGTTATCAACTGTTACTGCATCAGATAGTAGAGAACCCTAGTCACTAAGGTGACTGTTCACATAATAATTCAGAATTTTCCCAGCTGTCTTTTGTATGCCCTCAGTCCTACTTGCCTGCAGATGCTGCACACTAGTCCATGACTTCTTAATATATAACTGTCAACACAACTGCTCCATTGACTTACATATAAAGTTAGTGTTTTGGTCACGTATTACAGCCTCTGGCATTCCAAACTTCAATATCCACTGATTAACCATTGTCTGGGGTACTGTTTCTGCCTGTTGATTTGATGTTGCAACATTAAACACCACAAAATGCAACAAATAGTCATTTATACTTAGTGCATAGCGATTCCCTGCTGGTGTTTACGGAAAGAGATCATTGATGTCCGTACCAATAATCTGTAACGATATAACCCCCATCCCTCACGTAACCTTTGTAATGTAATGCACTGACAACTGTGATATTTATGGCTGTGAGAACCATAGCACACTCCCCCAAGCCTCAGTTACTAATTGAGAAGAATGATATTAACCGTTGTCTGATGTAAGAGATGGAGTGACTTGTAAACACTCTTATTTATTAAAAATTCTTCAAGATGAATAATTTAGATTTCGTTGACACTGGTAACAGGTCCCCTCAATATTAAGAGACCATACAGTTATTCAGATTCTTTTCATTGCCAGTTTCGTTAATAATATTGGGATTATGATGCAGTACAAAGGATTTTGTATACCTTCAACACACCAACAGTGTTAGCTACGCTGAGTGTTTTGGGTTGACTATAACACTTGTAACGTCTAGTAAGAAACAAAAACAACATATTATGTAGTAACGAGAAAATTATATGTATCATATTGTGTTATTGCATAAAATTATGTATTTTTTTTATTATTTATTTTTGAGAATATCTGCGTCGGCGAGTAATGAAACCGCCACAGACGATAAATGTCGAACAAAGATTAAAATAAGTAACTAGTATATAATACGTGACGAATAGCAATTTCTTTGTCTTCTTCATCTGGGAGTCGAACGAGTAAGATATCCTGTGTCGTAGTAGCGAACGCTAGTGTAGCATTCTTTTGTCGAGACTAAGCAATGTACGCCATTACGTGTGAATTCACAAAGGTCTGTAATCACTGAGATGTTTAAAGGTTTTAATAGAGTTGTTTAAATGAAAACTTGTATTATTTATTGTTAAGCTTGCTTGCATATTATCCCATCCTGTTGAGACATTTTTCAGTTATATAAATATTATCTGCGGTGCTGAGCTGTGTGGAGAACGAAGAGCCGCTGCCGCGGCGTATTTAAACGACTTACAATATAGTCGAGCATACCGCAAGGAAGCGGTAAAATAATAGTAAAATAATATTATTTCTTTTAGCTCCCAGACTGGCAGTGAAGATCAGCAGATTTTATGATGTGTTGCAGATTGACGCGGGCTGCTGATAGGATATAATTTACAGTGCAAATAATTTAATGTACCTTCAGAATCTGATAGGAATCTTGCTGTGCTCCGTTCTGATCTGGCAAACTTTATAGTGACAACGTATTTTTTAATGAGAGTCTCATGTTCTTGGGCTAGTCGTGGTATGAAATAGCATTTTAACGAGAAATAAAATCCACTGCGAACTTGTGTTTTTGAACGATCACACGGACTGTAACATCAGTGCTCATAACAAAGTAATTTCAACTTTTAATCACTATGAAGTAGGGAAGATATATTGATTCTTAGCATGAGTTGCAGTTACGAAAAATCGTTCCTTAAATTGTAGGCCAGATACAGAACAATAAGACTTCCATATATACATTTTATTCCGCTAAAGGGTAATGATGATAAAGAAAAGCAAAGCACAGCATTATTAACAGATATTTCGCGGCTCTTTTCGTATATGCGATAATAAAAAACGTGAAACTGTCGCCCAAAAACGCGGGGCCCGTATTTGCAGTGGCCACAAATATAAAATTTTATGTATTTTTCTTTCAGTGTTGATTGTTATGTATGTGTAGATATATATGTATTTAGTGATAAATGTATGTATGTATATCATGATCAATGCTATGTATTAATGAATGTGTAAACACTCTTTCATGACAAAACGTACTACTGCAAACGAGTCTGAGAAGACGATCCTGATAGTACTGAGAAGCTGTAACGACTACGTAATCCGGGGGCAGCCGAACCCCGAGACAAGATAAACTGAAGGTAAGACTACAGTGTAGTTGTCCTGTTTGTAGAAGTCGAGCTCCAGTGAAGTGATCTCATTTCGCTAGTGGTGTGCATATTGTGCGTAGTTTGATGTTAGTGTTTGTGACAGGACAAAGTTGATGGTAGATAGTAATTTTTAGTGTGCAGTTAGTGTAGATAAATTAACGTATTTTGTGTGCAAGGGGCAAAACTGTCAGACTTTGTGGTTTAGTAAGCAATTTATGAATATGGTTAAGTTGCGTAGTCAACGTCCGAGCAATATGGATACTGAGGAACAACAATTAGTTAGTGCAGGAAATGTGGAACCGGGTACCTCAAGTAGTACTAGTACTCTCCTTGAGGATATAACATGTGAGAATGTGGGGGCAGGGGCACAGGAAGTGGTGCCACCGCCCACTAGTCCTCAAGGGGATGTAGAGAAAGAAGTTGTACCACCACCAGAAAAGCAGGAACCAGAGAGTGGTAATCTGCCTGGTGGGTATTCACTTCAGGCTATATTAGAGCGCGTGCTGAATTACCAGGCAGAATTTGCGCAACAGCAAGTCGAGCGAGACCGCCAGCAAGCTGAGCGAGATCGCCGGCAAGCTGAGCGGGACCAGCAACTTGTGCAATCGTTAGAAAACATGAAAAAAGAGATTGCAGATATGAAACAGAATTATGAGTCGATACCTAAGGCCGTGCAGGAGCTGACTGAACAGGTCAACAACCTGCAAGTAGCAAACACTAACAGGGTAGACGAAATAGGTGTATTAGCCAATCGAGTAGAAAAGCTAGAAATAGATTCCACGCAGCTTGTAGAGCAGAAGTGGAACGAACAAGCAACTAAAATTGAAACAGAATTCAACTCATGGCTAGAAGTGAAGGAGTGTGAGATTGACAAGAACATTAATTCCAAAGTACAAGCAGCCATAGCAAATAGAGGCTCCGAATCGTTCAGTACCGCAGTGAATAGTCAGGTACGGAACGACGTGCAAACCATCAAACAAATACTCAGTGAGGATATTCTGCAGTGGCAAGTGAATATGAACAAACGGATATCCGACCTCGAGAAGGGTTTAGCACAAAGCAGAAAACATTTGGAACAGGAACCTCTGTCGGCAACAGCCCATGGATTCGGCAACGCACAAACTTATACGCGATACAACAATGGGGAATCTGTAGTCGATAATGCGAAGAGCTGTAGCTTCGGTTCGGAGCACACAGCATATGTCCAAGGAGCAAAACCATGTAGTTCAAAAATATTAGTGGAAGAAAGTTTAATCAAAAATAGACAATTTCAAACGTTTACTACTGAACGGAAATCAGTACACCCAGTAGTATTCATAAAAAGCTTTAAAAATATCTTGCCCAGTGTGTGGAACGAAACACAGAAAATTCAATACGTAATGTCGTACATTCAAGGTGATGCAGCGTTGTGGGCTACAGAAGTAGCAGACAGCTGCATGACATATGAACAGTTCGAAAGGGCATTTCTATCGAAATATTGGTCGCCTTGTATACAAGAGCGGCTAAGAAAAGAAGTATATAATCCCGAACCGTACTCACCTCGTCTGGGGAATTTGAGACGGTATTTTGAAAAATATATAAACAAAACACGCTACTGGGACGAGCCTATATCACCAAGAGACATAATAAGACTACTAAAATCACATTTACCCATTCATATCAAAGAGAAATTAATACACGTACCAGAAAGCGTTATGGAAAACTTCCTGTCTGTTCTAGATTCTATAGACTTGATACAGGAAGACGCAAAATCAGCGTGTGATCACTCGCGGAATAATGGGTCAGGATGTAAACATGACAGAAATAGTAGTGCACAAAACCACAACCATGGAAATGGTGGGGGTGGTAACAAGCGGCAAGAACATTCGCAAAATGGTAGTAATGGTAGAGGCCAGAACGGGTATGGACAAACAACTTATAACAAAAGGCGTCGATTTGACGACCGGTACGAATCTGGAATGTCAGGGACCAACCGCTGGAAAAATGCGCGAGGTCAGTGGCAGAGCAATTATAGTGATAGTAATCGAAATTGGCAGCAAAATCAGCGAAGAAGCCCAGAGCGACAGGGTAATGACCGGTATGACAACAATAGACCACCGCCGCAAAACGCGCCTATTGCGCAGCCGTGGCGGCCGACAAATCAAAGTGTACATATAGTGGAGGTCGCGGACAATAGCCTTCCAAGTACTTCACAAGCAACTAATCCAACAAACTAGAATCGGCCTCGATATGCTCTCCATCGATGGCCGAGGGATGGAGTGAGAGCAACACGAGTGATAATAATATACCTGGGATACGTATGCTGCGATACAACGATGGTGTCAGTATGGATAAAGATCTACTGAACGAACCACACGAATGTAAGAAAGATAATAACGAAAATGTGCAAGCTATTATCGAAGCGAAAATCAATGATGTTGCAGTGAATATAATCATCGACACAGGTGCCTCAGTAAGTGTAATGAGTATGGAGTTATTTAAGGCACTGGGAAAAGGACATAGCATTCCGACTTTCCCGGTTAATAATTGTAAGGTGTCTGGAGCCATAAGTGCACAGAGCCAATTAGTTAAATACCAGGTGCAGGTAGAGATTTGTAAGGAGGGCGAAGCCATAGTGAGCTCGTTCCTCATTGTTAAAGGACTAAAGGTGGCCTGCATTCTGGGAGTAGATTTTCTCCGTGAGAGGGACGCAGTGATCGACCTCTCCTTAGGGAAACTAAGCATAGTTAATAAAGGTAGGAGGATTGAGTTGTCTATGATGAAATCGAAGGAGGTACTTGTGCCATGTTGTAATCGAATTAATATCAAATGTAGGAACCCCTGGGTACTACACATCGATGATTTTTCACATGTAGCAGATCTCTATTACCCGAATTTAGAGGATCGAAATTTTGAAACAAATGTTGAGGCATTTCAAACCAAAGTGCAGGAATCTGAAGGTTTAAGCGGTAAACAAAAGCAACAGTTGACGCAGCTGCTATCGGAATACACTATGGTATTTACCGACCGACCAGGAATAGTCAAAGGGTACCACTATCACATAGAGGTGATGCCCCACAAAACATACTGTCGCGCAACTTACTCCATCCCTTGGTCGAGGAGGGAATTAGTAGCTAAAGAGATTCGGAAGATGTTAGAGTGGGATATCATTGAGCCCTCCTTCTCTCCATACAGTAGTCCTCTTGTAGCAGTGGCGAAAGCCAATGGAAAAATCAGGCTAGTGTTAGATGCGAGGGACATTAACAAAATTATCATACCTGTCCGGACTCGCCCTGAGAATTTAGATGAGCAGATACAAAAATTTCATGGAGCACAGTACTTGACCTCGGTCGATCTGAAAAGTTCATATTGGCAAATTCCCCTTACACCGGAATCCAGGAAGTACACAGCTTTCATATTCGGAGGGCGGAGTTACCAATTCAAGGTACTTCCCTTCGGATTGAATGTGAGTGCTGGAGTGTTTATTACTGCACTAGACACGGTACTGGGTCCAGACTTATTAGAAAAAATCACTGTATATGTTGATGATCTGGTAATCGCTACTGCTACTTGGGACGAACATATGGAATTGTTGCGTAGAGTACTAGAGAGATTTAAGCAAGCAGGTGTGACAGCAAACCTAGAAAAGTCAAAATTTGGACGAAATAAAATTAAATTTTTAGGCCATCTTATTACACCACTTGGTATACGCCCAGACAACAAAAAACTAGAGGCGATCCGAGAATTTCCAAGCCCCCGCACTAAGAGGCAATTGAAAGCATTCCTTGGGCTCACGTCTTTTTTCAGAAGGTTCGTGCCCAATCAGTTGTTAAATGACGCGTCGCTACTAAATCTGCTACGAAAAAGTGTGCAGTGGGTTTGGACTGACAAATGTCAACAAGCTTTTGAAGCGATTAAAACCGCCCTACTGAATGCAAATATTTTGCAGCACCCAGATCTGTCAAAAGATTTTTGTCTTGCGACGGATTCATGTTCCTATGGCCTGGGAGCGTGCTTATTTCAGTGGGAGGAAGGAAACGACCCGACAACAATAAAGATTATCGGCTTCGCCAGTAGGACTTTAACTAGCTGCGAGAGAGCCTACTCGGCAACCGAACTGGAAGCACTTGCAGTAGTCTGGGCTGTGAAAAAGTTTAATTATTATTTACTAGGGAAGGAGATTAAAGTGTATAGTGACCACCAGGCGTTAAGTTTTTTGATGTCATGCAAACTATTCCATACCAGACTGAGGAGATGGATGCTTGTCTTACAAGAATACCGGATAAAGAGTATGTACATAAAAGGCCAAGATAACGTAATAGCGGATGCTCTGTCGCGACTGCCGGTAGGATTACCGGATTTAGCAGAAATGTTAGAGCAATCCGCGGAGTATAAAGTGCTGTTAGTGCGTGACAATACTTACATGAAGGATTTTTTATTTATATGTAAAAGCCTGTGCGAATTACAAAGGGCAGATCCGATGTGGAAAAAAATCATTAATAATATTGAAGAGGGTGTTAACAATAGAGATGAGCAAGGTTTTAAAATAGTGAACCATATTTTGTATCATAAACTTAATACGAAAGAAGACTGCTGGGCGGTATGTATACCTAACCAGTCGGTAAAAGTTATGATATGGCACACGCACTTGGCATGGGGCCATGCAGGGATTGGAAAGTGTGCAGAGATCATGGCGAGATACTGCTACTTTCCTCGTATGAAACACCAGATTCAGGCAACAGTTAGAACTTGCGTGATATGTCAAAAAGCAAAACATTATAATAGATCCACTAAGTTTGAATTACATCCCATAGTTCCACTCAGGCCGCTTCAAATAGTATCTGTGGATGTAGCCGGTCCTTATCCCATGGCCAGAGGAGGTATGAAATATATACTGGCCATGTACGATATTTTTTCCAAATACTTGGCAATTTATTGCATAAAATCAGCTACTGCCAAAACCATGGTCAGGCGGATCAGTCAAGAATACTTGCCTCAAGTGGGAAAACCCGAAGCCATAACGACTGATAATGCTTCTTATTTCACGGGTCGACCTACGGGAACAAAATATACAGCATATTCTGGTATCCCGGTTCCATCCCGAAGCCAGTCTAGTTGAAAGAATATTCAGAGAATTGAATAAGTTCCTTAGAATCTACATAGGGAACCGACATAGAAAATGGCCAGGGCTAGTACCGAAATTTGTAGAAATACACAATTTAGCACCCCATTCAAGTACAGGCTATCCACCGGTAGAGATATTGAAGGGATTTAATGAGACACCGAATGAATGGCTCACGCCTTTGCCGAGACTACCAGTCAAGGCAGAAACAAGGGAGGAAAAGATGAAAAAGATATGGAACAGACTAACCAGCTGTGCGGCAAAGAGGAAAAGGAAGTACGACCGAGGTGTAACTAACGAACAGAAATATAATGTAGGAGATCTAGTACTTATTCGTAACCACGCTAAATCCTCAGCCACCTTAAAACAGAATAGTAAGTGGCAATTGCTATATTCAGGGCCTTTTGAAGTAATAAGCGTGCCACACGAATGTAGCTATTTGTTAGCACATCCCCATACGGGGAAGATCAAAGGATTGTATCCACGTAAAGATGTGAAGTTATTTATTCAGTGACATATCACATATAAAGAGTAATAGTTGTAAGAAGATTTTAATTGTGTTTTAGAATATAAGTATGTTAGTATTAAGAAAGAAATTTGTGTGTAATGAAACTTGGAGGAAGTGGATTCAGAAAGTAGGCAATAGCTTACACAGGAAAGATTTTGTTTACAGACAATTAGAGCCATTTAAAAATTATAGGCTCATTAAGCAACGAACAATCTTCTTGTTGATAAAGTGAGGATTAATTTCTTGAATCATTATACAAAGGATTAATTTCTTGAACCATTTTCTACGTGTAGTATGTAAGTGCAATTAATGATGCAATCTAATATAGTAAGGTAACTGTTGTAATTGTATTAGGATAAGGAACCCTGAGAGAGAGAGTCTTGACTAGCCAAACATGGACTCTGTAATATGCAACAATTATGTGATGTTTGCTGCCAGTAGTGATATGAGAACGACACTGGAGCATAAGCTAATCAAAAAACAAGCCCGTTCCGTGGAAAATCCGCTTTGTATATAACAATGCTTCAATTGAAGCCTGTGTACTTGGTACACGCCCTTGAATATTCATTACGCGATACACGAATTAAGTTAACCAATGTGGAACCTACACTGTAGTCATATAGGAAAAATCATTAAAAATAATGCTAGTGCTAATTGAAGTATTTATTGATCAATATGCCCAAGTCAAGCTGTCATGCACATGGTAAAATCTGTTTGATAGATGGGTGATAACCAGGCAAGCTACACTGATAAGAAAATTAAAAAATTTCACAAAAGGGATATATACGCCTAGTAACAATATGAAAAGTGTGTTGTGATAAGGTAAAAACAAATAGACGCCATGTAGATGAGAGTGAGTATGCGAAGAACAGTTAAAAGGTATTAAAAAATAAACTGTGTGCATAAACAATGGAGGAAAGGACGGAATATTGTGTATAGCAGGGACAGAAAATGACTGTTGTATCTGCACCAATATATACGTCGATAAGTCTAGTGTTGAGTGACAGACTGTCCTAGTGCAGTGCTCAACGAACAATAGACAGTGTATAAAAACAGTAGGTATTGATCCGTTCGGAGTCGAGTTAAACGAACCTAGCTCGACGGGGACATGTAGTATGTGTGTTACGAAACATTTTCACGTGTTGAAAGACGCTCTGGCAGTGTACCAACCGTGGAGTGAGTGAAAATGTGTAGTACAATGTGCGTGTGACGAACCTTGAATACCAGTGTCACAATGCCACAAGAAACCTGTTATCACGCCAAACCATCCTGTGCATACCAGTGAAGCGACGGCTTACTGAACAATAATCGCTTTTAACAAGTTGCATCTTCTTCCACAGCTAGTAATCTGTGTCCTTAAAGGCAGTACACCGTTGTGGAATGTTTGTTTCATGCGCTACAACGGGGAGCCATGTGGAGAAGCCGAGACGAGTGCCGTGCCGCCAGCCAGCCGGTCGCGGTAAACCACTGCCACTCACCGACATCGGCGAATGGTTCGCCGCGGTTCGCGACTGCTTGGGCGCCACGTCAGCACGACGTCGCTGTTACTGAGAGCAGGTCGTCGAACCCAGCGGCCGTCGGCACGCGGCGTTCCAGACGACGCGACTCAACAATTGCTTCGCGCCGCCAGCTCCGTACAACATTGTTGTCATTCAAATGAACTACCAAATATGCGTTTAATGCGCTAACATGAATAGGGTTTAGTGGACACGAAATGACGTGACAAACATTTGTTTTTTTTTTTTCTTGAGTTATTCAATACGGACCCAAAGTATTCATTGGTTCAGTGATATATAGATATAATACGTTTTCGTCATGTTAATGAAGTATACTCGCATGAATGCTAGACATTTTAAACCAATTGTCGCGAGTAAATGCAAGGACGATTCATGATACTACTGTAAAAATGTGTAATAAGTGACTTTCATTACAATCCAAAACACAAATATTATATGGGTAACAAAGAGACTAAAGGTTTAACATGCTCTCACAAATAGCCTTTGTTATATGTGAACATTGGATAGAATCTGAACTTTTTGTGATCAAACTGGGTATTAAAACAAACCAGACGAGATGACCATGGCTCCGGCGCAGTTTTCCCAGGTTTTCTGATCGCATGTAGCCCGAATGGGGGAGCCAAATAAATGTAATGACCCTGGGACTAGGTTTATGGTCACCTCTCAAAGTGTAAGAACAGTATAAAAAGTGTAATTAAACCTACAGTGTAAAAGAACTAAGAAGTTTAAAGTGAATGTTCTAACCAAGGTAACAGACAATAACCAAACAGACGTTAGTGGCAGCATATTGCCGAACATTCTTAACGTTAGTCAATTGCTGCCAGGGGGCATTGTAACGTCCAGTAAGAAACAAAAACAACATATTATGTAGTAACGAGAAAATTATATGTATCATATTGTGTTATTGTATAAAATTATGTATTTTTTTTTATTATTTATTTTTGAGAATATCTGCGTCGGCGAGTAATGAAACCGCCACAGACGATAAATGTCGAACAAAGATTAAAATAAGTAACTAGTATATAATACGTGACGAATAGCAATTTCTTTGTCTTCTTCATCTGGGAGTCGAACGAGTAAGATATCCTGTGTCGTAGTAGCGAACGCTAGTGTAGCATTCTTTTGTCGAGACTAAGCAATGTACGCCATTACGTGTGAATTCACAAAGGTCTGTAATCACTGAGATATTTAAAGGTTTTAATAGAGTTGTTTAAATGAAAACTTGTATTATTTATTGTTAAGCTTGCTTGCATATTATCCCATCCTGTTGAGACATTTTTCAGTTATATAAATATTATCTGTGGTGCTGAGCTGTGTGGAGAACGAAGAGCCGCTGCCGCGGCGTATTTAAACGACTTACAATATAGTCGAGCATACCGCAAGGAAGCGGTAAAATAATAGTAAAATAATATTATTTCTTTTAGCTCCCAGACTGGCAGTGAAGATCAGCAGATTTTATGATGTGTTGCAGATTGACGCGGGCTGCTGATAGGATATAATTTACAGTGCAAATAATTTAATGTACCTTCAGAATCTGATAGGAATCTTGCTGTGCTCCGTTCTGATCTGGCAAACTTTATAGTGACAACGTATTTTTTAATGAGAGTCTCATGTTCTTGGGCTAGTCGTGGTATGAAATAGCATTTTAACGAGAAATAAAATCCACTGCGAACTTGTGTTTTTGAACGATCACACGGACTGTAACATCAGTGCTCATAACAAAGTAATTTCAACTTTTAATCACTATGAAGTAGGGAAGATATATTGATTCTTAGCATGAGTTGCAGTTACGAAAAATCGTTCCTTAAATTGTAGGCCAGATACAGAACAATAAGACTTCCATATATACATTTTATTCCGCTAAAGGGTAATGATGATAAAGAAAAGCAAAGCACAGCATTATTAACAGATATTTCGCGGCTCTTTTCGTATATGCGATAATAAAAAACGTGAAACACTTGAAACCGAGTGTTGGAGATGTGAGCACACAGTTACAGTGGCTGCGTAGTTCAGGTGTATGGCTCAGTATAGGCAATGCCTCACGTGTAATATCATGCTTGCTCACTGAATCAATACACATTACAGGGTGTTTCAGAAGTGGTCAATAATTCACACATGGAAAGAACAGGCCAAAACTAGATTAAAAGCTCCAACTAACATGGTTCTGCCAATCAGCTGTTGTAGAAGTATCGCATTAATTCGCATTGGGAACCAACTGTAAATAGCCTGGGAGACCACGGTCTTTACGTTGGTATCTCAGACCTTGGGATCGACTATCTGTTTGTTTATGCATGGACAACTACTTCCCTTTCCCCACTCCATGTACCATGCCGTACCCACCTCACAATCAGTTATGAGGCACCATGGAGAGAGGTTACACCAACGAAGAGTACGCAGACATGCATTTCATGTATCGCAAAGCAAATAGCAGTGCCCTTGAGGCTACACGATTGTGTGAAGAAACTTTTCCTCTATGCAGGCAGCCCGACAGGCATACGTTTACACAATTACATCAGCGGCTTAGAGAAATCAGGAGTTTCACACCCCATGTATGAGAATGATGACCCAGATCCATAACAAGTGATGATAAGGGAGGGGTGTTACACATTGTACACGAATGTCCGGGTACTTCAACAAGGAGGATTGCTAACCAAGACCGTGTTCTGAGCCATAGCAAGCTTAATCGGCAAGTACTCTATCCGTATCATCTCCAGCGAGTACAAGTCCTCAACAATGCGCACTTCCCTCCTAGAGAGAATTTCTGCCAAAGGGTGCAACAACAGTGTACCCCGAAAGCCCTGTTTGTAAGCAGTATTCCATTCACAGATGAGGCTGGATTTACCTATGACGGTATTTTTAACTACCACAAATGACACGTTTGGGCTGCTGTCAATTCTAATGCAGCATATGTATCACGACATCATCAGCGTTATTAGTTAAAAGTCTGGGCAGGACTGCTCGGAGACCACATAATTGTACCGCATTTCCTACTGTAGAGACTAACTGGACAGCAGTAAATGTGGTTTCTGCTGACTGTATTTCCAGATTGCAAGATGATGTCCCACTGAACCAACGTCTGAACATATGGTTCATGGATGACAGTGCTCCAACACGTTTCCATTTACGAGTGGCTCGGCTTCTAACTCTGATGTATGCTCAACATTGGATGGGTAAAGGACGGCCTGCGCCATGGCAGCCAAGGTCTCTGGATTTAAATTTCATGGATTTCTGTGTGTGGGCTCATGTCTAAAGCCTGGTCTACGTTACAGAGGTCAACTCTGTTGAGGATTTACGTTTGTGGATTGATACAGCCTTCCAGCATTTAGAGAATTTTCCCAGGACTGCCTGAGAGGCTTCACCACTCATTTCAGAGACGAGTTCAATGTTGCATTAAGACGCAAGACAGCATTTCGAACATGCACTTTAATGTTTAGAGATGCCATCTGTGCCGGCCGAAGTGGCCGTGCGGTTAAAGGCGCTGCAGTCTGGAACCGCAAGACCGCTACGGTCGCAGGTTCGAATCCTGCCTCGGGCATGGATGTTTGTGATGTCCTTAGGTAGGTTTAACTAGTTCTAAGTTCTAGGGGACTAATGACCTCAGCAGTTGAGTCCCATAGTGCTCAGAGCCATTTGAACCATTTTTTTTTATGCCATCTGTTCCCAGCCACTGCTGAACCGCAGCAGAAAGCGTGTTATATCTCGACAATGGTTGATCTGTGGACCCATGTGTACGAGTATTGGAGCTTTTTAGCTACTTTTGTCCTATACTTTCTATGTATAAATTATTGAGCATCACTTCTGAAATACCCTGTATAAAAATGGATGCATAGTAGCACTCAGACGTAATTTGTGGAAAGCATTAGTTCAGTTACATAAAGATAAGTGTGTAACAGAACAAATTCCCAGTGGATGGTTGAAAAATATTTAATTGTAATCCACTTAGCACAAATCTGGATTAAGTTTAAAAAATTCTCATGAGTATATCAAAACAGAAATAACAATTGTAGCTCAAAAGCAATTTGTAGGTAAATGTGTATGAATGAAATAAAACTATTTTGGAAGCTGAAGAACAAATCGCTATTTCGTTACTTACCTATGGGCAGTGATCATAGCTGCACATTTATTTGGCATTGAATGCACAAGCTTTTGTAACAGGTCGAATGCAAGTTTTGACCTTTCGGCAGTAAGGTGGCAGTAAATTGATCCTTGTTTGAGTAGCTTCTTCGACAGACATGTCGGTCCAATGGATCCCAGAGGTGTATAGTTGGATTAACACCTGGGCTCTGGCTTGGCCTCTCAAAAGTTTGATTTTTTATTTGAAAAGAATTTTTTTATATGGTCAGAAGTGTGTTATGAATCAGTGTCCTGCTAAAATATCCTATTACTTGGCATATTCTTTTTCCCATACATAACCATATACTTTCCTAACATGCAGCGTTATCGCTGCTTGGCCGGTCAGCAACATCACCGAGCGGCGTCGTGCGTAGACTATTATTGGAATGAATATTCCGTCGGCAGTGGCCCAGTGGTGCTTCTGCCCCACCGGCGTTGGTTGACCACCACTGAGCGCCACTGAAGCGCGGTGGTGCCTCACGTCTGAACCAGTGCTTTGCTGGCGAAAGCGCCACGTAGATGCGCTTCTGCAAGATAAACACCGCACAAGAAAATGAGAAGTCGTTCAACGGAAGACACGGTAATGAAGGGTGGCACCAGTTGAAAACAGATGAAGACGTCCAGGTGGAGACACGAACGTGGTAGAAAACACTGACGAAGACACTGTACACAAACGGAGAGACACTAATGCATGGAAAACACTGGCGACGATCGTCGGCGGAGCACTCACACTGTCGAAGGGAGGGGGGGCTGCCTTCAAGTCAAAGGGAGAGGTAGGAGGGCGGGAAGGGGGAGGGGTGGAGCCAGTGGGAGAAAGAAGGGAGAGCAGGGGGGAGGAGAGAGGGGGAGTTGGAAGCCTGGGGACAGGGAAGGAAGTTGGAGATGTGGGAGAGAGGAGGGGGAAAAGGAAGGTGAGGTGGGAGAGAGGGAGCCCTGGGGGAAAAAGAGGGGGAACAGGAGGGGAGAGTCAGAGCTGGTAGGAGGGGTAGATGTACAGGACAAGGACATCAGGGAGGGGGAGTTGGCTGAAGCCACCTTGGGAAAGGGTATGGAGGGTCTGAAAATGAAGAGCAGGTGGGATGCAAGAATACAGGTGTGGCAGCGGGCAGGGATGTGTAAATGATCCATAGCCATTCGAGGAAAAGGAGAAGGTGTGGGAAGGGAATCAAGTCGTATAGGATCCGCATGGGGGGTTGCAGACAGATGCGATAGGTGAAGCAGAGCACATGGCGTTCAAGGATTTGGAGGGAGTTCTATGAGGTGGGAGGGGTGGAGATCCAGGCGGGATGGGCATAGCAGAGGATGGGGCAGATGAGGGATTTTGGAGTGTCTTCGTGTGAAGGCAGCCTATATATGCTTTACTCTGTCGTGACTACATGCAAACAGTACTGACAATGTAACACCGCAACTACAAAATACTCCTGAGCCCTACAGTACAAATGTACATATGTATGTATGTATGTATGTATGTATGTACCACATATCCGCCTAAACCACGAGACTTACTTCGACCAAACTTGTGCTCATATGACTTACTGTCTGGAGATCATTGCTGTAAGGTAATAACACATACCTAACAAATGGGTGGGGATGAGAGTTAAACAGAAGTATAGCACATGATGCGCCAATACCCAAATTTTATTCATCGAGTATTTTAGGATGAATACAATTTCAAACCTTTCATAAACTTTTTATCACTGACAGTCCCACTAAACCTTGAAAGAAAAAATGTTTATCGCTAACTACATTTTTGCTCATAACATAACATAACATAACATATAGGCTTTCTTGGCCGGCGTTTTCATTAGTTACAACTTCTTCTTCCTGACGTTTCGTTGCCAACTGCGGGCAACATCTTCCAAGGTGAGTCAATGACTGGCTGCCAGGGCGTGGATATATATAGAGCGCACAGAGGGCACCACCATTCATCACGTGGGACCGACTGGATATCTATCTATATCGTTATTCTCGATTGAAGATAATCGATTATTAAATCGTTGGTGCGAAGTGACCGCCATATCATGTCTAACTTTAGGCCTTCCTCTTTTCTATTAAAATTATTGTGGTGTTTCTGAATCTCTATAGCTTCCCTATACATACGTGCATAATAATACGGTGTCCTGGCTAGCACGCTCGTCTAACTAAATTATATTTCATGATGCAGTCTGTACCGTTAAACAGACGTGCAACCATAGAGAGAATGGCCATCTTTATAGAACTGGCAGCATTGTAATTATCACTGTCGGTTCTTGAGTGGAGACATCTCAATCGCCTGTTCTCAGTTCCTAGGAGTACGAGACATTTTTTTTTTTTTTTTTTTTTTTTTGTAGGATGACTGCTACCATGCCAAGTAAAGAAAAATTATACTGGCTTTTAATCTTATATTGTTGTGATAAAAAGGACGTTGAGCAGAATTAATATACGTGGATCGACGAAAACTCACCCACATGCAACTGCTCACTACAGTTTTTGTTCTTTTCTTTTGGGTTTGATGCGATCTGCCACGATTTCCTCTTCTGTTCTAAACCTACATTTTACAGTAGCACTTACATACAACAAACTTGATTTCATGTTGGAATTATCTGTCTTCACCTACAGATTTTTCTCTCTATGGCTCCCTCTAGCGCCAAGGAAGTTATTGCCCAGTGTCTGACATAGTCATTCTTCTCAAAATATTCCTTCGATTCTTTGGAGAGCCTCCTCAATACCTTTATCAGTTCTCCTAATCTTCTGCATCTTTCTCTAAAAGCACACATCAAAAACTTCGGTTCTCATATTCTGCAGCTCCCCACTGTTAATGATTTGCTGCCACACAATGCTGTGCTCCAGACGTACCGTCTCAGAAATTACTTTCCCTGTCCAGTCTCATCTCTGATATCAGTCGACTTGTCTTAGCGATGACTGCTCTCTTCGACTGTGCTAGTCTGCTTCTTACGTCGTCCTTGCTTGTCCATCATCTGTTATACTCCCAAGGTAACAGAATTCCTTCATGTTCCAGAATGAAAATTTCGCTCTGCAGTGGAGTGTGCACTGATATGAAACTTCCTGGCAGATGAAAACTGTGTGCCGGACCGAGACTCGAACTCAGGACTTTTGCCTTTCGCGGGCTAGTGCTCTACCATCTGGGCTACCCATGCACGGATCACGACCCGTCCTCACAGGTTCAATTCCGCCAGTACCTCGTCTCCTACCGTCCAAATTTCACAGAAGCTCTCCTGCGAACCTTGCAGAACTAGCATTCAGGGGAGAAAGGATATTGCGGAAATATGACTTCACCAAAGCCTTGCCCGCAAAAAGCAAGAGTCCCGAGTTCGAGTCTCAGTCCGGCATGAAGTTTTAATCTGCTAGGAAGTTTCCTTCATGTTGTTTATTTCACAGACCCTAATTTTGTACTAGTTTGTACATAGGGCAGCCACAGCTAAAAAGTACATTGTTAATATTTAAGAATCTTCAAAACCGGTTTTTACTTTTAAAAAAGTTTTATGAATTTATGGGAGTACAGTGAATGACGACTGACAAAGGCACTATAGCACTTCCTTTATTGTGTTTCGAATAAAGGACTACAAAACAGCGAAAGTAGTTTGAAGAATCTTCATTTACTGTGAATCTCACAGTAATACCGTTTTTAGTAATAACCAGCTTTGAAATTTCTTAAATATTAACAACTCAATTCATATTAACTACTCAATTCTTGTTTATAATTCATTGTTAATTTCATTTATCCTTCTCGGCGTTACTTTCGTCTGCCTTTATCTCACTCTGCCCATATTTTGCGCTCATTAGACTATACTCTCGATTAAACAGGCCCTTTAAATTATTGTTCCTTACTTTACCTGAGAATATCAAAGCTTTCATCGAATCCTGTCACTGATGTCTTTTAACCACAAATTTTGATTCCACTCATAATCATTACATTTTTTTCTTTCATTACTTCCTCTGTGTACAGGCTGAACATTGTAGGAGAAAGAACATTTTGCTGTCATGCATAGTTTTCAATCAGAGCACTTCTCTCTTTGTTTTCCACACTTATTGTCCCCTCTTGGTTCTTATATGTATTGTACACCACGCCTGTTTCCGCTGCAGCTTACACTTGTTTTTCTGTGAATTTCAGATACCTTCCTCCATTTTACTTTATGAGGTGCTTTTTCTAAGTTGACAAGTCCTGCGAAAGAGTTTTGGTTTTTCATAGATCCATTATCAAACGTGACGTCAGAACCGTCTCTCTAGTGCATTTAGTTTACGCCTACCCAAACTGACTATACAAGGATCCAGTTACACCCATAATTTTTTACAGATTACGACTTTGGACAGGACTGTTAACGCGTTTTTCGCCTCGCTTCTAGCTCGCGCCGTATAACAGAGAAAGTTGTGCATTAAGAAAATGAAACACCTACAGCCGTCCTTCTGAACGGCCGTAGCCCCCAGACCTCCTGCCACAAGGATGTACATAAAAAAGTTGTGCGGAGTCGGGCATGTCGGTTTGGTTGCGTGGTCAGCCCGCCAAGGCCACCTGGTTTTGGAAGTCACGTTATTTCGGCAGCTGGCTCGACTAACACACCACGGTATCGAGACATCACATGCCAGAGCCCATAATGGGTCCAATGCACCACATCATTTGTAAGGGCCTTACATGGTACATACCGAGCATTTCAGTATTCTTTGCTGACAGGCTGTACTGAGAACCCAATATACCACAGTGTTTTAAATTTTCAACCACTGGTTGTGATTGCTGTTCTACCAACAAAAAAGGCAAACCAAACTGAAATGGCCTTGGAGTTTTCCACGTCTGCATCCAAGTGTAAAATGTTCTCAGTGTTCACGCCATGTCGTGTTAGAGTTAAAACTCCAGCACTCAGACACACTGAAGTGTCAAAGAAACTGGTACACCTGCCTAAATATCGTGCAGGGCCCCGTAAGCACAAAGAAGTCTATAACACGACATGGCACGTACTCGACCAATGTCTGAAGCAGTGCTGGAGGGAATTTACACCATGAATCCTGCAGGGCTGTCCATAAATCCGTGAGAGTACGATGGGGTGGAGATCCCTTCTGAACAGCACGTTGCAAGCCATCCCACATGTGGTAGATAATGTGCATGTCTGGGGAGTTTGGTGGCCATCGGAAGTGTTTAAACTAAGAAGAGTGTTCCTGGAGCCACTCTGTAGCAATTCTAGACGTGTGTGGCGTCGCAATGTCCTGCTAGAACTGCCCAAGTCCGTCGGAATGCATAATGAATGTTAATGGATGCAGGTTATCGTATAGGTTGCTTACGTACATGTCACCTGCCAGAATAGTTTCTAGACATATCAGGGGTCCCATATCACTCCAGCTGCACACGCCGCACACCATTACAGAGCCTCCACCAGCTTGAACAGCCCCTGCTGACATGCAGGGTCAGTGGATTCATGAGGTTCTCTCTATACCCACACACGTCTATCCGCTCAATACAATTTGAAACGAGAGTCGTCCGACCAGGCAACGTTCCCAGTCATCAACAGTCAAATGTCAGTGTTGACAGGCTTGCCGGCCGGGGTAGTCGAGCGGTTCTAGGCGCTACAGTCTGGAACCGCGCGACCGCTACGGTCGCCAGTTCGAATCCTACCTCGGGCATGGATGTGTGTGATGTCCTTAGGTTAGTTAGGTTTAAGTAGTCTAAGTTCTATGTCCCATAGTGCTCAGAGCCATTTTTTTGTTGACGGGCCCAGCTGAGACATAAAGGTTTGTGTCGTGCAGTCATCAAGGGTACAAGAGCTCCAAAAGCCCATGTCGATGATGTTTCGTTGAATGGTTCACACGCTGAAATTTGTTGATGGCCCAGCATTGAAGTTTGCAGCAATTTGCGGAAGGGTAGCATTTCTTTCACGTTGAGCGATTCTTTAGCTGCAGCAGTGTCGGAGCTTTGATGTTTTACTGGATTCTGGATAATCACAGTACACCCGTGAAATGGTTGTACGGAAAAACCCTCACTTCTTCGCTACCTCGCAGATGCTGTGCCCCATTGCTCGTGCGCTGACTATAACACTACGTTCAATCTCACTTAAATCTTGATAACCTGTTATTGTAGCAGCACTAACCGATTTTACAACTGCGCCAGACACTTGTTGTCTTACATAGGCGTTGCCCCTGCAGCGCCATATTCTGCCTATGTACAGTCTTAGACATAAAAATTGACCGCCGGCCGGCCACAACAGAGGCTATGTCCGTGTCGTTCACTTAAGGTGGCCAATAAAACCGACCGCCCCCGACAACGCTAGGTCCGGCCATCTGCACGATCTGGCAACACTGTAAGATGCGTAAGTGTTAGGAGCAAGTGTCTACTTCCGAGATGGTGTCATGTTGTGTGAGCTTGTGGTCGTCGTGTATTCTGAACCTACAGGGGCGTGTTCGCGTCTCGCGTCCAGCTATATCTGTTCCCCCCTCCGCATTTCGGCACTTGTCTAAAGTTACGAGTCTGATTGAACATGGAAGATAATTCGCTTCACATTGCATCCACCAGTAATAACAAATACTTCCAGAAACAATTCTGGAGTGCACTTCAGACTTCATTCAGTAAATCGTCAGGAGAGGGGCGGAAACGTCAAATTAACGTCACTTTCCGAGTCATACGCAGTCCAGAGTGAAGTGTTATTAAGGTATTTGAGTGTTCTAGCAATTACACTAGGGTAATTCCCATATGAGTATTCAGATAGCCGTTAGTCTGAAACCATCGGAACTACATTAATATCAGACTGCAAGAACTCGAGACAATACGTGGAATTTTCGCTTACCGCGTAATCATCAGCCACTGGCTGGGTCTGTCGGGAACACAAGCCCCTCCATCGTGTTCTATCTTTCCACCATTCCCCCTCTTCCACCTTCGTCCAGTTCTCTCCTCTTCTCGTCACACATTCCTTCACTCCCTTCACCCATCTATCTCTTGGTCTTCCCCTGGGCCTCTTCCCCTCCAGTTGCAGATCAAACATCCTCATCCATTCTCTTCATGTGTCCATACCACTGCAGTCTTGAGTTTTCTATCCTGTCCTGTACTGGTTCCTCCTTTTGTCTTTCCCTCACATACACGTTTCGCAATCTGTCTCGTCTTGTTACACTCAACCTGCTCCTCTGGAACTTCATTTCACTAGCTTGTATTCTACTTTTGTCGCTTTTGTGCGTTACCCATGTCTCACTACCGTATGCCAATATGGGGACAAAGTAGGTTCGGTATATAATTCCCTTGGATTTCTGTGGCACCTCCTTGCTCCAAATAAGCCCCCTAATGCATTTGAAGAACTGCCCTGCTTTTCTGCACCTTTCATTTATTTCCATTGCGTTTCCCCCCTTACTTTCAATCATGCTTCCCAGGTACTTGAAGTTCTCTACCACTTGTAGTTTTTCCCCTCCACAAGTTATATCCACATTTGGCCTATTCTTCTTCCTTGTTGTTACAATTATTTCACTTTTCTTTGCAGAGAAATGCATTCCATATTGTGTTGCCGTTGCCTCCCATACCTCTAACTGCTCTTGCATCTCCTTCTCGCAATTTCCCCATAACATCAGGTCATCGGCAAAAAGCACTGCTTTCATTTTATGATGTCCAATTGCATCTGATACTTGCTGTAGGATTTCATCCATAACAATAATAAACAATAAAGGCGAAAGTGCACTTCCCTGTCGCAGCCCATTTTCCAGCTTGAACCATGCAGTACGTTCCCTCCCCACTTTCCCACAACTCTCACTTCCCTCATACATTTTTCTGACTTTTCGTGTTATCTCTTCATCTATCCCTTTTGCGTTCAGCACATCCCAGAGCTTGTCCCTATAGATACTGTCACACGCCTTCTCAATATCTAAAAAGGCCATGATTAAGTCCTTCCCGTACTCATAGTGCCTTTCCTGCAGTTGCCTTACCGCAAATATGAGGTCCGTTGTTGATCTTCCCGGTCTGAAACCATACTGCTCCTCTTGCAGTCTACTTTCAATACTGCTTCTTATTCTCTTCTCCAGGATCTTTTCATAGATTTTTCCACAGTGGCATAGCAGGGTGATTCCTCTGTAGTTCTCACATCTCCTTTTATCCCCTTTCTTGAAGATCGGGACTATAATTCCTTTCTTCCAATCCTCAGGAATTCTGTTCTCCTTCCACACCACCCTCAGCACTCTGTATAGCCACTGGGTTCCTACTTCTGCTGCTCGTATCATATCCACTGTTACTTCGTCCCAACCTGGTGCCTTGCCACCTTTCATCCTCTTTATTGCTTCTTCCACTTCATTCCAAGTTAGATCATCAATTTCCCCACTATTATAACCGTCTGCTGCCTTAGGCTCTCCATCGCTGTTAGTTACCCGCTTGACGGCATTCAACAGATCTTCAAAGTACTCGTTCCAAATCTTTTTGAGCTCATGCATTTCCTCCACAACTCTTCCATTATTATCCATGATCCTCAGGCACTCGCTTCTGTCGTTCCTCTTATTTCTTACCATGGTCTAAAGTACTTTTTTGTTCCCTTCACTGTCCTCTTCTAACATTCTTGTCCATTTTCCATCCACTTCTTCTTCTCCGCCCTTACTATGGTCTATCTCCCATAAGTCCAACCCCTCGTCCAAGTCGTGGGAGATGGGCAACGGCACAAAGTAGGGGACTGCCTATAGGGGCGATGTACAGCGGGGACTTCGTGTGCCCCAGGACCGCTGCGGTAGCTGGGAAGGCCCTATGGGAACCCCCGAAACGTGACGGCTAACGGGGCTCTGGTGAAGCTGCGATAGGCCTAGCAAGCCAGTAGTGGATAAATCAACTGCTTTCAAAAAGGGAACATGCCTCGGATCACGGAACGGATTTAAAGGAAACCGACCAAGCAATGGAAAAGGATTACGAGATGGTTTACGACTGGGCACCTTAAACGTAAGGACTCTAACTGGGAAGTTAGAAGAAATTGTAGAAATGATGGAAAGGAGGAAATTGAACATCTTGGGACTTGCTGAGACTAGGTGGAGAGGAGTTGGTGAAAAACCACTAAATAAAGGATGTAAACTGTACTGGATAGGAAATGAGAGGGGAAGAAATGGAGTGGCAATAGTGGTCAGAGAGGGTCTGCAGGAGGAGGTGGAAGGTATCAATGATCGAATGATAAAAGCCAGAGTACGAGTGAAAGGAAAAAGCATTGAAATCATCCAAGCATATGCCCCACAGGTGGGGTGTACAAAAAAGGAGAAGGAGGAATTTGAAGATGACATGCAAAAGCAGCTAAATGGAGGTAATCAGATTATAATAGGGGACCTCAATGCACATGTTGGCACAGACAGGAAAGGATTCGAGGAGATAATGGGACCAGAGGGCTGGGGGAACCGAAATAGAGAAGGAAAATTGTTGCTGGAATTCTGCAAGAGGATTGGGCTGGCGATCGCAAATTCCTGGTACAAGAAGAGAAGTAGCCACAAAATAACTTGGTACAGTGGAGACTGGTCCCAAACTTCAGTAGTAGACTATGTACTAGTGGATAGGCAGATGATGAGCAGCCTCACAGATGTTAAGGTCATTCCATCTGAGGCCTTAGACAGTGACCATCGGCTGTTGGTAGCCACCCTGAGAGAGAAATAAGATAGGAGGGCAACAGGCATACAGGAGAAAAGGTTGAAGACATGTATGCCGAAAGAGGATGAACGGAGGACCCAGTACCAGACACTGATCAGGAAGAAGCTGCCAAAGGAAGACCAGAGAACAGTGGAAGAAGAATGGGGAGATTTTAAGAGGGCTCTAGTTGAGGCAGATGAGACTGTGTGCGGAAGAACTAGCACAAAGAGGAGAAGTAAGGAAACCCCATGGTGGAACAACATATGTAAAGAGGCAGTACTTCGAAAGAACAAAGCCTTCAGAGAATGGTTCCAGACCCGAACAGAGGAAGCTATGGTAAAATATAAGGAAAGCAAGAAAGCGGCACAGACCATAGTAAGGGCTTACCGCGTAATGAATAATTAAATGTTTAATTGAATACTCCATACAACGATAACTGTGCCGTCATTCTTATTGTATGAAATGGTTTTGAAAAATAGCTTTAAGGAATGTTTTCTCTATTATGTTTGTTAAAAGCCACGGCTAATTTTTCTCAGGGCGCTATCACCAATAATAGCATACATATCGCAACGTAAAGACATCAGTCCTACTCACAACGTCTTAAAGATCCTTTAATATTACGCGATAATAATTTAAACAATGGTAAGTTATTTTTTCTGTGGGGCTGGGCTAGATGCTCCAAGATAGCTGCCTATGTGCGATGGCAGCGTAAGCATTCATGTATATCGCTATTAATAAAACAACTGCACCTCTATGCCTAATATGAATTGAAAGATACTACAAGACGCTGTTTTCAGATACTTTTAATAGTATATGACTGTTGAAAGAACTTACATAATTTTTGTCACTAATGACGTCGCTACAGTAATGAGCCTACAGAGAAATAGCCAGGGCAACATTTAATTATTACGCACTGAATCATTTACAGGATAGGTACTCGCTACCGACAAAAAAAAAACGCACTTCAGTTCGCAGATAACGCTTCTCCATTCCTAAGTCTCCGGAATTTTGTTTCTACTACTGTTTTCTACCGGAGGCAATGCTGTAAAATCCCTCTGTAATTTCATTTGCATAGTTACATAGTCTTGTAAATGGCATTATACGATAGCTTATGCCTTTTTATCGTTCCTCTACGTCTAAACCGGTGATGATAGACGTACTTGATTTAATCATGTTAATATATGTTAAGTTTGTCTGCGTCCAAACAGGTGACTACAGATTGATGTGATTTATTTTATTATTATTATTGACTTAATTCGACTGCATCTGAACACGTGACGACAGATTGATGTTTTTTGATCATTATATTAATACGTTTTAAGTATGCCTGCGTCCAAAGAGCTAACTGCATACACATGTGATTTTAATAGTTACGATAATACATTTGCTTTCTTACAATTCTTGCACATGGATGCTGGAATATTGCAGGGACGGACAGTGATTAAAATGACAAAATATCTTCGCTTGTGTCTGTGGATAATACCAAATGTCGCGATATCGTTGATAAGATGGACATTCGACTGGAATGTTAGAAAGACCCACACCAAGTAAGAGGTATGGCAGCGTGGCGCAACCTAGGCTGTAAGCCGCCCTGTGCGGAGGTTTAAATTCAGTTGCGGTGCAAATATCAGCATTCTTTACGTTCAGCTAAGAAATCAAGGAACTCTAACAGTTAACCAAATGACACACGGAGACACTGTATGCCAATTTACGAGTGCTGTGCCTGTGATTAGTTATCTCTAGACTGGTCATCAAATAAAAAGGGAAATTTAAAATTGTCTACGGATTTCTCGTAAATAAGTTGTGCTAAAATTGCACTGTCATGGTCAAGAAACGATACTCCGGCCTCTCATTAAACTCACAAGTATTCCTAATGAATTTAGATGTAAAATAATGTTGATTAGCAACTGTTAGAGAAAACATATTAACTGCGTCCTAAAGTGAGCTTTTCTTTCTACACACGCACATCTACCTCGTCTGTGCAGCTATTCTGTTGGGTTGGTGCATAAGTTTGCAGCGTTTTTCCACAAGTTTAAACACAAAAGGTAACCTAGGCGAAACTTTGATAGTCAATGATATATTCTTCTTCACTATTTACAACAGTCTGCCAACGCTGAGCGAACTTCTCGATGCCGCCACTGCAGAAATCATATGATTTGGAAGCGAATTCGTCGAGCCATGTTCGGAGTGTTTTTCATTCAGAAAGGAAGTTGCTTGAAGGTTGTCCGATAGAGAGCGGTAAAGGTGAAAATCTGAGTGTGCAAGACTAGGTGAATAAGGTGAGTGCGGAATGGCTTCCCGACCCAGTGCCTGTATAGAGTTTTTTGTCAGTCTAGGAGAACACGGGAGGGCCTTATAGCGTGAGTGCATCACTTCACGCAGTCTTCCTCGTCGTTGTTCTTAGATATATCAGCAGTTGTGGTTACATGGTCACATCTCTGGGAAGCAATTCGAAATAGACTACACCGGACTGATGACCTTAGCAGTTAAGTCCCGTAAGATTTCACATAAATTTTTTTGAACACCACACCGTCTCTGTTCCAATACATGCATAACATTATCTTTTGTGGATGCTCGCAGGTCTTTGTACGGAAAGTTGCTGCTTTCTTCTGCCTCAGTCACTCCTTTCTTTTCGTTATGTTAACGTAAAGACACCATTTCTCGTCACCATTAATGATACAGGACGTGACTGGTCGGTGTTGTTCATGAGACAATTGATGACGAACATGCATAGATGGTCATATTTCGGCTTAGAGCATAGGGTACTCATATACACGGTTTTTTAACCTTCCCTGTTGCATGCAAATATCGTCCGATGGAGGAATGATCAGTTCATCACAACTTCCAGTTTCCGAGTACAATGACGTGGATCATTATGGATGTGGCCTTTAAACGTTCCCAGCACACATCGAAGGTCTTCCTGAACGTGGAGATTCACTAATGTGAAAACGACACTTCTTAAAACGAGAAAACCATTTTGTTTTCGTGCTCTGTCGGACGGCATTATTCCCATACACGGCGCAAATGTTTGTGGCTGCCTCCGCTGCTGTCACCGCTCCACTGAATTCAAACAGAAAAATGTCGGAAAATGTTCCGATTTGTCCAGTTGGCACTACATTTTAAAGGGCCCACAGATCTACTCGCTGTCTCCAAATGACATAACGACAACATGTAAACTCAGATAGTAGCAGCGAATTTCAAATAAAAAAATGACAATCGGCAAATAAACCCATAGCAACCGGAATTCCAACACGCAAACAAAAACTCTTCGAACTTATCCACCAACCTAACAATTCGCGTCAATGCGTCTATTAACGTAATTCGCCAAATATGGACGTCATCATAATCTCCTGGAATCATATCCTGAGCGACCTCGATGTATCCTGTCCACAGATTCAGGAGACCCCTCCAGGATGTTCCTGGCTTCCGATCATGGGTCCTCGGTCGTCATGCAACTGTGTCAGCAGTCATCCGTGACCTGTCCGTCGTCGGCAACGCAGTCAGCACCCCATTCAGTTGAATCTTCAATTAAATTAATTTTAATTTGTACTCTTGTTTCATGTAATGAATGACAATAGAAATTCAACCGCTAAGAAAACTTTTACTTATGGTAGTTATGTAACTATACGTCTTGAAAATTTAAACTTTTGTTGTAAGGTTTAAGCTGAGCAAGGTAAAAACTTTAATTTTATCTAACTGTGTGGGTTTAACAAATGACACAGTAAAATACTTAATTTCAGCCCACAATTAAATATCTGTATGAATCCAGCAAGGTATGAATATCTCACCCCAGGTGCCGGCTGGGGTGGCCGAGCGGTTCTAGGCGCTACAGTCTGGAACCGCGCGACCGCTACGGTCGCAGGTTCGAATCCTGCCTCGGGCATGGATGTGTGTGATGTCCTTAGGTTAGTTAGGTTTAAGTACTTCTAAGTTCTAGGGGACTGATGACCTCAGAAGTTAATTCCCATAGTGCTCAGAGCCATTTGAACTATTTTGAATCACCCCAGGTTTTATTCTCGGCGATTTTCTGCTGGCTTTGCCCAGTTGGGAGGGGGGAGGGGGAGGGGAGACAATAATCAGTTAAGCCCCTGAGTGTAATGTGTTGTTCCAGACCTTCAGATAGAATAATTTAACATTCATAATTAAGAAAAAATTATAATCCAACTATTCTACTAAATATTTGTGATCCATTGACATTATAATTTACTGAAATATATCTACAGGTGACTTCATCACATAAATGTAACCATTTTCGTGCCTCAGTCAAGGGGCCAGTGAAGAGATACAAAATTACTTATTTGTGAATTATTTTACGTGGACAAAAGAAAATGCCTCTGCCATACATTTTTTCTTTTGTCTTTCTTCCTTCTCTCGTTACTACCTTATCTGTTCTCCTGCTAGCCCATACCTATATTGACGTAAGTAAATGTTTAAGTTATATATTAAAATAAGAATTACCATTAAACATACGTATCGCATTGTATTTTTCATTTTTTCTGACACTAATGCCATGTAAGTATTTTCAACAGTCCATTCTTTGAAAGTGTCGGTGAGTTACGTTTCATGATCGGAATTAGCCGGCTTGGATCCGTTTAGCCGTCATTGCAGCTATCGCATTGAGATAACTACTAATTGTAGTAATTATGTAGGCTGCTTGCTATATAACGTACAAGGCCCGATTCGCCAGTGCTAACAAGACTAGCGCACTTTAGATATTTTAATTCATTGGAGAATAATTTAAAAAATCATCTACTGTTAAATGGTATTTATTCGTGTTCCCAATACTTAATTTGAACCGACAGTGCAAAGCGTGTATTAAAAAATGCGTTACAGTATCTTCACGCAAATAGTGACGCTCCGTTAGGAGCGGCATGCTGATACAGAATAGTACTAATTTTGAAGCAGAGTCGGAAAGTGGTCCAAATTCGGGTCCAGAGAACCGGTATTACGCCTGGAAACGGATAAATACATATCTCTTCGTAGTAGTAAAGCTAGGAACATAACATTGTAAATATTTAAATGATTTCATTCTTTGCATCTCTTATCACTCTGGCCATTGTTGAATACTAGCTCATTGTAGTGCTACCTTCCACTATTCAAGTCACACTTACAAAAGCTGTTTGTAAGTTTCTGTAACGGTTTGTTTATTCTTCCATTATTAACTAGTAGCCCAACCGGAATCAAAGCAAGCGGCTGAACAGCTATCTGTACAGTGTGTCCATACGTGACAAACTCAAGGATATTTCTGATTGACTTGATAATAACATACGTAACATGACATGCACAAGAGGTACTCATGCTTATCATAAATACTCTTTCATTATTGGAAATGAACACAGTTAGTACTCCACAATCGCAAGACGCTTTTATTGTTCCAGGATGGCGGGTTTCAACAGCCTGACGCTACAGTCATCTGATCGTATGGAACTTGTTATAAAATTGCTATGTCATATTATATGAAGTCAAAGCATTTAATGTAACGTGGCAATTTTGTAATAAGTTCCATAACATTAGATGATAGCAGCATAAGACTGGAGAAACCGGTCATCTTGGAACAATAAAAGTGTTTGCACTGTGATCAAGGCGTACGGAATGTGTTTATTTTCAACCACACCCGATCGTCCCACAGCACAACATGTGTACCTTAGTCTTGTAATATGCCCGCTTTACGCAGAATGATCGTCTTAGTTAATTAATAAGTAGGCAGCGCATTGCCAATTCTGGAACTTTCTCGTTTCCTACTTTCACTGTAATTCATCATGTTTAGCTCCACAAATAATTGTTAATATCAAGAAGAGACCTCCACAGCTCCTTTTGTCATGATATTGGCACAAGCACTGTAAAGGTTTGTTATGTTTACAGGGTAAAAAGATATGTTTTTATGAATGGATCTGGTCATGGTACAACAAACGTTTGTCAATACAGCTGTGCTGGTTTCTTCTTAATATAATTAACTACAGTTCATAGCTTGGTGCGACAATGTTTGCTTCCAATGATTTCATCATACTTCCTCGGTATTAGACACATAGGCTTTAGGTCGAAAAGTTGTGCCGTTTTCTGAATTACATCTGTTGTCTGCCTCAAAGATAGCTGTTCGTTGAAACCATCATGTCCACTAACGCAGTAATTTTGGCGGTTAGCACGTCTTTTCCCTCATACTCTCAGTTTCGCTGCCCTCTGACATGATCTGGCTGGTAAGTGCGTCATATCTGTGGCGAGTCTTGTGTTTCCGCTTCTGCTTTTGTGTTCACTGGAAAGCGATAAGGGTATTGTCTTGAAATAGGAGAAATAGGGTAGCCATCCCTCCCGATATATCGGGACAGTCACCTTAGTAGACCTTCTTGTCCCGACATCCCGACAAGACCCAAGTTTGTCCCGATTTTCTAAAATGCTGCTATGAGCTTGGCTCAAGTATTGAACAGCGATCTGACAAGGCGATTCTTTCTAAACATAATACGCACAACGATTGGAAGTTAGTACTTTAATGGTTCAAATGGCTCTGAGCACTATGGGACTCAACATCTTAGGTCATAAGTCCCCTAGAACTTAGAACCACTTAAACCTAACTAACCTAAGGACATCACACACACCCATGCCCGAGGCAGGATTCGATCCTGTGACCGTAGCAGCCTCGCGGTTCCGGACTGCAGCGCCAGAACCGCACGGCCACCGCGGCCGGCCAAGTTAGTACTGTCTGTAATGTTTACTGGAGGTATATAGGGCGTTAAGTGTATAGTGGCACGTACTTCCATGATTAAAGTGTTATTGTCGACTGTTTACCGTCCAGTAAATTTATCTTATCATAGCTGACGAAAATGCCTAAGGATGGGAAGAGAAAGTGTCACGTTTCGGGTGATTACACGAAAGAGTGGTCTTTTGTCAAGAAAGGATGTGCGGATCAGGAGATGTATGAAATTTGTGTTTGTTTCATCTCAGCAACTCACGGAGGTAAGGCAGATATGAGGTATCACATTTCTACGAAGAATCATACGAATAGATTCGCGGTAGTATCGACATCAAAGCCTATGTCTACATTCATGATTAAAGAAGATGCACAGGAAAAACTGCTCGTAGCTGCTGCAGAACTAACAATAGCTTATAAAGTTTCAAGCCTCATCAGTCCTCCAGTTCTCTTGACCGTACCATAAAACTGAATACTGCAGTGTATCCTGACTCCAAAGTCGCCGCAAAGCAGTCTACAGCCAGGAGCAAAGCTACGGCGATTGTTAAAAATATTCTCGCAGCACAAACTCCGCGTCCGAATGCAACTTCACTGAACTGACGGTATCCAACAGAAGGCGTTGAAATTTGACTCTCGAAATAATTGTAGATATTGAATGATCGTAATGAAAATCTTTAACTATTTTTCAATATATATGGTAATGGCAGAGAAGCTGAAAGATTCTACTTATACGTTGATATCAATCATTAGATTCTTCTATCACACTAAAAATAAGATGGCTGTCGTTAATGCATGCAGTTCAGAGAATTCTAAGATTTCTGGATTCCAATAAAGCAATTTTTTGACGCCGAAGACAGATCATCTAAAATAATTTCAGATTTTTTCAGTAGTCCGATCAATGAAATTTATTTCATTTTTCTGCAGTCAAAATTGGCTCTATTTCAAAAAATATATAAAAGACGTGGAGAAGAAAGTCTCTATAATTGAAATAACAACTTCATTAATTCACACTCAGAGATGTCTGAATGAAAGCAAGACTGCCAACTTTGCTGGCGTGCAAACAAAGATGAATTTGAACAAATTAAAGTATCTGAACCCTAACCGAGAAATAATTAATTTGATTTCGAAACCTGAGGAAGAGACAATGGCTTTCTATACCATAGCATCTGATTACTTTGAGAAACGGTCTATTTCCTTTAATAAATATAATATCTAGTATTTGATTGGATGACGCTATCTGAAATCCCAGATTGGATGATGATTGAAAACACTGTTATATACCTTACTAATGATGATCTAAAGATTTCGGGTGACAGGAATACGTGTATCTGAAGAGAGATTTACAAGCTAAGCGTGAATGAAAGTCTAAGCAGTCCGTGGAAGAAAGGTGGATTTACTTTCGTATGGAAACCGAAAATCCTGAATGGGAATTCCGGCCGCAGTGGCCGAGCGTTTCTAGGCACTTCATTCTGTCCAAGGGACCAGTCTGAGAAGTAGTTCTAAGTTCTAGGGGACTGATGACCTCAGATGTTAAGTCTCATAGTGCTCAGAGCCATTTGAACCATTTGAGCCTGAACGCAAATGCCAACTGCAAAAATTATGCGAGTATTTGTTTTCTATTCCAGCGCACAACGCCACTGTGGAAAGAGTATTTTCGGTGACGCCTGCCAAGTGAACTGATGAAAGAAACTGACAGCTGCCAGGGACTGAGGAAATGATCTCAAAGTGCCCGTTTAACTGCAATGTGGCTTGTCTAGAGTTTTATAAATAGGTAAATGGGAAAGAAGACTTGCTGAAAAATATAAAATCATCTGAAAAATATGATCTACCGCAACAAGTTCCATGTAAATGTATTCTAAATAAAAGTGATTATATTAAATAAACTTTTTACTTTATTCCTACACCTCCATCTCAAGAGTGTCCAGACGATGTCTCAGCCAGATATGGCAGCTGTAATTAGAAAAGAAATATCTGCGCACGTATGTCCAAACGCAATTGAAGTGCACACTCATCATCATCATCATCAGTTAAGACTGATTATGCCTTTCAGCGTTCAGTCTGGAGCGTAGTCCCCCTTACAAAATTCCTCCATGATCCCCTACTCAGTGCTAACATTGGTGCGTCTTCTGATGTTAAGCCTATTACTTCAAAATCGTTCTTAACCGAATCCAGGTACCTTCTCCTTGGTCTACCCCGACTCCTCCTACCCTCTACTGCTGAACCCATGAGTCTCTTGGGTAACCTTGCTTCTCCCATGCGTGTAACATGACCCCACCATCTAAGCCTGTTCGCCCTGACTGCTAGATCTACAGAGTTCGTTCACAGTTTTTCTTTGATTTCCTCATTGTGCACACCCTCCTGCCATTCTTCCCATCTACTAGTACCTGCAATCATCCTAGCTACTTTCATATCCGTAACCTCAACCTTATTGATAAGGTAACCTGAATCCACCCAGCTTTCGCTCCCATACAACAAAGTTGGTCGAAAGATTGAACGGTGCACAGATAACTTAGTCTTGGTACTGACTTCCTTCTTGCACAAGAGAGTAGATCGTAGTTGAGCGCTCACTGCATTAGGTTTGCTACACCTCGCTTCCAGTTCTTTCACTATGTTGCCATCCTGTAAGAATATGCATCCTAAGTACGTGCAACCGTCCACCTGTTCTAACTTTGTTCCTCCTATTTGGCACTCAATCCGTTTATATCTCTTTCCCACTGACATTACTTTTGTTTTGGAGATGCTAATCTTCATACCACAGTCCTTACATTTCTGATCTAGCTCTGAAATATTACTTTGCAAACTTTCAGTAGAATCTGCCATCACAACAAGTCATCCGCATATGCGAGACCGCTTATTTTGTGTTCACATATCTTAATCTCACCCAGCCAGTCTATTGTTTTCAACATATGACCCATAAATATTATGAACAACAGTGGAGACAGGTTGCAGCCTTGTCTTACACCTGAAACTACTCTGAACCATGAACTCAATTTACCGGCAACTCTAACTGCTGCCTGACTATCTATGTAAAGACCTTTAATTGCTTGGAAAAGTTTGCCTCCTATTGCATAATCACGTAGAACAGACAATAACTTCCTCCTAGGAACCCGGTCATATGCCTTTTCTAGATCTATAAAACATAGATACAATTCCCTGTTCCACTCGTAAAACTTCTCCATTATTTGCCGTAAACTAAAGATCTGGTCCTGACAACCTCTAAGAGGCCTAAACCCACACTGATTTTCATCCAATTTGTCCTCAACTAATACTCGCACTTTCCTTTCAACAATGCCTGAGAAGATTTTACCCACAATGCTGATCAAAGAGATACCTCTGTAATTGTTACAATCTTTTCTGTTTCCATGTTTAAAGATTGGTGTGTTTACTGCTTTCGTCTAGTCTGATGGAACCTGTCCCGATTCCCACGCCATTTCAATTATCCTGCGTAGCCATTTAAGACCTGACATTCCACTGTATTTGATGAGTTCCGACTTAATTTCATCCACCCCAGCCGCTTTATTGCACTGCAATCTACTGACCATTTTCCCCACTTCCTCAAATGTGATCTTATTTCCATCATCATTTCTGTCCCATTGTACATCGAAATCTGGAACATTACTGATCGTATTTTCACCTACATTGAGCAACTCTTCAAAATATTCTCTCCATCTGCCCAAGGCATCAACAGGATTCACCAGAAGTTTTCCTGACCTGTCCAAAATACTTGTCATTTCCTTCTTACCTCCCTTTCGAAGACTGCTAATTACACTCCAGAATGGTTTTCCAGCAGCTTGACCCAAGGTCTCCAACCTGTTTCCAAAGTCTTCCCAAGATTTCTTCTTGGATGCTGTAATTATCTGTTTGGCTTTGTTTCTTTCTTCAACATAATTTTCTCTGTCTACCTGAGTTCTAGTATGTAGCCATTTTTGATATGCCTTCTTTTTCCTTTTACAGGCTGCCTTGACTGTGTCATTCCACCAAGCTGTTTGCTGCATCCTACCTTTACACACTACTGTTCCAAGACATTCTTTGGCCACTTCTAGTACTGTGTCCCTGTCCCTTGTCCATTCCTTTTCCAGTGACTGCAATTGACTACATTCAACAAACTGGTAGCTTTCTGAGATCACTGTTATGTACTTGTGTCTGATTTCCTTATCATGAAGTTTCTCCACTCTTATGCTCCTACACATGGACCTGACCTCCTGCACTTTCGGCCTCACAATACCAATTTCGTTGCAGATTAAATAGTGATCAGTGTCATCAAAGAATCCCCTGAATACACGTGTGTCCCTCACAGCCTTCCTGAATTCCTGATCTGTTATTATATAGTCAATGACAGATCTGGTTCCCCTGCCTTCCCAAGTATACCGGTGAATGTTCTTATGTTTAAAAAAGGAGTTTGTGATTACTAAGCCCATACTGGCACATAAATCCAAGAGCTGTTTCCCGTTCCTGTTGGCCTCCATATCCTCTCCAAATTTACCCATAACCTTTTCGTACCCTTCTGTTCGATTTACAATCCTGGCATTAAAATCACCCATGAGCAGAACACTGTCCTTGTCCTTTACTCTAACAACTACATCACTGAGCGCGTCATAAAAACTATCCATCTTATCTTGATCTGTCCCTTCACAATGCGAATATACTGACAAATGTATCCACATCAGTCGTTCGTTTACATACCTTATTGTAACTACACTGGGTTCCATTTCTTTCCTGATGAAAAGCCGTACACCCCATTGTGGTATTCCTGCTTTGAGTCCTGACAGGTAGACCTTGTATTCTCCCTCTTCTTTCTCACCCGTTACCCGAATGTCACTAACAGCTAACACGTCCAACCCCATCTTACTTGCAGCCTCTGCCAGCTCTACCTTCTTCCCAGAGTAGCCCCCATTGACATTAATAGCTCCCCATCTCGTTACCATTCGTTTGCCGAGTCGTATCTTAGATTTGTCAATTAGAGATGGGACTCCGTCACCTCCACAGGTCCGAGGCATTTTGCTCTGGTTGTTGCCAGCATCATATTTATAGTACCAGGGAAGCAGGTTGCTAGCCTTACTTGCCCCGGGTCCCATTGAGTTTTACCCCTAACGGTTGAGGGACTAACTGGTGGATTTGGTGGATTTGCCATCTGAGCACAAAGGTGGCCACGACTCGGAATATGTCCGAGATGCCCATCCTTATTCCAAAGTACCTGGTATCCCGACTGTCAGGACCACTTACTTGGCCACTCATACGTTGCCCGTGGTTCATGAACTAGGACATGATACCAGGAACCCACATCATGAAGTGCGCAGTGTTATGGAAAAATAAAGATTTCAGTCTGCAGCGCGTGTTACAGTAAAATTTCACGACAGATTGAAAGTGCACATCGAACCGGGGGACGAAACCAGACCATTGCCTCACCGTTGACATTTACATTTCCGTTTAGGCGGTCTACGCACGTCTCATGCCCCGACTCATACTCCACTGCGGCTTTTCTGCACATGATGCTGTTCTAACTTACCTGTCAAAATGTACTTGTGACGCAAAGGGTTAATAAATATTTAGTGGAAACTAAGCAGGGATAAGTTCTTCTTGAGACAATGAGCTACGAGTTTTGTTAGATGCAACGCATTGGCTTTACAATCACTGCTTTTACATGCTACTCTCCAATTGTGGTTAGATTTGTGAATTTATACCCGTTTCAATTCTTAGAATCAAACGTTGCCATAAAAAGTTGTGTTATCATTTAAAAAGAGCAAATATTTCTGGGAAAATGATTTTTGAGTTTACTTTTGGTCAACCAAGAAGAAATGCAACATCTCTCACATTGCCTTCCCGCAGTTAAATCTTCGTGTATAATGGACAGTCATATGAAAACAGGAGAGATCCAAATAAAATAAATGAATTGTTTATTATTTCAAAGGTAATCGCAATAACTATTAATACGTTTATCCCAATGTGAGTCAAACAGAAGTGCCTTCATGGAAAAATATTAGCGGTCGCCTACGGAACCGCAACTGTGCCGAAACGTGCACCTCTTCGCCCGAAGCAAATCTACGGCCACGAATGTCTTTCTTCACGGCTCCAAAAATATGGAGATCGCACAGGGAGAGATCCACACTGTGTGGAGAATGTGTAAGGGCTTCCCAGAGGGCTCACATGTTGCCGAGGTTAAAGAAGTTTCATTGGGAAGCCCTTACACATCTTCCACGCAGTCGCTATTTCTCACTATGCGCCTACCACACTTTTGGCTCCCAGAAGAAAGACGCCCATGGAAGAAGAGGTGCACGACTGGGTACAATCATGGTTCCGTAGGCTATTGCAAACATTTTTCCGTGAAAGAATTGACCATCTTGTATCACAGCAGAATAAATATATTAACAGTTATGGTGATTACTTTTTTAATCATAAACAGTTTACTTCCTTTTTCCCATCTGCCTCCTCCTCATTTGACTGTCCCTTATAAATTTTTTATTCTGAAATTCTTCGTGCTTAGATCTGTTGTTGCTGTTTTCGGACATTCTCCATGCCATAACCTTCAAGCCAAGTACAGTCAAAGCTCAATTTAGCGACCATTTCCTAACTGTAAAATATTACGGAAAAGAGTGGTTAAAAACTTTTAAAATTGTGTTTTAGCGTACTGTGCTATTTTGTCATTGGAACATAACACATAGACCATGGTGCGTTTCAAATGGTTCAAATGACTCTGAGCATTATGGGACTTAACATCTGAGGTCATCAGTCCCCTAGAACTTAGAAATACCTAAACCTAACTAACCTGAGGACGTCACAAACATCCATGCCCGAGGCAGGATTCAAACCGGCGACCGTAGCGGTCGCGCGGTTCCGGACTGAAGCGCCTAGAACCGCGCGGCCACTCCGGCCGGCCATGGTGCCTTTCAGATGATCTAAAATCGAAGCTATAGCGCAGATAAAGTTCATACTTGGTTAACACTATTGTACGGCCTATACCAACACAAAACCACGTGGGGAGACTTCTCATGGCGAGACAAACATCTAAAACCACAACACAAATCCCTGTAAACTTTCCTGTGTAGAAACGAGGGCACGTCTTGAGCGCCGAGCAAGTCCATCCCTGTGTTCCAGAGGAGTTGTCTGTCGCCTGCTGACGTGCACATGTAGATTATTCTCGTAGTTTCCTCTTTACTTCATTGTGAGGCATCACAATCGCTAAAAAGTGTACGTCCGGGAAAAGGTCTTCATGGACAAGCATCTCCCTTGCACCAACCTTTCATCTCAGGG
Source organism: Schistocerca americana (assembly GCF_021461395.2). Taxonomy (NCBI): domain Eukaryota; kingdom Metazoa; phylum Arthropoda; class Insecta; order Orthoptera; family Acrididae; genus Schistocerca; species Schistocerca americana. The sequence goes on from NC_060121.1 coordinate 541,339,098, forward strand.
TAGCATTTTCACGAGTTCATCAAGTATTTGTTTGATATGTTCCTATTTTTGTCTTCCGCTACAGCGCTTACACTCTGCAGCTTCCTCTAGTGCCATCGATATTTATTCACCCAAGTTATATTAGCCAATCTCCTACTTTCCCCTCTCTCTGTCTATCTCCTCCTTCCCACTCCTTGTCCTCCTGTACAGGATGGACGAGGACCAAGGAGGACTCAAGGTGTTGTACCGATCATCCTAACCAACAAGTTTGAGGTGCTGTCTTTCAATCAAACTGAACAGAGCCAGTGGGACTCACTTCACCTGTTTTGGGGAAATCTGTTTTCTCCAGTGCCAAGAAGAGGCAAACGCAAAAGAGTAGAGTCCTATTAATGGTCGGCTGTTCAAACGTATGGCAAATGATGGTACCCCTTAGGTACGAGGTGTGATTTTTAAGTAAGGTCCATCTGAACATAAGTACACAACGAAAGGTTATTCCAAAAAAGTAAATTTATTTTCATAAAGTACATACTTCACTCTATTTTCGACATAGTTGCCATGTTTGTTGAAACACGTATCGTACCTCTCAACCAATTTTAAAATGCCCCGATAACCAAGAGCTCACTGCCGTTTTCACGTCGTCGTCATCATTGTAACGGTTGCCACTGAGGTGGTGTTTGAGATGGAGGAACAGATGGTAATCGCTCAGCGCAAGATCATGACTGTAGGATGGCCAGTCTAAAATTTCCCAGCCAAAACTGTCCAATAAATCGCGGGTCTGACCTGCAGTGTGAGGTCCTGCGTTGTACTGGAGAAGGACAATTCCCTTTGTCAGCATGCCACGTCTTTTGTTTTGAATCGCTCTGTGTAGCTTTGTCAGGGTTTGGTAGTATGCTTCTGTATTGATAGTGGTTCCTCATTGCATGAAGTCGACCAACAAAACACCATGCCCATCCCAAATCACCGGCGGCATGATTTTGCGCTGGGACAGAGTGTGTTTGGCCTTCACCTTTACAGGTGAGTGTGTGTGTCTCCATTCCATGATCTGTTGCTTCCATTCGGGTGTGATATGCGAAACCCATGTTTCGTCTCCAGTTACGATCTGACTCAAGAAGCCGTCACCTTCTTCGTGATAACGAGTCAAGAACTTCATCGCATACTCAAATTTTTGGTTTTTGTGGTCCTCTGTTAGGAGTTTCAGGACCCAATGGGAGCACAGTTTCCTAAACTTTAGATATCCAGAAACAATGTTGTAAAGCACTGATCTCGACACGTCAGGAAATTCGTTTGAGAGACCTGTTATTGTGAAGCGCCTGTTCTCACGATTCCTCACTTCAACTGAAGCCACCAAATCGTCTGTAATCAAAGAAGGGCGACCGGAGCGGTCCTCATCATGTACGTTGTCATGGCCATCTTTGAATTCTCGTACTCACTTTCGCACTTTCCTTTCACTCATGACAATATCACCATACACTTCGCAAATCTGTCGATGAATTTCTGCAGCAGACAGGTTCCTTCCTGACAAAAACCGTATCTCTGAGCGAACCTCACACGCAGCAGGCGAGTTGATAGTCTTAAACATTTTGAAAGCACGGAACAGAGCCGTACAGGTTAGCTTCACAGCTGAAACTGAGCACAGTTGTTCCCGAGGCATGCCGGTACACGACACACGCGCTCGTTGCGGTATACGCGCGAATTACTAGTGTCTACAACAAAACGGACCTTACTTAAAAAACATGCCTCGAATATGATAGCAAGGAACAGAAAAGGATGCCACAGGCATTTGGTGAGTATGCCTGGCGGCATCATTCAACGTGCTGAAGAGGCTATTCCAGCAGCCATTGAGGGAACAGGGTGCAGCCAATTGCATGTCGTGGCGCACATAGAACAAATGATGCCCGTCGTTTGGGCTCCGAGGGCATTCTTGGGTCATTCCAGCGACCGGCAGAGAAGCCTGACAAAACTAGCCTAGCACGTGGAGTATCAACAGAGCTTACAATTTGCAGCATTGTCCCCAGAACTGATCGCGGTCCTTTGGTTCTGAGTCGATTGGTGACGGACCGGACCAGAGACTTCGAAGGTTCTGTAGCAAGCTAGGCTGCGACTTCCTCCACTTGTGCCATATGACTGGGAACTGTAGTGTCCACCCAAAATGGGTCAGGTGCACACTACACATCAGAGGCTGCTACGCAGAGAGCTGACTGTATACGGGGTGCACAAAAGGGTTTTTTAGATTATGCAGCTCTCTATCCAATCCAGATAACGATAGCAGTAGGAAACCCAGAAGTATCAGTGTAAGATCGAAAGAAATGCCTCGCACGGGTGAGATTATTAAAATCCTACTGTTAAACTGCCGAAGCATTCGTAACAAAGTGACAGACCTTGAAGTGCTCATAAAAAAAGTGATGCTCACATAATACTGGGTACAGAAAGCTGGTTGAAAACTGAAACTGATGATAATGAGATTTTTGGAGACAATTTAAGTGTATACTGAAAGGATAGGCAAATGGGAGATGGAGGTGGTGTGTTTGTCACAGTAGAAAAGAAACTCATATTCACCAACATAGAAATTGAAGCTGTAAAATGATAACAGGGTACTTCTGTCGCCCTCCAGACTCATCTCATGATGTAACCGAAAGCCTTAGAGAAAACCTCAGTTCACTTGCACGTAAGTTTCCCAATCATATTGTAATCATCGGTGGAGACTTCAATCATTCAATAATTAATGATAAAATTTCAGTGTTGTTGGTGGTGGGCATGATAAGACATCCTGTGAAGCTTTACCAAATGCCATCTCTGGAAACTACCAAGAACAGATAGTTAGGAACCCCACTCATGATGGACATACATTGGATCTAATGACAACATGTAGTCCTGACCTCATTTAGGATGTCCGCATCGAAACTGGTATCAGTGACCATGACGCAGTTTTGGGCAACAATGATTATCAAAGTACAAAGAACAACTGAAACAAGCAGAAAGATATATATGTTCAGTAAATTAGATAAAAAGTCAGTAGTGACATATCGTAATGAGGAACTTGAAAGTTTCAGCACAGGGCAGGAACATGTAGAGGAACTCTAGCTGAAGTTCAAAAGAATAGTTGACCATGCATTGGATAGATATGTACCCCGTATAACAGTTCATAATGGGAGGGCACCTCAATAGTATACAGTCCAGGAAAAAAGAATTTCTAAAGAAATAGATATTACTGTATAATATGCGTAAAAAAAAGCGTAGAGCTATAGATAAGGAGATGCTGAATGAAAGGCATAGGCTTTGAAGAGGGCAGTGCGTGACGCCTTCAATGACTACCGCAGCGGGATATTGTGAAGTGATCTTTCACACAACTCAAAGAAATTTTGGTCGCATGTCAAGGCTGTTAGTGACTCCAAAGTTAGTGGCCAGTCCCTAGTGAAAGATGCAGGGCATGAAATTTAGGTCTAGCAAAGCAAATGCTGAAATGCTTAACTCCGTTTTCAAATTGTTACTTAGGAAGTGGGGATGAGGGGTACACCTAGAATGGAAGGTCAAGGCCCCCGTAATGTCACTCCTTAAACAACAACTACCCAATTCATTGTTTATTCAAAACAGATAAGAGACAACGTGGGCATCCTTTTATAAAATATTTCAGATATCTTGCTTCTCAAGCAAGACAGCATCTAACAAATACCAACAGGCATAAAGAGATGACCCACAGAGATTTGAAATAAATTACAGTATGAAACTGATTTTAAAAAATGGCACACCTTTCTTTAAAAAAAATTGCAATAAGAAGGTAACTTACCAAAGGCATCAGTTCATTTAGAACCCCCAAAAACCAAAACAGCACAACACGTGACTATATTCAACAATTTTAAAACCCCTTTAAAAAAACACATTAATTAGGTTATATTAATCAAACGGGCAGTGACCCCAGGCTGCCCTGGGCAAGGGAGACTTAACTTAAATGCCGGAAGCAGCCGACCAGCCGTCCAAACAACACCTAAACGTCGGGGCTCAACCGGGAGTCACTTCCCATTAGACAGCACGCCACAGCTTCTGTGCACCGAAGCGAGGCGTGGCGCCGCACCCACGCACCCCAACTCGCAGAAACTGGAACACAAACAGACAGACACGGCAAACACCAACCAGACGTCAATCAATATGCGTTAATAAATTGATAAAATACACGAACCAATTACTGTTGAGTGAGTGCATTCAATAAGTGCATGTATATAAGGAAGTACATATAAATGAGCAGCCTTACCAAACACAAGTTTTACTAATAACAGAATAACTGGTTGCAAATTTTGTTTTTCTTTTACAGTAATATAGCAGAGACGTCGCTTGATGGCAATAAACCCAAAATCACACGCATGCCTTCGTGCTAATCTGTCTTTTAATAGTCATCCAACCAGCGGATTTTAAAGCACATAGTAACTCCTGGTCTGCATACAGTCACACAGACTCTGCAGGCTGCCGCCCGACCAACAAGTTCACTCGGTGCAATCCAAATCGTTTGACGAAACGAAGGCACCAAAACCACTTACACGTATGATTGAGAGCGCTGTTCGAGATGGTCTCGAGGAACGGGTCTGTCCGAGAAAACAGGCACCAAGGCAATGCGCCCGGAGTTGACATCAGCCAAGCGCACCACAAACTCGTGACCGTCCTGCATGGTCGAGCGTCCGCGCCGCTGTTGGCTGAGCCCCCGTGTTTTGCTCCTTCGTCCCCTGAAGCACGTCCTAGCGCCTCGTAGTGAGTCCCACGACCAACTACACTACCGCAAATACCCGCCGCCAGATCACAACACGGGCAAAGATCGTAGTACAGCCGGGTAATCGATAGTACTGACAAAGAGCTGGTGTGCCATAAAAGGCGTACCACGGCTCAAAATGTTCCTTTAAAAAGTAAAATCGAGGATAACTGCCCAGATTTAATCCTCGTACAACTGAAAAGACGAGGAAATAGTTCTGTTGAGAAACAGCTGAAATCGTTAGAACGGGACAAACGTCTAAGACCCAATAAAATCCCTGTCAGATTCTATACGAATTTGTGGCCGGATTAGCCCCTCTTATACCTATAATCTGTCGCAAATCCCTCGAACAAAAAGCCGTGCCCAGTTCTTGGAAAAAAGGCGTAGGCCACACCCGTCTACAAGAAGGGTAGTGGAAGTGATCCACAAAACTACCGTGCAATACCTTTGACATCGATTTGTTGTAGAATCTTAGAACATATTCTGTGCTCAAACATAATGAGGTGTCTTGAACAGAATGACATCCGCAATACCAACCAGCATGGATTCCGAAAATATCGATCATGTGAAACCGAACTCGAACTTTCCTCACATGACATACTGATAGCTTTGGATCAAGGCAGCAGATAGATGCTGTATTTCTTGATTTCCGAAAAGCATTTCACTCAGTACCAAATCTACACTTATTGTCAAGAGCTCGATCAAAATATGGTTCAAATGGCTCTGAGCACTATGGGACTTAACATCGGAGGTCATCAGTCCCCTAGAACTTAGAACTACTTAAACCTAACTAACCTAAGGACATCACACACATCCATGCCAGAGGCAGGATTCGAACCTGCGACCGTAGCGGTCCTTTGATGGAGAGTCATCATCAGATATAGAAGTGACTTTGGGTGTGTTGCTGTTCATGTTGTATATTCATGATCTGGCAGATAACATTAATAGTGAAAAGAGGCTCTTTCCAGATGTTGCAGTTATCTATAATGAAGTACTATCTGAAAGAAGCTGCATAAATATTCAGTCAGATATTGATAAGATTTGAAAGTGGTGCAGAGATTGACAACTTGCTTTAAATGTTCAGAAACCTAAAATTTTGCATTTCACAACACGTGAAAACGCAGTATCCTATGACTATAATCTCAGTGAATCACTGTTGGAATCGGCCAACTTATACAAATACCTGGGTGAAGTGGAATGATCACATAGGTTTAGTCGTGGATAAAGCAGGTGGTGGACTTCAGTTTACTGGGGAAGAGCAATCAGTCGACAGAGGAGTTGCTTACAAATCACTCATGCGACCGCTTCTAGAATATTACTAAAGTGTGTGTGACCCATACTAGGGAGGACTAACATGGGATTCTGAAAGTGTACTAGCTCAAATGATCACAGGTTTTTTTTAATTCGCGAGAGAGTGTCACAGAGATACTGAAGAAACTGAACTAGAATATTATTGAAGAAAGACATAACCTATCTCGAGAAAGTCTATTAACAAAATATCAGGAACTGGCTTTAAATGATTGCTCCAGGAATATATTACAACCCTCTACATATCGCTCACATAGAGATCATGAAAATAAGATTAGAATAATTACTGCACGCACAGAGGCATTCAAACAACCATTCTTCCCGTACTCCATACATGAATGGCACAAGAAGAAACCCTAATAACTAGTACAATGCTATGCACCTCACAGTGGGTTGCAGAGTATAGATGTAGATGTAAATTTAGAAATCCAACAATTTCCCCTCGTTTCTCTGTTCACCTCCACCCACCAGTCCCTGCCCATCTTCTCCTGCCCCCCTCACTGTCGATCTCCAACACCCATTCTCTGTATCCACAATCTGTTCCTCCCAAATCTTTCTGTCCATCTTCTTCACCACACGTTGCCCATCTGCTCCTTCACTTTCTGCCCATCTCCTCTTGCAGCTTTTCACTATCCATCTCCCCTTCCAACTCTCTGCCCATCTCCTTCTCCCCACTTTTCCTGTCCACATTCCTGACTCACCACACACTGCCCATCTCCGCCTACCCTTCTCCCTGTCCATCTGCAACTTCCTGCTATCCCAATCCGTCTGCTACTTCCCTCTGTCCATCTGCTCCTCTGATTTCAATCCATCTGCACCTTCCACTTCTGTCCATCTCCTTCTGCCCCCTCTCTCTGTCCATCTTCTCCATACTCTTTCATTGTCCAACTCCTTTTCTTCCATTTCTCTGGCCGTCTCCTTCTTCCCTTCTCTGTGTCCATCTCATCCTCTTGTTTCTCTTGTCCGTTTTCCCTTCCCCTCTGTCTGTTAGTCTCCTGCTCCTCCACATGTGCTTCCATCACCTCCTTCCCCTCTGTGTGTTTATCTCCCCCTTCCCTCTCCACATTATCAAACCAATCCTGGTAGGAGGTATCTGGTTCTTATCCCCACAGCATTTCTTTCCGGATACAAAGAAATATATATACCAAGTTTGTTTGAAATCTATACAAGGGCCAGAATGAGCTTTTGACACATGTCTTTGTTAGCATAGCCACATGTAACATATAAATAACATATTTCACACATATCTGTATAACATAATTTACTTACCTCTCTAGCAAATTTCACCATGCATTTTCGTTTGCACGCAGCTCTACGTTAAAGACTTCCTATCGCTTGAACTATTGTTTTACTGTGATATAATGTGGCTGGTATGTCCAATGGTATATGAGCACACTGACTGCGAAATTATTTTGAATAGAGGCAGAAATAAAAAAGTAATCACTAAAAAGTCTTACATGATGCGGCCATTTTTCAAATACCACAGTGTTTGCGAAGTTGCATCTCACAAAATATGTGTCGTACAACAATATATTTTTGAAGTACGTAAATCCATAACGAATATCGTCTACAAAACAACAGCTGTAAAATACTCTTTATGAGTTATCAAATCATGTATCAGTAATGTTTCTCTGTCGACGTCAAACAAGAGGAACAACGATACAATAGACGTAAGCTTTCATGTAAATTAAATGCTTGATACTCGGAAACGTTCCGAGATTGTTTTATCTTCCTTACGTTCCTGGACACCGATTAGAATAGATATTAGTGTGCTGTATGCTATCATTGCCTCAGATAATAACGATTATACAGATAAAATTGCATTTATTCCAGTCTTAATTAAACCAATAGCTCTCCCTATCAAATGAAATATTAAATCATAATCAAATCATATCAAACATTGAGTTGAAGTCGGTGCGTTTGGTGACGCAACGATCAAACATCTCAAGTGCTTTATTGTTTGTTTAAATTGAGCCAGCATTTTCTAACGAAGTCCGATAGCCGTATTATTAAGTATGCCACCTACGTGTGGTAATATTAATTAAGTTTGAGGTCAAGCGTCATATTACGTATTGGCAACCAACATTACACTTTTTCCTGTACTGAATATAGAACTATATTAAAAGAAATTAATTCAACAGGAAATTAAATAGCATTATCTTTCTGTATTGAATGTATCAGTAGCTTCCATTTATTTACTAGAGTGGTTCCTTTGGTTCCTTTCGAGAAATATTCTGTATTTCATAAGAAATATAAAGGTAATCAAACCACAAAAGCAACGCTTCAAATGTCTACCTGGGTTCGAGAACCGGTTACAACAACCATATATATATATATATATATATATATATATATATATATGTATATATACTACAAAGAACGAAACTTGTCTAGCTTCAAGGCGGAAACCAGATGGCGCGCTATGGTTGGCCCGCTAGATGGCGCTGCCATAGGTCAAACGGATATCAATTACGTTTTTTTTAATAGGAACCCCCATTTTTATTACATATTCGTGTAGTACATAAAGATATATGAATGTTTTAGTTGGACCACTTTTTTCGCTTTGTGACAGATGGCGCTGTAATAGTCGCAAACATATAGCTCACAATTTTAGACGAACAGTTGGTAACAGGTAGGTTTTTTAAATTAAAATACAGAACGTAGGTACGTTTGTACATTTTATTTTGGTTTTTCCAATGTGTTACATGTACCTTTGTGAACTTATCATTTCTGAGAACGCATGCTGTTACAGCGTGATTACCTGTAAAAACCACATTAATGCAATAAATGCTCAAAATGATGTCCGTCAACCTCAATGCATTTGGCAATACGTGTAACGACATTCCTCTTAACAGCGAGTAGTTCGCCTTCCGTAATGTTCGCACATGCATTGACAATGCGCTGTGCATCTAATCAAGCATTGTCGCTGGATCACGATAGCAAATATCCTTCAACTTTCCCCACAAAAAGAAATCCGGGAACATCAGATCCGGTGAACGTGTGAGCCATGGTATGGTGCTTCGACGACCAATCCACCGGTTATAAAATATGCTATTCAATACCGCTTCAACCGCACGCGAGCTATCTGCCGGACATTCATCATGTTGGAAGTATATCGCCATTCTGTCATGCAGTGAAACATCTTGTAGTAACATCGGTAGAACATTACGTAGGAAATCAGCATACATTGCACCAATTATATTGCCATCGATAAAATGGGGGCCAATTATCCTTCCTCCCATAATGCCGCACCATACATTAACCCGCCATGGTCGCTAATGTTCCACTTATCGCAGCCGCCGTGGATTTTCCGTTGCCCAATAGTGCATATTATGCCGGTTTACGTTACCGCTGTTGGTGAATGACGCTTCGTCGCTAAATAGAACGAGAGCAAAAATTCTATCATCGTCCCGTAATTTCTCTTGTGCCCAGTGGCAGATCTGTACACGACGTTCAAAGTCGTCGCCATGCAGTTCCTGGTGCACAGAAATATGGTACGGGTGCAACTGAAGTTGATGTAGCATTCTCAACACCGACGTTTTTGAGATTCCCGATTCTCACGCAATTTGTCTGCTACTAATGTACGGATTAGCCGCGATAGCAGCTAAAACACCTACTTGGACATCATCATTTGTTGCAGGTCGTGGCCGGCCGAAGTGGCCGTGCGGTTAAAGGCGCTGCAGTCTGGAACCGCAAGACCGCTATGGTCGCAGGTTCGAATCCTGCCTCGGGAATGGATGTTTGTGATGTCCTTAGGTTAGTTAGGTTTAACTAGTTCTAAGCTCTAGGGGACTAATGACCTCAGCAGTTGAGTCCCATAGTGCTCAGAGCCATTTGAACCATTTGCAGGTCGTGGTTGACGTTTCACATGTGGCTGAACACTTCCTGTTTCCTTAAATAACGTAACTATCCGGCGATCGGTCTGGACACTTGGATGACGTCGTTCAGGATACTGAGCAGCATACATAGCACACGCCGGTTGGGCATTTTGATCACAGTAGCCATACATCAACACGATATCGACCTTCTCCGCAATCGGTGAACGGTCCATTTTAACACGGGTAATGTATCACGAAGCAAATACCGTCCGCACTGGCGGAATGTTACGTGATACCACGTACTTATACGTTTGTGACTATTACAGCGCTATCTATCACAAAGCGAAAAAAGTGGTCCAACTAAAACATTCATATTTCTTTACGTACTACACGAATATGTAATAAAAAATGGGGGTTCCTATTGGAAAAAACGCAGTTGATATCCGTTTGACCTATGGCAGCGCCATCTTGCGGGCCAACCATAGCGCCATCTGGTTTCCCCCTTCAACCTAGACGAGTTTCGTTCTTTGTAGTTTTTGCGTTTGATACTTATTTCGTGAGTTATTTGGCCCAGGTCACTAACAATGGACCATCCTTTATGTTACGTGAAATTGACTTATGCTTTCTTTACCATGTTCTGCGGCCATCGACTGAGATACCAGAAAGGAAAAAATAAATAAATAATCGTATATAAAATTATTTATCAAGACTTTAGAAACGAAACTTTGTTACAACGCAGAAGGTAAGTTATCATTGCTTATGGCTTACCTTTGCTTGTTCTGAGTTTAGGTTAGCATAGTAAATGATTTGTGGGCCGTAATAATTTCTAAATTTTTACACCGAGTTATGATCATGACAGATACTAATTTGCTAGCGAGATCATGGCTGCATTTTGTGCGTTGTATAAATAACAGGGAGCCGCGTCGTTAGTTTGTTTTTGCTAAACGAACGCTTTTATTAACAATTCTGAAACAGAGTCAGTAGTATTTACTGACGGTTTCAATCAGGCACCGTAGTGGAAAATGATAAATTAATGCCCACTAGTGAGGTTATGACGAAAATAGGCAAGATGTTAACCGTAGAATCAAACAAACATAGTTATTATGATTCACAAGCCGACGGCAGCGAATTTGCTGATTCGGCAACAATTAAACCTTCAGCTTATGAAATGGAACCAAAGGTGGAAGGTGATGAAATAATACCGTAAATTTGCAGTGATGTGAATCGATCGTGAAATTATGCCATCAACCAGAGACAGTGGTAAATTCTAATTTTCAGATTTTATCATTAAGACAGAAGAAATGATGAACTCTAGATGTGAAACAAGATTAATGTAATTTAGAACAAGAAGAATTTAAGTTTTCTCTAGTCACAATTAAATAACCAAGACGAATTTAAGACAAAACAAGACAGATTCAAGTCCATACTGAATACTTTAGAATCTAAAATAAATTCCATTGAGGATGTAATTGAAGAGTAGCTGATGACAAATGTGCATTGTCAAGAGAGCAGACTAGTTTGGAAGGTACTGTACAGCAGGTATCAGAACGATTTAACAAACTGGTTGCGGAACAGAGAAAGAGAGTAAGAGGATGTTTCAAACTTCAGAGCCCGCAATTTGCAGACGGGTTTTCGAAGTTGATAGATCATAAAGATATGCAAGTCATTGCTAAGCTGGACTGGTACAGCACGAATGTGTCGAAGCGTTATCAGAGGGAGAAGCTTCCAGGTAAGTAATTCAAAGCGAATTAAATCAAATGTAAGAAGTACTTCGTAAGGCGATACCCGAATAGCTACACAAATAATAAAGTGAGAAAGGAGCAGTCTACTGTATAAGAGGTAGTTTAGTGAAACATCATTGGCTCTGAGCACTATGGGACTTAACAGCTGTGGTCATCAGTCCCCCAGAACTTAGAACTACTTAAACCTAACTAACCTAAGGACATCACACACATCCATGCCCGAGGCAGGATTCGAACCTGCGACCGTAGCAGTCGCGCGGATCCGGACTGCGCGCCTAGAACCGGGAGACCACCGCGGCCGGCGAAACATCATTCCTTAGCTCTAGGGTGGGTGACATTTATAACATCAATAATCAGTTTGGTTGGATGAACAGAGAGGAGATGGGTCGTGGCAGTCGGTCACCTAATCATATAGCATATGGACAGCTAAATCTGAACTCTTCGTCAATCTTGATAGATGAAAGTTTGTTTAAACAGGGCAATTACAGATTTTTCGCCTGATGAAAAGTCTGCCCATTGTGTAGTCCTCAGGATTAGCCAAAACGTGGAATGAAAGACAGAAAATACAATTACCTACAGAACACATTCAGCTTATGGCAAAGACAGCTGCGGAATGTTGTCAAACATATGAGGAGTTCGAGGGAGCTTCCCTTACAAAATATTCGTCAACACGTGTACAGGAGATATTAAGGAAACAAGTATATAACCTGGAACCATATAACAGTAAGAAATGTGCTTTAGAGAAATATTTTGAGCGTTATTAAAAGAAAACGATATTGGGACGAGCCAATTTCATACCACGATGTACTGAGAATTCTATCCCAAAGGCAAGAGAGTGCCCTGAACCTCTGAATCTCTGTTATCACTGGTGTGGTATATTACATTTCCCAATAAACAACCTGTAGTCACAAAGAGGTTTCTATTATTTATAAAGCATTTGGAAAGTGGTCACAGACCGATGCACACTCAACAACCTGTTATATTGTGGAAATGTATGCACATGTGTAGTTAGTGGAGTTCAATTGTAATCTTAACTGATATTTTCAAATGTCAGTTGTTGATAGCTCAGTGTCACATAATAGCTACTCAGCGACATGCCTTATTTGTTATGTTATTGACATTCACACTTGTAACTAAAGTTTAGCTAGGCAGGCTTCATCCACGCCTTCGAGTCTCTGCATTTTGGGCAATTATTTTTCAATATTGTTCTACTGTTAATACACGCCAGGATTCTTAGATTCGAGGCAAAAGTAATGATGCCCTTACACTTCAATTTACAAGTAAAATTTAAAGGATATGCGAAATTGTGTATGTGTCCGTAAAGTACAAACGGAAGACCAACTTAGACGGCCCTAAGTCGCTAAAAGTGAAATATTTGTTCATTACTTACCATGAAGACTATGTTTAAACAAACAAGTTATGTTCTAAACAACAGAATTAAGATTCAAGTCATGCCAAGCGGAACAACGTTTGTTATCAAACCCAAATGAAACGGTAGGCTAATGCTACCACTGACGTTATGCTTGAGTTTAGTAAGGTGAAGGTACAAAGCACTACTGCAAGGGACGCTACAAAACCGATGACGATAGTATTCGAACAGTGAAATGTCATTTTCCACTTATATGGAATAGTTATGTGATGTATATGAAATATATAACCGGTGAAAGACTCAAAGCTGAGAAGCCCTGAAGAACTGTTAACGCAACTGTGGAATGCAGGAACGAACGGCGCCTCTGTAGTTCACATACGAAGGCAAAGCGGAACGTCGATTGTCGAGATGGGATGCTATGCGTGAATACCGACTGTGGAAGTATATGTTGTTACATATAAAATTTTCTCTACATGAGCACTCCAGTGCACATGCTAGCACTCTTCTGAGTACTCTCTTACCCAGTGCAGACTACGCATATAATTCACATAAATAAACGAAATAAGTCAGTCAATGAACTGTATACAGGCCTATCAAACAGCGAAGTTCAAGTCCCACATTAAACACGGATCTCAATATGTAAACAAACTGTGTAGAGTTAACGATTTCTTTTACTCTTTAATATGTGTATTATGTTTTTAACGTATGTATTAACAAAATTTTATTCTAGAAAGAAGTAGGTTTTGTATATAATATTAAAGCATGACTATATAGTTATTTCATATTTTCCGATTTTCTCAGCTACACGACAACTCCCTGGAACACAACCGACCTGTCCTAATACTTGGAACCGTCTAGCGAACCACAGATCTACTTATCGGAGTTCCTTCCTGCCTAGAAAGGGTCCAGGCATCCATCCTTCCTGACGGGAGTGGGTATTATGGGTGGATTCAAGCAAAGAGTGCGTCAACGATGACGTCACCGATAACATCCTAAATGACGTCGTCGATGACTCACGGCATTTGCTCACTCCACTACTGACAAAAGCCCATTTCCCTATATATAAATTGGCGGAAGATTCGAATTTTGACGGGAAATTAAAACTTTCGGTGCTAGTATGTTTTCTATGGAAATAAGGCTGTTGTCTTAAGTATAAATTGGCGGAAAAAGCAAGACGGCGCATTGTCATGCTGACTAGGAATACTGGGACAGACTATATGGCGTGACAATTCAGTGCAGGCCTGTTTGGCTGCTTATAACAGTGTAGAATTCTAGTTCACTGCCCCGGAACCGGAATACTGACACTGTCTCTATGACGCCACCACCCAGCTCAGACATCTCAGGCTATTTATAATGGCCTAGAATTATGGTGTACTGGTCCAGACTTTGCAGTTTCTATTGATCCAGAATACAAGTTCTGGAATAAGAGTACTATGATGTCTGAGGCAAAGGATGGTTGTACAGTTCCAGGCCTGTAAGCTGACCTACTTGACTTCTTTTCCAAGGCTACTATTTATTCAGAGGTGTATGATAACTGCTTCCCTAACTCTTAAGTTTTTATCTTTCCATTTGCTTCTTTATGCAAACAAACACTGTTGACTGAATGGGAAGGGTCTCTGCCTCTGCCCACATGCCACTCCACACCGCCACCCAGCAGTAAACACTCGCTGGCTCCCGACTAGAGGCTGTTCTCTACGACCGAGCCACAGCCGCGTGTTGCCGCACCGACTCACCGAGGGCCTTACATGTTGCACGAACGATTCAGATGTGACTGCATGACTGCATAGTATCTGCCCCTCACAGCAAGATGTCCTCAACTGCACCTTCATACCTCACTATACATTTTCTATTTCCACCGTAACTTCGAAATTTACGTCAGGTGCTACATCAAAATTAAGGAGCTTCAATACATTAGTGGTTAATTTATAAGTAGTGTTGAACAACAGCACTCTGTAACGACTTAGCCGAGGCTTGATGAGTTGTGTGGGTAGTGGATATAGGGGAAAGTCGGAGTCTGGAAACAATTCCGTGTCCTGATGTGATATATCAGGTGCTGCATCAGAGAACTTGTGCAGACACTGCTGTAATGGTGCCAGTGTTGCATATAAGTAGCAAGGTAATGGGGGTAGGAGCGTATTTTTAGTGTGGGTTGCATACATTCAGAGGCAAGCATACATTCAGGCTCAAACCTATCGTTACCCTAATTGATTTTTGTTCTTCTGTGGATAATCTATCCTTCTGAGAAGTCCCCCAACCCTCCCCCTCCCCCTCCTCCTCAACCACCCTCTGGGAAATACCCAACATTACCCCATCAGAGATACAAGCACGCTAAAGGATATCAAGTTAATTGACTAATTAATAACATTGGTCAATTAATTACCCTCTACCTGAGCAGAGCAACTGTTGTGTAAGGTGTACACATTACCCTGTCCAGCAACTACATGTCCTAATTAGATAAATACACTGCTAAAAATTGGAGGTATTGTTGGAAAATTTTTGCATGTGTTCTCACCCTGACATGCAGTGCTCTACTGAGCTAGCGCACAATGCCACAACCAGAAGATGCCCCATTCGCCACCCCTTGCCCCTCTCTCCTCACCCCTTGCAGAAAAAATTGTTGTGAAAAATCACTGAGCTGGTCGACTGGAAGGATCCCATGAGAGGAAATTCAATTACATTGGACAGGACATCATAAAAAATAATAGTAATATAACGTCTATTTATAAAATTCTATTTGCATGGCTTGGATCTTTTTATTTGGCAAGAGATGCTCATCATTCTCTGTTATATATTTAATGATGGAAGATGCCAGTCTTGTAAAATACATCCAAAAGAAATAATTAAATGCTTAAATAGATTGCTTTTTTCTGATTGCAACAATATAAAACAAGCACTGCATGTAATTATACTGTTGCAAATCGTACTAAACATATGTGGCTAAAAATAACTTTCCAACTGCACAAACTTGCTTCTTTGAACACATCGTACCCATGGTACCTTGTTATGACAGGCTCGCGGCCGCACACACATTGAACACCAGGCAGTGAATACGTGAGTACAGGGCTGCCATCGGCAGCAGCCCCAGGTCACATGTTACTTAATCCCCGAACAAAGCATCAGATGCCAGCGCCCCTTTGATACCAGACTCAATCCCTGTTTGGCTCCCAGGCACACACCTTCCATATCAGGACAGTGGAAGCAGCTGCTCTGTGTGCTCGTCCTGCAGTGCAGGTACTGAGTTCACAATTCCACCGGCAGAGGATGCTAGGAGAAGCAACCTCCCCATCACTCCTCCTACTGATGCCCTCCTTCCCTTTCCCTCCCACTCACCCCTCTGGTTATTTCCTGTCGGACAAAGCATCAGGTGGCGACAACTCTTTGATATTGATACTGGGGAATTTCCTGTCGAAAAACATGTTCTCTCTCTCTTTAGCAAAAGCTCAGCAGGAGTGTGTGGGGTAGGAGAGTGTGGAAAGTTATTTATTGTTTGTACAAATGCCCGACATAATTCGCCCGCTTGGTCTGTTGACCCACAGCATACATACGAATAAACGTTTTAAATTTCCTGAACATTCTTTCAACCAAGTTCAAGTCTCGATAAAAGTATGATATTAAAATGTGTTTAATCTCTTGTTTTTTTTTTTTTTTAAAGAAATGCTTTCCTTTTGATGCTGGCAAAGTTGAAGGCTTCCACTGAGAGAGCAGCATGAGGTTTACCAACCCTAAGTATATAACCGTTAGCTATTCTAAATTCTTGGTAACATTTTTGGGAAACAGTGATCTTGTAAGTTACATAAGATCAGTGATAAAATGGTCAAGTTCGCGATGGTTATTTCATTAAAATGACGGGCTTCAGCCTACACTTAAGCCATTTTTAGACAGCACCATCAACTGAAGCTGAGATGTGTAGAACAATCAGTTGACGTCAATCGCTGAAACTGCTCAACAGCTGAAACAGTTTTTCAAAGGGTTTTGTGGGTAGTACGGGGCGTAGTTCAGTATTATAGCACCTATTTATAGGTTTGGCTTCCTGACATACTGCTCTGTATACATTTAGTAGTTGTATGCTTGCTTTTAATGTCCTGTATCATATATTTACATTCATGACATACACATTTTAAGTAATGAATAATTCAATATCGTGACTTAAACCATTTTAACCCTTCAACCGTGAATATGGTCCAAGACCGGAACCGGTAGACATTTGGGTTCAAAATATAAAAAGCTGATGGCTCAAATATGCATTTTATACGTTTCTGATATTTTATGGAGCTCCTTAGAAACATGTTTGGGGATCAGAGAATATATCCGGTAATCATATAATAGGATCTGAAATAAACAAGAATCTAGATCTGCACATGAGGCATCGGTGGCAATGAAGAAATCTTTATTCATATCAGGATGGTGATGAATCTTCGATTTGAGTACTGCACGGATGGTGGTGGAAAAGACTACTTGACATTCCTCAGATCAAAACCATACTACATTCTTTCTTAGTAGCTTGAAGAGTGGTTCACTATTCAACAGTTACTGTGGCACAAAAGTCTAAAAATTGTGCCTGTCCCATAAATGCCTTCAAATGGTTCAAATGGCTCTGAGCACTATGCGACTTAACTTCTGTGGTCATCAGTCGCCTAGAACTTAGAACTAATTAAACCTAACTAACCTAAGGACATCACACACATCCATGCCCGAGGCAGGATTCGAACCTGCGACCGTATCGGTCGCTCGGTTCCAGACTGTAGCGCCTAGAACCGTACGGCCACTCCGGCCGGTTAAATGCCTTGAACTGCTTTTTACTACACGGTGCATTAAAATTTTTAATGGCACTAACATTCTCCAGGTCGGCAGGGTCCCTTTTTGTGATACTCTGCGACCAAGAAATTTGATTCCGTCCTTGCCAAATTTGGACTTTTGAAGGTTAGCCATTGTTCCCTCCTCCAGAAACTTCTTCATTTCTTTCTCTATAAGATACAAATATTCCTCCCACGCGGACGTTGATTGGTAAATCACCCACTTACAGAGTTAAGCGGTTCAGAATTTCAGGTCCTATAAGTTTATCAAGGGCCCCAACGAAAACACCTGCATTTGCATTTCACCCGAAATGTAACTAAGAACTTCTTCCAGAGATCAGAAATACAGTGCAATACAGTGCACTTTCATGATTCCGTAGGGTGTAAAATCTGCAAGGCATAAATATTCCAATCTATGCTAGTTAAAGATTCCACGCATCAGGATTTCTCGATTGGCTTCCTGGCTTCTGGCTTCCTACATGCAGGGTCTATGATTTTACTTATTGGCCAGCATCAAGCACTAAACAAACATTTCCACCTGACGTGGTTACTGCCATCAGTGGGCTGCTGTATGGTGATAGGGACAGATCTATTGTATTCCACTGAAGCATTTCACGGTTTTCTTTCTTGGCTACTTCCCTTCTCGACCACAGGACAGAGTAAGTTGTGTGACAATATGTTTCGTGAGGAACTGAATGGAACCCTCGTTTTTGTTACTGCAGATTACTATTCTAGTGCAAAGTCTTCTTACGTTTCGTCTGAAGCATTTTTTTTTCGTTTCGCCACTAATAGTGCTGTAATAGGAGGAATAGAAATGGGTACACAACCGTAATTTACGAATGCTACTCAATGGCTCTTGACTATCCAATGGCACGTGGGACCCCACGTCCATGCTGCGAGGATAGGACAGGCCAGTATTTTATAACTTCTTATTGGAAACTCTATTCGCATTGTTGCCTTCCTCCGACATGTAAAGCAAGGGGGTATATGGCCGTGGCTAAAGGCGAAAGGTACTTTACTTTTTCAATTACAGTACGTGTTCAAACGCAGTAACGCATACTTCCATACACTTAGTGATCCGCTTTTCTAGTGGCCGTACACAAGACAGAAGGATATCTGCGGGAATGGCAGCACAGCCGTATCTGGTGCGGTCAACCAAGTCTTTGCGGCCTGTTGGCACTTGCTAGTACACCTTACATTTAAAACATCCACACGGACGGAAATTCGGCGACGTCAGAAGCGGCTGTCTAGCGGGCCAATTAATAGGGCCACCTCTGCTGATCAACCGACTAGTGTGAACATGGTCTAATATCTTCCGTTCTTCAATTGCGTAAAGCATTGGGTAACCATCATAGTAAAACCACATACGTTGTCGAACGTCCAGGACTACATCCTCAGGACTACATCCTCCAGTAATACCGATAGTTCCTGTTCCAAAACCGTTCGATATTTGGATTCATTCAACATTTCGTCGATAAAATACGAACGAATGAATTTGCTCCGCACGATGCCACACCATACGTTTTCCGACCAAGGACGTTGATGGTCAACTCGCCGTAGCCAGTGTGGATTGTCTACACTCAAGTAATGCATGTTATTCCGGTTAAAGCTACTATGGTTTGTGAATGTAGACTCGGCAAAGAACAGGGTCGTTTGCATTTGTTGACTTGCCCATTCAGAAAACACTTCGCTATACTGGAATTCGGAGCCATGAAGTTCTTGATGCAGTGACACGTGGTATGGATGATAGTTATGACAATGTATCATTGTGACAATACTACCTAGGACATACCGGGATAGCGGTGTAATTGCCGAGCGCTTATCTGTGGGTTGTGGTGCAGCGTCGCTAGTACAGCTAATTCATTAACTTCTCCTGTAACATGTTTGCTTCGTTCTTGTCGGTCTGTACGCGGCCATCAGACATAAAGCCGTTCACAGCCTTGTAAAAGAACGAACGAGAGCGAGCTTTCTCTGGAAAACAATCGGCATACAAAGCAGAAGCAGCTTCAACATTCCTCCTACATTCTCCGAAAATCAGGAGCATTTCAGTTTTTGCTTCTGTGGTTGCAACATTCATCGTCCACTTGCACGTCTGTTCTCCAAATAATAGGTAGGTGTGCAGGCAACAGACACAGCTCAAGTATGGTAATGTTCAGAGCCGCTGTCCGTTCTACGACTGCAAGATACGTGGGATCCGTTCGCAGTGTACTGCCTCTTATGGTACGTCGTAGTTCGCTACACGGCCACGGTGGCGCGTCGAGTAGTCCCTTCTTCGATATGTCGGAGGAATGAGTACAACGTTGCAAATGGGGTTTCCTATTAGAAATTATTAAGTTCAAATGGCTCTATGCACTATAGGACTTAACATTTGAGGTCATCAGCCCCTTAGACTGAGAACTACTTAAACCCAACTAACCTAAGGACATGACACACATCCATGACCGAGGCAGGATTCGAACCTGCGACTGCAGCAGCAGCGCGGTTCCGGACTGAAGCGCCTAGAACCAGTCGGCCACAGCGGCCGGCAGTTATTAAGTACTTGCCTGTCCTAAACTCCTTGCATGGAGGTGGTGTCCCACGTGCCATTGGATATTCAAGTGCCATTGAGTGACACGTCGTAAATTACGATTGTGTACTCATTCCTACTCCTCCGACTACAGCGCCATCCGTGGCGAAACGAAGAAAATGCTTCATACAAAACGTATGCAGATGTTGCAGTAGAATCGTGAGCTGCAAAAAGTAACAGAGGTTCCCATTGAAGATTTCACAGTTGTCCGAACCCCCTCCACCCAAGCACGGAGTGGACTGATGGATGTTTCAAAGCCATAATCTTTTTCTTTTACTCACTGAGTGAGCTAATGATAAATCAATAACTGTTCAGATATGATATTATTGACTTACTGTACGTACACATTTACAGATAAGAGAAATCTAAATTCCATGTGCTTCTCTAATTTTGCACTTCCTTTGAACTTTTTGGATCAGTTTCATCAAGACTTAGTTTACTACTAAGTTCCGAAACTTCCAGCTAATGGAATGTCAAGAATAACGTTGACATTCGCTAATGAATACTGATGAATAAAATCCTCATTGGTTATTATTTATAACTAGTCAGTTAGTGTAAATATTGCTCTATCAGATCATTAATATGTTCTGATGTTGGGTTTCTACTACTTTCTTACAGTTCCCCTCCACTGAGTAGAGAACAGCTCATTTTCAGTGATCACAGTGGCTACTTTCCTTTACACGTTTTTATTATATTACTTCCTTTATTAAAATTTATACGCTGATAAGCCAAAACATCGCAATCACTACCCATCGCGACTTTGGATGCTGCCTGATGGCGTTGCGGACACGTGACACAGTAACAAAAGTATGTAAACGGAGCAAATGGTTCAAATGGCTCTGAGCACTATGGGACTTAATATAAGTGGAGCAGACACTGATGAGAGATCACCCTAGCGAAGATACGGGCTGCGAGTGGGGAACTCCATTGAGATACGATACTGTTACAAAGGGTAGATTATTATTACACAGAGCCTGTGAACGAGTATCTCGAAAACGGCGAAACTGGTCGAATGTTCACGTACGTCTGGCGTAGAAGGACAGTGGAATCACCTCGAGGCGCTAAATGGTTGGACGTCCATGGCTCTTCACAGAACGTGTCTGCTCTGTAAAGTAGGGTAGATGGTGATCTGTGGCATCTCTGACGAAACAGCATAACGCTGGTACACGGACAAGTGTTTCGGAACAAACCGCTCATAGTACATTACTGAACATGGAGCTCTGCAGCAGACTCCCCTTCGTCTTCACATGTTGAGCCAACGACATTGTCAATTACGACTGCAGTGGACACGGGACCATCGGGATTCGACAGTCAAGCAATGGAAAAGTGTCGACTCTTCGAGTGAATCACATTTTTCCTACAGTAAGTAGATGGTCGTCTCCATAAACGCCGGTGTGCTTGGGTAGCTCAGTTGGTAGAGCACTTGCCCGCGAAAGGCAAAGGTCACGAGTTCGAGTCTCGGTCCGGCATACCGTTCTAATCTTCCAGGAAGTTTCGTACCAGCGCGCACTCCGCTGCAGAATGATAATTTCATTTAATAAGACATAATATTATTTATTGCTCGGTATAAATACTTCCGTAGTTTACAGCACATTACGTGAGGTACTCACGTCTATACCAAGAGGAAATCCCAAAATGATTTATCAAATTGTAGTTCAGCACTTAGATCGCTTCCACTAGATATGGTTCATTACCGTTGTAATTACGAGATGGAAAGATTACTTTCCCTTGTATCGTATACGTAGAATGTTTTCACATTAAGGCTATGAATAAAAATTGCTTGAAGTTGTACCGTCAAGGCTTCAGGCCAAAGAACACGTAATTATACCGGTATTCGGCACACTGAAGCGTCCACTTTCATGAGTGTTTGCCACAACATTACTTATGCATCCATAATATTTAACCTTTAGTTCATGTGAACAAATTACCTGTTTCTGCATGAGACAGTATCTGTTTTATCACTTACATATTACACTTAGAGTCGTGCACATCTGTTTACTTACCCATCATTTAAATTCTATACCTGATGGAAGGTCGATTAATTCGTCCGTTTCCTAATTCCATCATCTACACCAAACTGAAAAAATACAACAATAAAAAATAAAAATTGAATTGAGATCTGTACATATGATGTAAATGTACATGCAAACAAATGATTACAATTTCCGCAAAAATGGATCATTTGTGCAAGGGAAAGAGCTCCGAAAACTGAGCAAATCAGTAAGGCGTTGTCCACTTCCGTCCCTTATGCAACTAGTTATTCGGCTTAACATTGATCGACAGAGTCGCTGGACGTCATCCTGAGGGCTATCGTGCCAAATTCTGGCCAACTGACGCGTTAGAACGTCGAAATATCAGGTTGGTTGGAGGTCCCTGACCATAACGCTCCATACGTTTGCAATCGGAGACAGATCGGAAGACTTTTCTGGCTAAGGTTGGGTCTGGTAAGCAGTAGAAGCTCTGCCGTGTGCAGGCGGGAATTACATTGCTGTAAGCCCAGGATGGCTTGCCACGAAGGGCAACAAAAACGCTGTGCCGTAAGTGTGCAGCGGATGACAAGCAAAGTGGTCCTGCTACGAAATGATAAGACACTACAGACCACTGCTGGTTGTTGAGTCGTATAGCGGGCGACAGTCTGGTTGGTATCCCTCTGCTGTCCGGAACGTCTCCATACACGTCTACGCTGGTCATCGTAGCTCAGTTAGAAGCGCAACTCATCGCCGAAGAAAATTCTACTCCAGTCAATAAAATTCCAGTCCGAATGTGCTCTACACCACTGAAAACGGGATGTTGGTATACAGATATTAACGGCAGTCGGCGGATGGTGCGCTGTGAACTCAGCCCCCTTTATACGAGCAGCTTGTTAACGGTCCTTGTGGTCACTTAACCGCCAGTTGCAAGCCGGATCGTTCATAATGATGAATCCAGGGCTTCAAGTTCCTCTCTGAACTTGGTCCTCATTTGAGGTGGGTGGGTGGGGGTGGGGGGTATCACCGTCTCACTACCTTCACCGCTTTCTTCTTCACCTTGTGTTCGGCCGTGGTTCACTCATTCCTACCAACATTTTCGAATAGTGGCGTTACTCCTATTCAAATGTCGAGCGATTCGCCGATTACTCCAACCGGCTTCTTTGAGTTCAACTACACGTCCCCTCTCAAATGCTCAAATGCTGACATCTGCGTATATTGTTCACGCGCCTGTCTGTGAGGTGTAGTTACTGTCCAACTGAGTATACAATTGGAAATTCACAAAGGCTTTATGCCATGGTATCGACGTCCCCCGTTTACTATCGTTGCCAGCTGTGCTGTGGAATTACGCGGCAGCGTCACACATCCATCCACTATCCGCCAATGTTTACAGTTTTTTGTTTTCCCTCGATACGTTTATGAATATCAGTTTGTGATCAAATTTCATAACACCTTTAGGGTGCGTCGTTTTCATTTGTTTTAGTGTTTTAGGGCCATGTCTATCGATTCCGATGCCCTTTAATACACCTAACCCAGCACTAAAGCGGTCATAGCAAATTTCTCCACTCACCTTAACAAGTCCATTCCTATTCTTGCACAGTAACTAATTACTAGTGTATCTGAGTTACTTGTTAATAATAACGTTCGCACAGGGAAGCAGAACTAAAACACCTCAGATGTAGAAATTGAGTGATGTTGAGTGAATCTTCCACCTCCATTAATTGGTTGTAAGCATTAGTGAAAGAATTTTTTTTTTATATATCCATGTCGGGACGTAGCCCTTTAATCTTCTCGCTTGTTGAATATACTAAAAGATAACTTTCTTTGTGTTACATGTTGTATCTAACTGGCCCACCCCATTCTTCAGTTGTTTTTGGTGGTCATAGTTAATGTTTGGCGGGTTGTTTTCTTTGTCAGTTCATGCTAGAAGCACTGTTTCATACTGGAATTCCGATTAACTGTATATAATTTACATTTTGATCTGTGGTTATGTTATGATTAGAGCACTATTTTAGATCGGGATGACGATAACCAACTGGGTCAGAATCCAGAACGCAGAACTAAACGCACTTGAGTTGTTCTTTAGCGTGTACTACCAGGTACTGTACAAGTGTCGGTGTGGGAACTTTTCAAATTACGATATCTCGTAAACGACTCGCTCTAGAATCCTGCAACAAACTCAACTGACATTCTAATTTTGCGTGCTTTAGTTTATTAGTGTCAGTATTCAGTTTTCCTTTTAAAAATGTTTTGTTTGCTCAAAAAATAAAGTTTCTAAGTATTATTAGAATCTGTTCATTGGCTTACAACACGAACTCCTAACCACCAATACGGTCTCTGAAAACCGCACATTAATAGCACTTTCCATTTTCGCAACGTTTGCGATGCAAGTTTTAGGTGATTCTTCCAGTATAATTCATCAGTCTTCCTGCTCTCTAGCTCATAGGACTATGAGAGGCGTCATTAGTCCCAACCACATGGACTGCGCCGTTTCTTACTTGCTCCATAACAGCATTCTATTTCTTTTCTTTATTACCTACCTTTGTACTAAGCCTAGATTGCACACTGTATTGCCAGTGAGGCAAATCTTGTTCTAGTGTCTTGTGTACTTGTCCTAACTCTTTCTTAATCGTACGCACTTAAGTGCTTGTTCGATCAGTACTTCGGTAATGATTTACTGCAACACCTTTTGCAATTCTGATTCTGACCTTTACATAATCTGATTTCTTTTCTCTCTTAAAAACTAATTTAGAATCTTTTCGTGTTTCGTAGAAAGCACTTGTGTTATTACTTGCTAAGTGTCAACTTTAAAGTGTTAATTCTGATTGTAAAATATTACAGTTCTCAGTTGATTCCTTTACCGATTGAGGGATATCGTTAACAGCTTTTTATAATCTTGAAATTGCGGTTGTCACACTTTCAAGAATTTCTCGCAACAACTCAGTTACGTGATTGGGTTTCCAACTGCTTGACTTGATTTTTAAGCTGTTCAGTGATTTGTGCAACATGACTAGCCAGATCATTCTGCTTACAAACCATTTATCTCCTTTGGCGTTTTTCGTTTTTCATTTGTCAACCATCTGTCATAGTTCCTAGTCTTTGGAGCATTTGCATGATAGGATCCGGTGTCGTAGCAATATACTCAGCAATAGCTTCGTTCGTAGCAGGTGACGTTACCTCACTTGCAGAATTCGCCTTCTGGTAATTGATCTGATACAGTCTCTCTATCTGGCGTTTCCAACGTCGTAACCTGGCGTCTAGCTCTTACCATACTGAAGTACAAGGATATTCGGTTGAAGTTACAGTCGGGCGTATTGAAATTAACACGTAAACAAATCACAGATGGTATTCATATAGTAGCACAACGTTATTATCGAAAAATATATATTTTTTGAAAACGACAGCACGTCGATACTACAAACAGCGCCAATAATTATGGATATCCGCCATATTGTGGTTTTCTTACAAAATGTAAAAATAGTTTTATGATAATAACAAATTTTGTGAATAACAAAATCTTTAGATTGCAAGGGACTCAAATAAACAGATTTTGTCACTGCAGAATACTGAACTACCTTTTACTGTTGAATGAGTGCAACAGTGCCTTGCCTTGTTCTGTTGTAGATGATAAAGTAATTTCAACGATTTTTTAAATTTTATCATTTTATCAGCATTGACCTTTCTATTACTGTTTATTACTTTGTTTAATTATTTCATAATTATTATTATTATAAGTTTTCTTATTTCATTTGTACAGGTATTCAGTTCTCATGCATGCCGCATGATTACTTGGAAAATAAACGAACAGTCATGAAATATACATATTTTTGAATAAAATGTCATGTACAGCTTATCAATATTTTTACAGTTACAGAAATTTTTAGAATCGCCAATGTAACGCTCTTTTTAATATACGTGTTGTAATAGCGATTCAAAATAAATATTGGAAACAAGAAACATTACAATTCAAAAACAGCTGGCTTCGTTAACTATACTGCGACCGACAGTTTTAAATACCTCAAATGTTCCAATATTGTTTGCACTGGCGAATAGGACTTCATACCTCATATGACAACTAGGCTGTACATAATTACTATAGTGAGTAGTTTCTCAGTGCGATAGCCGCAATGGTAGCTAAATAGATAACGTCGAAGCCGGCTAATTCTGGTCATGAACCCAAACTCACTGACACTGCCAAAGAGTGGGCTTTTAATAGTACAGATATGACATTTGTGTCAGAAAAATTAAAACTACACTGTGTGATCAAAAGTATCCGGACAACCACAAAAACTTTTTCATATTAGGTGCATTATGCTGCCAGCTACTGCCAGGTACTCTGTATCATCGACCTCAGTGAGAATGGGGCGCTTCGCAGAACTCACGGACTTCAAACGTGGTAGGGTAATTGGGTGTCACTTGTGTCATACGTCTGTACGCGCGATTTCCACGCTCCTAAACATCCATAGGTCCACTGTTTCCGATGTGATAGTGAAGTGGAAACGTGAAGGGACACGTACAGCACAAAAGCGTAGAGACCGACTCGTCTGTTGACTGGCAGAGACCGACGACAGTTGAAGAGCATCGTAATGTGTAATGGGCAGACATCTATCCAGACCATCACACAGGGATTCCAAACTGTGTCAGGATCCACTACAAGTACTATGACAGTTAGGCGAGTGTTGATGGTTCAAATGGCTCTGAGCACTATGGGACTTAACATCTATGGTCATCAGTCCCCTAGAACTTAGAACTACTTAAACCTAACTAACCTAAGGACAGCACACAACACCCAGTCATCACGAGGCAGAGAAAATCCCTGACCCCGCCGGGAATCGAACCCGGGAACCCGGGAGTGAGAAGTGAGAATGCTACCGCACGACCACGAGCTGCGGACGCGAGTGGTGAGAAAACTTGGATTTCATGGTAGACCGGCTGCTTATAAGCCACACATCACGCCAGTAATTGCCAAACGGCGCCTCGCTTGGTGTATGGGACGTAAACAATGGAAGATTGAACAGTGGAAAAACGTTGTGTGGAGTAACGAATCACGGTACACAATGTAGCGATCCGATGGCAGGGTGTGGGTATGGCGAATGCCCGACGAACGTCATCTGCCAGCGTGTGTAATACCTACAGAAAATTCGGAGCCGGTGGTGTTATGGTGTGGCCGTGTTTTTCATGGAGGGGGCTTGCACCCCTTCTTGTTTTGTGTGGCACCATCACAGCACACGACTACATTGATGATTTAAGCACCTTCTGGGTTCCCACCGTTGAAGAGCAATTTGGGGACGGCGATTGCACCTTTCAACTCGATCAAGCACCTGTTCATAATGCACGGCCTGGGCGGCGTGGTTACATCATGCAATAACATCCCTGTAATGGACTGGCCTGCACAGAGTCCTGACCCGAATCCTACAGAATACCTTTGGGATGTTTTGGGACGCCGACTTCGTGCCATGCCTCAAGGACCGACATCGATACCTCTCCTCAGTGCAGCACTCCGTGAAGAATGGGCTGCCATTCCCCAAGAAACCTTCCAACACCTTGTTGAACGTATGCCTGCGAGAGTGGAAGCTGTCATCAAGGTTAACGGTGGGCCAACACCGTACTGAATTCCAGCATTGCCGATGGAGGGCGCCACATACTTGTAAGTCATTTCCAGCCAGGTGTCCGGATACTCTTGATCACATGTTGTACAATGACATATGTCTATTTGGTGGTTATTATTAATATCATAAATAACGTACACATTTACATACGTCCTACAAACAGAGGATTGGTGGAGAACTGGGCAAACAACACTCGCGTTCAAGAGGGCTAGAGATTTCCTGATACTCTGAAGCGTTCGATGCAGTATCGAACTTGTTCGAACAGTCACCTGAAATTTGACTCGCCCGGTGTTCAGTGCAATGCAGTACGCAAGAAACTACGAACTAGCCCAACTAGCCACAACAATAAGCAATAGTCTGCTTGCAATTTGGCATATTTGTGAAACACTGGAGATAATAACATTGCATCCTTCCGCTGCCCAATCTCTTGACCTATTATGTTTGAACAAATTTGTAATACGAATTCTCGTGCAGTACTGGTATGTATGGATATATAAGTATAAATATTTATGTTGATTTTTAAACAAAGTTAAAGAGAAGGCGAAAATGTTGTCATCCAAAAAATATTACTTGTCTGAATCAAGTATAATATTTGTTAATGAAAGGCGTTATGATTTACCAAGTAGGTTGCAAATGAACAATTCAGTTCCTGTTCACTTGTTAGAATAAATTATAAATTTGTGGTAAGTTCCTATGGTGCCAAACTGCTGAGGTCGTCGGTCTCTAGACTTACACACTACTTAATCTAAGTTAAACTTACGTTAAGGACAAGACACACACACACACACACACACACACACACACGTGCCCGAGGGAGGACTCGAGCCTCCGACGGGTGGAGCCGCGCGAACCGTGGAATGGTGCCTAGAAACAAGAAACAACTTAAAGCTTATTCAGGATTACCGTCATTCTTCCGTATGTTCATATCCAAACAATAAAGTGACTTTTATCGCGAGAAGGAAGTCCAGCGGCAAGATCCGTCTTGGAGGTAGTACCATCTGACGTCACTAGAAAGCGGGACGACCGAAAACTCGAGTTTTGACAGAATCATAATTCAGTCAGTCATTTTGAAAAGGGCACGAGTCACATTTTTTGCCATATTAAGTTATGCTTGGATTCGGTATGTATAGGGATAGATACATTGTTTTGTATGAAAACAGCATCAGTCCAATGAATAACACAGGCAGGGGAAGGCAATGAGTTTGTTGAACGTTTTGAATAGGGCATTAGTCCTGGACTTATGCGCCTTTCAAAACAACTTCGCTGCTGCTATCTGGTAAGCAAAAAAAAATGGCTCTGAGCACTATGGGACTTAACATCTATGGTCATCAGTCCCCTAGAACTTAGAACTACTTAAACCTAAGTAACCTAAGGACAGCACACAACACCTAGCCATCACGAGGCAGAGAAAATCCCTGACCCCGCCGGGAATCGAACCCGGGAACCCGGGCGTGGGAAGCGAGAACGCTACCGCACGACCACGAGATGCGGGCTGGTAAGCATTTTAGTAAACTCTTCAAGCAGCTAGTTGAGTGTAGTTTTATAGTTGATACTAATGGATCACCCCGAAAACACAAAAATGGCCAACGAAACCCAGAAGATAAGATGAAAAGGCGTAAAGTAAATGAAAATGAACACGTCAGCTCTTCAGGGAAAGTCATTGCACCCAGATCTACGGGACCCGATTGCAAGTTTCTAACCTAACTTTTATGTAGGTTACATCTTATTAAAAATATAATATAATAAAATATAAGCTTTCAACATAATGGTCAGCAGAACAATAAAAGTCCCATTTGCATGGAGCCATCTTCACTAATTGAAACCTATAAAATAAATGTATAAAAATTTTAATGTAGGCTTATTCTGTTCACTGAGATCAATGAATGAATTTTACTGTAATTATTAATCTCCAACCACATAGCATAAATACTGTCTCACCTGTATTTAAGCTCAAATAAATTAAAAATCTATGGTACTAAATTAATATTTCCGCGGATTTACGCAGATGACACAGTTTGTCTAAATACCCATTACAAAACAGTAAAGCCGAAACTAGTAGCTTTTGTTTGATTTTAGATGCATTATCAAGTGCTTCACAAAATTCAGTGACCTAGACAAGATAACAATTTTGAAAAATTACCATTTATTTGAAACTAAAACGGAGCAAGATATTTTCCTACAAAGCCATCTGACTTTATTTGGTGTTCGTAGCCATAGACCACGGAAGGGTAGTCCAAAGGCCAGAGTACACAACGTTTTCTAGAGGATTACTCTTGCAGGTAAAAGACATTCTACTTGCAAAAAAGCGTTCAGCAGTTTGTATGGAGCATCAGAAAAGAGAGTGAGAAGACTTATTGACTTGCTGGCTGCAGGGGAATCTCCATAAGAAAATCGAGGAAAATCAGAAACTCTAGAAACAAAGTTGTAGCAGGAGCAGTTTGTGAAAAAATCAATGAGTATATTTCCTCTTTCCCAGTAAAGGAAACATATTATGCAAATCGAAATACCAAGTCTCTGAATGCCGAGCTAACAGTAAAAATCATGCATGCACTCTTTTGCAAGAAGTATCCAGACATTAAAGTTACTTATTCATTTTATTTGAAGTATTACAAGGAGGACTTGGGCTATGCACTCGGAAGGCCACAAAAAGATGTGTGTGCTACATGTGAGGAGCTCGGTCAAAAACTTAAAAGTAATTTTCTAAGTGATAACGCTAAGAGTGTTGCAGCCGCAGAGTTGTTGGTACATACACTATGTCAACAAAAGTATCCAGACACCTAGCTGAAAACGACTTACAAGTTCGTGGCGCCTTCCATCGGTAATGCTGGAGTTCAGTATGGTGTTGGCCCACCCTTAGCCTTGATGACAGCTTCCACTCTCGCAGGCATACGTTCAGGCAGATGTTTGAAGGTTTCTTGGGGAATGGCAGCCCGTTCTTCACGGAGTGCTGAACCGAGGAGAGGTATCGATTTCGGTCGGTGAGGTCTGGCACGAAGTCGGCGTTCCAAAACATACGAAAGTTGTTCTTTAGGATTCAGGCCAGGACTGTGTGTAGGCCAGTCCATTACAGGGATGTTATTGTCGGGTAACCACTCCGCCACAGGCCGTGCGTTATGAACAGGTGCCCGATCGAGTTGAAAGATGCAATCGCCGTTGCCAAATTGCTCTTCACCGGTGGGAAGCAACAAGGTGCTAAAAACATCGGTGTAGGCCTGTGCTGTGATACTGCCACGCAAAACAACAACGGGTGCAATTCCCTTCTCTGAAAAACACGACCACACCATAACCCCACCGCCTCCGAATTTTACTGTTGTCACTACACACGCTGGCAAATGACGTTCACTGTGTATTCGCCACACCCACACCCTGCCATCAGATCGCCATATTGTGTACCGTGATTCTTCACTCCTCACAACTTTTTTCCACTGTTCAATCGTCTAATGTTTAAGTTCCTTACACCAAGCGAGGCGTCGTTTGGCATTTTCTGGCGTGATGTGTAGCCTATGAACAGCTGCTCGACCACGAAATCCAAGTTTTCTCACCTCACGCCTATCTGTCATAGCACTTGAAGCGTACCCTGACGCAGTTTGGAATTCATGTGTGATGGTATGGATAGATGTCTGCCTATTACGCATTACGACCCCCTTGAACTGTCGGCAGTCTCTGTCAGTCAACAGACGAGGTCGGCCTGTACGCTTTTGTGCTGTACGTGTCCCTTCACTTTCCCACTTCACCATCACATCAGGAACAGTGGACCTATGCATGTTTAGGAGTGTAGAAATCTCGCCCACAGACGTAAGACACAAGTGGCATCCAATCACCTGACCACATTCGAAGACTGAGAGTTCTGCAGAGCGCCCCATTCTGCTCTCTCACGATGTCTAATGACTACTGCGATCGCTGATGTGGGGTACTTGGCAGCAGGTGGCAGTACAATGCACCTAATATGAAAAAAAGTATGTTTTTGTGAGTGTCTGGATGCTTTTGATCACATAGTGTAAGCGTAGATCACAAAGTTCTACAACAAAATGAAGGAAGTAATAGCAAATTGTGTTGAATGAGGTGACATCGCATGTATTTGTTTCGATTACATGCAGAATTTGCCCTTGCCGCACATTCGAGTGCAAGAGGTATTTTGCATGAGACAGCTATGGGTGTACTTGTTTGGCATCCATGATATGAAAAACGGAACCTCAATATATCATTTATATAATGAAGACTTGGGCAGAAAAGGACCCAATGAGGTGTGCTCACTTCTTAATCATTACATACGTAATAACATACCTGACAGCGCCAAGGAGCTTCATTTATTTTCACATTCCTGTGGTGGTCAAAACCGAAACCACACAGTCACGTCTTTTATCATGAATCTGGTTGCAACAGGAAGATTCCACAAAATTGTACAATATTATCCTACACTCTTTTCTCCCATGTGACCGTAACTTTGGAATAATTAAAAGATATATAAAGCAGAGTGATCGTGTGTACTCGCCGACAGAGTATGCAATGAAAGTAGCTGAATCAAGTTAAAAACGTAAATTTACTAGTGTACTGCATGAAAAACCGTTGAGGATTGATTATAAAAGTTGGTGAGTAAAATATTACAAAAAGTCAACCAAATCGACTGAATCTTCGGGAAATAGGGTGCCAAAAAAAGGACAAAATTGATTTTAATGTACCACCCAGTATTTCATGTTGCAGTGTGAAAAATATAATCCAGGTGTGTTAAAAGCTTATGAACAAGTTGGCAGTTTAACAGTACACCACTTTACTCTGTCTAAGACAGGAAACTTTTCCTTACCAACAGAGGAGGCTTGCCATAACAAGTGCCCAATCAACCATACGAAAGTTGAAGATATTAAGAAGTTGGTAAAGTACATTCCACAGGAGCATCTCGCCTTTTATGAAGAAATATGTGAATGGGTGACACAAGATGAAGATCTCAGTGGTGACTGAATATAAAATATAACTTTAAAATGCACATATTTTATTATTTTTTATTGATAATCCAAATAAATAATGAGTTTTTGATACAATGTTAACATATTCAAATTCAACATCAAATAAACACACATTTTCTTAGAAAGTGCTATTATTCAAATTTCTTTTTTTTTTTTTTTTTTTTGGAAAGGGCATATGTCCACTTACTTCAAGCTTTTTTTGCGAAAACAGGAAAAGATAATCACTTGCAATTGAAGTACACAATAGGTGTTAAATATATACATTAATGAAAAATTCTTTCAAAAACTTTTTTAAAAAAAAACTGTTTTAATCGATTCCCCGAAAATTTCTTCTTGTGGACTTGTGCCCTTTTCAGGACCACTGATTCAATTGCAATATTTTATTTATTCATTAATTGCCGCTGTTACGCATGACCCGCACTCTAGAAGGTATTTCAGTTCGTGTTTCACAGTTATTTTTATTATGAAACTACGTAGCGTATGAAAAACGCAGACAGTTCGGTTTGGTAGTACCAACAAACGTAATTAGATCGCAGGCCGTTCTAAACATCGAACATAACCCGAGATTTCCCGAACCGTGACGTAAACTGTCCTGTTCAAACAAAGCCCTAAGGAGAATAGATGCAGAAGTAATAAGAGAATGAAGAAAGAGAAAATAAAAATATTTGACAGATACATTTACTTTCCACAGCTTTCAACTCCGAGTCATCAGTACTTCAGGTTCATACATTATGTGTGTGTCACCCTTATCATAAAAGAGGATGTGATGGTCGAACAATGATTACAACTGCCCTTGTAAATTAATTCACAAAAAGAAAATATTGTGTCTCTTCTCCTGTTAACAGCACTAAACCTGAGCAACTCTAATGCCCTCTGGTGGCCGTCCTACCGGTCACAGAGAGTTGCAACTCTAATCAATTACATACACGCCGATGGTATGCACATGTACGAAGTTACATTGACATCCGACTATGTCTTCTGTGTGCTTATTTATAATGAGATATAATTTTTAATCATAACATTCCGTTTTCCTCCCCCCATATGGGCGAGGAGTGGCTATCAACGGTACAATATTCCACTCTTCAGCCAACCGAATTAAAAAGTATAGACTAAGGAAACATAATTTGTGGCTGTTTTCTATTTTAAATAAAAATCAAAGACAGACCGCTAAAAAACAAAAATATATAGGCCTACGTTTTGAAAATCCATCACAAAAAGCAGTAATTCGTCTGATATATAAAAAAACCACTGAAGCACTGCACTTTCATTTAAAATTAGAAGGCCCTACACTGGATGAGAAATATTGTCAGAGGAGAGCATGTGCTCCATAGGGTCGAGGAGTGAACGTGAAGAGGTAGGTGTTGTTAGGTAGGGAAACTATAGAGAGGGCAGGTAGGAGCTGAGATAGATAGGGGAATGTAGACAGTGGGAAAGACAGTGGTGAGGAGTAGTGTGGTGTGTGGGCAGGGTAGTGGTTACAAAGTGAAAGGGGTAGGGATGGATGGAGAGAGAAAAAGAGGAGAGGGACCATGACGTGGAGTGGAATAGATGGAGAAGAGTTAGTTGGTAGGAGGGATAAATATTGGGACGGATCCCTTTGTCTGGGAGAGGGAGTTGGTCGAAGTTGCGTTAAGATAGGATATGGAGTGTGTGTAGTTTTAGAGGTGGAAGGACGTGTTTGTGAAGACGCGGCAGCATACCAGGCTTGGTGACCAGAAAGGAGACCATAGCGTTATTGGAATCTAGCTTGCGGATGGTATAGGAGATGAAGAGGTGTTCGATGTAGGTGAAAAGGGGTGGGAAGTTGGTAAGATGGTAAGATGGTAGAGGATCCATGTGGGGGAAGGTAAGCGGATGGGGAAAGTGAGGCAGACAGCATGGCGTTCGAGGATTTGGAGTGACTTACAGAACTCTGGTGGGGTGGAGATCTATGCAGCATTCGCATAGTAGAGGATAGAACGGATCAGGGTTTTGTAGGTGTGGACCATAGTGGAGGGGATTAATTCCTATGTTCGATCTGTTAGTAATTTTAGTCTATAGTGGGCTTTCTGATAGAACACTATTATGTTCTGTCACGTAGCCGTTGCCTTCTAACCGGTTGGGCACAAATCAGCTTAAATCAAATTTCTATGAATTTCAGTTAGAGAGCTAGCAATGTCCATAGTTTATGG
Source organism: Schistocerca americana (assembly GCF_021461395.2). NCBI lineage: Eukaryota > Metazoa > Arthropoda > Insecta > Orthoptera > Acrididae > Schistocerca > Schistocerca americana. The sequence continues at coordinate 541,374,116 of NC_060121.1, forward strand.
GTGGATATAATACGCTGTACTCCATTGGCTGTGTTCAGATGGATGTTCTGGTGATAGAGTACGCATTTGAGTGAAGTAAATAATACGCCACCCAAGCGACCTGCGGACGAGACACAAGGCTATCAGTGTCGCGGATTAAGTATCGTCGATGTGCTGCTTCGAGATATGTTCAGTTATATTGTTCAATATATCCTTACAGTTCCGTAAGGAAGGCAAGTCAGAACGCAAACATGTCGCAGATGATCGGTGAATGCCGATGCTAGGCCAATGAATCAGCCACGTCTTATGCCACGATCATCTACGTTGCAGATTTTGCAACAGTGCCCAGTCCCCAAAAAGGCTGATTACATTTTGCGTAAGGAGCTTTCAACTTACTGGCACGTCATTCACTTTAGAACTGAAACAAGTTTATCAAATTTTAATTACTATTGCCATTCTCACAGTCGTTTTTGCAAGCATTGGATAACGTAGGATAATAAAAGAAGACGACTTCTCAGTAAAATGTCTATGTTCGCGTACCCAACTCCATCTGTTCGGTTTTATCTTATTCTCCGTATTATCGCTCCTGATAACAAAATCAAAGGTGCGACTCTTAACATCGTATCGGAAACTTCTGGCACTTTCAGTACAAAGCGCTCCATCTATTGGCTGTTTTCGTAACTGCTTCTCGGCATCGCAATTCCAGAATCTTGTTACAACCTAACAACGTAATTCAACAAATCGCTCTACAAGAATTAATTTTTTCATTATATTCTTTCCACAACTGCTGCGAATAACGTTACTGGCTGAAGATTTCTTCACAAAGCAACCCATTCGTTTAAGATACTTTACGTTATTTCTCTTATTGATTCCAGGTTGGCATTAACACTTAGTAAAATAAAAAATAAATATAAAGACATGTTAACTGGTGCCAGGAGTGAATGAAATTACGGACAGTTTGGTAGCTGTGATTAGATCCTCTGATTTCTTTTCCTTCTGCAGCTCGTATCTTACTGCTTCTGAAGCAATACCGGGAATTATTGACTTCGTCATAGCTGTTTACAAGCGGCATTCAGAAAACGCAGGGACGTTAAACGTGAGGTACTACACTCCTGGAAATGGAAAAAAGAACACATTGACACCGGTGTGTCAGACCCACCACACTTGCTCCGGACACTGCGAGAGGGCTGTGCAAGCAATGATCACACGCACGGCACAGCGGACACACCAGGAACCGCGGTGTTGGCCGTCGAATGGCGCTAGCTGCGCAGCATTTGTGCACCGCCGCCGTCAGTGTCAGCCAGTTTGCCGTGGCATACGGAGCTCCATCACAGTCTTTAACACTGGTAGCATGCCGCGACAGCGTGGACGTGAACCGTATGTGCAGTTGACGGACTTTGAGCGAGGGCGTATAGTGGGCATGCGGCAGGCCGGGTGGACGTACCACCGAATTGCTCAACACGTGGGGCGTTAGGTCTCCACGGTACATCGATGTTGTCGCCAGTGGTCGGCGGAAGGTGCACGTGCCCGTCGACCTGGGACCGGACCGCAGCGACGCACGGATGCACGGCAAGACCGTAGGATCCTACGCAGTGCCGTAGGGGACTGCACCGCCACTTCCCAGCAAATTAGGGACACTGTTGCTCCTGGGGTATCGGCGAGGACCATTCGCAACCGTCTCCATGAAGCTGGGCTACGGTCCCGCACACCGTTAGGCCGTCTTCCGCTCACGCCCCAACATCGTGCAGCCCGCCTCCAGTGGTGTCGCGACAGGCGTGAATGGAGGGACGAATGGAGACGTGTCGTCTTCAGCGATGAGAGTCGCTTCTGCCTTGGTGCCAATGATGGTCGTATGCGTGTTTGGCGCCGTGCAGGTGAGCGCCACAATCAGGACTGCATACGACTGAGGCACACAGGGCCAACACCCGGCATCATGGTGTGGGGAGCGATCTCCTACACTGGCCGTACATCACTGGTGATCGTCGAGGGGACACTGAATAGTGCACGGTACATCCAAACCGTCATCGAACCCATCGTTCTACCATTCCTAGACCGGCAAGGGAACTTGCTGTTCCAACAGGACAATGCACGTCCGCATGTATCCCGTGCCACCCAACGTGCTCTAGAAGGTGTAAGTCAACTACCCTGGCCAGCAAGATCTCCGGATCTGTCCCCCATTGAGCATGTTTGGGACTGGATGAAGCGTCGTCTCACGCGGTCTGCACGTCCAGCACGAACGCTGGTCCAACTGAGGCGCCAGGTGGAAATGGCATGGCAAGCCGTTCCACAGGACTACATCCAGCATCTCTACGATCGTCTCCATGGGAGAATAGCAGCCTGCATTGCTGCGAAAGGTGGATATACACTGTACTAGTGCCGACATTGTGCATGCTCTGTTGCCTGTGTCTATGTGCCTGTGGTTCTGTCAGTGTGATCATGTGATGTATCTGACCCCAGGAATGTGTCAATAAAGTTTCCCCTTCCTGGGACAATGACGTCACAGTGTTCTTATTTCAATTTCCAGGAGTGTATTTTCAGCTTCAGAATTATAGTCTGCATTCCCTAGAAGATATTAGTGTGTCGCTTCGCTTACATTATCATGCAGCAGACGAAATTTATGAGATCTTAGAAATAAATGTGCTTTACAGGTATCCCCGAAAGAGGTCAAGTAGAATATATTATCGTTGAATAACATAATCCACTGTAAAGGTTATTATCTTAAATCATTGATTTAATAATGTGTCGGCAGTTACATCAACGGTGTGTGACGGAGGATACTACCGGTACCACTATCATTTCCACCCTACACTTTTCCATCCACGAATAGGCCTGATGCAAGCATCGTATAACTTCTGAACCGTGATGGGATGTGACCAGTGGACACTGTACGTATCAGGGAACTATATTGTTCTCGTATCACACAGAGCAAGTATTTTAGGGAAGTAGTTTGTATTTCGTTTTACGGATCGATAACATAGTTTACTGTAGAGAAACCGGGAGAAAGGATGTATATCAAGGGCTTGAAATACACTCCTGGAAATTGAAATAAGAACACCGTGAATTCATTGTCCCAGGAAGGGGAAACTTTACTGACACATTCCTGGGGTCAGATACATCACATGATCACACTGACAGAACCACAGGCACATAGACACAGGCAACAGAGCATGCACAATGTCGGCACTAGTACAGTGTATATCCACCTTTCGCAGCAATGCAGGCTGCTATTCTCCCATGGAGACGATCGTAGAGATGCTGGATGTAGTCCTGTGGAACGGCTTGCCATGCCATTTCCACCTGGCGCCTCAGTTGGACCAGCGTTCGTGCTGGACGTGCAGACCGCGTGAGACGACGCTTCATCCAGTCCCAAACATGCTCAATGGGGGACAGATCCGGAGATCTTGCTGGCCAGGGTAGTTGACTTACACCTTCTAGAGCACGTTGGGTGGCACGGGATACATGCGGACGTGCATTGTCCTGTTGGAACAGCAAGTTCCCTTGCCGGTCTAGGAATGGTAGAACGATGGGTTCGATGACGGTTTGGATGTACCGTGCGCTATTCAGTGTCCCCTCGACGATCACCGGTGGTGTACGGCCAGTGTAGGAGATCGCTCCCCACACCATGATGCCGGGTGTTGGCCCTGTGTGCCTCGGTCGTATGCAGTCCTGATTGTGGCGCTCACCTGCACGGCGCCAAACACGCATACGACCATCATTGGCACCAAAGCAGAAGCGACTCTCATCGCTGAAGACGACACGTCTCCATTCGTCCCTCCATTCACGCCTGTCGCGACACCACTGGAGGCGGGCTGCACGATGTTGGGGCGTGAGCGGAAGACGGCCTAACGGTGTGCGGGACCGTAGCCCAGCTTCATGGAGACGGTTGCGAATGGTCCTCGCCGATACCCCAGGAGCAACAGTGTTCCTAATTTGCTGGGAAGTGGCGGTGCGGTCCCCTACGGCACTGCGTAACATCCTACGGTCTTGGCGTGCATCCGTGCGTCGCTGCGGTCCGGCCCCAGGTCGACGGGCACGTGCACCTTCCGCCGACCACTGGCGACAACATCGATGTACTGTGGAGACCTCACGCCCCACGTGTTGAGCAATTCGGCGGTACGTCCACCCGGCCTCCCGCATGCCCACTATACGCTCTCGCTCAAAGTCCGTCAACTGCACATACGGTTCACGTCCACGCTGTCGCGGCATGCTACCAGTGTTAAAGACTGCGATGGAGCTCCGTATGCCACGGCAAACTGGCTGACACTGACGGCGGCGGTGCACAAATGCTGCGCAGCTAGCGCCATTCGACGGCCAACACCGCGGTTCCTGGTGTGTCCGCTGTGCCGTGCGTGTGATCATTGCTTGTACAGCCCTCTCGCAGTGTCCGGAGCAAGTATGGTGGGTCTGACACACCGGGTTCAATGTGTTCCTTTTTCCATTTCCAGGAGTGTATATTTCTCACAATGGAATATTAACAGCGCTACATTCCATACTTCTGATAGGTCGGAAATGCATGCAATCTAACATTATAGGCCCGTTTTAAGTGCAGAACGTTGTATCCTTAGGAGTGCCAGTACCTTCCGGATGCCGATCCTAGACTCTAGAAGAATACTTTAGAGTTGATAGTTTGGTTGATTTACGTAAAAATGCGTCGAACTCAATCCTTCTGGGGCTTTACCGCTTGCAAAAATGAATCTTTTCTTGTTCTTCTTAACTGTCTGCTATTACATGACGGCAATTTGAAATATGTTACTATACACCAATAAGGAGTGCTAAGCTCCTCGAGATGGTCGCATCTCGAGAAATCTCGTGCACCTGGACGGATTAGGCCTCGGAAAGTTCCATTCATTCACGAGACGTGGAGTGTAGTGGTCTTCTTCTGGTTGGTTGCGGATTAATTCGGTAACGGTGCTGCAGGGCTGCTTGGTCAATGACAGTGTGAGGAGGGTCTTTCACTCTCTAATTTTACCCTAAGACAGCGAGAATACTCTGTGACCCCCATAAGCACAGAGATAGATCGTAAATTAAGCACTTTGCTCGAGGTGATAGATATATGTGGAGCGCTGTCTGGTATACACTGATGATTTATGTGTTCCAAAATTAACACTGAATGGACGTACTGAGCAGTCATCTGTCTACATTCGCAGTTATACTCGCAAAAAAGAGAAGGGGTGGTTTAGCTATGATAATGAAACTAAGGGGGACATGCTGTCACATAATTGGTCGGAGTTGGAGTTACTGTAAAATTCCTAAAATTGTTCCCGATGTCAACTCTGTTGCTTATTATTACATCGGCGGTATCTATTCCATCCCCTCCGTGCACTGGTTATCACATAGTGATTGACTGATATTGCTTCTTTGAGCTGGGGAAAAAGGTTTTGGTGGATGGACAGAAACCTCTTGGGTGGATAGCACCGAAACAGTGATCGCGTACATGACTGCAATCTGATGAATCAGTCGAAACGGAACGTAGATTCATCAGCTATTCTGTGATTATGACGGATGAGTTTAAATGTATAGCTCATGAATCACTTTCAGGGTGCAGTTTGGAACGCATCCACAACGCTGTAAAAACTCCCCCAATTTGCTTATGTTGTAACTCTCTTTTATTTAAAATCATCCAGTATTTGTGTGTGTGGCATGTCATGACAGCCTCAGTAATAACATGATTTACATGATGCGACGTCTAGATTTCTGCGAGAGGCCATGGATCAGAACGTATTAATGACAGTTTAGAACCTGACACAGACCTCGAAGTCGTGGCAGAAAAACCAAAATGTATGGTGATGCACAAAGCGTGCTACTGCAGAAACAAATAATGTTTCAAACAATGAGACATGGCCACAGGAAGCGTCACTTGTGATTTATAGTATAGTCCATGGGATATGATCATCCTCCTATAGCATAGGGGATGAAACCTTAAACTGGCCTCAGCAGTGGATCGAAAGCTGTATATTTAACAGGATCGTCCTACACTGACAGTAGCAGCAGTTTGATGGGTACATTTAGTGACAGACGGGCTGTTCTGTTAGGGATGCTAGGAGGAATGCTATTCCGGGAAGCGTTGTGATATTTCGCTCTCTGCACTAGACCCCCCACCACAGCTATGCGTCATCGGTGCTTAGGTGGGTTCTATATTGGATGGAGTTAGTGGAGCTTTCATAGTTCGTAATTTTTCTCTGTTGGATGGTACAAATAACGGTGATAGCATGCTGGGCTGGTAGATTTGAATGGACGCGGATCTGCTTCGGGCTGTAGTATCTCTATCTAGTTTGGAGACGCGCCACAATGCGCGCATTTCCACCGAATGTTCAAAACACGGTCCTGTTGCACTAACTCAGGTCGTTCTGTTTCTACATGTGTTGCAGAAGGTGGTGGATATGACTTTCTCCAACTTCTGCTCAGTTCCAACTTAAATTGGAACGATCACATGCGGAAAGCTCTAGAAATGGGAGCAGTTGCAAGATGTGTAGGGGGTGACTAAAACCAGGTTGTAATTTTATTGAAGAAGACAGGTTCGAGGAAGGTGACTGGTTTCGAGATATGAGACTGGTAGAAATATGATTCACTTGTGGTTGTGATCAGATTCAGGTATGTGCATGAATGAAAAGACCTGATTCCAAATGATGGACATCATTTCTAGCAGATAGCGTAACACTAGAGATCTGAAAAAGCTAGTGTACATTTCATACAACCTCAATCGGCAAATCATCTACTACTACTTTTTGTGTTCCCTCTCAATCAGTCACCGCCTATAGCTCATTGGATATATAGCAGAACCTCTGACATGGTATCGAGACAGAATGCGCTAGAAATACCATAGAATTATCTAGTTGTGGCGGTGTGAGGGAGTCGCAAATACCGCTTACATACTACGTTCCTTAGCCGAATGAGTTTCAAAATGCTGTAATTTTATCCGGAGGTTGCATCGTGGGCTTACAGACTCCTATGATCACCGCCACGGTATTTGTCCGGAAAAACCACCTCATTCAGAGGTAATGTCATATCTCGATTCGTAAAGAGGGTATAGCTTTTAAACTGGATACTTGTGTGCACCTGTAGAACCAAGAACCCTTGTGACAGCAACGTACAGTAATTGCTGCGATCGGGTTTTTCTTTAACATCTGGCCGATTACGTCTCTCTTTCTAAGACACAGTGGTAGGATTCGCAAGAATAAAACTTATGAGATATGTGCATAGCTAATTTCCAGTCAGTATTATTTCGTATCGTAGGCAATCGGTTACTAACGATGTATTATACTTAGTAGTAGTGGTGTGTGCATGATATGTTCGCATTTGAGCATTAGGTTTATAAATTAAGTTTTTGTGGAAAGGAAATGGCTATGTCCACTCGTAAGGAGGGTATGGATTTGAATTGGAGTACGGGACGGTTTCTTAACATTTTGGAAGAAATTGAAATATACACCCACAAAAATAAAGATCCGGATTTAATCCTCAACGAGAAAAGCGAGTTCAATCATAACGCCTATTTTAGCATTTATGACGACTTACTAAGATGACAACTGTTGCGCGTGGAGGTCCAGGCCGAGGGATGAGAGATGGTGCGAGGTGGAGGAGCTGGAAGATGCGTGCAGCGCCTGGCGTCGTTCACGGGGCCCTCCTGCGCAGCCCTCCTGTCCACGGCGATGGACATCAGACGACTGAGCGGACCGCGGCACAACACCGAAATGGCAGGAACCACGGAAGCAGACCGTAGAGGAAAACAAGTCCACACCAGCGCCATAGATATAGAAATCGCCCTATGTTTTTTAGATCGTATAAAAATGATAATTTTACTGTTTTTTAATTTCGATAAGTACAGATTTTAACCTTGACATCTACTTGGAGATAAAAGTGAATAAAAAAATCTACTGAATACAGTATGTGCAAATGGAATGTAACAAATGTACCAGACGCCACCTGTCGGTAATAGTGTTATAATTAATATAAATGACGTGCATTCTGCCAACCAATTTTATGTGACGCAGCATGTGAAAGTTGCTGGATTTGGACGGGTTACTCCTGTAACTGAAATATCAGGTACGTTCTGGTACATTTGATGTTGCTTAGATAGGATGAAAAAGATTTGCTTCCGTGAAATAGTAAATTAGTATCATTATCGTTACAGATCTGAAGATGGTTCTGAATGAACCGAAACCGGTCATATGAATAAAAAAAAAAATTCAATCAAGACTGTTTATAAGTAACATTAAACTTCGCTCTCTGTCGAATGCCGTTCAATAGAGACCGCGATCGTAAAATTTAATTGTTTATATAATGATAAAACATATATGTGACAGGTTTTCTGGAATAATTACGTGTATGCATGGGCACTAGTGGGGATGATTCACATTCCCCGTTAAAGGCAGCAGCCATCCGAATGCAGAGGCCTGTTGGAATGTAGGAATGTATCTGAGTTAACTTTTACGTCTCTAAACGATCGAATAGCGAACTAATACTTAGCGTGTGTAGGGCGGCTTTCGTGATAAAGTGGAAATTTGAGAAGATTGTGTATGGAAGTGCGTTTGCGCTGGACTGTTATTCCCTCCCGTGTAAATTGTTCGGTTGACTGCTTCTGCATATTTTGCGCCTTTATTTAGTTGAGAGAAGATCGATTGTTGTGTGTGCATCTGGCATGTGGAATACAACTTTGCCTGTTCTCTAGAGATGGGAAAGACCTTAGTTGACTTGTAAATTATAGGGATGATTTGGAATCTGTTACAGGAGCGAGATCGGTATTCGCGGGTAGAAATATCTTTGAAGGATTGAAACTGCGGAGATTCTCGATTAACTTCATCGATAAAGTACGTTTAGCGAATCATATGAAAATGGGTTCTTCTAATCCAAAGCATATGCTCTTATTATTTAAATAACATTGATCAGATATGCATAGTTGTTCAACAAGAAGATGCTTTGATGGACCCAAGCAGTAGCTATAAGTGTGAATCAATAAATACGTCACAACCTCTGGTAGAGACGTCAGAGCCGGATGTACCAGCCTGAAATTTATTTTTATCAGCACACTCTCCTTGTAAACTTAGGCGCATGTCCCTTCGATCGACACGGCGTTAAAGTCTGTAGCATAGAATTCTTGTAGCAGCGTTCGCATCTAACGACTTACATTTTTGGATATAAAATTTTTATTTGATTCTTTAAATTGTTAAAATCCACAAGATCGATGTGTCCTGGGGCTAGCGAAATACCCCTAGACTTAGAAACAATGTACCATCACTGGATAAAAAGAACGGCCAGGACGTTCTCTGTTTGTGACTTTTTCGTGCCCTTTGCTGAATTCCGGTATCCAATGAACATAAATTTCCATGAAATACTGTTTCAGCCATATGCGGGACGAATTTCGCTACTGATGTGCTCTGCAGACAGTCCCACGTCTCACAAAAATCGCGTTGTTCTAGTCGGGTACACACTCATAGCACGTCTGCCATCGTAGCCTGACCGCAGATCACAAACCATAGGCCACGGTATACTCTGTATCAGCTGCCTTCCACGCAGCATCTGCTGCCTCCGGCTAGATACGTGTAGGCGTGAAATTTAAAACGATAAACCATATTCTGGCATTTGCGACTCATTTATTGGCTCACACTCATATTTATGTTGTGAAGGGAAATTTGTGAAAACAGACGGGAATGCCACAATGGCGTCTCATATTAAAAATAACTTCTTCACATACCTGTTTCAGGAAAACAAGATATGAGTTGAATGGGGTAGAAATAAGTTTCACATGTCATGTGATATTCATATCAACCTTAAAAACCTATTTGTCCGCATCGAAATTCGACCTAAATGAATTGGAAAACACTGGCTGGATCTCATACGAGATGGAAATAAGGCCTATACTCGAATACAAGCGTATAAGCCTGTGTTTACTACTGAAAATATTGATGGTAGTTTCAAGGACGTGAAAAGAACGGTCTGTAATGTTAAACGGAATTTATTCTAGTACGTACTGCAACAGACAATAAAGTATACAAACACGGAGCGAATAGCGATGAGGAATTCAGTGGAATCACCCACAACAAGCTGCATGGAAATTGTCTCATATTTCATTAAACGATGAGCAGTACTTAAAATTATTGCTGGAGGTGTTCAGTTACTCGTATCATTTCATTCACGGGAACTCTTTGATTGCCTCCTTCGGCCTCCAACCGCACAACTGACAAAACCTAGAAAACATCGATTCAAGATGAAACACCATGATTCATAATGGTAGCATTTCAGATAAATTGCAAAGCAAACCTGAACATTTTTTCTAGTGTATCTGACATTTGAAAATGGACCTAAATTTTGATTTCTGTCCATACAAGAAGTTACCAAAAGATTATTATCTGAATCTCCATAGTCGGCTGTTTGATGAGTGTGCAAGATTACGCAAATCATATTATAAAGGCATTAAAGATGATGGATGTATATTAAGAACATTGCACCCGTTGTTTTAATCGACTCGTTAATAGCAAAACAAGTTGTGAAATCTGGTCCAGTTGTTGTCTGGGTTGAATTTGAATCCTAAGAGAATTTTCCTGATAACACAGTTGCATATGAATTACTTTTTCATGACAAGATCTTTAATTATTCGCGAATCACTGGCATAATACAAAGGGTTCCACAGAAAGGACTTTTAAACCACTTCACAATAGAACCTTAGGGAGTTAATATGGTGGCAGACATAAAAAGGCTTAACAACGAAAATCCCGAACTCATAATTCAAAGCATTGCTTTCATAGCATTCAGATGCGAAGTATACATTATTGCCACTTTTAACACTAATTTTGCATCACAACGAGTGTTCAGAAACATTAAGTGCCCCAGAACTTGTAGAACCGCCATGTGGTTGGCGAAAAACTACCATGCTGTCTGCTGGGATGATGTGGGAGGGGGAAGGGGGTAGGGGCGAGTAGGGTAAATTACGCAAATATGTCAAAAACACTTAGGATCTTTCATCATACAAATGTAATTGTCTACATGAAAGGTCGTGAAAATGTGACTTGGGTGAGAGCCAACTACAAAAACAAATCAGTACAAAACGTTGAATATTTCATCTGCCCACCTCTGTACTGCCAGATGAATGGAAAGAAGATTAAATTTATGAATTCTTACGAAAATGCGTTGTTATTATTATGTTCGAAGATGGATACAAGATTTATATCGTTGTTTGATAAGCAGTTTGTTAATGTCAATGATAAAGTACTCTTATTATTAATGAATAAATAATTTTCATAATTTATGTGTCCTTTTATTCTATACCATACATCTTACACATGTACCTTGCTGTTTTCACAGTAACTATCTCAGAAAAAGCGCTTGACATTACGTGAGAATACGAGGTGCATTCAAGTTCTAAGGCCTCCGATTTTTTTTCTAATTAACTACTCACCCGAAATCGATGAAACTGGCGTTACTTCTCGATGTAATCGCCCTGCAGACGTACACATTTTTTACAACGCTGACGCCATGATTCCATGGCAGCGGCGAAGGCTTCTTTAGGAGTCTGTTTTGACCACTGGAAAATCGCTGAGGCAATAGCAGCACGGCTGGTGAATGTGCGGCCACGGAGAGTGTCTTTCATTGTTGGAAAAAGCCAAAAGTCACTAGGAGCCAGGTCAGGTGAGCAGGGAGCATGAGAAATCACTTCAAAGTTGTTATCACGAAGAAACTGTTGCGTAACGTTAGCTCGATGTGCAAGTGCGTTGTCTTGGTGAAACAGCACACGCGCAGCCCTTCCCGGACGTTTCTGTTGCAGTGCAGGAAGGAATTTGTTCTTCAAAACATTTTCGTAGGATGCACCTGTTACTGTAGTGCCCTTTGGAACGCAATGGGTAAGGATTACGCCCTCGCTGTCCCAGAACATGGACACCATCATTTTTTCAGCACTGGCGGTTACCCGAAATTTTTTTGGTGGCGGTGAATCTGTGTGCTTCCATTGAGCTTACTGGCGCTTTGTTTCTGGATTGAAAAATGGCATCCACGTCTCATCCATTGTCACAACCGACGAAAAGAAAGTCCCATTCATGCTATCGTTGAGCGTCAACATTGCTTGGCAACATGCCACACGGGCAGCCATGTGGTCATCTGTCAGCATTCGTGGCACCCACCTAGATGACACTTTTCGCATTTTCAGATCGTCATGCAGGATTGTGTGCACAGAACCCACAGAAATGCCAACTCTGGACGCGATCTGTTCAACAGTCATTCGGCGATCCCCCAAAACAATTCTCTCCACTTTCTCGATCATTTCGTCAGACCAGCTAGTGCGAGCCCGAGGTTGTTTCGGTTTGTTGTCACACGATGTTCTGCCTTCATTAAACTGTCGCACCCACGAACGCACTTTCGACACATCCATAACTCCATCACCACATGTCTCCTTCAACTATCGATGAATTTCAATTGGTTTCACACCATGCAAATTCAGAAAACGAATGATTGCACGATGTTCAAGAAAGGAAAACGTCGCCATTTTAAGTATTTAAAACAGTTCCCATTCTCGCCACTGGCGGTAAAATTCCGTCTGCCGTACGGTGCTGCCATCTCTGGGACGTATTGACAATGAACGTGGCCTCATTTTAAAACAATGCGCATGTTTCTATCTCTTTCCAGCCCAGAGAAAAAATCGGAGGCCTTAGAACTTGAATGCACCTCGTATGTAGGCCAGCTGCCAGGACGACAGTGATCTCATAGTTGTGAGCGGACCAGTTAACCAGCTGGTGGCGACCTGATGAAGATCACGAGCTACGTGACCGAAATATCATGCAAGTACGACGCTGATATCCGGCAGAACACCCGACAACCCAAGATGTCATTAGATAGCCGGGGAAGCCTGAAGAGTTACATCAATGGTCCCCTTATTCACATCAGTCACCGCCGTCGATGGTCTACCGCATTGTGGATTGTCCAGTAGAGAGAAATCACCTTCTTTAAACCTCTGCAATCACCACTAGATACTGCTGCGATCCACTGTGTCCTCCCCATAAACCGGGAGCAACTGGCTGTGAATCGATGTGGCAGAGTCATCGCCAGTCTTGAAGAGGAACTCCATCGCCGACCGTTGTCGCACTCTAACACCTACTTCACGGTCTATTATGGCTCACCTGTAAATAAAAGAAAATACTTTATATATCAACTTATCGCCAGATGTTCCAAGTATGTTCACAAAAAATTTCATTCTCCTCCTGCAAAAAATAAAAAAAATTAGAGACGACCATGCAAAATTTTTTGAACGCTATTTGTATTTTAGATATTATGTGCTGTGTATTCTTAATCACCATCTACTGATACTTTTCTATATACGTTAACAGTTGATATGGCGATGGACTGTGGGGAATTCTTCCAATCTCGATCTGCAGAAGGATTTGTAAATTTTATATCTCCCCCCTATGAACCATGGACTTTGCCGTTGGTGGGGAGGCTTGCGTGCCTCAACGATACAGATAGCCGTACCGTAGGTGCAACCACAACGGAGGGGTATCTGTTGAGAGGCCAGACAAACGTGTGGTTCCTGAAGAGGGGCAGCAGCCTTTTCAGTAGTTGCAGGGGCAACAGTCTGGGTGATTGATCTGAACCAATAACACTAACCAAAATGGCCTTGCTGTACTGGTTCCGCGAACAGCTGAAAGCAAGGGGAAACTACAGCCGTAATTTTTCCCGAGGGCATGTAGCTTTACTGTATGATTAAATGATGATGGCGTCCTCTTGGGTAAAATATTCCGGAGGTAAAATAGTCCCCCATTCGGAACTCCGGGCGGGGACTACTCAAGAGGACATCATTATCAGGAGAAAGAAAACTGGCGTTCTACGGATCGGAGCGTGGAATGTCAGATCCCTTAACCGGGCAGGTAGGTTAGAAAATTTAAAAAGGGAAATGGATAGGTTGAAGTTAGATATAATGGGAATTAGTGTAGTTCGGTGGCAAGAGGAACAACACTTCTGCTCAGGTGAATACAGGGTTATAAATGCAAAATCAAATAGGGGTAATGCAGGAGTAGGTTTAATAGTGAATAAAAAAATAGGAATGCGGGTAAGCATTATTGTGGGCAAGATAGACACGAAGCCCACACCTACTACAGTAGTACAAGTTTATGTGCCAACTAGCTCTGCAGATGACGAAGAAATTGAAGAATTGTATGATGAGATAAAAGAAATTATTCAGGTAGTGAAGGGAGATGAAAATTTAATGGGTGACTGGAATTCGACAGTAGGAAAACGAAGAGAAGGAAACGTAGTAGGTGAATATGGATTGGGGCTAAGAAATGAAAGAGGAAGCCGCCTGGTAGAATTTTGCACAGTGAATAACGCTAAGGAATGAAAGAGGAGGCCGCCTGGTAGAATTTTGCACAGAGCATAACTTAATCATAGCTAACACTTGGTTCAAGAATCATGAAAGAAAGTTGTATACATGGAGGAACCCTGGAGATACTAAAAGGTTTCAGATAGATTATATAATGGTAAGACAGAGATTTAGGAACCAGATTTTAAATTGTATGACATTTCCAGGGGCAGATGTGGACTCTGACCACAATCTATTGGTTCTGAACTGTAGATTAAAACTGCAAAAAGGTGGGAATTTAAGGAGATGGGACCTGGATAAACTGAAAGAACCAGAGGTTGTACAGAGTTTCGGTGAGAGCATAAGGGAACAATTGACAGGAATGGGGGAAAGAAATACAGTAGAAGAAGAATGGGTAGCTTTGAGGAATGAAATAGTGAAGGCAGCAGAGGATCAAGTAGGTAAAAAGACGAAGGCTAGTAGAAGTCCTTGGGTAACAGAAGAGATACTGATTTTAATTGATGAAACTAGAAAATACAAAAATTCTGCAAGTGAAGCAGGCAAAAAGGAATACAAACGTCTCAAAAAAGAGCTCGACAGGAAGTGTAAAATGACTAAGCAGGGATGGCTAGAGGGCTAATGTAAGGATGTAGAGGCAAATATCGCTATGGGTAAGACAGATACTGCGTACAGGAAAATTAAAGAGACCTTTGGAGAAAAGAGAACCACTTGCATGAATATCCAGAGCTCAGATGGAAACCCAGTTCTAAGCAAAGAAGGGAAAGCAGAAAGGTGGAAGGAGTATTTAGAGGGTCTATACAGGGGCGATGTTCTTGAGGACAGTATTATGGAAATGGAAGAGGAGGTAGATGAAGATGAAATGGGAGATATGATACTGCGTGAAGAGTTTGACAGAGCACTGAAAGACCTGAGTCGAAACAAGGCCCTGGGAGTAGACAACATTCCATTAGAACTACTGACAGCCTAGGGAGAGCCAGTCCTGACAAAACTCTACCGTCTGGTGAGCAAGATGTATGAGACAGGCGAAATTCCGTCAGACTTCAAGCAGAATAGAATAATTCTAATCCCAAAGAAAGCAGGTGTTGACAGATGTGAAAATTACCTAACTATCAGTTTAATAAGTTACAGCTGCAAAATACTAACACGAATTCTTTACAGACGAATGGAATAACTGGTAGGAGCCGACCTCGGGGAAGATCAGTTTGGATTCCTTAGATATGTTGGAACACGTGAGGCAATACTGATCCTACGACTTATCTTAGAAGAAAGATTAAGGAAAGGCAAACCTACGTTTCTAGCATTTGTAGACTTAGAGAAAGCTTTTGACAATGTTGATTGGAATACTCTCTTTCAAATTCTAAAGGTGGCAGGGGTAATATACAGGGAGCGAAAGGCTATTTACAATTTGTACAGAAAGCAGATGGCAGTTATAAGAGTTGAGGGGCATGAAAGGGAAGCAGTGGTTCGGAAGGGAGTGAGACAGGGTTGTAGCCTCTCCCCGTTGCTATTCAATCTGTATATTGAGCAAGCAGTAAAGGAAACGAAAGAAAAGTTCGAAGTAGGTATTAAAATCCATGGAGAAGAAATAAAAACTTTGAGGTTCGCCGATGACATTGTAATTCTGTCAGAGACAGCAAAGGACCTGGAAGAGCAGTTGAACGGAATGGACAGTGTCTTGAAAGGAGGGTATAAGATGAACATCAACAAAAGCAGAACGAGGATAATGGAATGTAGTCGAATTAAGTCGGGTGATGTTTGCTATTTGGGAAGCAAAATAACTGATGATGGTCGAAGTAGAGAGGATATAAAATGTAGACTGGCAATGGCAAGGAAAGTGTTTCTGAAGAAGAGAAATTTGTTAACATCCAGTATTGGTTTAAGTGTCAGGAAGTCGTTTCTGAAAGTATTTGTATGGAGTGTAGCCATGTATGGAAGTGAAACATGGACGATAAATAGTTTAGACAAGAAGAGAATAGAAGCTTTCGAAATGTGGTGCTACAGAAGAATGCTGAAGATTAGATGGGTAGTTCACATAACTAATGAGGAGGTATTGAATAGAATTGGGGAGAAGAGGAATTTGTGGCACAATTTGACGAGAAGAAGGGACCGGTTGGTAGGACGTGTTCTGAGGCATCAAGGGATCACTAATTTAGTACTGGAGGGCAGCGTCGAGGGTAAAAATCGTAGAGGAAGACCACGAGTTTAATACACTAAGCAGATTCAGAAGGATGTAGGCTGCAGTAGGTACTGGGAGATGAAGAGGCTTGCACAGGATAGAGTAGCATGGAGAGCTGCATCAAACCAGTCTCAGGACTGAAGACCGGCCGGCCGCGGTGGTCGTGCGGTTCTAGGCGCTCCAGTCCGGAGCCGAGCTGCTGCTGCGGTCGCAGGTTCGAATCCTGCCTCGGGCATGTATGTGTGTGATGTCCTTAGGTTAGTTAGGTTTAATTAGTTCTAAGTTCTAGGGGACTGATGACCACAGCAGTTGAGTCCCATAGTGCTCAGAGCCATTTGAACATTTTTTGACTGAAGACCACAACAACAACAACAATACCACTGCAAGCACTTGCAGCTTTCCATATAAGTAATAACTTTCTTATCGGAAATGTTGCAGTTTTTTTATATGTACTTACGATTTGAAGGAACTTTTTTAAGTATGATACGTTATAATAATTGACGACGACGAGAAAATCTGCACCAAAGCTGCACCATCTGCGTGAGATGATCGCACGCTAGTTTTGGGCCGTCAAAGAAGGAACACTTGCCCCACCATGCCCTTCATGGGGTCGAAGTTGTAGGTGTATGCCACGATGCAGACAGTTATCTACTTAGCTACTGCTGAGGTGAGTATAGAGACAGCATTGCCTGCCCAAGCCACCCATCCCCAAAGGGGCCAGCCACCACACAACAGGCTGATCCCAATAGTGTCTCCACATGGATGGCCGCTCTCAGAGCTGCCTATTCCTAGTCGCACCCCACGGCGTGTGTCATAGGCCATCACCCAACTTCTTTCCCTCCCACGCAAGGATAGTATGGCGCTGGTGCTGAAGATGGTTGCCACAGCCTCCAGGATGGTATCTATCCGCATTACCTCGGTCTCTACCCATTCACTCCTCCCAAAAAACCAAGACCTCCTTTCCCTTCATCATCCCCATCCATTGTCCCCTGAACAGCCAGAGACGCTGCTTGACATCCTTCTACTGGAGACAGTGAAGATCATCAACTTCTGTGCCGTTTCCACTCCTATTGAGGGGTGGAAGAGGCCTGCATCGATGAGGAAGAGGCCAGCCTCAATGAGGAAAAGACGAGCCACAACGAGGAAGAAGCCTGACCCAGCGAGGAAGAGGCCACCCCAGATGAAAATTCCGAACTGTCGCTCGGAAAGCCAAAGAAGAAGAAGCAGAGACGCAGGTCGGGTGTTAAACCATCCTGACAAGACCTCCCTAGCCTCCCCCTCTCACCAGATGAGCAGCATATCACCCATTCATCACCATTCATCACTGTCGTTATCATCAGCACCATTCGCCAGCCAAACGACTGGTGGCAAAGTTTCGTAGGGAATTTTGATTTTGAGCATCGGAAGCTAATTCATAAAGAGTGGCTACAAGAAAATCACCTCTGGAGGACTTGCAGGAATAAAAACAAACTGTTTAACATGTACCACCTACCAGTTAAGGAAAGGCTAAAGAATTTCAGTGTCAGCATCAACCGTAAACATCTGCTGGTATTCAGGGATCCATGTAAGTACCAAAAACATTTTTTCCGTTTTTCTGTCCATCAGTACTTGTGTGTATGTGTATGTGTGTGTACTAGTTATGTAAGAACTAATTCGATATTTTACAGTATGTGTCCTTAAAGTGTTGGATGAAACTCGTGAGCAGCTGAGCGGTGAGCAGCAGGACCGTAATATTGCGGTGGAGTGCTCATCTGTTGAAATGTGGGAGATGCTGCAGCAGCAAAATGTTGCTGTTGAGACTGCTAGCTGTGCCGATGGTCGACATACTCCACGCAATTAATGTTACTTTTATATATATATATATATATATATATATATATATATATATATATATATATATATACTTATCGCGAATGGACCAAGAAGGATCACGCAAAGCTTTCTGACGTCGTCTCTTCCATACTTCTTTCATTCGTTCTCCATGTTTTCTTTTTCTTTCTTCTGTCCATTTTGTTCCTGGTCTCTTTAGTGCTTCCTTCTCCGACAATACAATCCACTTTTACACCTTATTTCTAAAAGTTTTTCTATCTTTGACATCTTTAAGTTCAATATTTGCTTTTTGTAAATCTAATTTTACTTGGCTAATCCATGGTGTTGTTGATTTGACTTTTTCTATGTAAGTGAGAATTCTGTTGGTGAGTCGTGTGGGGGGAAGTCTAGTGACATGTCCATAAAATTTTAATCTTCGCCTTCTTATGTCTGCTGCCAGGTTTGATATAGTTTCTGTGGTTCTTCTTGATTTTATCCGGTATCCTTCTTCTGTTAATTTTGGACCTAAAATCTTTCTCATAATTTTGCGTTCTTCTTTTAGTATTTTTTCTAAATCAAATTTTGTGTGGAATGTGAGCGTTTCACTAGCATATAGTGCTGCTGGCTTAATTACTGCGCAGTAGTGTCTGATTTTTGTGTTCGAGGAGATGCATTTTTTATTGTATATTTCATGTGTCATACCATATGCTCTCTTCATTTTCTGTTGTCTGATCTTCTGTGCAACTTTCTCTCACTTTCTCTCCTCCGGTTGGCTCCAAAATTTCACATAGGTATTTAAAATGTTTTACTCTATTTATTTTTCCATATTTTGTGTTCAAACTGTGTATATGGAATTTCGTACAGAAAAATTCTGTCTTTTGAAACGAAATTTGTAAACCTACTTTATCCGCGCATTCCTTAAGGATCTCTATTTGTTTGGTGGCGATTTCTTCATCATCTGCAAGTATGGCCAAGTCGTCCGCGAATGCTAAACAAGATATCTCCACGTTGTCTTTGGTTCTACCAAGATGGATTGGTTTCCAGTAGGATTGATTTTTTAATTCTTTTTCCCATTCCTTAATGACTTTATCCAGGACTATATTAAACAGAAGTGGAGATAGCCCGTCACCTTGACGTACTCCAGTTTTTATGAGAAAAGGTTCAGATATTTCTCCCCTGAATTTAACTTTAGATACAGTGTCTGTCAGTGATTCTTTGATAAGCCTTAGTGTTTTGGAGTCAAGTCCAAGTTCCTCTAAAATGTCAAACAAAGATTGCCGGTCAATTGAGTCATAGGCTTTCTTAAAATCTACAAATGTACAAATTATGGGGGCATTTCTAATTGCTTTGTGTTTTAATATTGTCTTTAAATTAAATATTTGTTCTATGCATGAGCGACCGGGGCGGAAGCCTGCTTGATAATCACCAATTTGGCGTTCCAGCTGCTCTTGTGTTCTTTTCAGCAGGCATGTTGAGAGAATTTTGTAGGTAACTTGTAATAGTGATATTCCCCTGTAGTTATTGACATTTGTTCTGTCTCCTTTTTTATGTAACGGGTGAATAAGGGCACATTTGCAGTCCTCTGGTAATTTTTCTGTTTCCCATATTTTTGTTATTATTTTTGTGAGCTCTTGCAACGTCTTTGGTCCTAGGTTTTTTAATAGCTCTGCAACAATGCCATCTTCGCCAGATGTTCTATTATTTTTTAAGTTTTTAATGTGACATTTGATTTCTTCCTGTGTTGGTGGTAATGAATCCGGTTGAGCGTTGGCACAGATTTCTTTGGGAAACCTTAAACTAGGTTCTGGGCAATTGAGTAGGTTAGAAAAATATTGAGCCAATACTTGACAGTTTTCCTGGTTTGTTAGGGCTAAGTTACCATCTGGTTTTCTGAAACATAAATTTTGAGAGATATATCCTCGTATTTTATCTGCGAAAGTTCTGTAGAAGTCTCTTGTATTATAGTTTTGGAAATTTTCTTCTATGGCATCCAGTTGTGCCTTTGTGTACTTCCTTTTTGCTTGCCTAATAGATTTTGAAACCTGTTTTCTAACCTCGTTAAATAAATGTAGACTTTCTTGTGATTTTTTACTGTTATATTCTTGAAATGCCTTTTTTCTCCTTTCCAATGCATTTTCACAGTCTGAATCCCACCAAGGGTGTTTGAATATCTTTTTCAAGGGAATAGTTTCCTTAGCTATTCGCGTGATTTTAGAATGAAATTCTTCCCATGTGTTTGCCTTTTCCTTCTCCCATTCTTCTTTTACTTTAGATTCTTTAATCTTCTTTGTGTCATATTTCTGTTTTCTTCTGATGACTTCTTCGTGCTGTAAACTTGATTTTAATTCTAGTTAGGTAATGGTCTGAATCAATGTTTGCTCCTCTGCGTACTTGGACGTCGTAAATTTCTTTTTGTACTGGGTATGAAATCGCCACATGATCTATTTGAAACTCGCCAATTTGTTGTGTAGGAGATCTCCATGTCTTTTGTTTTCTTGGACATTTTCTTAGAGATGTTGACATTATCTTCAGGTTATTCTGCTTACATAGTTCGACGAGCTTTGTACCATTTTTATTGGTAAATTTATGTGCAGGATATTTGCCTACGGTTTTTTGGTGGATTTTCTCTCTACCAATTTGGGCATTAAAATCGCCGAGTAGAACTTTTGTATCATCTTTTGGAATCTTGGCCATTATATTCTCCAAATTTTCCCAGAACTTTTCTGTTTCTATGGGGTTTTTCTTGTTGTCTCCGTTTCTGGGAGCATGAACATTAACCACTGTGTATGTTTTGTTGGCACATTGTAAGCGCATCGTCATTATCCTATTATTTACGGGAGTAACTTCCTTGGTGGAGCTGAGCACGCTCTTGTGTATGATAAACGCCATCCCGAGATGGGGGGCTCCTCTTCCGATTCGTTTATCCGTCTTGCTCTTAAAGATGCGATAGTTGCCATAATCTGATGTTTCTTCATCTGTAAAACGTATCTCCTGTAAAGCTAGTAACACTATCTTTTGCTTTTCAAGTTCTGTTGTAAGGTTTAGAAGTTTTCCTGGTTGGATTAATGTATTTATGTTAAAGGTTCCAATGTATGTAGGTGCTTTAAGTGGAAGTTTGCCAGAGAGCTCCGACTTTCTCTGATGTAATCGTGTAAGTCCAGGTTCCCCAGAATCCGAATTCCTGGTTGCCATCTGTTGATGGGTGGATTGGTTACCACCTGGGGTAATGTTGTTATTACTTGCACGAGTCATACTTGCTTGTAATCAAGTTGGTCCAGTGTTTCCACTGGGTGTTTAGAACCAGGGATTGTTAGTTCCTGGCGCATTATGACCAGTCGCACATTGTGTGAACAGACGCTGACCAGGATGCCGATGGTTCCCACTTCAGACGCGTCTTGGATTTGGGTGTTGACAGTGCTTATTGTAATGGCGGCACTTACTCGCCATGACACAGCAACGTCTTCGGGTTCTGTGGTTTTTGAATGAGTGTGACCCTTGCCAAAAGTCACCCTCCCACACCCTCGTGATGCTGCCGCCTCGGTCCGGGACTGCTTATTTGGGTTTCCCCTTATTCGCAGCTGTCCACCATATCTGATGGATCGTTCGCTATCCGCCACCTGCGACCCGCCCTGTACCTGAGGCTCGATATATATATATATATATATATATATATATATATATATATATATATATATATATATATATATATAATGTTCCTACATTGTCAAGCATCAATTCTATACGCTGCATGCTATGTTGCTGAAATCAAGGCAGTACTCAAAAGCTGAACCTCGAGCAACCGTGAGGAAAGATTTGAGTATGTCATAAAACATTTCAGAATGAATATGAACAAGTGGTTAGCCAAAATAAGGTTACAGCAGACATGACGGTGACGAATGATGAAAGCGTTTAAGTAGTGCAAAAAAATTGACAGCGCTGCATCACAAGCGGCATATGCCAAAAGTCCCAGGGGCTACAGCAGTGCACACAGCCAATGCACTTTCGATAGCTCGTCTAGCCAACAGGCGGCAGCAGCATCGCTCCAAGAGGGAGCAGTCGGCGCAGACCAACTCGCTTCCACGGCATCATGTGCTCGAAAATAGGTCTCACCATGTCCTGGCGCCTTATCCACATTTAGGCCGGCCCAGAGCTATGGCTAGTCATTTCTCCATGGACGAGCTACCTGGGCTGTTCACCGACTGCTGCCATGGCTCCTCATTCAGAAGATCTCCTAGGATCCTCCTGCGACCTGTTGTCCGACGCCATTTCACCTGCCTGGGATCTTCACCGCTATATAAATCCGCCAACAGTCATCCTCGAGTTAGTCTGAGACTTGGCTTCTACAGCACGGATCTCTGGAACTTTGGTATTTTGGCCAATGCAGTGTTTGTGTGATTAGATACAATCATTTCCTTGTGTAACAATACTTTGACCTCCTCAACTGTGCTTCAGTTTTAGTGGCTGACTGTCCACTGGGCTTACTTATCTTACCCACAAAAAAGAGACTTAATTGTGAACTATTTCTTGTGTGGTCTAATTACGCACAAAAGAAAAAGGAGTTGTATGCTCATTTTAGTAAACCTGCTTTTCATTGTCTACCTGAGCTTTAGTTTCACTATATCGCACCCAGCATGGTTCACTTAACATACCATGAAGTGGGAGATCTGAAAATTATCCGATCTTAAAATTTATTTTATATCAAAACGGTACATTACCGAAAGTGGCCCTTATCGTATCTTCATCTATTAATTTCCCTTTAATGTGTCTGTAACAGAAACTGTGACACACCCTGTATAAACGGAGTAGAGACTCGTGGAGAATCACACAAGCGATGATATGGGACACAAACGGAAAAATCCAGTAGCATAAGCGACTTTGACTAAAGTGTTGATTGGTATGGCCTGGCAACTAGGAACAAGCATCTTGGAAGCGGTGAAGCTGCTTGGCTGATCACGTGTTACTAATGTAAGTATCCATGGAAACTGACTGAAGAACGATGAAACCACAGATAGGCGACAAGATGTCGGACATGCATGCCTACACAAAACGTGGAGAACGGAGTCTTGGCCACTCTGTCGAGTAAAATAGGCAGTCAGCTGTGATAAATCTCACGACTACGATGCAGGTTCATTGAGCACACATTGTTGGAGATGGGGCTCTGCAGCAGACGACACCTCTGTATTCCCAAGTTGGCACACCGACATTGTCAACTATGGTTGCAGTAGGTACTGGATCATCGAGACTGGATGGTGGATCGACGTAAACGTGTCGCGTGATCGGATGAATCACCCTTCTTGCTTCACCAGGTCGACGGTCTTGTCCTGATGCAAAAGGCAACTCGAAACATTCTCCGCACCATGGCTGCAAGACAGATGGTCAGTATTAAAGCTACAGGGGACATTCGTGCGGGCTTTCATGCGGCTTGTGGTAATCAAAGGTATCGTGCCAGCTGTGGACTAAAGGAACATTGTTGTGGACCACCTGCATCAATTCACGCTTGACGTCTTCCCCAACGGCGATGGCATCTTTCCGTGTCAGAAGGCTACAATCGTCACACTTGTTTGAAGGACATGGTAGTGAACTTTCGTTTATGTCTTGGCCACCAAATGCGTCTGATCGCTACCCGATGAAACACATCTGGAACACCAGCAGGTTTCAGCTTCATGCCAACGAACCACAGGCCCGAAATATACGGGTGTTCTAACAGGACGTCCAAGACTCTAGTAAACATGTAGTGATAGTGTTTTGAGTTATCTCTGTTTGTAGATTCCAGCTCACATAGGGAAAAGCGTATGTAAAGAATATGCAAGCAGCACTGTAGTTGCGAACAGGCTAAGTTGTCTTCAGAAGATTGCAGTTACGAATACAAATTTATTTTGCAGAAAATTAACATCCTCATAGTCATTGTAGTCATTAATAATCAGTGGATTAGTGGTTAACTCACTACACATATATCGCGAGGAGGTACGTTCATATATTTGGCAGGTCCCTTGTTACCTTTCCATAATGCTCTTTAATGTCTTAGGTGCATTCTGGAATGTTTCCTTCGACAATATCAGAACTATTTGATCTTACACTCTCTGATCCATTGCTGCATTGCTAATAGATCAATCGGTGGAACGTTCAACCTTCTTTTGTTCTCCCTTTCGTTAGAGCTGATTGTGGCATCCAAATAGTATGGGGCCATTATTCACACAGCGAGATTTTACGTAATTTTATTTTAGGGTAACTTCATCTGGACAGGCCTCGGATGACCGAAAGGTACAGACCAACCGCCGTGTCATCATGAGCCGAAAGGCATCGCTGGATGCGGATATGGAGGGACATACAGTCGGCATACCAATCTCCCTGCCATTGTCAGCCTTTGTGAGAGGAGCCCCTCAATTGACCTCGCAGGGGCTGAGTGCATCGCATTTGCCAACAGCACTCGGCAGCTCGGACGGTCGCGTTTTCAAGTGCTAGCCAAATCTGGCAGCGCTTAACTTTGGTGATCTGGCGGGAACTGTTGTTACCACTGCAACATGGCCGGTCGCTTTTATTT
The DNA here is from genome assembly GCF_021461395.2 of Schistocerca americana. Taxonomy (NCBI): domain Eukaryota; kingdom Metazoa; phylum Arthropoda; class Insecta; order Orthoptera; family Acrididae; genus Schistocerca; species Schistocerca americana. The sequence continues at coordinate 541,398,917 of NC_060121.1, forward strand.
TAGCAATGTCTGATTTTATCATTTGTGTATCATTTGTGTACTGGTTGTGTTAAACCAATAAGGAGCATAGAAAATGACAAGAAGTAGTTAAATTCTGATGTACATTTAGAGATAAATTCATGTGACCTGATACAGGTCACAGCTATCCATAACAAGAACAATTTTCATTCAGACTGTTATGTTACACTCACTCAATGTTTCAGACTAGTTGCTGGCTGCATTACGTGTTACCTCCTCTCGCCATTTGAGAGTACATCTAGCATTGTTGAACGTGATCATTTTGGTTGTCACGTTATATGGTGTTAAGAGGTATACAGATTCGCGGGCGTACTGGAGGTCCAAATCTTTGAACACGATACCCTCAACACCCAGCGTTATTGTGTGACTATACTGCTTTCCCACGTGCGTCTTTTCAGGGGTGCATTCGACCCTGACTTTAAAATTGTGGATCGTAATCTGCAACGGCATCGAATTACACAGGCGGAGGAGCTTTTGTAACGCGAGTATATTCAGCGAATGGATTGTCCTGCTCATTCCCCCGACTTAAGTCCATCTAGCAGGTGTACCTGTGGGATGCTTTAGGGAAATGCATTGCAATACGTCGACGTGCACCAACGACCATCCAGCAATTATCAACAGCGCTGGTGGAATAATACAACACTGTACCCCATGAGCTCCCTGCCAACTTCACGGCTAGCATGGGAGCGTGTTGCAGATCATGCACTGCGTTCCAGGGTTATCACATACCGTGTTAAGAACGTCCCGTATTTTGTAATGCCCAGGGAAACATCATAAATGGCGATGACTTCAGTGTAATTATTGTTACTGGAGAAAACCGTCATTTATGTTCGTCTCATAGTGTATTTCTTTCAGTCACCTTCTCTACTATACCATGCTAGTTGTTTCAGTGTATCGTCCAAGTTTCGTCGAGCTATGTTACTTGTCAGTGACACAACACCCGAAAGATACTTTTGTCCTCATGTTTAGCACAACACTGTGTGAGTAGACCGTTTAGGTTTTTATGTTGGTAACGCCACTTAGCTCTCTGTATAAAAATCACTGACTGTGCTGTGTGCAGTCTGTGGCTGGTTGGACTCATTGTTGGAATATTCGCTTGTGTACTGTTCGGCAGTTGAATGTGAACAGCGCGTAGCGTTGGACTGTTGGAAGTGAGCCGCCAGCAGTGGTGGGTGTGGAGAGAGAGATGCCAGAGTTTTGAGAGGTCACTATAAGCGGACGATCTGGACGTTTGTCCCCCAGAAAAAGGAAATTTGCAAAGATGGGGATGTCATGAATTATATATATATATATATATATATATATATATATATATATATATATATATAATGACTTTTGAACATTATTAATGTAAATATATTGTTTGTTCTCTATCAAAATCCTTCATTTGCTAACTATGCTTATTAGTAGTTAGTCTCTTCAGTAGTTAGAATCTTTCATTTAGCTGGCAGTATTGGCGCTCACTGTATTGATTATTGAGAGTCAAGATTGTGTTGCGCTAAAAATACTGTGTCAGTTTAGTGGCGATCAGAATAAAGAGAGAAATGTCTGAGTACGTTCAGTTTTACTCAGCTGTCTCTGTATCAAATAACGTAGTAGTTTACCAGCACAGTCATTCATAATTTTCCAAACGGGACGTTTCTACTGTATTTAGATAATCAAAAGTACTCTATGTCATTTTTATTCTACTATTCCTTTATTTCTCCGCTCGTCAAGATGTTGTAGTCAGCTGTCCTAAATATGAAAGCTCAACAGCTGGTTCTCTCTAAATGGTAATATGACTTTGTGCAGGGACTCCAGAAAGTAAGTTACACTGTCGTCCCTCCCTAAAAGCACTGCACAACAAGAGTGGCGCATTGTCAGAAGCATACGAGTGACAGGTTTCATGGAAACAGAGCACGCGGTACGGATAATATGTGCATTACAGTATGGGAGTGGAACTGCGCAACAACTTGAAAAGTACTCCAAAGTTGAACTACGCAGGACCGTAAGATCCTTCTAGACAATATGTCTAAATTGCGCACATAATCACAGTGAAATTCTGGCTGTACATAGACCAAATGCAATGTCACGCCCGGCTGTAGTGAAATGGTGCCAAAACTTTGACCAAGGCCGCACGCTGATGAGAAGCCCAGATCTTGCACCATGCCATTTCAGTCTTTTCGGCAAACTAGAAGACCTTCTGTGGGGAAATAGATTTTCCGACGATGAGGACGTTCACACAGCAGTAGTCGAATCGCCCAATAACCTAGAACAAGGTTTCTTTCAAGGAGGAAATTAATAACTGATAGAACTTTCCGACCTTTGTTTACAGATACTTGGTGACCATGTCTGTCATTTATTTGCGCGTAGCAGTCCGCAAGGGGGCGGGGGAGGAGGCAAGGCACTTGGCCCCTGCTAGAACCTGCGATACAGACTTTTCCCACACGACATTTATGGGAAATTATACTTTTCCTTTAGAACGGCGGTGATTTAAGCATTATTCTGCATACAAATGTTTAGAAAACAATGCGAAAATAGTCACCAAATTATTCTCTGTCGCTGTTACGTTCTCACATAATCCTTAACGAGCTCCAGCAAGGGAACACTCTAACATGCTAGCGAGTCAATTATGGCTCCTATTCCCATCACAAATTATCATGGCTGTAGTATACCTGCGCAACATCCGTCCCCATTTCCCACAAGGACACCCCCTCCACCCACTGATGAACAGCTTAATCACAGCAGTAGTTTACCAATTGTCAATGGCCACAGAAGACATTCAGCTGTCCAATTGCAGGGCGACTGTAGTAGACTCTGAAGAACATGGTCTTACTATATCAGGTGATTTTTTCCACCGTCTACAAACTCTAGGGATTGATCGATGAGAGGACACGGAACAAAAAAGGTCTAATGAACTTATGCCCGGAAATGCATTGTTTTCATGCTAGAGACCTTTTATTCAATCATACATTATTATAGAGAGTGTGGTCTAATACGTGTTGAGTCATGAAACCACAGTTACAGCACGCAAGGTTTCTTCTTACAGAGTGTTTCTCATATGTCATGCCCTAGCGCCGTCTCCTCCCGTAATAATTGGTAAAGTCGTGACCGATTCACTTGTCTTGCTGACTCATCTTGTAGTGCTTGTGATACGGCTTTGTACACAACGGTTCCATATTCGAATCGAGAGTTTACCGACGGCAAATGAGAATGGCCAGCGAGCAGCAAGGTCGTATCAGCAGATCTATCCCCGTTACCAACAACGACAGCATTTAATGTGTTTCGCCATTTGTCCGAGACAGGAGCGCTCCAGGAAGCAGGACATCATGAAGGACGTACCTGGAATGTTCGGACACCAGACTTGGAGGACCGCCCTGTCAGTACCAGGCCCGCCAATACAGGGTAAGCCAGACGACCGTGTGGAATACTCTCCACGACAATTGTTACTACCATCATCAATTACACAGTGTGCAGGGCATACTAGCGACAAACTTTCCATATAGGGAGCAGTTTTGTAACTGGTTTCTTCACCAGGCAACCACGATTCCGAGATTTATGTAATGCGTCCTATCCACAGATGAGGCCATCTTTACGCGGAGTAGTATCTTGAACTTTCGTTAACACTCATCTGTGGAATAATATGGAGAACCCCTATAGTATGATGACAGCGAATCATCAGCATCGGTGCACCATGAATGCTTAGGCTGCGATAACTGGCTATCTATTTTGCGACTAGTCTTCCTTCCACGTCGCCTAACAGGCCGGAACTATTGGCGTTACTTGCGGCTGACTTAGCGTCCCCTGCTCGAAGAACTGTCACTGATGATTCTAAGGCCTATGTGGCTGCTACATGATGGTACTCCAGCTCACTTCACCGTTAACGTGCAGACGCATCTCAGTCGTGGCTTGCTCGTCTACCAGATCTCAACCCGTGTGGTCTCTGCTTATGGGGCCATTTCAAAATTATCGTGTATGCAGAGCCCATTCCAGGGGTGGAGACACTGGAACAGCATATTCGTGCTACCTTTGACACTGTTCGGATGCAGCCTGGCTGATGTGAACGTGTGAGGCAGAACGTACTACGGCACCCACACGCATACGTTGAGCCACATGGAGACCATTTTCAACACATACTGTAACTGTGGCTGCATGGTAAAGCTCATATTAGATCGTACTCTGTGGAACAATATATGACTGAATAAATGTAGTCTAGCAAGGAAACCACGAATTTGCGGACATAAGTTCATTAGACCTTTTTGTCCCGTATCCTCTTATCGATCAATCCCTAGAAAAAATAACCCTGTATGAAGTAGGTGAGTCACTCTGTACTTCACCTATGGACCCAAATTCATCAATTTAAAACAGAAAATATCACTTTCTGCGCTAGAAGAGAGTAAAAAATGTGTGAAAAATCAAGGCTGGTAAGTGAGCCAGTTTGAAACTGGCTCGATCTCGAGTACAACAACTCGACTTTATTTTACGTGTGTTATCATTTGCCTAACGTTGGCACTGGACGCTCTGGTGGCGCCACCGTGGGTTTTGGAGACTACTTCTAGCGGTGAGCCGAGGCGTTCTCGAGGAGTCAGCCCAGTGAAGTTCTACCCCCTGGCTGTGACTTCTTGTCGGCGTGAGTCACTGACAGTGGGCACTCTCACAGCTTCATGAGTGTTGGTCATTAGTACATAAGCTGTCTGCTATAAGTTATTTCTCTGCTGTGTTACAGCAACAGAGTTACTGAGTTTTGCTGTAAAGTTTAGCTTAGTTAAATTCATGAAATTGAGCTTCTCCAGTAGATCACTATTGTTTAAATTTTTCCAAAGAGTTCAAGATCACAAACATTTTACGTCTTGTTAAGTTTTTTAAGGTTCCTCGTTTTTGTTATTTAGAACTGAACTTTAAGATTTCCTTATTTAAGGTCTTGTTGCTCATTTGTTCGAAGGAATCCTTAGAATTTCACAATAGGTTATTTGTGATCGATTCTGGCTGGCCTTAAGATGTTGTGTTTTGCCTCTTTAACAATGTACCTTCTCTCTGTTTCAGTTGTGACTTAACTGTCCAAAGGACCAATCTGAGAACCTGTTCCGTGTGGACTGGAACTACATCATTGTAAAACTAAATTTGAACTGTTCTTCCTGTTATGAAATGCTAAATTTGATAATGAGATGTTACTCTCCTGTGCTGGGTGTACTGTATGTTCTCAAGGATCAATAAAGAGACTGTTTAGTTTTGTTAAATATTTTGCAGGCCTGGCCGCTTACCTCTCAAACTAAAGCCTCGCTCCATACCAGTAAGATCTCGGCTTCAATAAATTGGGTCTTCTTAAATTGCATGGGGTGCAACACAGCACAGCATGATATCATCTTAGATCTGTCTTGGGCTGTTAAGAGTAGACTGTACTGGGAAATTTGGGCTTGTTTTTTGATGTTTACAACATTTATCTCGTCGAATGCTGACATGGACAACAGTTCACCCAAACAGCCCAAAAATGTATCTTAAAAAATACGTGTTGTGAAACTTTAATTCTGTCAGTCAACTTTAAAAATAGAAAACATAATAATAATGCAACAATTCGCCCTGCATAACCAGATGTGAAGTTTTGTAAGTAAACTGTGTTACACATGTCATAAGTTCAACAAGCGTTTTTTTTCCAAGTTTATTTTCTGTTTCTTCACTTTGAGGAGTGTCAATCAGTTACGTTCTTGGTAGATATCTTTGTTAATAATCAACAGGAACTGCAAGTTTTCCAGTATTAAGGTGGAGAATTCAAGAAGAGTTACTTAGCCTAGCGTAATAATATGTAACTTACTTTCTGAAGTCACCTCATGTGATGTACATTCTGTCTGAAATAAGCAAATGGAGTAGATACTGGAAAGTGCAGCAAAATAAAACCACAACTTACGTTTTACAATTATGGATAATATTCATTTGGATGCTGTAAACGAAAGTCGATTTCTTTTTGAAAACCAATACTCCATCTCCACGATGAAAAAATCTACAGAGGTAAAAATAAACTTTCAAAATCAGCGGAAGGAAGATGTAGAAACACACGCGACAAAGACTGTTAAGTCGCAGGTCATGGTAGAAAGTGAAACGCGATGCCATATCAGCAATATATCAGCAAAACCGGGAGGACGTGATGGCTCTAATTCAATTCTTGATGATCCGAACATTTATGCTTATTTCTGGCTTGGAAATTAGGAAATATGTGTTGCCATAATACGTTTAACAAAGCTCTCAAAAACTGTTAATTAGTCTTTTTTTAATAAGACATAATCGAAAAACCTATTATCATCTCATTTACTGATTATTAGCACATGTCACGTATTGGAAAGCAGCATTTGTGTGTTCTGATGGATGCATTGTGAAACAGGCGCTCACAAAGGTAATGTGGGTGAAATGATTGAGTCGTTGGCAGAGAACAGTGGGGACAATCGTTAAGGCTTGTCATAACTACTGCCTGAATAAGTAAGTGCTGTAAAACTCAAAAACAGTGTAGTATGCTGTGAAAATATTACTGGTGAGTAATATCGACTCTAAATTATTATATGATGTGTGTGTCAGTTTTTCAGCTGGCACTAAGTAACGTTAAAATCTCCCATAACTATCGTGTTATTTATTTGACAACAAACAGAGCAAGCTCACTGGTCAGCATGATGAAAAGAAGAGTCACGTTAGTTGAATATGAGAAATATGTATTAGGTGAGGCAAGTAAACTATAGTAGTAGATATGATGTAATGTAGCTAGTCGTTTTCGGTAGATGCACATGTAAATTTATCTTGTCGTTGGGAAAGGATTTTCAAGTGTAAGTAGGCTGTTTAGGTTTTTATGCTGGTAACGCCACGTAGCACTCTATATGAAAATCACTGGCTGTGCTGTGTGCAGTCTGTGGCTGGTTGGCGTTGTTGAAACATTTGCCATTGTAGTGTTGGGCAGTTGGCTGTTAACAGCGCGTAGCGTTGCGCAGTTGGAGGTGAGCCGCCAGCAGTGGTGGATGTGGGGAGAGAAATGGCGGAGTTTTGAGAGTGGATGATCTGGACGTGTGTCCATCAGAGACAGTAAATTTGTAAGACTGGATGTCATGAACTGCTACATATGTTATGACTTTTGAACACTATTAAGGTAAATACATTGTTTTTTCTCTATCAAAATCTTTCATTTGCTAAGTAGACCTATCAGTAGTTTCTGCCTTCAGTAGTTACAATCTTTTATTTAGCTGGCAGTATTGGCGCTCGCTGTGTCACAGTAGTTTGAGTAACGAAGATTTTTGTGAGGTGATTCATGAAAGGTATAGGTTATTGTTAGTCAGGGCCATTCTTTTGTAGGGATTATTAAAAGTCAGATTGCTTTGCGCTAAAAATATTGTGTATCAGTTTAGTGATGATCAGAATAAGTAAAGAGAGAGATGTCTGAGTACGTTCAGTTTTGCTCAGCTGTTTGAAAATCAAATAACGTAAGGGGTATATCAGCATAGTCATTCATAAATTTTTCTAAGGGGACGTTTCACAAGTAGGCCGCAAGACCTTGTCTAATGGGCCATTTCTCGTTGCACACATCTGATGTGACTGTAACGTTTAGACCACGGCCATCCATGGAATGTGAAACTGAATGCGTGCGGGCTGCGTGCGAGTCAAGGCTGTTAGTTACGTGTTCCATTGATCAATAGCACGGAAAAACCGTTATGATGTGGAACATGTCAAATGCACAAGAAATGAGCACAGGAAACAAGTTTCTTTTTTTACATTATAATGCTATACATAAATATTTCTGTTATCTATCCCATTCCCTTAAATGGCACAAAATGCATATATTATATCTCCAGATTTATTTACTCATTTTCAAGAATTCGTCTATGGTATAGAAGGAGTTGTCAAGGAGGTACGATTTCAATTTGTTTTTGAAACTATTATTGCTGTCTGTCAGATATTTTATTTCATCTGGTAATTTATCAAAAAGTTTCATAGCAGTATATTTTACCCCTTTCTTTGCCAAAGGTAGGTTAAGTAAAGTACAGTGTAGGTCTTTCTTTTTTCTGGTATTGTAATCATGAAAGTCACTATTGATTTTAAACTGGTCCATGTTGTTGAGAAAAAATTTCATTACTGAGTAAATGTACTGTGAAGCAGTTGTAAGAATTCCTAACCTTTTAAACAGATGCCTACAAGATGTGCGACTACGAACCCCACACATTATTCTAACTACTTTCTTTTGAGCAGTCAATACCTCTTGCCTAAGTGTTGAATTGCCCCAGAATATTATTCCGTATGACATCAAAGAGTGGAAGTATGCAAAGTATGTTAGCTTCCTAATTTCTACATCCCCAAAATTAGCAGTTATCCTGATTTAAAAAGTTGCTGAACCTAGTCGCTTTAGGAGATCCAAAATATGACTTTTCCAATTAAGATTCTCATCTATATGTACACCTAAAAACTTAGTATGCTCTACCCTGCTTACTGACTTCTTTTGACATGTTATGTTTATTGAAGGAATTATACTTTTTGCAGCAGAAAATTGGATGTACTGTGTGTTTTCAAAGTTCAGAGCAAGCCCATTCGCAGAAAACCAATTAATAACTTTTCCAAAGACCTTATTTGTATCATTTTCTATCGGACTTTCTTTTGCTGGATTAATAATTATGCTTGTGTCATCAGCAAACAGTGTCAGTTCAGCATCTTGTTTCACATAAGAAGATAGGTCATTCACATATATCAAGAACAGGAGGGGACCAATGATCGAACCTTGTGGAACACCTAATGTAATTTCACCCCAGTTAGACGAAGTGGCAAACTCCTCTGAATCACTTGAAGCATATAAATAGACTTTTTGCTTCCTGTTCTGTAGATATGACTTAAACCACTCAAATGCTGTTCCATTTATATCATAGAATTGTAATTTCTCTAACATAATGTCATGGTTCACACAATCAAATGATCTGGATAAGTCACATAATATTCCTACTGGTGACATTTTACTATTTAAAGACTCTATTATGTGGACAGTGAAATTGTGTACTGGTTTCTCAATGGAACAGCATTTCTGAAATCCGGACTGTGATTTACTAACTATCCCACTACTGTTGAGATGGCTAACCACTCTTGAGTACATTACTTTCTCAAAGATTTTGAAAATTCTGTAAGCAAGGATACTGGCCAGCCATTACTGACATCTGTGGTTTCCCCCTTTTTGTAGAGAGGCCTGACAATGGCATATTTTAACCTGTCTGGAAAAATACCCTGAGTCAGTGATGCGTTACATACGTGACTCAAGACATCAGCTGTAATTGCTCCACATTCTTTTAACAACTTGTTAATGATGTCATCTACTCCAACAGAACATTTATTTTTCAAAGATTTAATAATTTCCCTTATTTCACAAGAGGTTGTTAGATGAAACTTAATCTGACTAAAATTTTTCAAAACTGACTCTCTCATGTACTGCCTCACTTTTTTTTAACTATTCTCACCAATTTTTTCTCCTACACTTAAGAAGTGATTTTTAAATACATTGGCTACCTGTGTACTGTTGGTTAAGATGGTCTCATTCTCTTTAACAGTAATACTACCTACCCCAGTGGTTACTTTTCCTGTCTCCCTTCTAACAACATTCCATATTGATTTCATTTTATTGCTGGAGTTGTTAATTTCTTCTCTAACATACATATTTTTTGATTTCCTTACAACTTTTCTCAGTAAGTTACAATAATTTTTATAGTGTAAAACTACTTCTGGATCTTTACTAGTTCTTGCTGTCTCATACAGTTTTCTTTTTCTTTCTAAAGACACTTTAATACCTGTAGTAATCCAAGGTTTCTTTGAAAAGTTTGTGGTGTTACATTTAGTAATTATCTTTGGAAAACAATGTTCACAAAGGGATATAAATTTATCAAGAAATATGCTGCATTTATCATTAGCATTTGGCTCATTATATACATCTTCCCAATTTACATTTCCTAAACTTTCTCTGAAGTGATCTATAGATACCGGGTTGAGCACCCTCACACTTTTACTTAATGGCTTCTGAAGTTAAGTTTTGTAAATTAATCGGTTGTTCATCATGGTCAGATAATCCATTTACCACAAGGAAAGCATGTGTTTGTTCTCCATCCTCTTCCTGTACAAATACATTGTCTATTAGAGTACTACTGTCCTGAGCTATACATGTAGGGAAATTGATCCCTGATTCTTCTAGTTCAATTTTCCTTCCAGAATTGCTTAGAAAGTTAACATTGAAATCACCACAGATTAATAACTTCTTCTTTTCGTCTGACAGACAGCATAATAGGGAGTCAAACTTTTTTATGAATAGCTTCCAATCTCCTAGTGGAGACCTGTACACTTCTGCTAATATCAACACAACATTATCTAGCTGAAGTTCACATGCACAAACCTCAAAATGCTGATCAACACAAAATTTGCTCACTTCAACAGTTCTGTATTTATGCCCTTGTTTTAAGAAAATGGCAACTCCCCCTTCATCCATACTAGATCTACAAGTGTAAGATGCTAAATTATACCCATTTATACTCACATTTTCCACCCCCACAGTTACATGCTGCTCAGACAGACAAAGTATATCAATCTCATTCTTATTTTTGAGATCATCTAAACACATTATCAGCTCATCTACTTTATTTTTTGTTCCCCTGATATTCTGGTGAAGTAAGTTGATACCGCCCTTAGCTTTATCCCTATTTGCTGGGCATGAAGTTTCTTTTCTTCTATTTTCCTTGGTTGTTGTCTGTCTGTAATTTTTGCTTTAACCTGAAAAACCCTGTCTGCCTGGTCCCAATAACCACAGGGATCACCCCTTGTGGGACTGTGGCCTCCCTTACAGTATCTGCTAATAGAAAAGCTAACTTATCTTTCCCCTTCCTATTAAGGTGCAGGCCAGGTGTAGTGTAGCCCCACCTACCAATAGCATCAGCTGGAACAACACTCATGTGAGACTTCGCCGATGTCTGGAGCATCCCGTTCAGCACTGTGTTAACACGACTTACAGCAGTGTTTACCCAGGGCTGATCATGGTGCTGAAAGACCTCCGCAAACCCCACATTCGTGTGCCCAGTTTCTGCTCCTATTTTATCCAGGTCACTCCTAATACTGTATCTTGGATTCATAGGCTGTTTCCTGCTCCCCCCTGGTGTGCCAGACTCGGCTTTGTTCGGTCCTTCTCAGCAGTACGCTGTACAGCGCGACGTTCCGTTTAATAGTGCGATGTGGCATTCTTCAGTCGGCACAAATCCCTTCCGTTCGCCAGAATCGTGGCGTCAGTGCTGATTAATGTTTGCTATTTGCTCGTGGTATTAAGGACTTTCGTAGATCCCGTTGCTTTTTGCACGAAATGAGGTAGTCTAGTGATCTGTCGTCACAAACTTCAAAGACGAATGGAAATGACAGAAGGCAGGAGTGAGAATTCTCAGTACAGAAACACTCTCTGCTAAATTTGCTGGCATGGAGTTTAAGAAGAAATTGGTAGTAAGAACAGTAAAATTTCTGTACACACATTCTTTATACCAGTGTCAGTTGCGACACTTTCCTGTGAAACTGAACGAAGAGTGTGGAGACTTTACATATTATTGCAAAGTACTTTGGCTCATCAAGGGGCATGTCAAGAACGATTCTTCAACTCGCTGTTGTTGAATTTGTGAAGGAAATAGGATTGCAGGGACGACGAAAATTAGAAGACGTGCAATGGATTGCAGACCTCGCATTTTAAGTAGACTTGACTGCACACTGGCCACACTAAGGCATTGGAAGGTGTTGAAAAACTTAGTCTTGAATTGATTGGTATGGATTTAAACAGAAGATAACATTGCAAAAGGAACCAATTCTGACAAACACTGTCCAGTTTCCTGAGCTCACTGACATCAAAGAAAAAGTGGGGTTTGAAGAATTCATTGTGGCCTTGAAAGAATTACAAGGATATTTTCGAAACGTTTTGAGGACACTACCAACCTTACATCTGCTTTCGAGATCATTTGCCTTTCCAGTTGAAACCGTCCTTGTGCATGTGCAGATGTAATTAATCAGTTTTCAGTGTAATGCCCCTTTTAAAGATAAATCCTTTTACGTTGAAATTATTCACGAGATCTTCATTGTTTTCCACAGGTAGAGTTTCCAAACGTCAATAATGAGATATGATACAATATTTCGATCAACATATGTGTGTGAAAGACCATTTTTTAATTACGAAACTAAATGAGTCATGATTACGTGGTTACCTGAGTTCAAAACTCTGTGCAATTGTCCGAATCTGTCAGCACGCTGTCAGTTTGTCCCACATAAAAATTACACTATAGCTTCAGTGTGCCAAAAATAATTAAATAATATTGAAAATTTGTTTTTTTGTGATCTGTGTTGTTGATAAATGTAAAATATAAAATCAAGTCCTATGAAGTGCAACTGCATTCCATTTAAATGTGGTGCTTTGGCAGTTTCTCCCTACAAGCGCTTCAACGGTATACCGTGACCGTGGGGGAAGTGTGCAGTTAGTTAGACTGTGCGGTATGACGCTCATGGCATGGCACGGCCTCTGAGATGAATTCTTGGCTGTCCATGGTTTAGACAAATGTCAACCCAAATAAGTTTACTTTCTGATTTCGGTTACTGACAGAAGATTCTCGGCCTGGTTAGGAAACAAATTACAGCTTTTTGTAGATGGAGAACACAAGATTTCTGTTCTTGTTGGATATTTCAGCAGTGGATGCATATTAAGGTGCAGAAAGGAAACTGACCCACCCGGATAGTTGTGCGGTTTGGCATGCTGGTTCAGAAATTTGGAGGGATGTGCCGGCCCCTGATTGTATCTACCTGGCGGATTAACTATGAGGGCTTGTATGCCAAGCAGCCTAGATGTGGTTTTTACGCGGTTTGTCACATTTCACTGGGCAAAAGTTGGGTTGATGTCCAAATACTGTCCCAGTTACGCTACTCGTACACATTTCGAAAAACATTTTCACACTTTCAAAAATGGGATAACACTAGACGCCGACGGGTTCCGACAGGAATGGCAGGGTGAGGTTGGGTAATGGGTGGTGACAGGAAGGGTATTTGGCCACTCTCTACCACTAACATTAAACTCTCCGTTAGAACAGGCCACAGTAGGCACAGTAGACAACCATGGCATCCTTTGCAACTAGGTCTAACTGGATGTCGATGTGGAGGGGCATTGAGCACATTGTTCTCCCAGCCGTTGTCAGTATTCATGACCAAAGCCGCTACTTCACGTTGAAGTAGCTCTTCAGTTAACCTCAAAAGGGCTGATTGCGTCCCACTGACATTAACGCTTGGCAGACCTGGACGGTGCTAGCCAAGCCCGACAGCGCTTAACTTCGGTATTGTGACGGGAACTGGTGTTAACCACAGCGGCAAGGCAACTGGCACCACTAATATTGTCAAATTCAAATTAGCATGTCGATCTTGTGACAATACGGGACAGGGCTAAAAGAAAGGAAAGGAAACTATGATATTTTTACGTCTTAATCTCAATGCTTTTGGACCATGAGCTCGCATCGTACTGGTACTAGACCCATATTACCCAATACAGTTTTATACTGTTTATTTTTTTCAGTAAAGGATTTATAAACCTTCGAATTTGCACCAGTTTATTCTTGCAGATAGGAAAATATTGAGTATGAACCCTGTGAAAGCTCGTCGCTGGGATGCTTTCTTGAGGTACAAAGAGAAAAAGGCTCAGTATTTCCTGATAAATGAGTATCATACGCTTCAAAAACCACTTCTAGCCTTAGTCGTCACGTAGGCGTTCAGCTATGGTAGCTTACCTTACAAGTGTCAAACAAGAGCTGTAGCTGCCCGGAGTACATGCCTCACAGCATGGCATCAAAGAGACCAAAAATTCTTTATTGATGATAATATAGAACACCGTAAAGGATCATACATGTTTCCATAAACCACTGACCATAATTACAGCAGATAAATGCACTATAATTTGTGTACTGTACCAGTTAACACTAAAGTATGTAAATTTCTCCTTTATAACATGAAAAATAGATTGCATTCAATATCAAAACAAATTATCATTCTAATTATTGTCGCAGTTTCTCATTACTGATATTGATTACATTTATACCATATAAGAATGATAAATTTAATGAAAATTGTGAAGCGAAAGCACTACACGATTTTCATCAGTTGCAGATGATTGTTAGGACAACTAATCTTCGTCCTCAGATTCAACATCGCTTCCAGAGTCTTCCTCCTTCTCTTCTGATTTATTTTTCTTACTTTCCTTTTTTGCACTCTTGGTTTTGGATTTCTTCTTATTTTCATCATCCTCCTCTTCTTCGTCTTCCTCCTTCACTACAGCGGCGTCCTCCTTCGAATCCTGCCTCTTCTCGCCATCATTTACCGGTATCACTTCTTCTACATCTGACGTTTCGTTCATTTTTTCTTCAGGTCCCTCCTCTACCTCGTGTTCTTCCTCTTCGATCTTATCTCCTGGCTGTTCAATTTCGTCTTGTTCTTGTTCCTTTTTGTCATCCACCGATTCTTCCTGTTCCATTTCTTCCTCCATGTTTAATTCGCCTTCCACTTCTTCGTCAGGAGATTTTTTCTTTTCTTTTCCAGAGTCAGCTTCAGTATCACCGTCTGCCTCGTCTACTTCAACATCTGGGAAGCGCCGGATCATATCCTCCTCATTGGCTAAGTGGTTAATGGGCAGCTCAGGAGGCGCGGACAGTTCATCCTCCACCAGAGATACTGGCTGTGCCTTCCTGCTTATTACGTTGCGGAGAGCGTCAAGGAAGCCGGACGCAAGAGCAGTATGCTTGGGTGCATCCCCTGAAAAATATAAAACGGCATCCAGTTTACATATACTGTCACTTAGAAAAGTGAGTCGATTCCAAGCTAATGAAAATGTGGAGCTTTTCACATTGCCTAAGCGTATTCAAGTATTTTATGTCTTCTCTTCTGTGTACATAGATCTCATTTTACGCAGAACTGACATTTCACCGAATCTCTACAGGTCATCAGAAATGCTGCCACAGTAAATGAAATGTATTCGCTCATTTTCCATGAGAAATGTGAACAGTGGGGGGTTTCCTCATCATTTACAATAAAGTAGCACTAGACGCCAAGAGCATATAAGCATGGCATTGCTAGTTTCTGGACACTGGCAGCATTCTGTATCGTCATGCAGAGGGCCAGCGTGTCTGAAGAACAGCCCGCATCTCGTGGTCGTGCGGTGGCGTTCTCGCTTCCCACGCCCGGGTTCCCGGGTTCGATTCCCGGCGGGGTCAGGGATTTTCTCTGCCTCGTGATGGCTGGGTGTTGTGTGCTGTCTTGAGGTTAGTTAGGTTTAAGTAGTTCTAAGTTCTAGGGGACTGATGACCATAGATGTTCAGTCCCATAGTGCTCAGAGCCATTTGAACCATTTTTGTCTGAAGAACAAGTTGACAACGTCCGCCAAGCGTTCCAAAGAAGTCCACGCAAATTAATTCGTCAGGCTTCACCTGAACTTCAGACGCCACGTGCAACTATTCATAAGGTAGACAGAAAGCGCTTGCGTCTGCTTGTACTCTAGGTGCGGATTCTGCAGTCCATAAAGCTCGATGCCGAGCAAGGGTGATATGGATGTGCATGCGAAATGCTTAACCGAATCGTCCAGAATCCTGGTTTTGAAGTGTTTTGTTTTCTGATGAGTCCATATTCCATTTCTCTGGCTCTATGAATAAGCATACCTTTCGCATCTGAGTATCACAGAACCCACATAGTATCAGGAAAAAGGTGTGGCTGAACGTGAAAGTAAAGGTTTGGTGTGTCATGTGCGACAAGATAACTGGACCCTTCTTCTTGCTGAGAAGGCTTAGGAACGAAGTACCCAGACATCTTGGAAATGCTTGCTTTTCCTTAGGTTGAAGACCTGCAACCAAATCTTTGGTTTCAAGAAGGTGATGCTACATCTCACTCGCCGTTGGATGTACAGAAAACTCTGAATTGAACATTCCTAGGAAGCTGGATTGGACGTGATAGGTTCATAAGTTCTTTCCTTGGGCTATGTGAAGAACAGGGTCTTCATCAGTGTAGTGCGGGATCTTCAAGACCTCCATACTCAATTTGTGGCACTCATCAGTACTATCCCTCTGGACATGTTTCAGAGGCTCTGGATGCAAACTGAATAGTGACTAGACATTCTTCATGTCGCAGCAAGGACTTACATATAAATGTTTCGATCTGAAAACTTGACGTTAAACTTATTTTTGAGAAGGGAATAATTTTGTGTTGGGAGAAAATTCAAAACAGGGCATTTCGGTGTAGGCACCTTGGTAGTTAGTTACTTAGTTAAATGTTCCATAGATCATTGGAACAATTCTTTTGTCGAAATTATGTGAAAGGAGTTGTATTTTGGATTAGTTTAAAAACGTTTGCCAGACTTTGTGGCTGTCATTTTTGTCCTGTTTTTAAGGTTAAGTTGATGAAGGGGAAGAGGGAGGAGGAGAAGAAAAAGATGAAAAAGAAGAAGAAAAAGAAGGTGGAGAAGGATAAAAAGATGAATATGGGGGAGAAAGAGAGGGGAAGTAATACCGTTTAATAGCCTGAAGATTTTACCTGAATTTTGTTTCCTTAAGCTATCCTAATTGGCCTTCAAGTATCTAAAGCCATTTTATTAAGGCTTTACACGTTATGTCTGATTGTGTACAGTTTGTGTGCTGTGCCGAGAAGAATACTAGTGATTTAGGTAGAAGAGTAGTTTCACTAGCAGACGAGCAGTTGCATTTGGGGAATAGTGGGGGAGGTTGTTGTACATCGAAACACTTTTAAGACTATTAGAAATTTCATATATTATCAAATTCCTTTTTTCAATGATAGCACTTACTTATGTACTGCAGTCTTTTTGTGAAATTAGAAAAATTACTCCGAAACATCAAAGTTTTTCCAAATCTGAAAACGTGTTCCAAGATACACATTGGTCCTGCTCCTAGAAACAGATATTCTATTAAAATGTAAAATCGTTACGACCGAGAAAATTTTATCATTAGCGTATTTCATCGTCTGTCTCTTACATCATGACTACTCTACTACACACCACTAACAGGTACTTAACTACTGTGGTCATCAGTCCCTAGAACTTAGAACCACTTAAACCTAACTAACCTAAGGACATCACACACATTCATGCCCGAGGCAGGATTCGAACCTGCGACCGTAGCAGTCGCGCGGTTCCAGACTGAAGCGCCTAGAACCGCTCGGCCACCCTGGCCAGCAAATAAAATTATATAGAAGTATTATCAAAAACCAGATAAAAGTTAAATACAGTGTTAGTCAAAATGGTCATTACAACTTGGAATGGTATAGAAATTTATTAAAACATCGAAAGATGTGTCACTTTGAAGCAAACAACCTCAGGTTTCACATAAAAGCGCCACGTGTTATTTTGGTTCGTTGAGATTATCATTTGTGATGCGTCAAAAATCCCACTCGTAATC
Organism: Schistocerca americana; assembly: GCF_021461395.2. Lineage (NCBI taxonomy): Eukaryota > Metazoa > Arthropoda > Insecta > Orthoptera > Acrididae > Schistocerca > Schistocerca americana. Next base: position 541,416,358 of record NC_060121.1, read on the forward strand.
AGTTTCTTTCCACACTCCTTGCAGTAAATCTGGCATAACTTGTGCATCGGCAGCGTAGATTCGATTTTTCAGATCGGCTAGATTGTTGCTAGGGGAGGGACATACACATGGTCCTTAACGAAACACGTCCATTAATGAAACCCCAGAAAAATAAATCCAGGGTGGGCTGGGGGAGGGGGGGGGGGGAGGACTTTTCGCAGTCAATCCATCGACCTGGGAAGCGATCATTGGGTAAACCTCAAACTTTCGTGAGGAGATGATATGGTGCACCATCTGGCTGATAGTAAACCACCCCCCTTGGTCATCTTCATCGATCTGTTTTCAAGCATACACAGATACACCACGTCGCAGTGAACAACCTGTCTCAACAAAGTTCATGTATCAAGAGCAAATTGTAGTCCTGCTTGGAGGTTCTTTAGAGTATCTGGTAGACCCATCTACTGAGTCTGTAAGTCATCTCAATAAATTTCTGTATCATTCGAAAATCCTTCTTGACTCACCCTGTATGTTTTTAAATAAAGCTATCTGAAACGAAAGCAAATTTCCATTTTCTAGACAGGTAAAATTGTTAAGACACCAAGAAAACTCAGTGCATTCGCAAGTATCACATGTTCCATGGCAAGAGACTTCTCCCATGTCAAGGTACAAGCCACAAAGTATGGCTTAATCATTCACACGTTACGTAACTGGTTTAAAATGTATAGAATTTTACTTGCCATAAATTTTATTAAACTGAAGAACTAGCGATACCTTCCAAATAAATTCACTTATATGTGTTAGAAGTCAGGATGTATACAAATGCTGTTCAAAACACTACCTCATGTCTGTCAACAATAAAAATTGTAGGAAGTGACGGAAACTGCTTACGGCGTCTCTGGTGCGCAATCCTCCACGTCATTCTAAAATCGCTCCATAGATTAAAGTGCAGGTCAAGAAACATCATATGTTGTTAGTAGCCTACAACACTACCCGCTACCAACACGTACTGTAGATAATAGAACATAAGTACTGAGCAAAAGTTGTTCGTAACTTAGATGTGCAATGACACAATATGTAAGTTAAAAAGAGCGGCATTTGAGTGAAAATGTATACGTATTTCACGCTACTGGAGATACCTCAACAAATTGAGGGAAACCTGCCAGGAAAACGTAAATTCCATTTATTCAGCTGCGCATACACAAAGCTTAAGAAATGTTAATAAAATATATGAAGCAGCTGAGCACTGACAGACAGACCACATTAAAAACATAAATACTTCTCATGGCTCTTTATAGTTTTTGTTGCGAGTAGTTTAGGTCTGCCCCTTCGCTATCGCCGCATAGCCTTCTCGCAAATACATTTTTGACAGGAAAGATTTTGCGATGTGGTTCAAATGGTTCAAATGGCTCTGAGCACTATGGGACTTAACATCTGAGGTTATCAGTCCCCTAGACTTAGAACTACTTAAACCTAACTAACCTAAGGACATCACACACATCTATGCCCGAGGCAGGATTCGAACCTGCGACCCTAGCAGACGCGCGGTTCGGGACTGAACTGCTCGGCCACAGCGGCCTTTTGTGACATGCTTGAGGAACACAGCATCATATTAATTTCTTCCAGCTCTCCTCATTAACGTAGATGTTATGTTCCTAAATTACCAATGTACGTGAGTAGATTGGCTGGTACAATGGCTCCACTTTATATTCTTTTCTTTTCCACTGTTTTCTTTCTCCGACAGAATAACATGAATTTAATTAATGTTCCACTAAGGCACTCAGGCAGTAATCAGTGTCAAAGAAAAGAGGTAAATGTTTGAGAACTGAAATTCACAGCATTGTATTCTATGAGGAAGTAATTACTAAAACAAAGAGATGTTAGAGAAATGATGTTTCCCTATTGCAGTCACATTTTCAGGACGTGTGAAAATGCCTCAGGAACGAACAGATCCCGTTCACAAAGACGCTTTTCCCGCTACGTGGAATCCGTTCACGTTGCATGCTGCACACGGGAAGAAAATACCGTTAGCCATCTTACCAGAGATTCTATAATTGAACGAATCTTACAACATACTCACACACACACACACACACACACACACACACACACACACACACACACATATGCTGTGGTGTAGGAGTGTGAGAGGAAGAAGCGTAGACAGCGAAAGCAGAAGGTAAAGTAGCGTGGATGAGAGAGAGAGGGGAGAGAGAGAGAGAGAGAGAGAGAGAGAGAGGAGAAGAAAGTTTTATGACAGAAAATTAGGGAGCGATGGTGTTTTGTGTACCAGTTTTCAAAAATTATATTTTGTGATTTTGCTCCAATGCTTCATTCAGCACACAATCTGGGAGAGAGAACGGTTTGAAACGTCGGCCTTGATGAACGATGAATGAGTAACAAATATATAAATTTCGTACTAGAAGAAGTGAACGCAGAAATTATCGAGATAATTCTTCTGTAGGAGAAATCTGATATCACGGGGAAAACTTGGCCACATTGCTTGAGGTTGTAGTTTCAGCAACACGAGTTCTTTTGAGTTCAGTTTCTATCATCGGCATTTGCAGTCTTCAAAACTTCAACCATATCCTAAAATATTTGGGTTTTTCCTGGCAGACAGACTAATTCTTACGTAGAACATTAGAAAACGAAATCTAAAATAGTTGTAAATTTTTGTTCTTTTCAAAGCATAAAATATGTTTTGGACAGGTGCGAGAATTTGCTTGTAAGATTACGTTCAGTATTACGTGCACGAAATAACGCCTATTCTCGTGGGAGTTGAGTGGAGTGGAGGAACAGGTAGAAGTCGCCCGATTTTACTTGGTCAGTGCAAACTGTGCTTCGCAATCACTCACTGTCCGAGATAGTATTTTAAAGTACCGTTTTATGAATTGCAGCAATAAGATGCACACAAAATCATTGTAGCTACCTTTATGTCAGTTTGTCACTTCTGCTGCCATATAAACCTAAAACACAGGACGGTTTTAGCTTCTTTCATTTACTGCCTCCTCTGTGAGCCTTTTCCTACATTCGCTCCCGGCACCCATTGCTTGAAGAGACAAGTTACCACGCCCGCAAGAGCGCCTAATATTTCATTTAGAGTGTGTGGTAATATTCGTTGTTCCGATACGGAAACTCACGCGTGAGACAATGATGCAAACTAATCGCACATAATAATTTGTGCTGGCCAGCAAAATGCACTTCATGGTATTCTTTCATTCCCTGTCTTTCCTCTTTTCTGATCTCGTTTATTTTCACTACTATTCGAAAGTGCTTAATAGTGTTAATCAACATAACGATGGTACTTATATAAAGTATAATTATACTGTGCGCCAACAGTGTATAGTCACACGGAATCTCCTCTGCAGTAACGCAGCGACATCCACACTATCAGTTGAAATTACGTAGCCGAAATCCGATAAGTGACTGTAAGATAAGTTGGCATTATGGACTCTGGGAAACTGTTGGTCATCCGGTCTCCCCCGTCCTGGGGATAAATTCTATGTTGTCTACCAGATGTCTCTGACTGGAGGTCTTAGGCACTAGGTAACGTAACAAGAGGGGCAGGCGCCTAAAGCTGTTGTGGACAGCCTTGTTCTGGAGAGTAGTCTCTTGAAAGCTAGCTATCGCAGCCGATAAAGCGATGCATTCCACGGATATTCTCAAGAAGACTGTAAGTATCCTCGAAATTTTAATTAGCTGATCGAAGGTTAGTCTGAGTTGGTCGCTTATCGTAACACTTTGTAATTTTCCACTGCGATCGTAAGAGGTCTGCCTCACACTACCCACACGACACTGCTACTGCTCGGTGCTAAAATATAAGAACGCACCTATGCAGTATAGACACAAGCTTATCGCATCAGCTGTATTTTCCTCTACACAGTCCCACCCAAAATTCTTACTTCATTTTAGCGTCGCTGTTTCTACAAAATTCAGGGGCCTAAAGCCATTTTGTGGTGTCGTCGTAGCTGTGCTGCTCAGAATCGATCATAACTGGCAGCTGTACGCCACAAAGACAAGAGACGCTGTGACAGAACACTAGTGATGTTCTGTAGTGAGAATTCAATCCTCCTACTCTTCTACTAAAAATCGACAGTTCCATTGAGGACCACGACAGAATCACTAACTACAATATACGATTGTGAAAATTGCAGCCCACAGTAAGATAAGTGAGAACAAACCTAAACTCGGAGGTTGTACGGGAAAGTACACGGCAACGCACGGTTAAAATAACAGATGGTTGAAAACGAGTATTTGGGCCCAGCAGTACGCTCTCAGTTTCAGTCATTGAATGGGCATCAAACGAAATGGAAACGTGAAACTATGACCCAGTGAGAGTGAATTGGGACGGGGCAAAATAATTGCCATGTTCTAAGCCCTGCTGTGACATTTCGAATAGCATACAAACTCTGTCAACGATCTGTAGCGTCTTATCTTTGCCATCTAACATGTTACATTGTGGTATCCCTATTGACAGAATGTAAAATATCTTTAGTGCACCTACTCTGTGAACGATCTGAAGCATCATATCCCTGTTGACAGTATGTAAAAATCTTTAAGGCTGTTGTTATGTTTCTGTTTTTAACGTTTACTGTCGATTGTCAAACTGTGTGTTTCTTCATAAGAAGTCAACAAGAAATCAGTAAGTAAAAGTTATTTCCCAATTCGTCATTGTCTATAGCGAAATATCCATCATTAATTACACTCCTGGAAATTGAAATAAGAACACCGTGAATTCATTGTCCCAGGAAGGGGAAACTTTATTGACACATTCCTGGGGTCAGATACATCACATGATCACACTGACAGAACCACAGGCACATAGACACAGGCAACAGAGCATGCACAATATCGGCACTAGTACAGTGTATATCCACCTTTCGCAGCAATGCAGGCTGCTATTCTCCCATGGAGACGATCGTAGAGATGCTGGATGTAGTCCTGTGGAACGGCTTGCCATGCTATTTCCACCTGGCGCCTCAGTTGGACCAGCGTTCGTGCTGGACGTGCAGACCGCGTGAGACGACGCTTCATCCAGTCCCAAACATGCTCAATGGGGGACAGATCCGGAGATCTTGCTGGCCAGGGTAGTTGACTTACACCTTCTAGAGCACGTTGGGTGGCACGGGATACATGCGGACGTGCATTGTCCTGTTGGAACAGTAAGTTCCCTTGCCGGTCTAGGAATGGTAGAACGATGGGTTCGATGACGGTTTGGATGTACCGTGCACTATTCAGTGTCCCCTCGACGATCACCAGTGGTGTACGGCCAGTGTAGGAGATCGCTCCCCACACCATGATGCCGGGTGTTGGCCCTGTGTGCCTCGGTCGTATGCAGTCCTGATTGTGGCGCTCACCTGCACGGCGCCAAACACGCATACGACCATCATTGGCACCAAGGCAGAAGCGACTCTCATCGCTGAAGACGACACGTCTCCATTCGTCCCTCCATTCACGCCTGTCGCGACGCCACTGGAGGCGGGCTGCACGATGTTGGGGCGTGAGCGGAAGACGGCCTAACGGTGTGCGGGACCGTAGCCCAGCTTCATGGAGACGGTTGCGAATGGTCCTCGCCGATACCCCAGGAGCAACAGTGTCCCTAATTTGCTGGGAAGTGGCGGTGCGCTCCCCTACGGCACTGCGTAGGATCCTACGGTCTTGCCGTGCATCCGTGCGTCGCTGCGGTCCGGTCCCAGGTCGACGGGCACGTGCACCTTCCGCCGACCACTGGCGACAACATCGATGTACTGTGGAGACCTCACGCCCCACGTGTTGAGCAATTCGGCGGTACGTCCACCCGGCCTCCCGCATGCCCACTATACGCCCTCGCTCAAAGTCCGTCAACTGCACATACGGTTCACGTCCACGCTGTCGCGGCATGCTACCAGTGTTAAAGACTGCGATGGAGCTCCGTATGCCACGGCAAACTGGCTGACACTGACGGCGGCGGTGCACAAATGCTGCGCAGCTAGCGCCATTCGACGGCCAACACCGCGGTTCCTGGTGTGTCCGCTGTGCCGTGCGTGTGATCATTGCTTGTACAGCTCTCTCGCAGTGTCCGGAGCAAGTATGGTGGGTCTGACACACCGGTGTCAATGTGTTCTTTTTTCCATTTCCAGGAGTGTACAAATCTGCGCGAGTTTGTTTGTCACACACACACACACACACACACACACACATATATATATATATATATATATATATATATATATATATATATATATATATATGTGTGTGTGTGTGTGTGTGTGACAAACAAACTCGCGCAGATTTGTAATTAATGATGGATATTTCGCTATAGACAATGACGAATTGGGAAATAACTTTTACTTACTGATTTCTTGTTGACTTCTTATGAAGAAACACACAGTTTGACAATCGACAGTAAACTCCTTTTCAACCATCTGTCATATATATATATATATATATATATATATATATGACAGATGGTTGAAAAGGAGTATTTTGGCCCAACAGTGCGCTATCAGGCTCAGTCATTGAACAAACTGGAAACGTGAAAGTATATATATGCGAAGCGAGAGATGCTACATTATTCTGGTGCCTTTACTGTAACATACAAACTCGCTCAAATTTGTAATTAATGATGGATATTCCTCTATTGACAACGACTAATTAGGAAATAACATACAATTAATACAAATTCACGAAAGAAAAAGTGCATTTATTATTTTTTTGGTTTGTTGCCCCAGTTGCCTTTGTCCCTGAGAAAAATATCGCAACACCACTGGAAAAGTTGGTAATATGCAGAGCCAAAACGCTCCAGCACAAAATATAGAGAAAAGACGCAATGCTCCGACTGAACACGTACACTTTTATCACGATGGGGTCGGTTTCTTTTTTCAGTGTATATTACAGTACATAAGATGATGATGATGAAGTCCCATACTCCTTGACAGGGCATAAGGTTCAAAAATTGTTCAAATGGCTCTGAGCACTATGGGACTTTGGTCATCAGTCCCCTAGAACTTAGAACTACTTAAACCTAACCAACCTAAGGACATCACACACATCCATGCCCGAGGCAGGATTCGAACCTGCGACCGTTGCGGTCGCGCGGTTAGGGCGTAGGGGAACTATGCGGGAGACCTGCAGCGCCGTACTAGGCAAGGCCCTAATGGAGGTGGTTTGCTATTGCCTTCCTCGGACAGTAATGGGGATGAATGATCATGGGGAAGACGACACAACAATACCCAGTCATCTCGAGGCAGGTGAAAATCCGTAACCCCGCCGGTAATCGAAGCCGGGACCCCATGCTCGGGAAGCGAGAATGCTACCGTGAGACCACGAGCTGCGGACAGTACCTAAGAAAGGGGAAACTGTTCCCGAACAGGTACCTTTCAAAATGTTAACCAGCGTTATGACGGTGGAGTGTACGTCTCCTTACTGGGAGGTGATTCACGGACCACATTCGAACACCTCGCTACACAATTCGACGTGTCTGTTGGTAGTGCTGATATACACATCCGAAAGTTGGGGTACTCAAAGGTTTGTGTCCGTTGCGTTCCTCGCCGCCTAATGGAAACCGTAGAGAACAACGAAAGAACATCTGCGCAGAATTGCTGGCGCGTTACAAGGCTGATCGAGATAAGTTTTGGTCGAACATCGTCACAGAATGTGATATATGGCTTCTCCACTTCGAACCGGAAACGAAACGGCAATCCATGGAGTGGGGCCACACCACCTCTCCTTCGAAGCGAAAGTTCAACGCCCTACTCTCAGACGGTAAAGTGAAGACGACGGTCTTCTGGGTCTCTGAAGGGGTTTTTCTGCTTGATGTCCGCCATCATGACGCAACGATCAACTCTGAAGTGTACTGTCCAACCCACAGGAAACTGAATAAACAGCTTGAAACTTGTTCCTTGTCGGAGAAATACAAATGAACGTCTCCTTCTTCATGAGAACACAAGGTCCCGCACAAGTTTGTGAACCCGAGAGGAGACCACAAAAACTTCATTGAACTGTTCCTCATTAACGCTACAGCCCAGATATCGCACCTTCAGACTTCCGTCGATTTTGCCCAATGAAGGATGCACTACACGGGAAGCAGTACACAGATGATGGGGAGGTTATTGAAGCAGCAATACTTTGGCTCCGACGTAGACCAGTAGGATAAGACCATGCGGGGAGACAGGTCCTCCCAGTAAGGCGGCCTAAGGCCAAGACTATGTTGGAAAATGGGGTTTTGTAGCCAAAAGAGTGGCGAATAATATGGTGTATTGGAATCCTCAACAAAACCAAGCTGCTTTCAAAAAACGAAACGGGTTGCAGTACATACTGAACACCACTCGTATATACAGGGTGGAGAAAAAAAATAGCTGCCGCCAGTAGAAACCAAAATTACTAATGTTGTGTAGGTCGTCAGCGTACCATTTTTAAACTACGGAAACTTGGCGCTACGCTCTCCGATTGGCAGTGGGATTGCCCTGTTGTCGTTCGTCGGTTAACGGGCAGCGCTATAGTTGTCGGTTCACACACAAAAACGTCCCTCGTCCTGTCACTGCCCTGATACTCACACGTGTCGAATAGGTCTTGCTGTTTGTCTCCACCTCACGTCAGAGACATTCACACGTAAGCTTCGCTTCGGAGCACACACACCTCACCTGCGATTTAGTCATACAGTAAGCACGGCAGCACAGTATCCGTTTGAAGAACAACGAGATATGGTTTTTGTTTATGGACTAGCCGACGGTAATGCGCATGAAGCCCGACGGTTGTGTGAGGAACGGTACCCAGCAAGACGCCACCCACACTCGCAAACGTTTACAGCAATTCACCGGTGACTTGGCGAAACTGGCTCGTTAGCGGGATATCACGGTGATACTGGCAGACCTGGAACACGACGGGATGCTGCATTTGAAGAGACTGTTCTCGAGCGCTTCGAGGAAGCACCTACGACAAGTACTCGAGCGGTTGGACACGACATGGGGGTCACTCACCGGTTAGTCTGGGAGGTTTTGAGGGATGACAGCCAGCATCTATTTAGTTTCCACCCTATCCAAGACCTAAATCCTGTGGCGGACTTTGAACACAGGTTAGGGTTTTGCAGGTGGTTTCTGCGAGGTGTTGCTCGAGATCCCGACTTCCTCGCCATTGTGTTGTTTACTGAGGAGCGTATCTTCCATCGAGATGGCCTTTACGACACTCGAAACGTTCATTACCAGGTAAGGGGAAATTCTCACGTCACGTACCTCCACGGACACCAGCAACGATTTTCGCTCAACATTTGGGCACGCATTGTGGATGACCATCCGATTGCCACAATACAGCTACCTTCTCGACTTACTGGGGCAAATTACGTTCACTTTTTGCTAAAAACTCTTCCCGGCCCGCTGGAAGATGTTCCCTCGACATACGGCTACGCATATGGTTGCGGCATGAAGGGGTGCCCGCACATAAAAGTCATGCTACGCGCGGATATTTAAATGAACTCTTCGACGGCCGGGTAATTGGCAAAGGTGCTCGTAGGATATGGCCCCCGTGATCACCAGACTTCACGGCACCAGACTTTTTCCTGTGGGGGCTCTTCATGGTTCTAGATCACCCACCCGGACGCGAACCACCTAGAAACGAAGAGAAATTAATGGGTCGCATTCAACATGCTGCCAATCACATCAGGGCAATACCAGGAATCTTTGAAACAGTTTGGAGAAACGCCGTCCGACGTTACCAAGCTTGTGTCGCCTCAGAGGGTCGCCAGTTCGAGCACCTGCTTTAAGTAAACAATGTCCTAGCTACAAAAAAGGCCCTTTCAGGGTCGGCACAATTTGTAAAAGACTTTCTGTGCGCGAACTAACAGCTGTTGGCAGGTCTGTTCTATGTACGTCTTATCATGAAACTACAATGGATGAGTCGGGACCCCGGAGGATTCACCCCCGGGCCCCGAGAGTGGAAGGCTGGCGCGCTACCAGCCAGCGTGCTGGCAACACCGACTCAAAGGAAGGCCTCGGCGCTTGTTCGTGACGTCACGTCAGCTAGGCACGACAGAAACGCCTGGGCTTGCTTATCACTGTAAATTTTTGGACAAAATGTTTGGTATTGTTTTGGATTCTGCAGTTTTATTTAGAAGAAAGATTTTCTTACAATCGTAAAGCTACAAATGAAGATCATAGTGCTGTATTACTGAATTCTCTTTTCGAAAATGTAGTTCACATACCTGAAAATAATTTCGAAAATAATTATTGAAGTTGAACACTAATTCGATTGTATTAGAGCTCATAATTTCGAATTTACACATCGTACTATAATTTTCAGTGGAAATCTTTGTTAAAACCTGACTTCTCACAACACAGCTAACTGTATGATCTTTACTCTGAAAAGCAGTCTTTGACTACATGCAAGTCAAATAAATCGTTCCTTCGAATAAATAAAAAATAATGTAGAAAACGCGGTTTCGCCTATTCAAGTGTGAATACTAGTTGCTGAACTGACCGGTCAAAATTCGTTCACTACGCAAGACTGACGACACAAAACCAGTAGTGGTGCCTGGGTACAATATCGTACAGGTCTTCAAAAGGTATAAATAAAGAATAAAGAACTATAAAAACTGAAAACATGGAACACTATCGGATTTACTTACTTTGGAATATTTGGTTGGAGAAAATGCATACCTGTGAATGGCAGCAATCCACTTGCGACGAAGGTCTTCGTCGTTAGGAAACGAAAACACTTGGACCTTAGGTACATTTGGACAATTCCCGTTACAGCGAGGGACACAACACTTGTACACCATGGCGAAAACTCTCACTGCTGTAGTCGAAAAAACACAATAAGTAACACAAAAGGAAGGGCACTGCACAACCAACACTACGATCATACGCCATGTGGCGTGCCTAGGCGTTGTGACGTCACTAACGACTGATGACGTAGCGCCAGGGCTTTCTATAGAGTCGGTGTTGGTGCTGGCCGTCTTGGATACATCACCATCTCCGGCAGGCGAAGAATTCGCGGTAATGCGTTGTCCAGAGCATCCGGCAACAGGGCAGTCCCTCAGTCAATCAGTTTAAAAACTGTGCGTTGTCGACCTACACAACATTTGGTTCCTACTGGCATCAGCTATCCAGGGCTAAAATTTCGTGACACAGTTTTTCTCCACGCTTTATGTATGTATGTTCCACATTCCCTCCTAAATCAATGAACCGATTTCAACCAAACTTGCTAGAAATATCATTTACTCCTTGTAAAGAATCATTGTGGGGGGTAAGAACCACTCGCCTAGCAAATGGGCGGTGGTGGTGGACGGGGGGGGGGGGGGGGGGGGGAGGAGTGAAAATGAAGTGTAGCCCACGACGAGAAAATACCCACACTCCAGTCACGTAGAATTTGAGAATTAGAGCACTTAGTGACATGCAACGAACTTTACGCATAATTTCAAACCCTTAGTAACTTTCTCGCTGACAACCCACACAAAATGATCAAAAGAAAGAAAGTTTATCACTTACTACACATTCGCTGTTCACGGAGTGAAACTTCCGTATGACGCACGCGTTTTTATTTTATGACTTTTTTTTACTATTAATTGTATTCGCAGCAAATTTTGCTGACATTATTTACATACACCAGTGTATGCGCCAGCAATATTATAGCATTGTACGACACGCAGTTCAGGAAATACGATGTCACAGACGTTAAGACGCGTGAAAAACTACCACATCGTAATTCATTACTTCTTTACTACTAACACTATTCGCAATACATTTCACAGACTGTAGACACGTATACCAATTGATGTACCTGCAAAATTATATCATTGTATAACACGTAGTTCAGGACATACGACATCGTAAACACTGAGCTGCGTGAAAATGAAGATGCAGGGCGACATTCGCTGGAGAAGCAGGTGATTCACGTCTACAAATACATGTGAAATATATTTGATATGTGCGTAAGCGCGCAAAGCCACGAGTAAATACTTCATCCAAAAACTCTGGAACGATTTCTACCAAATTCGTTACACAGTTTTGTTACGGAATTGAAAGAAAAACTGTGGAGTGAAGCGTGAAGAGAGAAAAGAGGGAAGGAGATGGACAGAGGGAGAATGGAAAGGAGGAGATGGACAGAGAGAGGGGGAGGAGGACATGTTCAGCGTGAGGGAAGAGGCGGAGATGAACAGAGAGTGTGGAGGAGGAGATGGACAGGAAGCAGGGGAGGGGGAGGAGTTGGACAGCGAGATTGGGCAGGAGGGGATGGAGGAGATGGACTAGTAGAGGGTTGGAATAAATACATACCCGGACAGTCTTTTATAAATAACTGTTTAATCACAGGCAACACCGTGGCGCGCAGATAGTGGTTCTACAACATTCCCTCGGACTAGGTCCGAAATTATTTTCACGTCTGAATATTTCTCTCGTTCAAGAATGACATGATGTGTTCGATATTCTAGGAAGAGGAGCTACAATGCGGAGCTGTATCGAAGACCTTCCGGAAGTCATGGAACACATCACCCTGGGACCGCTGTCTACTCCCTTGTGGATCTGGAGAACGAACAGAGCGAGCTGGAACTGACATGGCCGTTGTTTGTGGAATTCAGATTTTCGTCCTTCAGGGAGATCATAATTAAACGTGTTCAAGATTCTTAGGCATGTTGGGCGGTATGATGGAAGCAGCAGTTAGAAGCGTACTGGGTTGGGTACGAAAGTGTGTTACCACTACGGGGGCTTTTGTGCCCATATAGCTGATTTAAAAAACTCCATGTATATTCACCTATCACGCACAGACTGGCTGTGGTTTACAAAGACGAAACACAGCCAGACCAAAGTTGACGAACAGCAGAGGTGACAATAAGACTGTGCTATGAATCCCAAGAAGATAATGAGAGGAAAGCGCCAAAGCTTAGAAAACTGGCTCAGTGAGTCCTAGCAGTCTGAAACGTTGTAACTGCAGTGCGTAGTATACACTAGCCTCGCTCGCCAGGGAAAATTTCATTGCATTGTATCCTCCTTCTGGTAGCTTGATCTCCAATAGAAAAGCAGCTGTGTATGACTCCATGTCTTGCTACTGTAACTTATAAGATAGATCTTCACTCTCTAGTCGTGTGAACACAAATGAACACGTATACTACAGTCGGAATTGAATAATAAGTAAATGTTATGGGGATGCAATTTGGACTGTGCAGAGGAACAAGACGACAAGGTAGACAATATAGAATGAGAGTAGAAGAAGCTGAAGAAGAAGGAGAACCTTTAAACGGAGAAAACTAGCCAATAAGAGAAACGTAGTTACCATCCTGGGCCTGACAGCGAGCGAAGACGGGCAGTGTGCAGCGCTGCAGGCGGGTGCTGAAGTGCAGTCCCTCAGGGCAGGACTGGAACAGCGACACGCCGTCGGCGCACTTCCAGAAGCCGGCGCAGTCTTTGGAGTCCGGCAACAGCGTCGTGGGCAGCCCTTTGGAGCAGCTATTGGAAGGCGCTCCGGCAGACACCGCCACCAGAGCCGCGATCACAAGTACACCTGTGTGAAAGAGACACATTACCACATATCTCTTTCATCTTTATTGTATTTTGTACCACCGTGTAGCGAATTCTTGGCGACACTGAGAAAGTGAGGACACGAGTAAAAGAACTTCGGCAGATAAAAATAAGCCTCAACACTTTTCTCACACACCTTGTGTATCGCATATTTACTCGGGACTAGAAAGAGTATCACACCTCGTATACATCTACAAGGAAGCCTTACTCCACGTCTTCTATAGACCGAAAAAAAGCTCGAGTGAGCAGATCAAAGATCAAAATAATGCTGATTTGCTTCTTTGGCAGTAGAGTTATCGTGCATAAAAATTTGTTCATCCAGGACCAGCTGTCAACCAAGTGTTATAACGACCTAGGTTCGAAGCAGAGAATCTACAAGTTTTTTGGGGTATGCCATGTACTGTACTTCTATTTCAGAATAAGCACCGTGGACCATATATAACAAACAGACGTGCAACATTTGAGCAACTGACTGCCAAGATGAACCAAGGTGCTACCGACACTGTCTCCTCAACTACAGTTCAGCGAAAGTTACTGCCTCCACAGCACGAAAACGAAAAAGTCACAAGGACTCACATCGAGTGAACAGGAGGGCTGTGGAACAACAGGAATGCCTTTTGAGGTCAAAAATTCCGTGATGAAAGTGGCATGGGACTTTGTCATGATGCAGAATGCACTCGTTTGCAATGCCCGATCTCACTCGAATCATCATTTTCCTGAGCCTCTCTAGGACATCTTTGTAAGATTGTATCAGAGGTAGTGGTGGCGTTACGCGGTATGATTGTAATGTCCCCTTGGGATGGTTAATGTTTTTGTCTGCTGTCCTAATTTCTCATTTAGTGCGGGATCAAGAAAAGTGTCTCAATGTGCCACTTCTCACTTTGCCGCTTTGCTCAGGTTCGTACTCAAAAACCAATGATTCATCACCCGTGGACACCCGACTCAACGATTCGTGGTCATTGGCAGTCCTCTCAAGATCAATGCACACTTTAGTTCGATTGTCCTTCTGTTCAGTTGTGAGGTTTTTCGGCACGATTTTGGAACAAACCTTTCGCGTGTGCGAATCTTCGGTCAAGTGAATGTGTTTAACTGATCACCCATTATCCTTATGGTGAAACATCGGTCTGATCTCACAAGAGCACGCGCGCTTTCGACGTTTCCGTCGGACTTAGAAGTTAAGGTCCCCGTGAGCGACGTTCATCTTCGACGTGTTCTCGGCCTTCCAAAAATGATTGTGTCAGCAAAAAAATTGTTCTCTTGATGAGGAATGTTCCCCAAAGACCTGTTTCAACTCTTCACGGGTCACACTTACGGATTCCCAAAGTTTACCACAGAACTTGATTGCATAACGTCGCTCTAAATTCCACTGTTCCTTATTTGTAAAAACACACACACACACTAACAAAAGAAACTTGACTGATGGCGCTCTCAAATATCACTTGATGGGCGTACAGAGCTGAAACCCAGACTGAGCATCTGGTTGGGATGGACACCCCTGTCTGCACAAGTAGAACAACACAGCGTTGCCACATCGCTTGACTGTTGTCAGTCTCATTACTTTTCTCACAAATCTCGTATTGAACGAACTGTTGATGGTAGCTGCCGGCTCTTCTTTTCATTTTATTTGTTTCTAATTTTTATTCCTTTCTTCCCTTCTTCCTCTTTTGCTCTAGCGTTTTTTTGTGTTTTTTCCGAGTGCGTCCGTCTTGGAAACTCGCCTGTTCTGAAATAGCGGTACCGTATTCTCGTTGCTGAATGTCATTCTTGTCGTCGCATCTAAATTAAACTTCACGTAGCGTAGGTGGGACATCCATAGAGCTTCCCAGAAATTTTGCGACGAACTTCGAGTGTTTGTAGAGATTGTCTTGAGGCACAAATCGAGTATACGCACCCGTGTCCGGGAAAGTCATCCAACGATGCTACAGAGCGTCGAAGTTAGAGGCGCCGGCACCTCCCAACGGGCCACCCCTCGGCATCAGTCGTGTCTTTGTGCGCTGACTGACAGTAGGTGGAACATCTCGTAATTTTGTTCTTCGGTGACAGTGAAAGTTTACCACGATCGCCATTGGAGAAGGTGGAGTTAACTGATGCGTAGACAGGCCTTGTCTCCTATGAATGCAATGCTCTACCGCCCCGGTGGATGACAGTTTCAGACACGGATTTCTCCTGGAACCCTCTAAAATATTCAATGTATTTTCGGTATACATGGGAAAAATAAACTGTAGATGAAAACCCGTGTCCGAAACCGTCATCCACTGAGGCAACATAGCATCGCGTTCATAGTTACCACAAAGGGAGTCCCACTGGGTTCTATTTTACGTCCTCTGCTGTTCCTTATTCACGTGAATGACCTCCCACTTAATGTGCAGCAAGCGGAACTAGTACTTTTTGCAGATGACACGAGTGTTATAATAAATCCCATTCCAGGAAAAGCTGCTGAAGATATTGTTAAGGATGTCTTTCAAAGAATTATCAAGTGGTTCTCAGAAAATGGGCTCTCCTTTAATTTTGAAAAAACTCGCTATATCCAGTTCAGTATACCAAATAGAGTCATACCGACAATTGATGTAGCATATGAACAGGGATCGGTTAACAGGGTAGATTTCTCCAAATTTTTAGGTGTTCACATTGATGACAACTTGAACTGGTAGAAACATATATTACTGAGCTTCTCAAACAACTAAGTTCAGCTTCTTTCGCTCTTCGTATAGTCGCTAGTCTCGGTAATAAACACATCAGCCTCCTAACGTACTTTGCATATTTCCACTCGATAATCTCTTATGGAATAGTTTTCTGGGGCAACTCACCACTTAGACATAAAGTACTGATTACACAAAAGAGAACAGTGAGAATAATTAGTGGTGTTCATCCAAGGACGTCATGTAGCCACCTTTTCAAGTAGTTAGGTATTTTAACTGCACTATCTCAGTACATACATTCGCTAATGAAATTCGTTAAAAATAACCCATCTCCAACTATCAAGAACAGTGATGTTCATACGTACAACACCAGCTGTCAGTTGCTCAAAAAGGAGTACATTATTCAGCAACAAGAATCTTTGATCATTTGCCCAACAACATATAGTGTCTGGCAGGCAGCAGATCAAGTTTTAAATCTAGCTTAAAATCATTTCTTTTGGACAACTCCTTCTACGCCATGGACGAGTTTCTGTCTCAGAAATGGTAAAAAAAAAATACATATACATCTAATCGTAGTTGCATGTGTAGAACTAAAACTTTCAGTAATATTAACATTAGCACTATTCATGTGTGTTTATATATCTTGTAACCTGACTTGTTCCACATCATATAGATAAAATAATCGGGAAAATGATCTATGGAACAAGACATAACTAACTAACTAAATAGGGCACAAGGCCTTTCCACGCAGTGGCTAGCTCCATCTTCTTCAGCCGGTGTCCGTGGGAGTTGTACGGTTCGACCCGCCGTTCATCTCAATTACGGCGGTTGTGGGGATGACTATTACCTATTGTAGCAAAAGTGTGATTCATCCGAACAGCCGACACGTTTCCATTTATCGACCGGTACATCCCGATGGTGGCATCTAATGCCACATACCACCACAAACCTACCAGAATGAGTGGATCAGTGGCAAGCGCCGCCGCCTTTGTGTTCCACGCCGTGTAGCGTCGTTCGATGATGCTTCCGGACATGGGTTCACACTCTCGACTTGTTCGTCAAGGCAGTCTGTACAACCCATCGATGTTTGTCGCGACATTTCTGGGACATCCTGTATGCAAACTATGTACGATGATGAGTCGAAACATTATAACCACTGCCCACTGTGCCGTTTGATGCAGAGTGGTAACGTTGCGGGCACGTGGCGCAGTAACAAAAGTATGTAAGCGGAGCAGATACGGACGGATGAGCACCTTAGCAAAGATATGGGGTGTAGGTGGGGAAATCCATTGAGATAAGCGACTTTGACAAAGGGCAGATTATTATTACGGAGAGCGTGTCAACGAGTATCTCGAAAACGGCGAAGCTGGTCGAATGTTCACGTGCTGCTGTCGTGAGCATCTACGGAAAGAGATAGGCCAATGGAACTACCACAAGGCGCTAAATGGTTGGACGACCACGACACTTCACTGAACGTGGGGTTCGGATGCTTGTATGCTCTGTAAAGCAGGGTACATGGTGATCTGTGGCATCTCTGCCAGGAAGAGCACAATGCTGGTGCACGCAAAAGTGTTCTGGAGAACATCGTTCACCGTACATTATTGAACATGGAGCTCCGTTACAGACCACCTACATGTTCACAAGTTGACGCAACGACACTGCCAATTACGACTGCGATGCGCACGGGACCATCGGGATGTACTGGTCGATAAATGGAAACGTGTCGGCTGTTCGGATGAATCACACTTTTGCTACAATAGGTGATGGTCATCCCCACAACCGCCGTAATTGAGATGAACGGCGGGTCGAACCGTACAACGCCCACGGACACCGGCTGCTGGGAGCGGTATTATGCTGTGAGAAACATTCTCCCGCGTTTGCATGGAACCTGTGGTAGCAATCGAAGGTACACGGACAGCTGCGAACCACCTGCATCAATTCATGCTTGAGGTCTTCCCCGACGGCGAAGTCATCAGTATAATAATTATTGTCCATGTCTCAGATTCGGAACCGTACTACAGTGGTTTGAGGAGCATTATGGTGCTCTCGTTGATGTCTCGTCGACCAAATTCGTCTGATGTAAGTCCCGCGGCACCCATCTGGGTTGCTATCGGGCGCCATTACCTCATAGGCAAATCAGCGGCGCGTTATTTGCGGGAATTACATGACCGGTGCGCACACATCTAATGCCACGTACCACCACAAACCTACCAGCAAACTGATCGGCCCCTGATACTCAGAATTTGTGATCTAAGGAAGCTATGAAACAGGTGGTCATAATGGTATGGCTCATCAGTATGTCTGCAAGTCGTATTAATTTTTCTGTATATTTTCGTTTGCGACTATTTGCATTTAGTGTTCTGAGACGTAGAAATGGAAACAGTCTGGCATCTGCCTGGACAACTGTGATAATCTACACTACTTGCCATTAAAGTTGCTACATAACGAAGGTGACGTGCTACAGACGCGAAATTTAAGCGACAGGGAGAAGATGCTGAGATATGCAAATGATTAGCTTTTCAGAGCATTCACACAAGGTTGGTGCCAGTGGCGACACACAACGTGCTGACATGAGGAAAGTTTCCAACCGATTTCTCGTACACAAACAGCAGTTGACCGGCGTTACCTGGTGAAGCGTTGTTGTGACTCCTCGTGTAAGGAGGAGAAATGCGTACCATCACGTTTCCGACTTTGATAAAGGTCGGATTGTAGCCTATGACGACAGTTGTTTATCGTATCGCGACATTGCTGCTCGCGTTGGTCAAGATACAATCACTGTTAGCAGAATTTGGAATCGGTGGGTTCTGGAGGGTAATACGGAACGCCGTGCTGGATCCCAACGGCCTCGTATCATTAGCAGTCGAGACGACAGGCATCTTATCCACATGGCTGTAACGGATTGTGCAGCCAAGTCTCGATCCCTGAGTCAACAGATGGTGACGTTTGCAAGACAACAACCATCTGCACGAACAAATGGTTCAAATGGCTCTGAGCACTATGGGGCTTAACTTCTGAGGTCATCAGTCCCCTTGAACTTAGACCTACTTAAACCGAACTAACCTAAGGACATCACACACATCCATGCCCGAGGCAGGATTCGAACCTGCGACCGTAGCGGTCACGCGGTTCCGGACTGTAGCGCCTAGAACCGCTCTGCCACTCCGGCCGGCCGCACGAACAGATCGACGACGTTTGCAGCAGCATGGACTATCAGCTCGGAGACCATGGCTGCGGTTACCTTTGACGCAGCATCACAGACAGGAGCGCCTGCGATGGTGTACTCAACGACGAACCTGGGTGCACGAATGACAAAACGTCATTTTTTCGGATGAATCCAGGTTCTGTTTACAGCATCATGATGGTCGCATCCGTGTTTGGCGACATCGCGGTGAACGCACATTGGAAGCATGTATTCGTCATCGCCATACTGGCGTGTGACCCGGCGTGATCCCTGCGAAATCCTACATTTCAGCAGAATAATGCACGACCGCATGTTGCAGGTCCTGTACAGACCTTTCTGGATACAGAAAATGTTCGACTACTGCCCTGGCCAGCACATTCTCCAGATCTCTCACCAATTGGAAATGTCTGGTCAATGGTGGTCAAGCAACTGGCTCGTCACAATACGCCAGTCACTACTCTTGATGAACTGTGGTATCGTTACCTGTACACGCCATCCAAGCTCTGTTTGACTCGATGCCCAGGCGTACCAAGGCCGTTATTACGGCCAGAGGTGGATGTTCTGGGTACTGATTTCTCGGGATCCATGCCCCAAATTAAAAAAAAATGGCTCTGAGTACTATGGGACTTAACATCTTAGGTCATCAGTCCCCTAGAACTTAGAACTACTTAAACCTAACTAACCTAAGGACATCACACAACACCCAGCCATCACGAGGCAGAGAAAATCCCTGACCCCGCCGGGAATCGAACCCGGGAACCCGGGCGTGGGAAGCGAGAACGCTGCCTCACGACCACGAGATGCGGCATGCCCTAAATTGCGTGAAAAGGTAATCACATGTCAGTTCTAGTATAATATATTTGTCCAATGAATACCCGTTTATCATCTGCATTTCCTCTTGGTGTAGCAATTTTAATGGCCAGTAGTGTATGTTTAAACCAAGCTCAGGTAAGCCAGTGCACTGGACCACTCGCCTTTCTGTCTCACACACTAGCACGCTGCTATGCAGTAAGTTACAGAAACAGTTATACAAATTTCACTGACCAGTACTATTTGTCAAGTTATACAGAGTCTGTGTGTAAGTACACAGGGTCAGTTTAAGGCCCAATCGCCACAAGCAGCTACTTGGGTTGCCAGGTTAATAGGTGTGCCAGAGCGCCACAATTGTAAGATTTCTGTGCAGGGAGTGTCACAATTAATAGCGAAAACTGACACTAGTGGAAGTGTACGAGGGAAAAGCGCCAGGGCCGGCCGGAGTGGCCGAGTGGTTCTAGGCGCTTCAGTCTGGAACCGCGCGACCGCTACGGTCGCAGGTTCTAATCCTGCCTCGGGCATGGATGTGTGTGATGTCCTTAGGTTAGTTAGGTTTAAGTAGTTCTAAGTTCTAGGGGACTGATGACCTCAGAAGTTAAGTCCCATAGTGCTCAGAGCCATTTGGACCATTTGAAAAGCGCCAGGAAATGGGGGCTGGCAATGATAAGTCCCTGATGCTGATAAATGTTCTCGAACCAGCTCTGTAAGAATGGTAGAGAACATAGGATGCATTTAGCATTCTGAGTGATGTGGCGAAGTGGTGAAGACAACGGGCCCACATTGTGCAGTAGTGGATTACACATCGCGTTTAGGCGCACACATTTGCGATCTCCTCGATTTCCCTAAATCGCTTATGGCAAAAGCAAGGACTGTTTACTTGAAACGGAGACGTCTAATATTTCCCACAACTTCGTCAACCCAAGCTTGTGACCCGTCGTTAATGACATTTTCGTCGATATAAAATTAAACTACAATCGCCTTGGCTTTCCTTCATTCTGCAATTGATCCTCTCAGGCGGAGCCATAGAGCATATTTGGAATGCACTCTGAACTACTCACAGTCATCGTTATTTCTGTGGATTTTTTGTGATCTTTCGGAATCAGTATATACGAAGGTTGAGACTTTAATGAGGACAACGATCTATTTACAACTTATCCAAAATAGATACATGTTTCAAAGTTTTACTGTTGTTCAAAATAGTTACTAACATTACGTACAACCCGTTGCCAGCGATGCGCAAGTTGTAGGATACTCTTAGCAGTGCCAGCTGCGTTCATAGTTCGTGTGGAGCGGTCTGTCTTCCTATGAATCTCTGTAACAGTTCTGCAGCGAATGCCATGAAATGCTTCCTTCATCTTAGGAATGAATCTGGAGTCACATGAGCTTAAGTCAGAAGAGTGTGGTGGATGGTAGAACACTCCAAATCCCCACGGATCGAACAAATCATTCACGACTTACTCCATATGCACCCGAGCAGTGTCCTGCAAAATCATGAACGGGTCCTGCAGAAAGTATCGCAGACTGTGTTCCAAAAATGACCAGCTTACAGAAAGAGGCACCGACACTTTCTGCATTACACAGCCATCATTTTGCAGGAGACTGCTCTGCCGCATATGTAGTAAGTTGGGAATGATTTGTTCGGGCCGTGGGGCTGGGAAACGCTGCACCACCCACCACACATCCTTGTGACTTCAGTCTGATTTCTATGGTGAAAAAAACTCTTCATGATTTTCGCTTCAGAATTTTTACAGGTATTTGTCGGACAATAGCCAGTTCCACACGAACTATCAACACAGCTGGCGCTGCTAAGGGCATCCTACGATTTTCATATCACTGGCAGGATATACTACGATTTTCACATCGCTGGCAGTGGGTTATACACAATGCTGCCGACGTGAAACATGTATGGATTATGTGTAAGTTGTAAATAGGTATTAAATTCCAGTTTCCAATCCTTGTATTAATACAGCAGCCAAGGATGAAACAGCAACATAACGTTTGCAGCGAAAATTTATCCAGTTGTGAAGTCGATAGAAAAGACGTTGTCTTCTAGCCCTTGTGTCAAAAACGTCTGCCTTTCGCTCATCTTTACGCAATTGTGAAGTGATAGAAGTTGACGTGGGTCAGAATAACAAATTGTATGACAGTAATCCGTGGAACGGAGCGATATCGTCTTTTCTGCTGTACCAGGTGCACAACACGCCTGCGGCAGCAACAGCGGTGCCGTTTAGGACTGTTTTTGCTCACACGTTTTCCGTTGACGCGCAGTGCCTGGTTTGTCTTCCAGGACCAGATTTGTCACTTTACCGTGTACTTCAGCTGGTAATTTCAGACATTCCGTTTTGTCAGAACTATCAACACAGATAAACCAATCCACAGGGCGGAAACGAATCACAACAGTTATAATAGCAGAAGCGGTTGCTGTCCGTACCTGACTGTGGCAACCGGAACCTGAGGAAGCAGAGCAGTATGACAACGGTGGGCGGGGCAGAAGTCGCGACTAATCTGGTTGGTTGCGGCTATGGTAGCTGTCTTGTAAACAACTGACTATCAATTTAGCATTCTGATTAGCGACTTCAGAGCCTCAATTAAGCACAACGACTATATCTGTTGTCAATTGACCAACTCTTAAGTGAAATCATAATAATTAAACCGACTGCTTTTATTGCCTCTGAGTAATTCGAAATGTGAATTGAAGTTTATTGCATCTGCAGAAGACGTAATCAAAATATTAACATTATGAATTGCTACTACGGACATATGGCAAATATCGATCTCTATTTTTTAAGTCTATGATTGAATAAACTTCGAATTCAAACATTTGGGTTAAAATTATGTTACATGAAATATTAATTCAGCCACTCTTGTTTGTGAGGGATGGCGTTAATTCGTTTGGATGTGTTGAATACTGTTCGTAGCAACGCTTAATATGATTCATAGTTGCATTATACATTTACTAAAGCCATCCACATTTACTAAAGCCATACACAAACTTGCTAGCCCCCTCTTAATATGAAAAACAGAGAAATTCCCTTCACTACCATAAGAAATGGTCTTGACTGATACCGTAGTTGAAATATCTCGGCACTTTCTTTTAATCCTGGATTACTAAGTCCTGGTAAAACTTACGATTGCAGTTGCTCCCAATTCACGGTTTCCGCCAATCTCATATTGTCAGTATAGGGTGTAAAACAGGACATTTTGTACTTATTTTGCATGTGACAAAGCATCGGAGACTTTATAATTGTAATTAAACTATAAATTATGACTTCCTTTGAATAAAATAAAGAGTAGTAAAATTTATGTTGCTTTGGTGCTCTAGGGTTAAAGTTACCTGGTTATAACTTACGGAGAATTCGATCACTATGAAAGGCGTTTCACAATTCCTATAACAGGCTCCTAGTGTTTGAAGGGGGGACTTAGAAGATAAAATTTTGACAGGGAACACTTTTCCGGAAATGTACCGTTTGCGTGTAAAATAAGTAAGAACATCGGATCACTTTCAAACCTCGCGCTTCAAGGTACGCACATAAACTGCGAAGAAGGCGCCGGCGCCGGTCCCTCTTGTAATTATGACGTCATTGTTTATATCCCGTTCGTTCTACTACGACACGACGGCTACGAGAAACTGGTACGCTGTACGATGATTTATTGTGGTGCTCCATGGACGCGCCACACTGGGAGATGATGTTCTTCGACTCGTTGGAGAGAAGACGACGATGAGTACTCGAAGCATTGCCTGTGTGCGTACAGTGAAGCGGGAGGTTTGAAAGTGCTCCGATTTTCAAACTTCTGTCCAAGCAGTATGGTTCCTGACGTAGAGTCCTTATCGGAACATTACTAGTAACCCCCTTTATAATCACTGAAGCCTATAAGAGGAATAGTATAACATCCTGTATCGCAGTAGTCGCTGCGCAAAATTATTCAAGGCTAACTTACTTATAGTAAAATTTACGTTAATCTCATCTTACCTTTCATGGTCGGTACCTGAGCAGCACGGACGTTTACGATGCGAAGTAGAACTTGCTGCAGCCCATATATAGTGTACGTTCCGTAATCAAGTGCGGCTTGAAGTTATCGATGCGATACGTCGCGCATGTGGTTAATTACGCGCTTTTGATTTGAGTTTTATCTCCCCCTCATCGTTTAGTAGCAATTGAAATCACGAATACTTTTCAGAAAAGTCATCAGCCATGATCAAATTCCAGACATGTTAATTTACTCCTTCTGCCCTAACCACCGACCACTTCATACAAATGCCAAAATGAATCAACTGCCATGTAAAGTGAGGTGGTGCACCTCTGTTTCACATAACTCTTAACGTGACGGGAGAATGCAAAAATAAATAAAACATATGTGTCGTGGGCTGTAGATATTCAGTTCTTGGTTAGTTCAGAATCTGTCTCACCACAGACATCATCATTTCACCACTCTAAGAAATGTCATTTCTGATGTTTGATTGTAGTCCTCGCGTCGTTTATAATTTCTCTTCCTATAGTCTACATCTACGGCTATATGATTACTCAGCAATTTACAATTAAGTACCTGGCAGAGGGTTCATCCAACCACCTTCAAGATATCTCTCTACTGTTCCACTCTATAGCGGCGCCTGGGAAAATGAACACTTAAATCTTTAGGTACGAGCCCTGGTTACTGTTATTTTATCTTGGTGAACATTTCTCCATATGTAGGTGGGCACCAACAGAATGTTTTCGCAATCGGGGGAGTCAATTGGTGATTAGAATTTTCCGAGAAGATCTCGCCGCAACGAAAAACCCCTATGTGCTTAATGACAGCCACCTCAATTCACGAATCATGTCCATAGCCCTCTCTCCCCTATTTCACGATAATACAAAACGAGCTGGCCTTCTTTGAACTTCTTCAATGTCGTCCGTCACACCTATCTCATGAGGATCCCGCACCCCATAGCAACACTCCCGAAAAGAGCGGACATGCATGATGTAAGTACTCTTTAGTAGGTCTGTTGTGTATTCTAAGCGTTCTGCCAACGATTCGCAGTCTTTAGTTTGCTTTCCCACTTCATTCTCTTTGTGATCGTTCCAATTTAAGTGACTCGTGACTGTAATCCCCTAACTATGTAGTTGATCATACAATGTAAGCTTTCACGGCCGGTATTGTCTTCACTTAAAA
Source organism: Schistocerca americana (assembly GCF_021461395.2). NCBI lineage: Eukaryota > Metazoa > Arthropoda > Insecta > Orthoptera > Acrididae > Schistocerca > Schistocerca americana. Next base: position 541,441,602 of record NC_060121.1, read on the forward strand.
CTTCCGGGCTGATAGGCCGCGGTCGAAGTATAAAACTCTCTCCTGACGTTTCGTCTCCGACTGCGGGAGACATCCTCGGAGGTGAAGCGGCGAACTGCCGCTTTACCTCCCAGGATGTCTCCCGCAGTCGGAGACGAAACGTCAGGAGAGAGTTTTATACTTCGACCGCGGCCTATCAGCCCGGAAGTTTTAAGTGTATGTACGAGGCCTGTTCAGAAAGTAAGCTCCGATTGATTGCCAAATTGAAACCACAGTGAACATCAGAAATGTTTTACTTGTAACAATTAGCTACACCTTTCAGCTACTTCTCTTCGTAATCGCCGTTCTGACTTAGACTTTTGTCATAGCGTTGTACCAACTTTTCAATAGCCTCATCATAGAAGGCAGCCGCCAGTGCTTTCCGCCAATTCTCCACGCTGGCCTGCACCTCGTTGTCTGTGTCAAAATGTTGTCTTCAAAGACAGCGGTTCATGTGACCAGAGATGAAACGCAGGGGGAGACAATTGCGGACTGTATTGTGGGTAATCTCACATTTCCATTTGAAAACGATGCAGGAGCATCTTCATTGCCTCTGCAGAATGCGGCTGAGAATTGTCTTGAAGAAGAAACAGCACGACAGTTATGTAATGTTAGCTGCATAGCTTCAGGCGAAATTTCTCACCAGGCCCTCGTACTTGGCGGCAGACACTATTTTCTAGACATCTTTACGCACTCACTGCGAGCTCAGAAATGAGAAGAGCGACGTGATGCTAACTGAGGTTATACTAGAGACACTACCCAACACATCTGTGCAAAGCTTTATCGGATTTTCATAGTCGTTTCCATTTCGCGACCGATCGGAGCTTACTTTCTGAACGCCCCTCGTAGTTGAATTTACAGCACTTGTTGTGATTTATCGTGTAACCGAAATTTAGTGGTTTACTTTTAGCATTCATGTGAATTACTTCACACTTTTCATTATTTAGAGTCAACTGCTAATTTTTTAACACCATACAGATATATTGTCTAAATCGCTTTGCAATAGGTTTTGTCCTCTGACGGCTTTACAAGACGGTAAATGACAGCATCATCTGCAAACAATCAAGAGAGCTACTTAGATTGTCTACTATGTCGTTTATGTAGATCAGGAGCAATAGAAGGCCTATAACACTTCCTTGGGGAACGCCAGATATTACTTACGTCATACACGATGGCCGGCCAGGGTGGCCGAGCGGTTCTAGGCGCTACAGTTTGGAACAGCGCGACCGCTCCGGTCGCATGTTCGAATCCTGCCTCGGGCATGGATGTGTGTGATGTCCTTAGGTTAGTTAGGTTTAAGTAGTTCTAAGTTCTATGGGACTGATGACCTCAGAAGTTAAGTCGCATAGTGCTCAGAGCCATTTGAACCATTTCATACTCGATGACTTTCTGTCAGTTACTACGAACTGTGACCTTTCTGACAGGAACTTACGAGTCCAGTCGCGCAACTGAGGCGCTGCTCCATAGGCAAGCAATTTAATTAGAAGTCAGTTATGAGGTACGGTGCCAAAAGCCTTCTGGAAATCTTAAAACATGGAACCAATTTGACATCCCCTATAGATAATACGAGGGTAATCCCAAAAGCAAGATCTCCTACTTTTTTATAAGTACAGAACTCTGTTTGTATGGCAGTTGGTCACATTGTTATGAAGAATGCTTCACGCGCTGTGTGTAAACATGTGCACGCCGCGCTGAGGCGCTCAGTCTTGGCTTGGCAGCCGTTGAGAATGGAGCTCCCGTTGGATGTTACCACCACATGCGAATTGCGCGCAGTTATTCGGTTTTTGAACGCAAAGGGCACTGCGCCGATTGAAATCCATCGCCAGTTGACGGAAGTGTATGGTGAATCGTGCATAGGTGTCAAAAATGTTTTTAAGTGGTGTAGGGAGTTTGCAGCTGGTCGGACGGAAATTCACGACTAACAAAGGAGCGGGAGACGGTCAATTTCTGAGGAGACAGGGTTGAAGGTTGAGCAAAGCACGCATGAAGATCGGCGGATCACCCTGGATGATCTCTGCAAGTTGGTTCCTGAGGTTTCCCGAAGCACCGCTCACAGAATTTTAACGGAAACATTGAACTACTGGGAAGGTGTGCGCAAGATGGGTGCCACGCATGCTGACTGAAGATCACATGCGGCAACGAGTTGATGCTTCCCGCACATTTCTTCACCGCCTTGCAGCCGAACAGGACAACTTTTTGGACTCATTTGCCACAGGAGACGAAACCTGGGCATACCACTTTACACCTGAGACCAAGCAACAATCACGCCAGTGGCGGCATCTTTCTTCACCAAAGCCGCGGAAATTCAAACACAGTCTGCCGATAAAGTCATGACAACCGTTTTTTGGGATCGTAAAGGGGTATTGTTGGTCGACTTTATGCCCACTGGGACCACAATTAACGCTGACAGGTACTGTGAGACTCTCCTGCAACAGTTTCAGTGGAACATTATCACCCGACCCCCCCCCCCCCCCATATATATCTGACTTGGTGCCCAGTGACTATCACCTGTTCCCTAAGTTAAAATAACATTTGGCCGGAAAGCGATTCAGCTCCGACGACGAGGTGAAAGAAGAGGTTCATAACTTTCTGAACAGCATGGCGGCGAGCTGGTATGACTTGGGCATACAAAAACTGCCACAGCGTCAACAAAACTGCATCGACAGAAGTGGCGATTATGTCGAAAAATAGCTAAATGTTCCAGCTGTAAACTGATGTACACCATTGTAGAAATAAACAGGTCTATGTACTTATCAAAAATAGGAGACCTTACTTTTGGGATTACTCTCGTACGTATTGCTTGATGAGAATAAAGAGTTAGTTGTGTTTCACAAGAACGATATTTTCTGAATCCGTGCTGACTGTCAATAAATCGTTTTCTTCGATGTAGTTCCTAATGTTCCAACACAGTTGTTGTGGTTGTTGTGGTCTTCAGTCCTCAGACTGGTTTGATGCAGCTCTCCATGCAAATCCATCCTGTGCAAGCTCCTTCATCTCCCAGTACCTACTGCAACCTACATCCTTCTGAATCTGCTTAGTGTATTCATCTCTTGGTCTCCCTCTACGATTTTTACCCTCCACGCTGCCCTCAAATGCTAAATTTGTGATCCCTTGATGCCTCAGGACATGTCCAACCAACCGATCCCTTCTTCTAGTCAAGTTGTGCCACAAACTTCTCTTCTCCCCAATCCTATTCAATATCTCCTCATTAGTTACGTGATCTACCCACCTAATATTCAACATTCTTCCGTAGCACCGCATTTCGAAAGCTTCTATTCTCTTCTTGTCCAAACTATTTATTGTCCATGTTTCACTTCCATACATGGCTACACTCCAGACAAATACTTTCAGAAACGACTTCCTGACACTTAAATCTATATTCGATGTTAACAAAATTCTCTTCTTCAGAAACGCTTTCCTTCCCATTGCCAGTCTACATTTTATATCCTCTCTACTTCGACCATCATCAGTTATTTTGCGCCCCAAATAGCAAAACTCCTTTACTACTTTAAGTGTCTTATTTCCTAATCTAATTCCCTCAGCATCACCCGACTTATTTCGACTACATTCCATTATCCTCGTTTTGCTTTTGTTGATGTTCATCTTATATCCTCCTTTCAAGACACTGTCCATTCCGTTCAACTGCTCTTCCAAGTCCTTTGCTGTCTCTGACAGAATTACAATGTCATCGGCGAACCTCAAAGTTTTTATTTCTTCTTCCTGGATTTTAATACCTACTCCAAATTTTTCTTTTTTTTTCCTTTACTGCTTGCTCAATATACAGATTGAATTACATCGGGGAGAGGCTACAACCCTGTCTCACTCCCTTCCCAACCACTGCTTCCCTTTCATGTCCCTCTTATAACTGCCATCTGGCTTCTGTACAAATTGTCAATAGCCTTTCGCTCCCTGTATTTTAACCCTGCCACCTTTAGAATTTGCAGGAGAGTATTTCAGTCAACATTGTCAAAAGCTTTCTCTAAGTCTACAAATGCTAGAAACGTAGGTTTGCCTTTCGTTTATCTTCCTTCTAAGATAAGTCGTAAGGTCAGTATTGCCTCACGTGTTCCAACATTTCTACGGAATCCAAACTGATCTTCCCCGAGCACGGCTTCTACCAGTTTTTTCATTCGTCTGTAAATAATTCGCGTTAGTATTTTGCAGCTGTGACTCATTAAACTGAGAGTTCGGTAATTTTCACATCTGTCAACACCTGCTTTCTTTGGGATTGGAATTATTACATTCTTCTTGAAGTCTGAGAGTATTTTGCCTGTCTCATACATCTTGCTCACCAGATGGTAGAGTTTAGTCAGGACTGGCTCTCCCAAGGCCGTCAGTAGTTCTAATGGAATGTTGTCTACTCCCGGGGCCTTGTTTCGACTCAGGTCTTTCAGTGCTCTGTCAAACTCTTCACGCAGTATCGTATCTCCCATTTCATTTTCATCTACATCCTCTTCCATTTCCATAATATTGTCCTCAAGTACATCGCCCTTGTATAGATCCTCTATATACTCCTTCCACCTTTCTGCTTTTCCCTATTTGCTTAGAACTGGGTTTCCATCTGAGCTCTTGATATTCATACAAGTGGCTCTCTTTTCTCCAAAGGTCTCTTTAATTTTCCTGTAGGCTGTATCTATCTTACCCCTAGTGAGATAAGCCTCTACATCCTCTAGCCATCCCTGCTTAGCCATTTTGCACTTCCTGTCGATCTCATTTTTGACACGTTCGTATTCTTTTTTGCCTGCTTCATTTACTGCATTTTTATATTTTCTCCTTTCATCAATTAAATTCAATATTTCTTCTGTTACCCAAGGATTTCTACTAGCCCTCGTCATTTTACCTACTTGATCCTCTGCTGCCTTCACTACTTCATCCCTCAGAGCTACCCATTCGTCTTCTACTGTATTTCTTTCCCCCATTCCTGTCAATTGTTTCCTTATGCAGTCCCTGAAACTCTGTACAACCTCTGGTTTAGTCAGTTTATCCAGGTCCCATCTCCTTAAATTCCCACCTTTTTGCAATTTCTTCAGTTTTAATTACAATTCATAACCAATAGATTGTGGTCAGAGTCCACATCTGCCCCTGGAAATGTCCTACAATTTAAAACCAGGTTCCTAAATATCTGTCTTACCATTATGTAATCTATCTGATACCTTTTAGTATCTCCAGGATTCTTCCATGTATACAACCTTCTTTCATGATTCTTGAACCAAGTGTTAGCTATGATTAAGTTATGCTCTGTGCAAAATTCTACCAGGCGGCTTACTCTTTCATTTCTTAGCCTCAATCCATATTCACCTACTATGTTTCCTTCTCTCCCTTTTCCTACTCTCGAATTCCAGTCACCCATGACTATTAAATTTTCGTCTCCCTTCACCACCTGAATAATTTCTTTAATCTCATCATACATTTCTTCAATTTCTTCGTCATCTGCAGAGCTAGTTGGCATATAAACTTGTACTACTGTAGTAGCCATGGGCTTCGTCTCTATCTCGGCCACTATAATACGTTCACTATGCTGTTTGTAGTAGCTTACCCGCACTCCTATTTTTTTATTCATTATTAAACCTACTCCTGCATTACCCCTATTTGATTTTGTATTTATAACCCTATATTCACCTGACCAAAAGTATTGTTCCTCCTGCCACCGAACTTCACTAATTCCCACTATATATAACTTTAACCTATCCACTTCCCTTTTTAAATTTTCTAACCTACCTGCCCGATTAAGGGATCTGACATTCCACGCTCCGATCCTGATAACGACGTCCTCTTGAGCAGTCCCCGCCCGGAGATCCGAATGGGGGACTATTTTACCTCCGTAATATTTTACCCAAGAGGACGCCATCATCATGTAACCATACAGTAAAGCTGCATGCACTCGTGAAAAATTACGGCTGTAGTTTCCCCTTGCTTTCAGCCGTTCGCAGTACCACAACAGCAAGGCCAGATCAGTCAATCATCCAGACTGTTGCCCCTGCAACTACTGAAAAGGCTGCTGCCCCTCTTCAGTATCAACATAGTATATGCTCCAAAATTACGTTAGAATACTTCCGCGGATTATTCCATTTCTTAAAAGTCTTGTTCGTTTATTTCCGTGAATTTTTATTGCCTGTTATTCTACAGGGGCCTCTCAGAAGGGATGTATAAGGATTGTTACAAGTGCGTTGACAAAGTAAAGACCTAATAGAATATTGATATTATGACATGCGCTGATGAAGCAAAATAGGATGACCACGAGCTTCAAGATGGCAGGCCAACCACTGAAACACAATACAGCAGTGGTTCTACGTGACACAGATTCTACAATTCCTTGGTAGGTCTGAGGAGCTATTTGGCACAATATGTGTACATACAGGTCACGTAATTCCCTTAAATTACGGGGCGGTGGTTTGTGGGAGGGAGCTGGTGTCAAACAGTGTACCAGATGTGTTCCGTCGGGTTCCGGTCAGGAATATTTGGTGGTTAAGACATCAGCGCGAGTTCCCTGAACTGAAATCACTGTAGCACGATTTTGGTTATTCTACCTGAACACGCTATCGCCCTCAGGAAAGACATCAAGCATCTAGGACTGCAGGTGTTCCACAGCAACGTCCAAGTAGTCCACAGCTGTCATGGTGCCTTAGATTACTAACAAAAGCCCCACTGAAAGCTGAGTGAATTTTCCCCCTTAGCCGAAAACGGTTCACCGGCCTTGCGGCCGTGGCGCTGTGTATGTTTGAGTAGCCCTCTTCCGGAACGAAGCGTATTCCAACACAACCATCGACCTTATGTAGCAAAAAAATGTGATTCACCTGACCAGGCAACACATTTCCAATGATCCACGGTCCAATCTCGACGACACCGCCCCACTGCATTCGTAAACAACGATGTCGCTGGGTCAACATGCGAACGCGTTTACAACAATGTACACTGAACTACGTGCTCCGAAAAACTTGCGAATACACCATCATTGGTCTCTGTCGTCAGACGTGCCACATACTACCGTCTATCCTCCTTGATCAGAGTGACCAAATCTCCGACATCCACGTTCTGTGATGAAGCGTGGTCGTCAACCACTCGTGGTTTCACCATCCTCCATTCACTTTCAGTAGGTGCTAACGACAGTAGCACGCGAACAGACGACCAGTTTCGCCGTTTCTGAGATGCTCATTCCCAAGCGGTTTGCCATACCAATCTACCAGTTGTCAGTGTCGCTTATGTCAGATGAGTTCCCCATTTACGATCCGTATGACTACCGATTCATCTCTCCTCCGCTTATGTATTTTCCTTACCGTGCCACGCGCCCCCAACGCCACCGAGCGGCATTCATCTCTCGATGGGCAACGGTCAAATATTTCGGCTGATCAGTGTATTTATCACGGCGAACGAACAGAGCAGGAACGAAATTCCGTTGTAAGTTTTGGTGTAGACAACAGAATAATAATACAAAACTCTGTGTTCGCAGTTCGAGTCATCGTCGCAGATTTTTCGTGAAGAAAACATCGGGAAAGAATTACAAATGTTTCATATTAATACGTAATTGGGAATGGAAATGACCGTTTGGCGTCATTGGCCGGGAGGCCCCCTGCGGGGCAGGTCCAGCCGCCTTGGTGCATTCGACGCCACATTGGGCGACCTGCGTGCCGGATGGGGATGAAATGATGATGAAGACAACACAACACCCAGTCCCTGAGCGGAGAAAATTCCCCGACCCAGCCGGGAATCGAACCCGGGCCCGTAGGACAGCAATCCGTCACGCTGACCACTCAGCTATCGGGACTGACAATACGTAATTTAATTATCAATATTTTAATACAATGGTTACAAAGAGAACTACACAGCCCGGTCTCATTAACGTCACTACTACATACGTTCAACGGCAAGAGGGGGGAGGGGGAGGGATGATGATAACAGTGGAGTCGTTGTTGTAATGCGGAAGCGGAGCTATTTATCTCACATCCAAAAGGACATGATCATTGTCTTTCGGCCCAAGAGAGAAAGCATTTCCAAAACGGCTAATTTTATATACTGTTCATGTGCCGCCATGGTTAAAGTATACCGTGCATGACGAAATGGTGCTATCCAAAACCGGCGCCGAGGCAACCGTGGTGCACCACGGGCCATAAATGACAGGGGTGAACGACAGCTGCCGAGATGTGTACGGGCGAATAGACGTCCAACTGTTGAGCAACTTACCGCCCATGTGAATCTCAATCACAATTCAGTTGTCGTTGCTGCGTGGTGGCTTCTGCAGCAAGCGCCTCGTTTATGCATCCATGCTGACTGCTGTTCATCGGCGACGAAAGCTGCAATTTACAAGGCACTATCGCCACTGGATGTCGACTGAGTGGCGACAGGTTCCCTTTTCAGATGAATCACATTTTATTTCTCCAGTGGATAGATGGCCGTTGGCGTGCACGATGTGGAACGTCTGAAAGCAAACAAGCAGGTAGTGTTAAGATCTGGGGAAAGTTTTCGTGGAATTCCCTGGGTGATCGCATTCACTCTGAAAGGCACAGTGGCTCAACACAAATATGCGTCTACCCTTGGCGACCGTGTCGACGCCTACCTGCCGTTTGTTTTTCCTCGTCACAACGACATCTACCAGCAGGACTGTGTGATATGGCACACCAATCCCCGTGTACATGCGTGGTTCAATGAGCATCAGGATGAGTCTATCGTATTCCCCTGTCCACGCACCAACCCCCCGCCCCCCACCCCCGGGTTAAAACACAATCGAGAATTTGTGGGACCATCTCGACTGGGCTGTTTGTGCCGTGGATCCTCAACCGAGAGACCTAGCGCAGCTGGAGACGGCACTGGCGTCGCTATGGCTCCACAACCTTGTCGATACCGTCAAAAACCTTACTGACTCCCTTCCTGCACATCTCGCAGTGGTCCGCACTGCAAAAGGTGGTTACTCAGCCTTTTGATAGATGGTCATTGGACGGTGTATAATGGTTAGGGATTAGACAGATCACAAGATTCGACTATCACGGGCCGCTGTTCGGCCCATGAGCCAGCTACGTAATCGCTTTGCGACATTTTTTTTTCGTCTCTTTTTTTCGGCACTATTGTTGCTCTCTGATTCGCTTGGCGCTGGACATCTGAGGCTTTTTGGATTCCTTTAGACGCGAGCTTTCCTCTGACTTGCGTTTTCTGTAATTCCAAGCCTATTTACTAGTCATACGAGACGATATCTTCCATTTTTTTTTATTTTATATTTAATACCGGATTTCGTTCATATCCCGGCAAATATGTTCTCACTTTGGGTCCTGGCAGCGCTCTGCAAGCTCTTCACAGTGACACCAAAATCAGTGTCCTACCTAAACGCGTTTCCAGACCAAATTCGTAACAACCACGCGCACGTGCCTACATTAGTACGATGACGTCACACACAAAACAAACACTGCGCGACAAAAATTTGTGTACATGATCTATCCGTTGTGGGCCCAACCATTGCTTACGCAATATTCATCTTATTTATATTGGCCATTCAGATCTGACGGTATTTTGTCACAAGAGAAAGTTCGACCGACGAAAGAATATTACAGCTTTTGAAAGAAATGCAGACCGAATTTGCAAGGTACATTAAAATGTATATATATATTCTATGAAATCATTCAAGTTTAAGCACCAATCTGCTCACATTCTCACCATAAATACAACAATTCTACAAAGAGTTGCAAAGCTGATCAGCTTTTTAAAAATCACATTGCAAAATGGTTATGGAGGATTTTAATGGAAAAGGAAAACCAAAACGAATGAAAGATTTGTCAGTGGGAAACATTAGATAGTATACCAGAAATTAGAATTTGCTAAGGAGTATGACGTATACATCCTTAACAATTAATTTTAATTAATTTGTGGTAAGGACTTATGGGACCAAATTGCTGAGGTCATCGGTCCCTAACCTTGCACACTATTTAATCTAACTTAAACTAACTTACGCTAAGGACGACGCACACACTCACGCCGGAGGGAGGGCTCGATCGAGCCTCCGAGGGGGGGAGGGGGGGGGAGCCGCGCGCATCGTCACAAGACGCCATAGGCCGCGCGGCCCATAACAACTTTTTCCAGAAAAATATTAAAGCAGCTTCATAGGATGTGACGGTTTAAACCATTTTAGAATTTTCTATTATCACTCGCAAGATGCAGATCACAAATAGTTACACAAGTACAAAGTAACTTTCTCGCCAAGCAAGAAATCAGGAATGTGAGTAGACTGTGAAAATTTAGTAACAACATAGAAATATACCTGGTCAAAGAAAGCAACAAGTCGATTCTCTTGTACAAGGAAGCCTCTACAGACACAGAGGAAAGGTGTGTTTATTTACCAAAAGTACTAATGCAACAAGGAAAAGTGCTGATATGAAGAAAGCCAACGTAAAGAAAATCTCAAAAGAAACCATTCAGCACCGTTGAACGTCGCCGTGTTCTTCAGTTGCCGTGGAACCACCGGCGAATCACACATTTACTTAGCTATTGATGTCTTTCTTCATTCTGTGTCTCTTACATGACTGTGTGTAGACGTCGCTTATTTCTCTTGCTACCAGCTCATGAAAGGTCCCGATAGTCGATTTTTCAGGAAGCCACTCATCACGACGCGCCGAAAATATAATCAGTTCTTCGTACATGCTCTTTTGAGATACAGCAGTAGTATTTAAGGGCGTCCACAGAAACTTGTTCAAGAGGTTGTAAGATTCTAAAGTACCAATTCTCATACAACGTATTTGCTATAGTGCCTCAAGAACAGACTAACAGGAAGCAGCCTACACAAACTATATTGTTGCAAGATGACTCATGACTATTCATTCAATGTTTTTAATGTAGATCATTTGAATACCTAAACTGTAAGCATATTTAATTACTACATACAAAACACATATTTTGTATTATTAATATGAACATGAACTGACCTTCTTGATTCAACGGTCTAAAATTACATCGTTTTCATTGTTAAACCAAGACTATACAACCAGTCACTTATTTTAAAAAAATTATACCAGTAATGTAAGAGACACTCACAACTGAAATTCTAAAATTGATTTAAAATTGATTGTGTGCAAATACACCTTCCAGACAATCAAGATCGAGGAAAGGCCATACCGTATGATTTGCCTGCCTACAGATTTAGTTATTTGCACGTAAACTACGTGGCAACTGTTAACGCAGGTTACAAGAAAGATTACATCAGTGTTTTACATCAGTATTACATTAATGCTGGGGAAACATGTTTTATCAATCTGGGACATTCTTCACAATACAGTCAAATATACAGGGTGTCACAGAAGGAATGGTCAGTATTCGGGGATATTACAGGAATGATCATTCAAAACAAAAAGGTCTAATATGGGTGGACTCTAAAATATACAGGGTGTTACAAAAAGGTACGGCCAAACTTTCAGGAAACATTCCTCACACACAAAGAAAGAAAATATGTTATGTGGACATGTGTCCGGAAACGCTTAATTTCCATGTTAGAGCCCATTTTATTACTTCTCTTCAAATCACACTAATCATGGAATGGAAACACACAGCAACAGAACGTACCAGCGTGACTTCAAACACTTTGTTACAGGATATGTTCAAACTGTCCTCCGTTAGCGAGGATACATGCATCCACCCACCGTCGCATGGCAATCCCTGACGCGCTGATGCAGCCCTGGAGAATGGCGTATTGTATCACAGCCGTCCATAATACGAGCACGAAGAGTCTCTACATTTGGTACCGGGGTTGCGTAGACAAGAGCTTTCAAATGCCCCCATAAATGAAAGTCAAGAGGGTTGAGGTCAGGAGAGCGTGGAGGCCATGGAATTGGTTCGTCTCTACCAATCCATCGGTCACCGAATCTGTTGTTGAGAAGCGTACGGACACTTCGACTGAAATGTGCAGGAGCTCCATCATGCATGAACCACATGTTGTGTCGTACTTGTAAAGGCACATGTTCTAGCAGCACAGGTAGAGTATCCCCTATGAAATCATGATAACGTGCTCCATTGAGAGTAGATGGAAGAACATGGGGCCCAATCAAGACATCACCAACAATGCCTGTCCAAACGTTCACAGAAAATCTGTGTTGATGACGTGATGCACAATTGCGTGCGGATTCTCGTCAGCCCACACATGTTGATTGGGAAAATTTACAATTTGATCACGTTGGAATGAAGCCTCATCCGTAAAGAGAACATTTGCACTGAAATGAGGATTGACACATTGTTGGATGAACCATTCGCAGAAGTGTACCCGTGGAGGCCAATCAGCTGCTGATAGTGCCTCCACACGCTTACATGGTACGGAAACAACTGGTTCTCCCGTAGCATTCTCCCGTAGTACTCTCCATACAGTGACGTGCTCAACGTTACCTTGTACAGCAGCAGCTTCTCTGACGCTGACATTAGGGTTATCGCCAACTACACGAAGAATTTCCTCGTCCATTGCAGGTGTCCTCGTCGTTCTAGGTCTTCCCCAGTCGCGAGTCATAGGCTGGAATGTTCCATGCTCCCTAAGACGCCGATTAATTGCTTCGAACGTCTTCCTGTCGGGACACCTTCGTTCTGGAAATCTGTCTCAATACAAACGTACCGCGCCACGGCTATTGTCCCGTGCTAATCCATACATCAAATGGGCATCTGCCAACTCCGCATTTGTAAACATTGCACTGACTGATGAACACTAACCTGTTGATGCTACGTACTGATGTGCTTGATGCTAGTACTGTAGAGCAATGAGTCGCGTGTCAACACAAGCACCGAAGTCAACATTACCTTTCTTCAATTGGGCCAACTGGCGGTGAATCGAGGAAGTACAGTACATACTGACGAAAATAAAATGAGCTCTAACATGGAAATTCAGCGTTTCCGGACACATGTCCACATAACATCTTTTCTTTATTTTTGTATGAGGAATGTTTCCTCAAAGTTTGGCAGTACCTTTTTGTAACACCCTGTATACCTTAGAAGGTATGAGCACGGCTTCATCTTGGCTGCACAACAAATCTCTACTGCAAGCTCTTTGATCTTCACATTTAGAGAAGATGTAGTATGGCCCAAAACAAGAAACAAATTGTCGTGTGAACATGGGCTCTAACATTCATACTTAAAGAGCTTCGATCACTTGTTTTGTGGAAGAGAGGTGTTTCACAGTTGTGAAGATGAACAATTGCTTATAGGTCTTAAGCTATGCACTTTAAAGCCCATGTTTACTAAATTTCTTACTGCGAATGGTCGCTCCTGTCATACCCCTTAATATTGCCTATTCTTCCTGGTTCTCCTTACATGTCCATGGTTCCTCTCATGGAGGATGATCCAATCAAACTGTAGGCAAAATCACTAAGGCTTGATTCATCTGAGAAAGCACCACAAGGTACCAGAAGATTACTTTAGTTGAGCGTGCTGCCGACATGGTGTGTGTAGTAGCACCATTGGAAGAGATCTGTGTACTGGAAGCATCAACGATATTTTATACATAGAAGTGTCGTATACGTATAGGATATACAGGGTGAACGCCAACAAAAGTGACAGACGGCAAGGACGGATTTCTGATTATAAATTGAGGAAAATTGCAGTCAGCTCAAGACGGATAACCAATAGTAACAGAGAAGAAAAAGAGGTCGTTGAAGATGAGTCCGGAAACCCATCGTTGCCACTGTAGATGACGCTGACGAATGAAAATTCCTCTGACCAGTGTCGTATGCCCCTTGTGTGTTACAGGCTGTGAGATTGACCCCGCGTACTGTAAGCAGCAGAATGATCCATTATTCATGCCGAGATTGTGTTTGTGTACGGCCAAGCAGACGGAAACAGTCGAAAGGCAGCACGGCTATACAAAAACAAGTACCCTGACAGGCACCAACCACATCACACAACATTTGAAGCCCTTTTTGGGCGTTTGTGTGATCATGGGTCTTTTCAGTTAGACGAACATGCAGGGAGGCGGCGGACTGCGTGCACACCAGATTTGGAGGACCGACGTCTACAGGATACTGAGACGAATCCCAGTACAAGTTCCAGGTAAGTGGCCCGCCAACATGGTGTAAGCCAAAGTACGATTATGTGTATCCTGCATGACAACCGCTGCTAACCCTATCACCTGCAACGTGTGCAAAGATTATCAGCAGAGGATTTCCCTCTACGGGAAGGATTTTGTCGATGGTTTTCGCATCAGACCACCACGATAATGGGATTTTTGTCATCAGTTCTCTTTATCGACAAAGCAATTTTTACCAGGACTGGCATCATCAGTGGGCATAATCATCATCTGTGAGCTACAGACAATCCTGGGGAATGGCTAGGGCGTGCTATAAGCCTCGGTTCAGCATCAATGTGCGTTGGGGGATTCTCGGTGACCAAAAACTTAGACCTGTTATTATTCAACAATGGCTCGACAGAGGAACGTACCTGAACTTCCTGCGGACTACTCTGCCTGAGCTGTTTTGGAGTGTGCCTTTGTTGTACCTTTGTTGTGCCTTTTTTGTGCCTTCGTTGTGCCTTTGTTGTGCCTGTGTTGTGACGTGGATGCAATGCAGCTCTGTTCTGTGTTCTGGGACGATTTTCTGTTGTTGCACACACGCCGCCCATTTACGGACACATGTTCATAGGACCTTTTTTCCTATATTTTCAGTCAGGAATCCATCCTTGCAGTTTGTCGCTTTTATTAATGTTCACCCTGCCTGGACAGTGAGAAAGTGGTTCCTGTCAGAGAGGATAATTTCGATGTTGATGGAGTAAGTTTGGTTAAAGGTCGCTAGTTGCTAATTTAGTCATTCTACACTGGCCAAATGTGGGCCATAGGCAGAAGGTAGCCGTCTGTACAGCTGCAACGTACTACGAGGGCTGTCCAGAAAGTAAGTTACAATCGGTCGCAAAATGGAAACGACTATGAAAATCCGATAAAGCCTTGCAAAGATGTATGGGGCAGTGTCTCTACTATGAGTCTAGGTAGAATTATGTCGCTCTTTTCATTACTGAGCTCTTAGTGAGCGCGTAAAGATGTTATAGAAAATAGTGTCTCCGCCAAGTACAAGGGCCTGGTGAGAATTTTCCCCTGAAGCTATGCAACCAACATTACATAACTGTCGTGCGGTTTCTTCTTCAAGACAATTCTCAGCCTCATTCTGCAGGGGCAATGAAGATGTTTCTGCATCGTTTCAATTGGACATGTTTGCTTACTCACAATACAGCCCGTAATTTTCTTCCACTGAGTTTCATCTCTGCTCAAACGAACCGCTGGCTATGAAGACAACATTTTGGCACAGGCAACGAGCTTTAGGCCATCGTAGAGAATTGGCGGAAAGCACTGGCGGCTGCCTTCTATGATGAGGGTATTGGAAAGTTGGTACAACGCTACGATGAATGTCTGAGTCAGAACGGCGACTACGTAGAGAAGTTGCTGAAAGGTGTAGCTAACTGTTACAAATGCAACATTTCTGATTTTCACTGTGATTTTCATTTCGCGATCAATCGTAACTTACTTTCTGGACAGCCCTCGTACCTCCTTCCACATACATCTCTTGGCACGACCACAAAGCAAAAATCTGGGAAATTAGTAATACGCCCGCTAAACCCGCAGGGCAGAACAGGTGATTAGGGTTGTGGAAAGGGCCAAATAAGGTGACGGTCAGTTTCACTTCAAAATTGTAATTTATTGTAATTTAATAACACATTTAAACCAAAGCGGCACATAGCCGAACCTTTACAACTATGAGTTTCAAAATCCAATTCTTTCACGACTGAAGGTCTCCAAAGAAGAAATCATAAAAATCAACAAGATGAGAATGTGACTGAAGACACGCAGTTAAAATTGCAAACAAAATAGTTAAAATATATGTGTATATATCACAGCTAGGCTGAAAGCCTCAAGGCAAAACGGCTGAAGGCCACAATTAAATTTCAAAATTTTAAAGTATATTACCGTAATCCTTTAAAGCAGAAGGCCGCAATGTTTTCGCTTAGGGGGAAATTTGGAGAATAAGGCTTTAAGCAGCTGAAGGTCCACAGTTGATTTTCCAGAAATTCAAAACATAATCTTAAACCATTAAGTTGTAAGTGGCCGAAAGCACAATAAATGACAAGGCAACACAACGACAATAACTAAATTTAAGAATAAGGTTTTAAGCGGCTGAAAGCCCACAACTGATCTTACAAAAATTCAAAATAACTTAAATTTTTAAGTTTTAAGCGGCTGACAGCGCACTATATGAAAAGATAGCACAACAACAGCAACTTTCAGCAAAATATCCACTTGCCAGAATTCAAACTTACTTATACAGGCAGAAGGCCCTTGATTTACATAAAACACAATAAAAATAATTATTAAAGCATTGGCTATAATAGATTGCCAACAGACCATTAAACACCCATGAAAAAGACAGTATAGACAACGGAATTCAGACGCCTTCGGGCAAGGGGGGGGGGGGGCTGGTCCTGCCTTCGAAACATTAACGTACACTTAGATGAGACAGGTAGTGGGCCCAACTACACTTGATCCGTCGGTAACCAAACCAAGAGACAATCACGGACCGACCAACCAAATGGCTTGCTAGCCACCAATCGGTACATGAAAACTCAAAGACCAAACTGTTACGGACGTGATTACAAACAATGAAATATGTATTAAGCTGTCAAAACTCCACACCGTGTTGGACATCGACAACAGGTGAGGAAAGGACACTGTCTGAAATCACGTTAGTGGCCAGAGCAGGTAACCGGAACACTAATGGCCACAAGGCAGGAAATTCCGCTGGTACACTTGAGTTTGCAATAAGGTAATATAGTTAACTCCACCCAAAAAGAACACTGCCTGAATTTACGTCAGTGGCCAGGACAGGTAACCAACACTAACGGCCACAAGGCAGAAAATTCTGCTGGTGCACTTGAATTGTAGTGAACCAATATAGTTAATTCCACCGCACAGCGGCTCGATTTCACCACTGCAAACACTCAGTGTTGCTCACAGGAAAAGCTTCCAACAGCGAACCACCGTAACGAACCTCACCACATGAACTAACGTGGCTTGGGTACTTAAGACACCACCCAACTTTGACGTCATGGGTCGGTGGGCCACGAAGCTCGTAGCAATCGGACAGCTCCACACACGCTCCGAGACTGCACAGGGACCGCCAGTGGATACAGATGGCTGCGCTGCACGGATATATCCTCCCTGGTCCGCACCAACTGACCGACGGACCACACACCCCCTAGCCGGAAACTATATGAACAAGACCAAAGATGGTACACGGTACAAATACCGATACACATCGCTGCTGGCACACGTAGAAGGAGGAAGAAACAGGGCATAACCGCAACAACGGTGAGAAACCAAACACAGATAGACAGCCAAGTTCAAGGAAACGCATAATTCGGAGTGAGCACTGCTCAACCTCCCCCCTCAAACTTAACCCAGGAAGGGGTTAGTTCAAACCCTGAGCTACTTCAACTTAACTTGACTAAGGTGAACCCGATATTGCTGACCGGACCTAACATACGCATAATAGTGCAAGGCCCCAGAAAACGAGGAGTAAATTTACTAAGGTTACCGCGCGCACCTGCCTCACTTGGAAATTGCGGACAAAAACTTGGTTCTCCGACCTACCCTTAAAGGTTTCCCGATTACGATTATAACGCTCGGCTTGCTTATTATGAGCTCTGAGTATATTGCGCATGGCCTGGTTCCAGTTTTCCTAGACGACCCGCGGATTAACGTCAGGTGGAATAAGATCCTGAATGCCCCACAAGTTGGAAAGAGGGGAATTAACTGGGTAGGAAAAGATCAAGGATTCAGGCGTAACTCGCGAGGCTTCATGAATAGCGGTATTAGAGGCGAAACTGAGCCAGGGAAGACTGGAGTCCCATTTGCTGGGTGTTTTCTGATGATAAATAATCAAAGTGAACTTAAGATTCCAACTAACCCTTTCCGCAAAGGACCCCTGAGGATAATACGGGGTGGTGGTGACATGCTTAACACCAATCTGAAAGCAGAAGGCCTTAAAGGGACCAGAAAGAAAGGCAGGAACGTTATCACTAACCAGCTGCTTAGGTGGTCCGAAAACTCTAAAGACACTATTCAAGTGATTAACCGTGGTGGTAGCGGTAACGTTACGGCTCAGAAGGAGCCAAGTAAACCTAGAAAATGCATCAATCATAACGAGTACATATCGATGACCCCTTTCAGTCCGAGGTAAAGGCCCCAAATAACGAATATAGAGCTTGTGCATGGGAGAGGACTTTGGTTCAGAACTCAACCAGCCTTGTTGAAGGGCATTGTTAGGTTTGGCTACGTTACACAAACGACATTGAGCTATCATTTGTCTAACATCCTGGTCCATATAGGGCCTAGTTAAATGCTCCTTGATCTTTTGGAGAGTCTTACAAGTCCCTAAATGCCCACCCACCAATGAATCATGAAAATAACGGAGGACCGGAGGCACCAAGGTAGCAGGCAAATAGATCTTAGACTGCTTAGCATTGACCACCTTCGTGCAAAGAATACCCCTCTTAATCTCATATTCTCTCCTGCCAACACACGTTGCTTAATACCAGCCCTCACAGGGTCCTGATCCTGATTTCAGCTAACACCATACAATTAAGATTGTCGCTCCACCAAGACATTTTCAGAACCTTTAACATGTTTAACTTCGAACTGAAATGCCAAAACGTCCATTTATAGAATGTGTTCCAAGTGATGCAGTGCTACAATCTTCTTATCGTAGATTGGCCGTGTGGGGTAGCCGCGCCGTCTACGGCACCTTGTCACGGTCCGCGCGGCTGCCCCTTTGGAGGTTCGAGTCCTCCCTCGGGCATGGATGTGTGTGTTGTCCTTAGCGTAAGTTAGTTTAAGTTAGATTAAGTAGTGGGTAAGCTTAGGGACCGATGACCTTAGCAGTTTGGTCCCACAAGACCTTAGCACAAATTTCCAAATTATCATGGATTGAGTGGTATTCCTTATCACATCGGCACTTATCGAAGGACATGCTCTGAGAATTCTCTCTCGCATACCTTCTGGTGTAGTTGGAACGTCTTAATAAACAATGTCTTTTACGAATCCAAACAAGAAAAAATCCAGAGGCGTCAAGTCTGGCTACCGAGCCGGCGTCCAATCAGACCATTTGGGAATTGTCTCTGCAACTCATTTCTAGCCACCATCGAAAAATGTGCCGGACACCCATCGTGTTGATACCACATTGCCGGCCGCGGTGGCCGAGCGGTTCCAGGCGCTTCAGTCCGGAACCGCGCGACTGCTACGGTCGCAGGTTCGAATCCTGCCTTGGGCATGGATGTGTGTGATGTCCTTAGGTTAGTTAGGTTTAAGTAGTTCTAAGTTCTAGGGGACTGATGACCACAGATGTTAAGTCCCATAGTGCTCAGAGCCATTTGAACCATTTGATACCACATTCTGTTCCTTGCTCCTAAAGGTATTTCTTCCAATAATAGACCTAATGATTCTTGCAGGAATGTGGTGTACTTCGTACCATTAATATTTCCTGCGATGAAATAGGAGCCTATAATTCTGTTCTCCGGCTTCCCACATCATACGTTCACCGACCACGGTTTTTTGGTGTGTAACTCGCCGCAGACAACATGGATTTCCAGTTGTCCAATAATGCATGTTATGCAAACTAACATTTCCATGGCTCGTAAACGTAGCCTCGTCAGTAGGTAAAATTAAATTAATAAATGTGTCATCCTGCTGAATCTGAAGTTGAGCCCATCGGCAGAGTTCAATGTGACGCATACAATCCGCACGAGTTAATTCTTCGTGTAGTTGATATTGTAAGGATGATATTTATGGCGATGCAGAACACGAACAACACTACTCTTTCTCATGCCAGATTCCCTTGCGACTGGGTCTCAAATCACAGTGGCAAAAGTACCAGTTTCCGTTTCCTCGTTAGTAACTTTCCTCTGCCGGATATGTTTCCGATGCGTTAAAGACGCAGTTGTCCTCAATTTATCATACACATGTTTAAATGTACGACGTGTAGGGAGAGTACGTGGAGGATATCTTTCAGCGTGTAAGTCTCTAGCTCTCACTGAATTTCGTTGGCATTCTCCGTAAATGAGAAGCATATCGACTTCTTCTTCGAAGGAATACATCATTCACATTCGCTTGATTCAACGATACTAGTCTTACCGTTGCTATAACTGCTGTATTGCAAAACCGTTGATTGGTGTTTACATGTCAATGGCGCGTTAGAGGGATACACCGTATTCGGCGAATATTTACTACTTGCACCATATACGAGAGTGAATTGTAAGAGCATGTGCTTCGATAAATGCCGAAGTGATAAGGGAAACCACTCAATCCTTTATAATAAGATTGCAGCATTGCATTGATATCAGTGATCATCACTTCGAACGTCTGTTGCAAATGGACGTTCAATCCACCTTTTTGACCTTCGTTGACCTTCAAAGACCTTACTGTTACACACATAACTGGATTCGTCTCGATAGCCGCTATCAGAAAATAGCACCCTATTTAAAAAATCAAAGTTGACCTTTCATATCTCTGACGCGACCCCACCCAGCAACAAAAAGCGAACGTCATATTATGGCTCCCGTTGTCCCATGCAACATTTGTCCCACAAACTTTCCAGCCACTATCATACTTTCGGAGTTATTCTAGGTGGCAATAGTTAGTGACTCACCCTGTATTTAACATATTTTACACATATTTGTACACGTAGTTCACTTCTGTCTCTAGCGAATTTCATTCTGCAATTTCGTTTTCACATAGCTCAATGTCTATGACGTCATATCTCCTAAACTACGTTTAGTACACTCACATAATTTTGTAGGTATATCTAGCGGCTTATGTGGATACCACCCAGAAAATGTGTTGGGAATAGAATTAATAACAAAGAAGAAACAAATATAAATGTCATGCATGACGCGGCAGTTTTTCAGGTATCTCGATGTTTATGACACCATATCTCCTGAACTATGTGTTGTATAAAGATATAAATTTGCAGGTACATTCAGTGGTATACATAAACACAGTCTGCAAAATTAGTCATGAATACGGTTATTAGTAAAGAAGTAATAAATTAAGATGTCATGCCAGCTGTGTCAAATGTACTGAATGAATACCGAAAATGTAATAACAATAAACTTTTATCCTTTGGTCATTCAGTGAGAGATACCGGCGAGGAAAAGTCTCATAAAGGTTTGGAATTATATGTTAAGTTTGTTGTAAGTCACTAAGTGCTCCCATTCTGAAATATTGGGTGAAGAAATTGTAGGTATTCGCGGTTCATAGGCTGCATATTTTTTTCATCATCACACTTACCCCTCTGATAGGTAGGTGGTTCTTAACCTACAGCGATTCTGTCCAGATGGTAATGCTATGTTGACCATGTTTTCGTTGAATACAGTCCAGTGGTTTAGGGGAAATACGAAACATACATACGTAAATGGGTAGTTTTTAATTTGTTTTAAACAAAGTGTGATGCATGTGATAATGGCAATAATTGTTGAAATTATAAAGTTGCTGATGGGTTGTGTGTGGATTTTTATTTACAACTCCACTAGGGGAATCCTTAATCCGCATGCAAAACCAAGGAAAGAGATTCAGCACAACATTGCACGTACGCTGTTGATGTCAACCTATGCTGCTCTCTGCAACCACAGACAAGTTCAATGCTGAGTTCGTAGATCAGTAGCTGTACATGCATGCTCTGCGTGGAAGGCATTTCTCGTTTCCCATTATCATTGATATGCGCGCTCGTACACTTTGAACACTGCTGTGCTCCCATGAACACTCCAGACACTCTGCTCCATTCAGCGCAGTTCTGCTTGATCGGCGTCATTCTTCACTGCTCTGCCCCATGTGTATGTGCATGGCACAGTGCTGTGTAGTGTGACGCGTCCAATGTGGAATGGTTTTGTAGTGATGTGATACAGTAATATCACAGGAGCAAGTCCCTTGTAGGTTGTATAAATTTTTTAAAGTGTGCTATTTGTTTATTGTGGGATATGGGTATATCTGTTAAAAATATTTGTTGAAGTGAGATAACAGTGTATTTTGTTAAATTAATGCCGGCCGGAGTGGCCGTGCGGTTCTAGGCGCTACAGTCTGGAACCCAGTGACCGCTACGGTCGCAGGCTCGAATCCTGCCTCGGGCATGGATGTGTGTGATGTACTTAGGTTAGTTAGGTTTAATTAGTTCTAAGTTCTAGGTGACTGATGACCTCAGAAGTTAAGTCGCATAGTTCTCAGAGCCATTTGAACCATTTATTAAATTAATGCCCTGCAGTATTGTATAGCATGTATGGGTGTAATTGGAGAAAATGGGTCAAAAATTGTAAATAGCAGTGGAGTTGGGCCTACAACGGAGTGCTTACAAAAACTGTCATGATCTCAATAACTTGCAATAATTCAGCAGTACCTCAGTTGAATATGTAACATCAAAGCGTCTTACATCATAAATTACATTAATATTTACTGCTATTTTTGCAGAATATGCCATGTTGCCAGTTTTTCTTTTGCTTGTGCTTTGTCCCACATTAATGTAGAATCAGCAGGGCTATTTACAATTTTTGCGTAGTTTTAAGGTGTGACTGGATGTTCTTCCAGTCGTTACCTCATTACCCCTCCAGGACGGAATATGTGCACCGCAACTGTCTGCGTGTAGTGTTTGTGCTGTGCTTGGCACTCAGTAATCGATTGTATCTGTCCTGTGTGTGTCTCTGTTCTGTTGCTGGGATACCGGAGGACGCCTGCCATGGGACTTTGTGGACTGGGACCCTGTCCTTTGGAACACAGAATGACTTCTCTGTTCCAGAGGACAGGGTCCCAGTCCACAAAGTCCGCACCGTCCAGGACTGGTTTTCTTAGCACGAGAATGAATTGTCACATCACCTGTGACCAATACAGTCACCAGATATCAAAATTACTGATCTTCTGTGATCCACCTCCATCATTGTTACCTGAACTTGTCACTGTTCTGCAGGAATAATGGTTTATTATTCCCATGAAAACCATACAGGGCCCGTATTCATCCATTCCGAGACGACAGGAAGCTGGTTTGAACGCCAACGGGTTTCCTGCATCGTATGAGGCATGGTAATGTGTCGTGTTTTTGGTGTTTCCAAATTTTTGTCCCATGTCTGTACTATGCTAAATACTCCTCAGCATGACGTTTGAATGCACAAATCGTGAATGCGTGGTAGTACAATGGCGTTGAAAAGAAAGGTTTCTCATGTCAGCGAATGGAAACTTTAAAGTATGCGGTAGGCTCCAAGGCGCTGTTAGTGCTTTCAGTTTTTCCTCGTCATATCTCGCAATATCATAATCCATGAACATAGCCGGAGGTAAATCCACCCTGGCAGTAAAATAAATAAAAGGATTAATATTAAACCCTACCACAACATACATCCATTTTCGCTGGTGTGTAACTAGCTATTGGGATGATCGGTAAATCACAGCCTGCTACTTTATCACAGATATTTTTCTGTCACTCATATGTCTGAGACGCAGTTTCTGAAATACTGTGGCTATTTCACGTATGTAATGTATTGCGAATACATAGAAAGAAGGATCCTTTATTGTATGATTTATTTATTTATTTCGAGTCAAAAACATTGCAACAATATTTACAATATATACAATATAACAAATCAGGTCAAATCATAAAAGAACAAACTAAACGGTATTAGCCCAAAATTGTGCAACGGCAGCAGCATTGTCTGAAACATCAACAAGCTCTTGTGTGGAACATGATACAGGACATCTAGGACAGTTAATTAAATGTTTGGTTGTCTGTTCTTCTCCGCAGTCACACAAGGTGGAAGATTCCTTCATGAAGCCCCATTTAAACAGATTGTCCTTAGTTCGTCCGACGCCACTCCTGAGCCGATTTAGAGACTTCCACACTGTCCAGACTTGATTTCCACCAGGAGGAAGGGTCTCAGAAGGAGTCATCCAATCGTTACTGTCAGATTTTGCTGTCCACTGAGATAGTCTGGCTGCTCCAGTCCGACCGGTGAGGGGTGTAGTAGTTCTCATGAAGCTCCTCCTAGATTTGAGTCTACTAATTGGTAGCTGGTATCCATGTAGCAGGTGATCGGTGTTATGATCTGCTTTATGTCTCTCAAGTTTGGCTGCGACTTCACGTCTTATGTCTGGAGGAGCAATACCTGCTAGTTTATGGAGTTTATCAATAGGTGTAGCTTTGAGGCATCCCGTTACTGTCCTGCAGGTTTCGTTCAGGGCCACATCAACCTGCTTTGCATGAGATGACTTGTACCATACAGGACATGCGTATTCAGCTGCGGAATAACACAAGGCCAAGGCTGATGTTCTTAGTAGTTTGGGATCTGCACCCCAAACGCTGCCAGTGAGCTTCCGCAGGATGTTGTTACGAGCAGCAACTTTCTGCTTGGTGTTAGTGCAGTGTTTTCTGTAGGTCAACGTTCGATCTAAGGTGACACCCAGATATTTGGGGTAGAAACAATGTTCAAGCTCTTGATCTTCCCAAAACACTGTAAGTTTTCTATAGGCCTCTCGATTGCGTAGGTGGAAAGCACAAACTTGAGTTTTAGCAGGGTTCGGTCTTAAGTTATTGACTCTGTAGTACTCAGATAGGTCCTTGAGAGCAACAGTAAGCTGGTTTTCTACTGTGTCAAAATCTCTGGCTTGTGTGACTAAGGCAAGATCATCTGCATAGATGAAACTCTTTGTAAGAGAAGGTTGAGGCTGGTCATTTGTAAATATGTTGAACAATATGGGGGAAAGGACACTACCCTGAGGCAAGCCATTCCTTTGACTTCTCCATCTACTCTTTCTTCCTTGGAACTCCACATAGAATCGCCGGTTTTCCAAAAGTGTCTGCACAGTTCTGGTGAAATTAATGTCTCTAGTGATGTAATAGACTTTGTGCAATAATTGTCGATGTTGAATGGTGTCATATGCTGCTGTGAGATCCACGAAGACAGCCCCGGAAATGTATCCTTTCTCATATCCCTCTTCAATATGTTCAGTCAGATTAAGGACTTGTGCTGTACAATTCTTTCCAGGTCGGAAACCTGCTTGTTGAGGTATGAGTTGTTTTTCAACAATGGGAGTGAGTCTATTTAGCAACATTCTTTCATAGATTTTATACAAATGGCAAAGGAGCGAAATCGGTCGGTAGTTCTTGGGATCAGCTGCACCCTTTCCAGGTTTTAGTAAGGGAATAACTTTAGTTTTCCTCCAGATGGCAGGGATCTGTTTCCGCTTCAGACAACCATTATAGAATTGCAGAAGCCATCTTTCCGTGATGGGACCAAAATGTTTAATCTGCTCAATCATTAGGTCGTCTAGACCAGGCGCTTTACCATTTTTGCATTTCTGAATTGCGGTTCTGAGTTCTTGTAAGATGAAGTCATTTGATATATGGTTGTTTTCACGTTCAGGTTCTCTTTTGAGTTTTGTTCTATCTTTAGAACAATTGACCCTTCCATTCTGAACTAGATGATGAGCAATTTGATCTGGTGCAATGTTTGCATGGCCATGATTGTGGACAGGGTCGTTGTTCAGGCGTCGCAGCAACTGCCAGGCTTTCTGACTGCTTTTAGACATATCAAGGTTCTCGAGTAGCTCTATCCATCGTTCTTTTTTGGATTTGGCTAAGGCTGAGGATAAATTTTGGCCAGCAGTTAAGGTTTCAATGCTGTAAGGATTATCATTGAAAAGTTGGATATAGTTATGTAGATGCTTCACGGATTCTTCTGTCAAGCCAGGTATGTAGTTAACTCGACAGCCTCTGGGAGTTGAGAGTCTTGAGCATCTTTTCACGGCTTCTACAAACTCATCATAGTTGGAAACTGAGGGTTCTATGCGTGAAACTTCTGAGTCAAGGAGATCAGCAAACTTCTGCCAGTCTGCTTTCTTGAAATTGTATCGCCTTCGGAATGATGTGATTCTAGGAGTAATGGCTGCAAACACTTGGCAGCCTATGGGGCGGTGTTGAGTATTTGGTATCGGATTTAGAACAGTTTTTCTGCATTGGTGAGCTATGTTCTCGCTAACAAAAATTAAGTCGGGGTTATACCCACGTTTCCAACGCCCACTGTTAAAAGATGGTGGGAGTTTATTATCATGGACAAGATTAAGATGGTTGGTATCAGCCCAAGTCAAAACTGCTTCACCATTACTGTCGTCCTCAGCATAACCCCAAACACTGCTATGACTATTGAAATCTCCAACAATAAAGTGAGCTTGTTGATTGGTGTAGTTGTCTGTAGATGAAAATTGGAAATCTGCTCCTGGGGGTTTGTAAATTGACGACACAATACAACCATTCAGTTCTACAGACAGTATTTCAATATTGTTGAATTCTGTAAGTGAGGTAGAGAGAACAGCTATATCGTTCCTCACAAAGATAGCACTGCCATATTGTCTATGGGGTCGCTCAACTGCCAGTTTCATCCCAAGGATTTTTGGTCTTCTCATGGTGTCATCTCGATGGGTTTCTTGTATACATAAAATATCACACCTAGGTTCCTTGGCAATATGTTGCAGGAGTTCTTCTTTGGCAACAGACAATCCTTCTATGTTGATTGATACAATCACAAGGTGAGGTCTTGATAAAGACCTTTGGTTTCCATTCATAGTGAAACCTATAATGCAATGCTTTTGGAATGCTGACGTTCAGTTCAGTACTGGAGAATCTAGTCCAGTACCTATGCAGGGGCACCACGTGCAGGAGTCAGCTTCACCCCCTATTGTATGATTATATGATAGCGGAACAAACACTGGTAGCAGTTACTTCTGTAAAATATCTGGGAGTATGCGTACGGAACGATTTGAAGTGGAATGATCACATAAAACTGGTTGTTGGTAAGGCGGGTACCAGGTTGAGATTCATTGGGAGAGTGCTTAGAAAATGTAGTCCATCAACAAAGGAGGTGGCTTACAAAACACTCGTTCGACCTATACTTGAGTATTGCTCATCAGTGTGGGATCCGTACCAGGTCGGGTTGACGGAGGAGATAGAGAAGATCCAAAGAAGAGCGGCGCGTTTCGTCACTGGGTTATTTGGTAACCGTGATAGCGTTACGGAGATGTTTAATAAACTCAAGTGGCAGACTCTGCAAGAGAGGCGCTCTGCATCGCGGTGTAGCTTGCTCGCCAGGTTTCGAGAGGGTGCGTTTCTGGATGAGGTATCGAATATATTGCTTCCCCCTACTTATACTTCCCGAGGAGATCACGAATGTAAAATTAGAGAGATTAGAGCGCGCACGGAGGCTTTCAGACAGTCGTTCTTCCCGCGAACCATACGCGACTGGAACAGGAAAGGGAGGTAGTGACAGTGGCACATAAAGTGCCCTCCGCCACACACCGTTGGGTGGCTTGCGGAGTATCAATGTAGATGTAGATGTAGATGTAGATAGAGCGTATCTGTTACTGGTGGCTTGTGTCTAAAATAATGCCTGTGAGTGAGCTGTGAGGCAGTAAATGTGACAGAGTCATACGGGTCCTGCACCCAGGTGTAGCCCAATTCGTTTTACTGAGATCATCAAAAACTCATCAAGAAATAACGAAGAGAGTAGTACAATAAAAGTATTACATGACAAATTTACACATGTTTATTCATTTTCATATACAAGAATCTAAGTAACTTGTTTAAATGAGTGTTAAGAGTTGTTTACAATTCCCTGTTCAACACAGAAAGTCTGCTTCCTATCTTATGTGCAAGCACGAGTATTTCAGCAATACTGCTTGAAAGTGCAACGTTCATATTTTGGTAACACTGGATTTAAAAAATTATAATATCTCACCTTTATGCAGTGTGAATTCAAACGAAATTCGTCCGGTTTATACATATGATATTTTAATTTTTGCAAGTCAATTCTACCAAAGAAGTCTACCCCTCAAAACAGTCGTTTTAAAGAGAACGTGTTAGGAGAATCGAAGCAAAATCTGTAAGACTTCTCTCTATGTTGCTTAAGATTAAACTGCACTAAGTACGGTGGTATCATCTACAAGCAGTATGGCAGACACACAGTCTGTCCAGCTTTTCTTGATGCGTGAGCCTCACAGTTCCTCTCGGAACTCGTCGACAGAAATCTGAGATTTTGAAGACGAGTGCTATTGCTGCCAGTATATAAACTTACCTTAACTGCAGTAGCATGGAACTATGTATTATTTGGCCTTCTGCTGTAGAATTCATTTACTTACATTTCATATTCCATATTCACTGAAATAAGTCGTACGTTTTAACGTGGAAGTGTGTAACGCACGTACTTCAGTAACCAAGAGAGCAGTAGTGTCAGGAGATCTTGTTATTTCTGTGCATCATTTCTCACAGCAGCTGCAAGAGTTGTCAGCATTGAGGAGATCTTCCCGCAGCCCCCGCCGCAACATTCCGCAGAGCGTGGTTCCAGTAATGGGCACCTGCCCCTCTCTACATACCGCGCAGCTCAGGTCTCAAGAAACGTTGGACTGATTATACAGTGACCAGCCAGAACATTCTGACAACCTACCTAACAGCCCGTATATCCACCTTTGGCACGGATAACAGGGACGACGCGTCTTGACATGGAAGCAAGGAGGCTTTGGTAGGTTGCTGAAGGGAGTTGACACCACATCTGCACACACAAGTCACCTAATTCTCGTAAATTCCAGAGAGTGGGGGAGGGGGGGGGGAGGTGATGAGATCTGACGCCACGTTCAATCACATCACATCCCAGCCCAGATGTGTTGGCTGGGTTCAGATCTGGCGAAATAGGGAACCAGCACATCAGTTGGAACTCGCCACTGTGTTCCTCGAACCACTCCATCACACTCCTGGCCTTGTGACAGTGCGCATTTTATTGCTGAAAAACGCCATTTGCCATCGGGAAACATGATCGTCATGAGGGGGTGCGAGGGGTCTGCAACCAGTGTACGATACTGTTCGGCTACGAGCTCTGCTGAACCCATCGATGCCCACGTGAATGTTCCCCAGAGCATAATGGAGCCACCGCCAGTTCGTCTCCGTCCCGCAGTACAGGTATCAAGGAGCTGTTCCCGTAGAAGACGATGGGTTCACGCCCTCTCATTGACCTGATGGAGAAGTACTGGGATTCATCACACCATGCAACGCTCTGCCACTGCGTCAACGGTCAGTGATGACGGTCACGTGCCCATTGCCACTTTAGTCGTTGTTTCCGATGTCGTGGTGTTAACAAGGGCAAACGCATGGGTCGTCGGCTGCAGACGTCCACCTTCAGGAGTGTTTGGTGTACTGTGTGTTTAGACATACTTTACGTCTGCCAAGAATCAAAGCCCGATGTTAGGTCAACCACAGTTCACCACCTGTCCTGTTCTACCAGTCGCCGGCCACTGTGGCCGAGCGGTTCTAGGTGCTTCAGTCCGGAACCGCGCTGCTGCTACGGTCGCAGGTTCGAATCCTGCCTCGGGCATGGATGTATGTGACGTCCTTAGGTTAGTTAGGTTTAAGTACTTCTAAGTCTAGGGGACTGATGACCTCAGAAGTTAAGTGCCATAGTGCTCAGAGCCATTTGAAACATTTGTTGCATAAGTTCGCAGCGTTTTTGTTTTGCATGTTGATATTCCGGTCGCTACGGCTTTATTTCTAGATAGTCATTTTTTATTTGAAGTTCACTGTAGCTATTCGGGTTAACGTATTGTCATTTTGTCATTTCGAGATAGTGAGTGGAGCTGTGGGCTCTAGAAAAAGCTGTGGACGCTGGAAAATGGAGTGCCAAGTGGAGAAATTGGATCTTTTCCGACATATTCTTCTGTCTGAGGTCAACAGAGAGGTGACAGCATTGGAGGCAGCCAGAAACATTTGCTCTGTGTATGGGGATAATGCCAGTGGGTAGAGCACGGCAAGAGAATGGTTTTTTCGTTTTAAGGAGGATGGTATTGACAGTGATTCTCCACGTTCAGGAAGACCTTCGGTGTTTGATGAAGATCGTCTAAACGCTTTAATCCGCAATGATCCACGTAAGTGCACTCGTCAATTGGCAGATGTGATGAACTGTAATCATTTCATTTCACCATCGCAGCGACATTTTCATGCAATAGAGAAGGTTAAAAAATAGGGTACACAGGGTGGTCCATTGATCGTGACCGGGCGAAATATTTCACGAAATAAGCGTCAAACGAAAAAACTACAAAGGACGAAACTTGTCTAGCTTGGAGGGGCAAACCAGATGGTGCTATGGTTGGCCCGCTAGATGGCGCTGCCATAGGTCAAACTAATATCAACGCGTTTTTTTTATAATAGGAACCCCTATTTTTTATTACATTTGGTCCAGTACGTAAGGAAATATGAATGTTTTACTTGAACCACTTTTTTCGCTTTGTGATAGATGGCGCTGTAATAGTCACAAACATATGGCTCACAATTTTAGACGAACAGTTGCTAACAGGTAGGCTTTTTAAATTAAAATAGAGAACTTAGGTACGTTTGAACATTTTATTTTGGTTGTTCCAATGTGATACATTTACCTTTGTGAACTTATCATTTCTGAGAACGCATGCTGTTACAGCGTGATTACCTGTAAATACCACATTAATGCAATAAATGCTCAAAACGATGTCCGTCAACCTCAATGCATTTGGCAAAACGTGTAACGACATTCCTCTCAACAGCGAGTAGTTCGCCTTCCGTAACGTTCGCACATGCATTGACAGTGCGCTGACGCATGTTGTCAGGCGTTGTCGGTGGATCACGATAGCAAATATCCTTCTTTCCCCACAGAAAGAAATCCGGGGACGTCAGATCCGGTGAACGTGCGGGCCATGGTATGGTGCTTCGACGACCAATCCATCGGTCATGAAATATGCTATTCAATACCGCTTCAACCGCACGCGACCTGTGTGCCGGACATCCATCATGTTGGAAGCACATCGCCATTCTGTCATGCAGTGAAACATCTTGTAGCAACATCGGTAGAACATTACGTAGGAGATCAGCATACATTGCACCATTTAGAGTGTCATCGATAATATGGGGGCCAATTATCCTTCCTCCCATAATGTCGCACCATACATTAACCAGCCAAGGTCGCTGATGTTCTATTTGTCTCAGCCATCTTGGATTTTCCGTTGCCCAGTAGTGCATATTATGCCGGTTTACGTTACCGCTGTTGGTGAATGACGCTTCGTCGCTAAATAGAACGAGAGCAAAAAATCTGTCATCGTCCCGTAATTTCTCTTGTGCCCTGTGGCAGAACTGTACACAACGTTCAAAGTCGTCACCATGCAATTCCTGGTGCATAGAAATATGGGACGGGTGCAATCGATGTTGATGTAGCATTCTCAACACCGACGTTTTTGAGATTCCCGATTCTCGCGCAATTTGTCTGCTACTGATGTGCGGATTAGCCGCGACAGCAGCTAAAACACCTACTTGGGCATCATCATTTGTTGCTGGTCGTGGTTGAAGTTTCACATGTGGGTGAACACTTCCTGTTTCCTTAAATAACGTAACTATCTGGCGAATGGTCCAGACACTTGGATGATGTCGTTCAGGATACCGAGCAGCATACATAGTACACGCCCGTTGGGCATTGTGATCACAATATCAACACACCAACACGATATCGACCTTTTCCGCAATTGGTATACTGTCCATTTTAACACGGGTAATGCATCACGAAGCAAATACCGTCCGCACAGGCGGAATGTTACGTGATACCACGTACTTATACGTTTGTGACTATTACAGCACCATGTATCACAAAGCGAAAAAAGTGATCCAATCAAAACATTCGTATTTCTTTACGTACTACACGAATATGTAATAAAAAATGGGGATTATTATTTTTTAAAAACGCAGTTGATACCCGATTGACCTATGGCAGCGCCACCTAGCGGACCAACCATAGCGCCATCTGGTTTCCCGCCTTCAAGCTAGACGAGTTTCGTTCTTTATAGTTTTTTCGTTTGATGCTTATTTGGTGAGATATTTGGCCCGGTCAGTATCAATGGACCACCCTGTATAGGTACTGAAAGCTCTACGCCCAAATCACAAAAATCAGCTGGTCGCCATATATGCATCTTTGCTCGCTCGTCATCAACTGGCTTCTGAACAACACCGGCCGTTCCCATCCTGTATCATTGCTGGTGACCAGAGATGGTGTCTTTTCGATAATATAAGGAAAAGACAAGAGTGATTGAGATAAAATAAAGCAGCAACACGTCATACAAAGACGTGAGTACGTCCACAAAAGATGATGTTTTGCGTTTGGTGGAACATCGACGGAGTGGTAGATCACGAATTGCTTCCCCCAAGTATAACCATCACTGATGACATTTCTTGTCAGCAACTTACACCTTTTTCGGACGCAGTCCAAGAACAACGAGCCAGAAGACTGCTTGAAGGGATGCTACTCCACGATAACGCCCGCCCGCGTTCTGCTACACTGACAGAAAACACTACCGGAGCTGGACTGGAAAGTCATTCCGCATCCACCTTATTCACCTGATGATTCACCCTCGCATTATCACCTTTTCCGTTCTTCAAGAAATTTCCGGATAAAAATGCGCTCCGAACATTGCTCGAAGACTTCTTCGCCACGTGATTTCTACAGTCGCGGTATCGAAGTTGCCAAGCGTTAGCAGACAGTTGTAAATACTGATGGAGAATGTACTATTGACGACTAAAGTCTCTGTTGCGTTTATTAAATTTATAGAAGAACTCTACGAACTTATGCACGAACCTAATATTCCTAATGGACATGTACACTTTTGCTAATATACACTGAAGCCCCAAGGAAACTGGTATATGCACGCGTATTCAAATACAGAGACATGTAAATAGGCAGAATACGGCGCTGCGGTCGCCAACGCCTATATAAGACAACAAGTGACTGGTGCAGTTGTTAGATCGGGGTCGCAGGTTCGAATCCTGCCTCGGGCATGGATGTGTGTGATGTCCTTAGATTAGTTAGGTTTAAGTAGTTCTAAGTTCTAGGGGACTGATGACCTCAGATGTTAAGTCCCGTAGTGCTCAGAGCCATTTGAACCATTTTTTTTTTTTGTTTTTGTTAGATCGGGTATTGCTGCTACAATGGCAGGTTATCAAGATTTTTAAAAGATCTGGACGTGGTGTTATAGTCGGCGCAAGAGCTATGGGACGCAGCAACTCCGAGGTAGCAATGAAGTGGGGATTTTCACGTACGGCCATTTCACGAGTGTACCGCCAATATCGGGAATCCAGTAAAACATCAAATCCCCGACATCCCTGCGACCGAAAAAAGATCCTGCAACAACGGGTCCAACGAGGATCATTCAACGTGACAGAAGTGCAATCCTTCCGCAAATTACTGCAGATTTCAGTGCTGTGGCATCAACAATTGCCAGTATGTGAACCATTCAACGAAACATCATCGATATGGGCTTTTGGAGCCCAAGGCCCACTCATGTACCCTTGGTGACAGCACGACACAGAGCTTTACGCCACGCCTGGGCCCGTCAACACCGACATTGGACTGTTGATGACTGGAAACATGTTGTCTGGTCGGGCGACCCTCTTTTCAAATTGTATAGGTGTTGAGACAGCCTCATGAATTCATGGACTGTTGAAGCTGGAGGACGCTCTGTAATGTCGTGGGGAGTGTGCAGTTGGAGTGATATGGGACCCCTGATACGTGTAGATACGAGTCTGACAGGTGACACGTAAGTAAGCATCCTTTCTGATCACCTGCATCCAATCATGTCCACTGTGCATTCCGGCGGACTTGGGCAATTCCAGCAGGACAAAGCGACACCCCGCAAGTCCAGAATTTCTACAGAGTAGCTCCAGGAACACTCTTCTGAGTTTAAAGACTTCCGCTGGCCACCAAACTCCGCAGAAATGAACATTATTGGGCATATCTGGGATGCCTTGCAACGTGCTGTTCAGAAGAGATCTCCACCCGGTCGTACTCTTACGGATTTATGGACAAACCAGCAGGATTCATGATCTCATTTCCTTCCAGCACTGCTTCAGACATTAGTCGTGTCCATGCCATGTCGTTCTGAGGCGCTTCTGGGTATACATATACCAGTATATGTCGCTTAGCCTCTTCCAAAGTTGTCATCACATTATCTGTTTTTGATTGAAACAGTGATCTCCAACACCGAGTATAGAAACACATATGCAGACCTGAACCAGGTCGTGTGTTATATAAAATCACCTTCTAGAGTCACTGGTAGCGTTTATTATTCTACACCACACAGAGGAACAATTACGGAGTTCAACTTCATCTATTATGGATAAAATACATGTAATCGGTGTATTGTTGAAGCTTGTAAGACATCTTGTAAATCCGTCGTGATTGTATTAAACAGCATCAGAAATGAAATTAGAGCCCTGATGCTGAATTCTGTTCGTTCTTGGGTCTGCGTGATTGTTTTACGTCTTTATTATGTTATCTATCAGAGTACTTGTAGATACTTCTTCCATTAATTAGTTTCTTGGCTAATAAAGATAAGCATACGTTATCGTGTGCATTATCTGTGTACGCTTTAAGTACAGAGATATTGAGGCTCTTAGACATAGCGAATAGTATCAGTAAATGAACTGGTCTAGTGGTAAGTCACTAGACCTGTATTCTGGAGGGCAGCGGTTTAAATCCACCTCCAGCCATGCGGATTTTGTATTTCTTGGTTTTTTAAGTTACTGAAGACAAAAATGGTTCAAATGGCTCTGAGCACTATGGGACTTAACATATGAGGTCAGAACTTAGAACTACTTAAACATAACTAACCTAAGGACATCACACACATCCATACTCGAGGCAGGATTCTAACGTGCGACCGTAGCGGTCGGCTACTGAAGGCAACTTCCGTGTTGGTTTTCTTCCTCAGTCAAAGCTTCTGCTAAGTCTCTGATGATCTAGACGTTGACGAGACTTCAAACGATAATCTTCTATCCTTTGCGACCCATCAGTTCTTGCTAGAAGGTATCGCGCTGCACGCGACATTAATATTTGGTGTCAGCGTCGTGGTGCTGCCAACAATATGGGGTAGACGCAGCTAACCTGTGTGGCAATAATTCTGTGCTGAGTATTATTCAGCAATCGTGATGGAATGTAGAAGTTTTTACAGGTAACACCAGACAAAATGGAAATGAAGTTCATGAGGCTAATCACCCACCGACAGTCAGAAAAAAATGGCGGGTCAAAATACAGGAAGCGTCGCGTGCAGGAAATGACCATTGATGTTAGGTTATTCCAAATTTCATTACCATTTCGCACTTACTGAAGGTAAAAAAAACGCTTTAGTGTTAACTCGTGAGGCTCATAGAACTGTGGAACTGTTCAATAGTTAACAAAAGTATTTTTCGGTGGCAAATTCCAAAAGTATGCAAACGGTGTGATGCAGTGAGGTTTAGAAAGCTGTCCGGAGTGCATTGCTTGCAGCATGCAATAAAGGACGAATAATTTGTATGGTAACTTCAAAGGTCATTTTGCAATTGATTTTAAACCTTTTATTTGGCCATTACCCACCTTTCTAGCATATGGTATATATTTATAGGCACTATGTATTTTGAAAAAATGCTGCTGTTCACTGTGATTGTGACGACTAGCTACGCTTGGGACAAGTTTTAAAGTACCTCAAAATATTCAACATCTGACGACGAGCCTGCTCTGGCTCAGTAGCTGACTAATGGCACAGAAAAGTTTCTATAAAACTTTCTAAAGTAATCGGTTGCAATTTTAATGCAAATCATCCACTGTTTTAATCATATTCAGTGTTCAGCGTACAGACTGAATCAAATAATTGTACGGTAAATTGTCAGATTAACCTAAATAAATTATTCTTACTTAATTATCATTCCACATCATTTAAAGGTTACCGACTGTGCTCAAACCATTTTATGACGAGTGGCGGCACCGTCAGAAACAATTACTAGGTGACGTAAACCCCTCAGTTCCACCATCCGACTGCCGAAGATACGTTTAAAATGAAGATCGAAGAGTTATATTGTGAAGGCTGTTACAATGTATTTTGTATTGAATCGAAGTTGTAAATCGGTAACCGATTACAAAAGAAAGTGGTTCGTGCCGTACAGTTTCAGAAAACCAAAAGTCGTTGCGAGAACCACGTCGCAAGATTCGTGTGCTCACTCCAATCGTCACTCCTTTCGAGAACCAGTAGGTCACTGCTGACAACGTCGTGAGCCTGTAGCTGAGAACGCTTTCTGGATGTTTCCCACAGCTTTACGAACAAGTTATTCCTGTGTCCATATGACCTCCTACTAAAATTGCCGGACCTTAATGTGTCAATACTGATGCCATCAATATGGATGATGACCTGTCTTCGGTGCTCAAATGGGCAGAAATCTGATATTTAAAACGCAAAGACGTCCCAAGTAATTTTATTATCTCATCAGAAATTAACTATCCCTACAGACAAGTCTCTCATTGTTATCTATCAATAAATGTTGAAGAACATGAGTGTAACTCTGGATGAGCATCTCATCATGGTATTAAATACTCTTGCCTTGCGAATAACTCTTCCACTTGACTCTTTGAGTCCAGTCAAAGAAGGAAAACTAGGAGGAAAAATCGTGTAGTAGCAAATTCCAGAACAGTGCTAGGCAGGACTGTCATGAACAACGTACTAAAAATGCCCATTTTTATGGGATGAGCGTGGGGATTGGGGCTTTTAAAGGTAACTTTTTATGTTTCTCATCAATAATTCGAAAACCGCTTCTAGTGAAAATGTTACCAGAACAAAATCAGACTACATTAAATTTGCTATAAAGGTGACCCTATTCATTTTTTATCCTCCAGGACGTTGCAGGGGACGGAAAAATCGCAGATTATAAAAATACTGTTTCAATAACACAAAATTAATATCCCACATACAAGTGCAGTAGACCCGTATTCAGGATAAATGTTACGCCCTGAGGTTGTAAGAAGGAAAAAAAGGGGGTTGGGGTGGAAGGTAGAAGCGTGTGGTGGGTTGCTGGATTGTTTTCTTGCACTTCTCTCCTTCATAGCTCTGCGTACTAATGAGCGAACAGGCGATTCCCGACACCAAACTACGTCACAAGGAGCAACGAAGGGTGTTTAAAAAAGTTATAGCGACCCTTCTGCAGTCTGCCTAATGAATCGCTGGCGAAACAGTGTGCTGACATGTCCATGGTCTGTTTATTTTCCACAAAGTGTGTTAACACTACACGGAATACAGATGTTTGGGTTCAGAGACAAACTATACCTCTCCAGCGTTTTCTGTTCAGCTCTCTTACGTCAGTAGATAAAAAAACTTCACTGCATTAGTGTTTATAAAGTAGAATCAGTTTCAGTTTATTGAGTACTTATTTGTAAAAAGCTCAGCAGCTGAAGGTGTCGGCTGTCTGCTACCCTGAAGAGCATGTCCCAACTGCAACATGCCGTCAGTATGTATTTGACAATGCAAATTTCAATGTCTGCACCTGAAATTTCCCGTTCGTTGTCTTTTTCTGTCAGCGTCCCAATGAGCCGTTATGTATAAACCGTGCGTGGCTCGGCAGCTGTGTATAATGTCTGCCTGCCACACTTACGACTTCAATATCAAAATGCTATGCGAGCGAGTGCAATGTTCGTTACACATACATTTAAACAAATTAGCAATAATCTCCGAAGCGTGGGCACTTGTTTTGCGATGGAAACACTGTACAGTGAGACAACAAATTAATAACTAAGTATATTTATTATTTAAGATCATCTGCTCAAGATTAGTTGTAGGACAATCGGATTTATAATTGCAAAGCAAGAGTGCACTGGACAATATCGATTTATCACAATCAAAGTTCTACATGAACGAATGAAAATGACTATAGTGTTATCCAAGTACTATCGTGCGAACATCAGTTTTCTGAACATTAATGGCAAGCAGAAGCTCGCTAGAAGCTTAATTGTATCTGAATGTACAACTCACACATTGAGTGATACCTCAAATCTAACCGGTAGACTGCCTGGGAAGCGCTACTAGCTTTCGTAACAAGCTCGGCTCCCAAATAGCAAGTAATCGAACGGAAGACTCGTGAAATCAAGCAGTCCAAGTTGCGATGCAAATCTTTCAAACTGCGAGTTGCTCAGATAACAGACAGCGCTATTTGTGAAGTGCGGAACTTACTTAGAACTCAGAAAACGTGTGATTCAAAGCACAAGTCAGAACCGAATGCAAATGGCTCAGATGGCGATGGAGAAAAGCTGCCATTGACGTCAGGACAAGTCTGGACGCCTTGCCCATGGCAAGTGCCGAAATGGAGAATGCTGTCTGACTAGCTGTCAACTTCTTAAAAAATTCAGCCTGGAGGGGAGGACCCCCAACGATTGTCACAGTGACCGGCGAGAATTTCGTTTCCTTTTCCAAAATCCAGGGGACCCCCCGCACCGCACAAATTTCCCATTCTTGATTTACTGAAGGCATTTTAATGTACGTAAGGTTAGTATTGATTCCCATCCAGGGTCCACTTGTTGGCCGAGCCCTGCATGCGAAAGCACAGTGTCAGACATGATTCACATGATTGAATAACCTTACTTTGGAGGGAAGACAAGGAGATTTCCCACGATAGGCTAGCTGGATCTCCTGTGGTCAAACCAGAACCGGTAGGCGACCACTTCACACCCTCGCTTCCCGTCGGGACAAACTGAAACCTTCCTCCAGAGCTAGCCAATCTCGTGCGTTCCTCAGGCATAGCCAAAAATGAGAAAATGATTAAACATTGCATAGCGATATCTGACTACTGTCACACTCTATCACTTGCTGGAATACTCTTCAGAGCATCAAATGTACAAACTGTATCATCTCAGCCTGAGCTCTCCCAACGACTAGAAACGTCCAGAGGCTTAAATTGGCTCCTCGGCAACAGAATTAGGTCACATAGGTGAGAGGGAACTTTCAACATAAGGCAAGTAATGTATTCGAACAGTTTACTGGTGTAGATCCATTTCATGAGACGCATTCACACCTATTTAGTGTGGAGGCAGTTCGGGCTCTTGGACAAAGTACGTCACCTATGACACCATCGATGACGTTACCAATGAAATCATCGCTGACTCATCGGATTTCCCTTCAAGCCTCTGACATAGGTCAATCACCCCATGAATAAAATTGAGGGAAATTCAAAACTAGTGGGAGTTTTTTCCCACTCCTATGACATATGGTTGTCGTCGCAAGTATAAATTCGTGGAAAATTCAAAAATCCAATATGGCGCATTGTCATGGTTATGGAAGTAGGTCGCTTGCACTAAATAACTACTTCACGATGACTGCTGGGATTTCTCCTGAAGTCATTGTGGAAATAGATCACATTTGCTAAATACAGAATCCCCTGGGATCCTGGTCGAGCTCTATGACGTCATAAACCACGAAACTAGGACAAAGCGAAGTAGCAGCGACGTCACCGCCATCCCCCTTCCCCCTCTACCAGCTCTAGGACTAAAAGTATTTCTTCCCACGGCAGCTCCAAACCCGTTTGAGCATAAAGATGCTTTTCATCCTAAAGGAAGTAACACTCCCAGCAGCCGGCCGCTGTGGCCGAACTGTTCTAGGCGCTTCAGTCCGGAACCGCGCTGCTGATACGATCGCTGGTTCTGTAAGTAGGCTCTTTAGGTTTTTATGTTGGTAACGCCACGTAACGCTCTATATGAAAATCATTGACTGTGCTGTGTGAAGGCTGTGGTTGGTTTGCATTGTTGGAGTATATGCTATTGTAGTGTTGGGTAGTTGGCTGTTAACAGCGAGCAGCGTTGCGCAGTTGGAGGTGAGCCGCCAGCATTGGTGGATGTGGGGAGAGAAATGGCGGAGTTTTGAAAGCGGATGACCTGGACGACTGTCCATCAGAGACAGTAAATTTGTAAGACTGGATGTCATGAACTGCTACGTATATTATGACTTTAGCACACTATTAAGGTAAATACATTGTTTGTTCTCTATCAAAATCTTTCATTTGCTAACTATGCCTTCATTAGTTAGAATCTTTTATTTAGCTGGCAGTAGTGGCGCTCGCTGTATTGCAGTAGTTGGAGTAACGAAGATTTTTGTGAGGTAAGTGATTTGTGAAAGGTATAAGTTAATGTTAGTCAGGGCCATTCTTTTGTAGGGATTATTGAAAGTCAGATTGCGTTGCGCTAAAGATATTGTGTGTCATTTTAGTGTTGATCAGAATAGGTAAAGAGCAAAATGTCTGAGTACGTTCAGTTCTGCTCAGCTGTTTGAAAATCAAATAATGTAAGAGGTTTATCATCACAATCATTCATTAATTTTTCTAAGGGGCGTTTCATATGTCGACCTTAGCCGAGGATACCTCACTGGAATCTTCAGATTTTTTTCTTGTAGTTTGTGTAATTAGTGTAGCTATTGTTTATTGCTAGCGCGTAATTATAGAGTGAATTTCCTTTGTAGTTGAAGTTTTTCATTGTTGTACAGTAAAACAATTGTGGCATGCATGTAGATTTGCACCAAGTATTTCGCAGCTGCGCTAGCAATTAACGAGATATTATTTTCAATGCTATGTTAATGTGTTTTCTTATTTTGCTCTTCAAATTGTGCTTTTCTGTGTTATCGTGTGAAATATTGTGACAATAATGGCGTGTGAAAAACGTAATACTAGGCTCCAAAGTAAACTAAGAAATGACAGTGAAGACGAAAGCAGTGTGTTAGCGCCACCGTGTAATGAATTAAATAATGTTCAAAGTAGTAATTTGGTAATTGTGCATAGGGAAATGGAGCGGGCTGCAAATAATTGTGTAGACAGTGAAACAATTAGTGAACTGGGAAGCATTATCGATCGATCGTTCGGCAACAGCTCGCCTCAGGAATCCGAAATGACGGGACACAATCTTGCAAATACTGTAGATTCAGGTTTTGCGACTTCACCGTTTTCTCAAATAAGTCAAGACACATTTTCTGCTTTTCAAAATGCGAACATTGCCGGTGCAAATGCACTGCCAAATAGCACTGAGGAACATGTTTCAGACACTAGTGCATTGTTATTACAGTTAATGCAACACATGGGACAAAGGCTACAAACGTTAGACACAACGCTTGAACAAAATCAGAAACAAATGGGACAAAATCTTCAAAAGTTAGACACAACGGAACAAAATCAGAGTGAAACACAGCAAAAGCTTCAAAAGTTAGACACAATGGAACAAAATCAGAGACAAACACAGCAAAAGCTTCAAAAGTTAGACACAATGGAACAAAATCTTCGGAAGTTAGACATAATAGAACAAAATCTTCAAAAGTTAGACACCACGCTTGAACAAACACGTGAAGATTTAACTACTGAATTACATAACATTGAATCGAAATGTCAAAAAGTCTGTAATGACTTAAAAACACAAATTTGCGAGCATTTTCAACCTATTTTTTCGCTGCATGAAAATGCATTACAGAATCACGAAGCAGCCATGAGAGAACTGTAAAATATTGTTCATGAAAATCATGAGACTTTGCGGGCTAAAATTGACTCAGTTGCATCTACCGATTCGGATACACTTCAGGAGAACTTAAGGGACACAGTAGATACACTGAAAATTGGTTCAGAAAGACACATGGAGGAAATTAGTTCACTATCAGAGAAAGTAGTCGAGCTTTCGGATCAGCTAAATTTGTCTATGAAGGTAGATGATAATCTGAATGACACAAAACCGGTAGTCTTTAATGACACAGAAGAGTGTGAACAAATTAGGAAATTCAAACAAAATCAGAATCAAATTAATACGCAACACCAAAGAGAAATCCGGGAAGTACAAGATCAGTTGACACAGGTAACACAAGAATTGCGTATTTCAGAGGACACTCGCGCTCCAATACGGGAAGAGGGACATAGAAATACGGAACAGCCACAAAATTTGTCTATGAAGGTAGATGATAATCTGAATGACACAAAACCGGTAGTCTTTAATGACACAGAAGAGAGCGAACAAATTAGGAAATTCAAACAAAATCAGAATCAAATTAATACGCAACACCAAAGAGAAATCCGGGAAGTACAAGATCAGTTGACACAGGTAATACAAGAATTGCGGATTTCAGAGGACACTCGCGCTCCAATACAGGAAGAGGGACATAGAAATACGGAACAGCCACAAAATAATAACACGGGGCACTTCGGAATTTATGAAAGAAATTGGCAAGGTACGCCGAATTTTGTCAGTCGCGTTGCGCAGTTGGAGGTGAGCTGCCAGCATTGGTGGATGTGGGGAGAGAAATGGCGGAGTTTTCAGAGCGGATGATCTGGACGAATGTCCATCAGAGACAGTAAATTTGTAAGACTGGATGTCATGAACTTCTATGTATATTATGACTTTAGCACACTATTAAGGTAAATACATTGTTTGTTCTCTATCAAAATCTTTCATTTGCTAACTATGCCTATCAGTAGCTAGTGCCTTCATTAGTTAGAATCTTTTATTTAGCTGGCAGTAGTGGCGCTCGCTGTATTGCAGTAGTTCGAGTAACGAAGATTTTTGTGAGGTAAGTGATTTGTGAAAGGTATAAGTTAATGTTAGTCAGGGCCATTCTTTTGTAGGGATTATTGAAAGTCAGATTGCGTTGCGCAAAAAATATTGTGTGTCAGTTTAGTGTTGATCAGAATAGGTAAGGAGCGAAATGTCTGAGTACGTTCAGTTCTGCTCAGCTGTTTGGAAATCAAATAATGTAAGAGGTTTATCATCACAATCATTCATTATTTTTTCTAAGGGGACGTTTCAGTTCGAATCCTGCCTCGGTCGTGGATATGTGTGATGTCCTCAGGTTGGTTAGGTTTAAGTAGTTCTATGTCTAGGGGTCTGATGACCTCGGATGTTAAGTCCCATAGTACTTAGAGCCATTTGAACCATTTGCACTTTCTGAGTGACAAGAAAAAGCTCACTTTGCCCTAAGTTTAAATAACTGTCCTTCTGACATCACAGTTCAAAAAATTTGTTTTGGAGCTCACTTTAAAACTGTATGGTTGTCAATATCGTGTTATGTAAGAGGACCGCCTATTGCTGGCCATCGCCACTTCGTGTCGACCAGGCCGCAGCCACCTCACTCGCAGCGCGGAGTGCCTCGTGTCGACTCTCTGCTGCAGAGTGAAAACTTCAATCTGGAAACAAGAAACAAGACCCAGGCTGTGGCTAAGCTATGTCTCCACAGTATTCTTTCTTCCATGAGTGCCAGCCCTGCAAGTTC
This sequence comes from Schistocerca americana, assembly GCF_021461395.2. Taxonomy (NCBI): domain Eukaryota; kingdom Metazoa; phylum Arthropoda; class Insecta; order Orthoptera; family Acrididae; genus Schistocerca; species Schistocerca americana. Next base: position 541,484,698 of record NC_060121.1, read on the forward strand.
CTCACGGAAACTTCTCTGGAGTTTGGGAAGGTAGGGGATCAGATACTGGAGGACATAAAGCTGCTAAGAAGGAGCGTGATTTGCGCTTGGGTAGCTCAGTCGGTAGATCACTTGCCCCCCAACACGCAAATGTGCCGAGTGCGAGTCTCGGTCCGTCATGTAATTTTGATCTGCCAGGAAATTTTCTCACTACTTTGTTACATATTTGACCGTGTGTGACTTTGTTTGATGTGTTTGTGTTTTTGACTGTGTTTGAAATCTTTGCGAGGAAGTTTGACTGGTAGGGATTTGACAAGTCAGTGGACGTTGTTTGCGTTGATGTTTCGCTCCTCATGTTTAACGATAAAGACTTGTATTACAATTTGTCTCACGTTGTCGTGAGTTTCCACAATCGTGGAAAAGACGATCAAGGATAAAAACAAAAGAGCACTGCTAATTACCAAAATGGTAGAGGTGGCGCGTCTTTCTCAGCCATATGTTTCGCAGGAAGAGGTTAAGAAGTTAATCACTATTCTACGCAGAGCACTGAAGCGGCAGTCGTGGGAAAAAAAACGGAGTTCTCCGATTCTTCAATGGACGATGTACACTAGAGCCGCAAAGAACTGGTATAGGCAAGCGTATTCAAATACAGAGATATGTAAATAGGCTGCGGTCGGCAACGCCAATATACGACAACATGGGTCTGGCGCAGTTGTTATATGGGTTACTGCTGCTACAATGGCAGGTTAGTGAGACTTAAGTGAGTTTAAACGTGGTGTTTTAGGTGGCGCACGAGCAAAGAGGCACAGCACTCTGAGATAGCAATGAAGTGGGTATTTTCCCGTACGGCCATTTCACGAGTGTACCGTGAATATCAGGAATCCGGTAAAACATCAAATCTCCGATATCGCTGCGGCCAGAAAAAGATCCTGCAACAATGGGAGCATTTACGACTTAAAGAATTGTTCAATGTGACAGAAGCGCAACTCTTCCTCAGATTGCTGCAGATTTCAGTGCTGGATCATCAACATGTGTCAGCGTGTGAACCATTCAACGAAACATCATCGATATGGGCCTTTGGAGCCGAAGGCCCACTCGTGTATCCTCGATGACTGCGCAACACAACGCTTTACGTCTCGCCTGGCCCCATCAACACCGAAAAAATGGTTCAAATGGCTCTGAGCACTATGCGACTTCACTTCTTAGGTCATCAGTCGCCTAGAACTCAGAACTAATTAAACCTAACTAACCTAAGGACATCACACACGTACATGCCCGAGGCAGGATTCGAACCTGCGACCGTAGCGGTCGCTCGGTTCCAGACCGTAGCGCCTAGAACTACACGGCCACTCCGGCCGGCATCAACACCGACATTCGACTGTTGATGACTGGAATCACATTGCCTGGTCCGACGAGTCTCATTTCAAATTGGAGCGGATGGACGTGTATGTGTACAGAGACAACCTTATCAATCCATGGATCCAGTATACCAGCAAGGGACTGCTCAAGCTGGTGGAGGCTCTGTAATTGGGCGGGGCGTGTGCCGTTGGAGTGATGCGTCTAGATACGACTTTGGCAGGTGACACGTACGTAAGCATCCTGTCTAATCAGCTTCATGTCCGTTGTACATTCCGACAGACTTGGCCAATTCCAGAAAGATATTGCGATATCGCACATGTCCAGAATTGCTACAGAGTGGCCACCAAATTTCCCAAGCATGAACATTATTGAGCATATTTGAGATGCTTTGCAATGTGCTCTTCATATGAGATCTCCACTCCTTCGTACACTTACGGATTTATGGACAGCCCTGTAAGATTCATGGTGTCATTTCCCTCCAGCACTACTTCAGACATTAGTTGTGTCCATGCCACGTCGTGCTTCCGCCATTCTAAGGCGCTGCAATCATGGACTGTGCGGCTGGTCTCGGCGGAGGTTCGAGTGCTCCCTCAGACATGGGTGTGTGTGTTTGTCCTTAGGATAATTTAGGTTAAGTAGTGTGTAAGCTTAGGGACTGATGACCTTAGCAGTTAAGTCCCATAAGTTTTCATACACACATTTGCTGCGGCCCTTCTGTGTGTTTGCGGGAGCCCTACATGATATTAGGCACCAGTTTCTTTGGCTCTTCAGTGTACATGTTCACATGTTGTGGTTATTAGAGAACAGCCATTTGAGGAACAAGTAGAAGAGGGTAAATTTTCCCATGCCTGTGACTTTCTTTTTCAATGTGAGTCCGAAGTAACTCTAACAAATTATTAAAAGTTTGACTGTCTGTTCGAAGGAAGTTGATGTGATCTTTAGGTTCTGAGTGTAATATTTCCTTTAGCACATTTTCATGGGTAAATTTCTCTTTCAATTTCAACCACTACCGGGCTCAGAGTTTTGTTTTCTTTTTCTTTGTACGCAGCGCTAAAGTAAATGCAACTAATGCTCTGTCTGCATTGATAGATATTCTCACTAGTGTCGAAAAACACACATCAAAAAAAGCTTTTCATCACTTCTGTCTTTCGAAATAAATGGCACAGAAAACAAAAATCAGGTCTGAGATATGCGAATGTATTCACTTGCAATGCGTACAAATAAAAAAAGGTATTTAAAGTATTTATGCAATGACAAAATAGTCTGTTTCCCTTTATCAACATCAATGCGTGGTGGGCTGTCCCCTTGCTAGGACGTACGTTTGAATCCGTCGTGGCATACCATCGACGAGATCATCGGACCCTGGTTCCAGGCCGAATTGTTTCACTCTTCAATAAAGATTCCGCACAAAGTACGTGGTCGTTGTCGACGTCCGGACATATCTCGTTCCAAACGATCCCACACGTGTTCGATTGGGTTCGTGTTCCGGGAACAATCATAACCACTCCATCCTGGTAATCAAAGCAAGCTCAAGGAACGTGTTCAAGAGAACAGCACACTCAACATGCCGGTTACCAACCATCAACGTGAAATTGTCACCAAAATGTTTGATATAGGGTTCCACTATTGGTCACAGTCTCGTCTCTGTACCGTGAAACAGTGACGTTGCCCTCAACAACCACGAGAGATCTACGGTGTCAACTCAAAACATCACTCCAAAACCACCGTGTTAACAGTGTTGGACCAGTTCCATATTATCCCCTCGTCTCCAAACACGCTGTGTGCGATTATCAGGGTACGAACAGGTCCTCCATAAACAACACCCGACGCTAGTCCTTGGGCGTCCATTTTGCAGGACTTCTTGCTCACCTGTATGTTACAGTGCTCGCCGTGGTCGATGGGGATGGAGATTCGCATCGCGCAGTTGTCTGCTAACGGTATGCTGCGGTGCGTTACATCCTATAGCCTCTTAGAATGCAGAATTCATTTCTGCACAACCCAGCCTACGGTTCCTTTGGCTCAAAAAGTAGTAAATATCGATCATTTTGTGCACCCATAAACGTTGACTGTCTGTGCGGTGTAAGTCCTCAACACTACCTGTCAATTGGGACCGATTCATAGTCTGTACGTCATTTTGACTAAGCTGAATAGGTCCAGTAACTTCCCTGGCTGACAAGCCTTCAGGGCGCAACGTGATAAATAATGCTTACCCAGATGGTCGTAGTTTTCCTTTGTGGCATGTTAGATGCTCACGCTGCTGGTCCACAGACGTCTCGAATGCGTCCCAAGCGGTACTTTACTTTCTACTGAAATGCTGCAGTCCATTCGAGTGCAGCGTTTTACAAAGGTAGTGCTCATGGCATCTCTGTGGTCCTTAAGAAAGTTAGGGGTGACCTTCAAATCGGTAAAGGAATAGTCATAATGGCAACAAACCTTCTGATATATCGTGACGATGCAAAACTTTTGTTGATACGTGTAATTTGCGACATGTACAGCGTCTGCTTCAAAAGGGAGATTACATTGATAAACTTTGTTCGTACATCTGCAAGTGCATGAGAACTCGTGGATAGGAAAAAGCGAATTTGACAAACAAGTTTGATTGTTTATGGGGTGCTTATGCGAAACACCAGTGACGCAGTGAGATTGTACTCACCTCTTCGCTGTTTATGTCAGGTCAGTAAATAAAGCTTTTAACAAATTCTTTTTCTTAAAATTCAGCTAAAATTGGTCTTATGCTGTTTACATGTGACAAAATATCACAGTTGGATTCAACTTATAAACGGGACCGTTTTCCTATCAGATGTATTTCTTATATTGAAAGTCAAAGAGTGTTTGGATGGTAATAACTTTATTTAGATAAAGATCTAAAACCTAACTGACACAGTCTTCTAACAGTTTTATGAGAATAAAGGAGAAGTAAGCTGCACAGTAAATACATTCGACAATAACTGTGTGAAAATCTGGTAATAAAATCTCAAATTTATAAATTTAGCTGAAATATCTTCATCTAACCAAACTGAATGTCTTCGCAACCCATTTTAAATACGGTCATTTTTTAATGGAAAAGCACCTACATCACTCACAAAATAACCGGCAAACTTATACCTCAGCTTAATAGCTTCCTCCGATCACGCTTCCTTTATATAGTCTAGTGAAACAAACCTTCAGTTTTAAGCGTATCTGTAGTTCGAAAAGTCTCCTTGTCCTTAATAAAATTATGAACAACGTAGCATACTTTATCGATATCTTCGCACAATATCAAATCTATATTTAGAATCCGATGGAAAATCCCCCATGTATAACAAAGGATCTCATATGAACATTCTCTATATTGACGTGTTATCATCATCTATAATTGCTAACATGTTTCTTTATATTAAGGCGCTCTCTTCACCGTTGTCTGTTTATGAGAACTGAGATTAAAAATCCATCATTAGCAAACAAACAGAGACAGCTTGGGCTCTGTCATTCATTTAAACGATTCCTGGGGTGGCGAGACTTACACATATAATTTTCAAGATTCTTGAAACACTTTCTTTGAAAACCATAAAGTCAGCTCTTTTCCCTCATAACACCAAGAAAAATAAACTTAAGTCACAACCAGCTACTACACGTAAAATAGAAAAGTTATTCTAAATGTAATGCAAGGGCTCGGTAGCTCAGGCATTACAACTTCAATATGCTTGACGTCCCTAACGCTCAAGCAATAAGAAAAATACTTCTTTTACAAAATTCTCTGCTGTTTCTAATCAGAAACGTTCTCTCATTTCAAGAATGCAGATTGGTTTGACATGCTCCCATATACGTTTGCACATCTGGCGAATAATGGCAGAGACCGAAGGCTGGCCTATCCTAAGCTGAAACTGCAAGCCAACCGTCGTCTATCTGAAATCATATGCATACTTCGATCAAGAGCTCTTCTTAGAAAAGCTGAAGTACTATGGTGGAAGACAACAATAGCTATGGTTTCCACTTGAGCGCGTAAGGCAAAGATCCCGAGTTCGAGTCTCGGTCCGGCACACAGCTTTAATCTGCTAGGAAGCTTCATAGCAGCGCACACTCCGCTGCAGAGTGAAAATTCATTCTGGAAACATCCCCCAGGCTGTGGCAAAGCCTTGTCTCCGCATTATTCCTTCTTCCAGGAGTGCTGGCCTGCAAGTTTCGCAGGAGAGCTTCTGTGAAGTTTGGAATGTAGGTGACGAGGTACTGGTGGAATTGAAGCTGTGTGGACGGGGCTTGAGTCGTGCTTGGGTAGCTCAGTCGGTAGAACACTTGCCCGCGAAAGGCAAAGGTCTGGAGTTCGAGTTTCGGTCTGGCACACAGTTTTAGTCTGCTAGGAAGTTCCAACAATAGCTGTGATCCACAGACACTGTCACAGAAGCTGATGCTGACAGTGATATTTTGAAAAGCCTTTTAATAAAATAACGAAGGGACGTAAGAATGAAGACATGCACTCATTCCAGTGTAAAAAAGAAAAAGTGCAACAGAACGCTTTAATATGGAAGAAGCAAAATATGTCGCACTCCTTTCATCACTCTATACAAGTTTCCACTTTTCAGTTCTCATCTCGTACCGCCTCTGCAAGTTCATCTGCCAATGCAAGATTCCAGATGTAAAAACTCGGCTAAATGATCTCAATCACCAAAAAAACTACATGTTTCACTGTACATTGGACCACAGACATCGGATTCACCTGCACTGTCCAGTAATGTTTCACGCAAGAGTAACTACGTTATTGTCCAGTGAGATTGTTGCCGGTATGGAAAATCATAGTTCACAAAATAGTTTGTGTTTTAAAATAAAACAGGGTAGTTTTTCTTGCATTATAAATATTTGTGTTCGAAGACTTCCTTCATTAATTATTGTACTGACTATACACTACTTTGTAGTTCAGCAAATGGACTTAACACTGATATTGCATAGTAGCGGTGATTAGCTTATACGCCGAAGTAGCTGGCTTATTATGCGCAATCATTTTTTCTAGTGTTAACTTTTCAGCTTCGGATGTGATGGTGTCTTCAGACGTGTAATTGATAATAACAGTGAAGACTGTTGTGACAGACTAAGAGACATTATCATCATCAGCAGCAGCAGCAATTTATCATCCACTACTGGATATAAAGTCTCCCAGACTTCTCAATACGTTGCAATCTTCAATTTTTTGCATCTGTCCTGCTATTTCCTTAATGCCATCGATCCAGCTTCCATTAAGTCATCCTATAGGTCTTTTCCTGTCACGAGAAATCGAATACTGGATCTCCTTCGTCCATCTTCCGTAATTTCTTATCGCTATACGTGCATCTCATACCCGTTTCAGTCTCGTAACTGTTACGTCACTGTCATGTCCTCAAGAACTGACATCTCTCTTATCCATTTCTTTCCTTTTCTGTTCCTTTGTTTTTGAGCTCAGAGTGCATGTTTCTACTGCACATTTGCAAACCTCAAATGTGAGTTATCTGTGCATTTAACGTGCATGTTTTACTTAATCTTAAGTTAGGATCCGCCACAGGTTGTTCGTGTAAAGCACACTGAGAGTTTACTTCTGGATATAGCATTCTGTTTCCCAAATTTTTTCTGGCAACTTATATTTTCCATTTACTTATTTAAGTGCTCATTTTTTCAGTTATCCTACATGTACCAACTCATCAGCTGTTTCTTTAGTTTCATCATTAAACTCTTCAGATCGACGTACTGCTTATTTTGGTCATACTGTAATTAATCTTAAGTGCTATTGTTACATTTTGTTCATTTCCTGTATCCTTTACTGATGTTCTTCTGGATCCGAGTCAAACAAAACAATGTCATTTGCGAATCTGACAGGATTCAGACAGCACCTGCCTAGGCGTATACCTTCTCTACCCCAGTTTAATGATTTGAAGACTTATCCCAAGACTGTAAAAGATAATTTTAGTGAACTGGAGTCAAGTTTCCCATCTCTCTTCTCAGTTCTGAATTTACATGTCTTCATGTAATCGAATGGAAATTGAACCCTTGGTGTATAAATTGTTCAACAAATGGTGTAGATGAATTGTATTCTTTGATTCTGAAGTGCTGCCAGCACGTCCATTTTTATCTGAATCAATACTCTTCAAGCCACCTGACAAAGTGAGACGAAGGATACTTCTTTTACCTCTATCTAATCGCATTTTCCCCTTTCCATTCGCTAGTGGGGCGTGGGAAGAATGATTATCAAAAAAAAAAATGGTTCAAATGGCTCTGAGCACTATGGGACTCAACATCTTAGGTCATAAGTCCCCTAGAACTTAGAACTACTTAAACCTAACTAACCCAAGGACATCACACACACCCATGCCCGAGGCAGGATTCGAACCTGTGACCGTAGCAGTCCCGCGGTTCCGGACTGCAGCGCCAGAACCGCACGGCCACCGCGGCCGGCGAATGATTATCGGTGAACCTCCGTATTAGCTCTAATTTCTCGAATTTTCTCGTCCTTGTCATTTTGCGAGACGTATTTTGTAGGAAGTAATATGTTGTCCGGCTCTTCCCGGAACGCACTCTCTCGAAATTTCAATAGTGTACCAATCCGTGTTGCACAACGCCTCTCTTGTAGCGCCTAACACTAGAGTTAGTTGAGCATCTCTGAAACGCTCTCGCGACGACTAAATGATCATGTGTATCTTCTCTATCTCTTCTATTAGTCCTACCTGATAAGGGTCCCAAATTGATGAGCAGTAGTCAAAAATCGGTTAAACAAGTGTTTTGTAAACCACTTCTTTCGTGGATGAGTTAAATTTCCTTAAAATTCTTCCTGTGAATCTCAGTCTGGCATCTGCTTTTCCTATTTGAAAGTAACGTCTACAAATTTTAAGACAACTGGCCATCTTGAGGAATTTTAGTATTAATTAAACTTTGAACAGGAAGAATAAGTAGCCTCCTCGACCAGATAGTGCGCTTAGAAGGTGTGACATCGGTGTGGTTTGATAGTCCGAGAAAATTATCTTTTAATGGTAAAATAGAGTGAAGTAATTTAGTAACTTTCTTTAAAAATCAATCAACTGCTAGGCGGATGATTACTCCTAGATATTTTACGGTATATACTTTTTCCAACAATTTGTCATGAATGGTGTGGTTGTACTGTAGTGGATTCCTTCTCCTATGTATGCGCAGTATGTCACATTTATTTACGTTCAGGGTCAAAAAGCAGTCCCTCCACCATTCACTGATGCTCCATATGTGCTTTCACAAATCGCTCAGTCCTCCGGCGTTGCTACCCATTTGTACACAGCCATATCATCTGCGAGCAGCCTTATGGAGTTTCCGACATTTTCCACTAGATCAGAGTATATATTGTAAACAGAAACGGTTCTAGGACCAGTCCTCGGGGTTGATATACCCATGTCTGAAGGCAGCTTGTTCTCGTTCCTAGCTAACGATTTTTTTTTCTTTTTTTAAAGATTTGATAGAATTTCTGTATAAATCTTATATAATGCTGATAGACTAAATTACCTGTAGTTTATAGTTCTTAATGTCTTGCCTGGTCCATCCGTACACCACAGACTTTCTGTGGGCAGACACAGCACGTGGTGTGGCAACAGAGATATTCTTCTCAGTGTCAGAAACAAAGAGAGAGAGTGATATAAAAATAATTCAGATAATCTTATTAGTTGTTCACACTGCAGGCGAGATAACAAGCAGATTGACACTGAACAGTGAACGACCTATCAGTTGATTAATTTTTAAAGAAAGTTACTAAATTAAGTCACTCAATTTGACCATTAAAAGATAATTTTCTCCGACTATCAAACCACACCGATGTCACACCTTCTAAGCGCGCTATCTGGTCGAGGAGGCTATTTAATCTTCCTGTTCAAAGTTTAATTAATATTAAAATTGTTCAAGTTGGACAGTTGTCTTAAAATTTGTAGACGTTACTTTCAAATATGACGATTGGACAAGCAGACGAGCAGAGTCAACAATTTATCGTCCGATTCGGAGAGTTTGCGCCCTAACAGGGCCAGCAACTTAATCAGCTGTGCCTCTAATCTGGGACGCTGGATCCGCTAACTCCTCCCCCCACCAATTTTGTTCCTCCGCTGTCAGTTATGCTGGGATCTGACATTGCGGAAGTACACTGTGGAGAACATGGCATGGTAAAGAAAGGTCTGGAGACCATCTCTCACCCCAGTCGTACGCAGGTGTTCTGGGATGGAAACGTGCCGCTTCTTAGGTACCAGTAACACTAAAGTGGCCACCACCCTAGTCAAGGCTATCTTTTCCTCTTGGAAACAGCCTCTCATAACAACTAACTGCTACCAGGTATCACCGAATACCGGTATGGATATTGCGACAAATCCGGTGCTTGCTTGTGCGCCGTTACGCGAAGTACCTCGCTCGCGTCTAGTGCCGCGACACCTTCAGCATTTATGAAGTAAGACACACGTGCCGCCTCTGTTTCTGCTTTCTCGTCTCAACTATGACTTGCTTTTACTGTGATCCAGCCAGAATTTTCGTAAGCATTCTTACTCTCTCCAGTAATTAGTCAATTTTATTGCTTCCTTGAACTTCACACGTATTTATCTTGCATATTTCCCGGCCTTGTAATATTATTGGATTTCAGATACTTTGCATATGAGATATTTGTCATAAAAGAAAAGGACAGCCAACGAGCTGTAGTTCGCAAAGATGCTAAGCATCACAGCGCGAGAGTAAAGAGACGAAATATTTTCAAATGTGCGCCTACACCAAGACGCGCGTCCAGCGTTTAAATACTTTAAATAAACACTATGACCCGCTGGGCGCAGATATTTAAAATCAGTGCCGCAGCGCTTGACAGCAAGAAGCTGCGAAACAGAAGAAAGAACAATCTATCTTTTGTTAGGAAATATTCTAGAGACTTCATTATCCCTTATACTTTTGGTCGCCGACATGTTAGGATGTAGTACATAGCATTGCTACAAGTGGTACTTTTATTTCTTGCAAAAATTATGTGAAATGTCGAACAGACGTTTCGGTAACCCGGGTGAAGATATAATGTATTTACGCGCACGCAAAGGCATTTAATTTTAAGAAGGAACGGACTGAGAGAGCAGCGATTATTGGACTGCGCCATGTACAAAAGAAATATCAGATGTAAGTAATGTATTTATTGTGTATCTGTCAATGTCTAGAAGTTTAAAGCCAATTTGTCCAAAATATATTAATATTTTACGATGCATTTATTTTCTTCTTATTCTTTTCTTTCATTAACCAAAATGATGTTCAAATTGTATATGAGCTTTGTTACAGGTTCGCTCTTTATCGCGGTGTCTCGATTGTATTTGAGAGACCACTAATGTGTTCAACTTCCGATTTCTTAATATTTCTATTACGAAATTCCACTAATTTGCTTTCACTTCCATTTTATATTCAAGTAGATCTCTTAGGTATTTTCATCGAAGTTTCTGATTGCTTGAAGGCAATCCGGGTCAAAAGGTCAACTGAGGAAACCCCTTCACGTAATCAATCAGTACGTCTCCTGAACACAATCGAGAACCGACGCTTCGGTGATCAATTAATAATCTCTATTTTCATGCCGTACTGAAAAATGGCCACACAGGATAGCCGTAAGTACGCAGTCTAGTGTTAGGTTTCATTTTGCCAACCAACAGTGACAGCATCACTATTCTTATTTACTATTATTTCTTATACAGAATAAGCAAGTTCCTAACGCTAGAGTCTACAGCAGGATAGTTGCTCGCCTTTTACGCCAGTATTCGTGATGGTACTGTCGTAACTTTTGTGACAGGGTTACCTCAGTTCTGTGCTCTTGCTCGTTACAGTATTTTTGAAATTAACACCTCAAGAAGTCTCTCGCCGACTGTAACTTTCCCCTATCCGCTTTCTATTAATTTATGATCTAAAGAACAACACCCCTTGCCAGTAAGAGAAGAATCCGGCAACCTGCGCCGTCAAGAGGTAGTGTATGAGCATGTGGGTGACTATCTCCTTATCTGATAGGGGAAAGGTGTAAGCATAGATAACAGTCTATAATCCCAGTGGACGCGGAAACGTCGATTGTCTTGATTATAGTAACGCTCCGTTACGCCCACGTGATTGCCCTGAATTCCTAGTGGCTACACGTCTTTTGTGGATTACAACTACTGCAGCATTGTTCCAACTATCTGGTGTCGTACTTTAACCAAAGATTCTGTAAGTTGACTGTGCAAGTTTTGCTTTCATTACCTTTAATCCACTTTTCTCCTTTCTGCTGTTGTCTCACCATTCCGAGTGAATTTTCTCATTCCATGTGCTGAATTGCTTTTACTATTTCTTCTGATAGTAGTTCTGGAATGCACTCATTCCCATGGTCTACAACACTGTGAAACAAAAAATTTTATGTAAATGATGTGAGTTAAACTTCGTTAATGTGATGCCACTGAAATTGAAACTATGTTAAAATACCTATACTAGCTTTAATTTTAGAATTTCAGCTTTTGCCTTATAATTATACTTTTTCATTAATTTTCGGGCTCAATGTATGTAGATGGCAGTACTCCCTGAGCAGAGAGCTACGTGATGTAGCTGCTCGTGTTTTAAAAACCATAAAGATTCTACGTGGCAAATCTAACTGATTGAAAAAAATTATCATCTTCTCCTCGATTTTGTTCCTAGGATCGACACATATCTTTCTGTATGCAACATCATAGAAAAGATAGAAAATCATATTGTAGTCCACATGTGACACTTGTCGAATAGCAGAGGTTATCATGTTTATCAGTGGTGCTCGTTCTTTCTGGACAAGTTAGATATTGAAATTACAATTAAATCAATACCATTAGCTGCTGACGGGCGTTGATATAAATCAACGGGGACACTTGAAAATGTGTGCCCCGACCGGGACTCGAACCCGGGATCTTCTGCTTACATGGAAGACGCTCTATCCATCTTTTTATTTTTTTATTTTTCATTTTTGTTCGATATAGTTCGTTGCGTTTGGTGTGGGCGGATGTCACAAGACATTCGTTCAAGTTGATCGTTGATTCCTTTACTCCGTTTTTTATTACAGAGAGCAAGCAGCCCTCTGACCGAACACGCTGAGCTACCGTCCCGGCAACAGAGCGACCGAGGGCACAAAGGATAGTGCGACTGCAGGGACTTATCGCCGGTAAGCTCCCCGTGAGACCCACATTATCAACTTATAGTCCACGCACTAGATTCGTAGTGCCCCTGCCATTATACCCATTACTCGCGGCAGACAATTGTAAGAGGCCCATGATTAAGGAATTTGTTGCTAGCGCACTCGAGCAAATGTAATTTCGATGGATTGCTCATGCGCTGCCTGCGATATGTAAGCTATAAGAGAATCTCAGACGAGAGAGCAGTGATGTCAGCAGTAAGAGCAGTGGCAGTAGGAGTAAGTAGTAGTTAGCCGTCTGGTGTATCGAGTTGGCTGGGCCGGTCGTGTGGAGCGATGGCGGAGCCTGAGCATTGTAGTATAAGGTAAAAGCAGCCTCACGCATATGTAGTATTATTATATCAAGTCCCATGTAAATGTTATAAAAAGAAATCTCTTAATAATAATCTTTCTTATAAAAATTAAGTTTTGACAATCATTCAACTCAATTTAAAGATTTTACTAATTTCTACAATCCATGGTCATCTTTATTACTGTAAAGAGAAATCAGTTGTTTCTTTTTATACATGACAAATCCATTGGCCAGCATTGCACTGTGCTGTGCCAGAAAAAATTTCTTGTAGGAGCAGATATATACGCGTTATCCGGCGACCTTATTGAGGTAAGAATTTTCAATTTATTCAGAATGAATTTTCAGGGCCACGATGCACCACTGCTGACGTCCAAAATTTACCAGTTTAAATTCACAATCAATTATTAAAAGGTTATAAGTGAGCCACAATTTTATTGAGAAATTAGTCACGTTATTATTGGTAGGTTACGGAATAATAAACTGTTGCTAGGTTACACTAAATATCAATGCTATACATATTTTCACTGTTGGGTAGTTACGCTAAATGTGAATATTATTTACATGTTTTATCTGTTGGGAGGTTACACAATCCACCGAACACCGTAAGAGTTCAGGCAATTCTTGTGCATCCGTGTGCATTCTTCATATCGGGTTGAATATTAGCCTTTGCGCCTTGGTAAGTGCTTTACAGATTTCGCAGAAAACCGGTGAAAGCTATGCTGCAATACGCCCCAGGAAGCTGATGTAATCTGTTGTTGGTAGCGTTTTTGGCATGGGTGATAAAGTTAACGATTTAGCAAGCATCTTCACCGTACTCCCCTCCAGATGTTTGTCAGCGAGATCTATTTCTCTACGACGTTCTGCATCTTGTCTTGGCATTTTGTACAAGCAGTAGATTTTCAGTTGCATTAATTCCAAAAATTTGCAAGTTACAACACTTGCACAGAAAGCCAAGACTAGATGGAAGAAGCCGTTCAGTACTTAATGTACCTGGCAAAAATCCGAACGAGCAAACAGCGTAGGGCTACACTTAGCACCCACTCAAAACTGCTGCCAACAGCGGGTTAGGTCAATTCTTGTTTATGTGCCAAATTTGGCTGAAATCTATCTACGGGTTTAGGAGACTGCCAGTCATACACCTGATTCTTGATAATAATTGCCAAGAAATCATCGTTCTGGAAGGAATATCAGGAGAACTCTGACAGCTCACGTAAACACATCAACCTATGGTAACTGTCAGTGTTTGTCATTACATCGGTTCCCTCGGGGAGAAGTGGAGCGTCGTGCAGAAATCTTGCTGGGAAGTGCACTCGATGTCTGGAGCGTGTTCTACGTTCAGGTAGTGGGTTTACTTTTGGTGAATAGTGTTGTACTTGAGGATGAGACTGAAGCTTGTTCTGTAGCACATGTGTTGGCGGTACTTCTGGGAAAACGTAAGCTGGTTTTACCTGTCAGTCGAGACTGTGGCCGGCCGACGTGGCTGAACGGTTCTAGGCGCTTCAGTCCGGAACCGCGCGACCGCTACATTCGCAGGCTCGAATCCTGCCTCGGGCATGGATGTGTGTGATGCCCTTAGGTTAGTTAGGTTTAAGTAGTTCTAAGTTCTAGGGGACAGATGTTCTCAGATGTTAAGTCTCATAGTGCTCAGAGCCATTTGAACCATTTTTTTCGAGACTGTGGTAGTTTTGTCATTCGCCAGAATGTCCAGAGATCATGCTTCTCTTTCAACGACACGATGCAGACCTGTGTAAGGCGATTGTAGTGATTGTCTGATATTATCTGTTCACAGCATGACGCGTATACATGTTTGTAAATCACGATGCACATAGGTAGGTCTCGTGCTGTGTCAGGATGCTTGATGAGGGCGAATATAAGCAATATGTTCCTCCAGATATCAAACGAAGTTTTTTTTTGATCGTGGTCAGGCAACTGCATCGAACTTAGGTCAATGAAGTCACCAGTGTCGCAGTGCTTCGCTATACATGAGCTCCATTGGCGAAAAATCCAAGTCCAGCTTATATGTGTTACAAAGACCTAGCAGGACCATGGGTATGGTTGTTGACCAATTCAACTGCTATTGCTTCTGGCCAATGAGTGAAATGATCGGCTGTGGTTAACAAACAGTGGTGGCCATCTGACAAAGGTAGCAGACATATTACATCGATGTGCCAATGTGTAAATCGTGTCCTGTCTGGAAAATCTCCCACTGGCGCATGAACGTGATAGGATATAATGCTACGCTGACACTGAACGCGTGTGTGAGTCCACTCATGATAATCCTTTCGTACGTCAAGCCATACTTTTGAAACCAGGCGAGATGATGATCTTATTCCAGGTTGATATAGGTTGTGGAGTCTGCCAAGAGAGACTAGATTGTGTAGTCTGTGAAGAGCACATCTGCGGAATGCACGTGGCAGAAAAGGACGACGTCTTCCACTTGATATGTTGCAGTGTAGCTTCACGTCTACTCCAGAAACGTCGATGAATTGCAACTGTAGGGTGGCCGATGCATCTTTCAGTAGATTCTGGAGTTGCGGGTTAGATTCCTCTGCCCCTGCAAGTTGTGCAAAACCAAGAGCATTTGTTAGGTTCCTAACTCGAGGCAGACAGTCGGTTACCACTTTGTGAACGTCCGAAATATGACGGATGTCAGTGCTGAATTTGGCAATGAACTCCAAATGATCATAATGATTTGTTGAGAATTTGTTGTTGTTGTGTTTAAAAGCGCAGACAAGCGTCTTGTCATCAGTAAATATTGTGAACTTTCTAGCTTCCAACCTGAAAGCACTCCATTTTTGCTGCTGGAAGGTGAGAACTTGTGTGAGAGGCAGGCAAGTGGTTGACGAACACCATCAACTGGCTGTTGTAATTCTACACTGATATCAATCTGGCTAGCGTCTTTCACGAACGTAAGAGGTGCACCCGACGCAGGATGTGCCAAGAATGTGGCATTTGTCGTGTTTTGCTTTGCTGCTCCAGATGCATGACTCAGCGCCTCTGTCCATTGGGTCGTATAATTTTCCCTTCGTTTAGTTCCGGAAAGTGCTACTGTCAGTGGTTCACGCAACTTGGCCAAGCAGGGCAGATGACGCCAGTAAAAATTTCGCATTCTTAAGAAACGACGTAGTTCTCTGACGATTTCAGGACATACGAGGTATGTCCACAAAGTAAGTTCCGTTTGGTCATATAAAACAAACGTGTACAGACACACGGAAATATTTATTGCACAAAATTCTACAACAGTTAAACTACTTTTCTACACAGCTTCCGAAATTTTGTAGGCACTTGTCATAGCGTGGCCCAAGTTTTTGTATGCCTTTTTCATAGAAGGTTTCCACCTGTGTATTCAACCACGTGGCAACATGTTCTTTCAGCTCGTCATCATCGTTGAAGTGTTGACCATCAAGGACAGATTTTAGGTGTAAGAAGAGATTAAAGTCGCTAGGAGCGAGGTCCGGGCTGTACGGAGGATGATCAAACGCGTCCTAGTGAAATTCCCGTAAGAGTTGTTTGGTCACATACGCCGTGTGAAGTCTAACATTATCGTGGAAAAAGCACCACCTTTTGACAGTAATCCTCGGCGCTTTTTCTGTATTGCGCGAAGCAATTTCTTAATGGTCTCGCAGTAACCATGTGCATTGATTTTTTGACCACGTGATAAGAAACCAATCAACAAAATATCTTCTCTGTCACAAAAAACGGTGCACATGACTTTTCGAGGTGTCAAGATTTGCTTAGGCTTAACCTTCGTTGGGATGAAGTGTGCCTCCATTCCACTAATTGCCGTTTTGTTTCGGGTGTGTCGTACGATACCCAAGTTTCATCCCTCGTGATTATCCGAGAAAGAAAACCATTGCATCCTTCACTGTAGCGTGTCAAAAACTGAAGTGCACTGTCCATCCTTTGTTTTTTGTGTTGTACAGTAAGAATTTTGGGTACCCAACGTGAGCAAAGTTTTCGAAATTTCAATTTTTCAGTAACAATTTCATGAATTATTGATCGTGAGATTTGCGGGACTTCCATAGCAAGGGCACTAAGTGGAAACTTCTGATTGTACTTAATCTTCTCTTCAATTGTGTCCACCAGTTTATCAATAGCCACGGAGGGGCGTTCACTTCGTTTTTCATCGTGCACTTGATCACGTCCTTCATTGAACATTCTGACCCATCTTCTAACCATTGAGTCACTCATAGCATTTTTTCCGTAAACCTCGCAGATTTGCCGATGAATTTCCTTTGGTTTAACTTTCTTTGCATTTAGAAAACTAATCACAGATTTGATTTCACACACGGTGGCATTTTCAGTTATGGCTGACATTATAAAGAAGCGCTACAATGCACACGTCGGCAGCAGCGATCTGAAAATGGCGTACATGTCGTCTCCTTGATTCAGAGTAACTGCCGCGCAAGCTCGGAACTGTGATCGTAGCGCAGCCGCGGATAGAAATAGAAACGGAACTTACTCTGTGGACGACCCTCGTAGAACTTTCATTATGGTGTCTACTTATACTTTCTCAGGAAAAGGTGGTGACCGTGCTAATGAAATCAGATGGCCCAAGAAGGTAATCTGTGGTTGTTCAAATACACACTTGCCAGTATTCAGCATCAAACCATGAGGTTCTAAACGCTTAAAGACTTTCACCAAGTGTTGCCAGTGGTGATCTGCAGTGGTTGAAAAGATGACGATATCTTATACGAGGAAAAACAAAAGGACAATCCTTGCGGCAGAGAGTCAATAAACCTTTGACAAGACTGTGCAGAGATGCATAAACTGAATGTCATGAAGAGACTCTTGACCAAGCCGAATGACGTGATTGTGGCTGTTTTCATGATGTTCTCATCTGTCACAGGAATTTGCATGAAGGCTTTATGCAGTCCAGCACACGAAATACCGACACACCACAAAAAGCATGTTTATAATCTCTTAACAGAGCTACTAGATACCTACCACACACTGTCCTTGGATAAAGTGCACAATACTCAAACGGGTGCCACATGCTGAATTTCTTAGGGACTTTATGGAGAGATGATGACCACGAACTGCTATGAGGCCGAAAAATTCATCTTTAAGAACAGAGTTGAATTCTACCTTTCCAATAATCAGGTGGTCAGGGCTAATAGCCCAGGTCTGCACGAAACTAATGAGTCTTCTGTCGTATTAATATAATGGACGATATTCTGACGTACCTCTCTAGGAGCGCTTGGAAGTAGTATTACAGCTGGAAACTAGTCAAGTAACTCAGTAAATTTACAACCTGATGCCTGGAGAAGCTTGGCAATGTGTATCAGTATGCTGCGTCAGAATCTGGCAGTTGCAAGGCCTTTGATGCTGTCGATGGATCTTACATTCGCTATATCCGAAAGCAGACGAAGAAGCACCAGGACGTCTACTCCAATTGTGGGTTCCGAGTCGTCAAGTCAGTGCAGTTCCAGGCAGAGGCAAGTCGTAGTTCCATATCCCATTCAATACATGGCGCGGCATAAGTCACTATAGGTGAATTGTTTGCTGCGGAGAGGCAGGACGAAGTCGGTGGCTGGCAGTTTCACAGTAAGGTAGGAGAATAAACACACAAGTTTGAACCAGTATCCACAAGAAATTTTCGCCCCGTCTTCCGAACGTTGATAAAGAGAGGCGGCTGCACCTACGTCCGACTACAGCTGGCATTTGGATAAGCATAATGTGGTGTGCACTGATCTCCAAAACTTCCTGTGATACCAGCAAACAGAATGCGGCTGCTCTGCACGACTCAGTGTCATGGAATCTGTGCAGGAATGACTACACGCTCGCTTGTGGCAGCGAACCCTGTCGTTACTAGAACTGTGACGAGTCAGCAGATCACTAATCTGCTCAGAGTATTAACTTTATCTGCGAGGCAAACGTAATCTGCCCGACGATTGCTGAAGACAAAGCACTCTTGCACGGCTCTGCACTTTATTTACTGAAGTCGGCGTTGCTGCATCTTGTATCGCATCAGCCAGATCCGCGACAGCGCCCAATAGCATTTCCATCTGAGATGCTGTTACAGCTTTCACGTTGGTTGGAAGTTGGCTAGTACTCAGTGTACGTAAAAGGGATCAGGCACAGTGCACGCGTCGACTTTACTGCGTTAGTGACTGAGATGCTGTGACGACTTTCTGCCACTGACATCTTCTTGCGCTAACTTGTCGCACGCGCTCTTCTAGGGTGGAGGAGATACTGCGAATTAATTCGGCCTTGAGTTTGTCGTAGGAATCTCGTTCAGGAGGTGTAGTTGTTACATCTTCGATTTCAACTGCGTAATGGTGATTGAGGTGGCTGACTACCAAGGCACATCTGGTCGAATCCATAGTTATTCCGGCGTAATGAGAGCTTGCGTCTGCCTGTGCAAACCGTAACATAGGCTTATGATGCCAAAATGGAGGCAACCTCATAGCGAGTCGCCATATTGAGGGTGAGTCTTCAGCGCCCGATGTGTCGTACATTTCGAGAAAGTTCTTTATTCTCTCCTGAAAGTTAGTCTTGCTTCCGCTGGTTAGGTAGCGTGATCACATAGGCTGAGATCATGTAGGAATCAACAGTGTGGGCAGCATGGTGTTAGCCGTCCGAACAACTACATTTGTATGTTCGATATTCGCAGCCAATCGTACGAAGTATGAAATCCAGTGTACCAGAAATGAATAACATTTATTAACTAACAAACACAGAAAAGATACTTGATAATACACGAGACTAGTCAGTGCTAGAGAGCAGTTATGACAAGATTGTCTATAACTGCCAAGAAATTATCGTGCTATGTAGCATTCATGGAATTTTGTACAGCACGCAGAGAACAAACCAAAACCCGGCGCCTCTGGCAGCTGAAGCGCGAACTATTTGACATGTCACGCAATCGCAGCAGCCAAAACTGCAACACTCGTGTCGCCTTATATCTATTCGTCAATTTTAATCAGCATTCTTCCTCTTTTATTTCTATATGTAGAAGAGTAATAGTATAACGACGATTACGCAACATGTTGCCTCAGATATGATAGTAAATCGATGGCAACTCGCCGAATGCATCAAGAGTCGACCGTTTACTTTGCAATCATTTTCTTGCTATTTCATGAACATACCTGATAAGTTGCAACGACGAGCTGAATGGGATACGAATATGCATCGTACTTTCCAAGACCATGCGCTACGAATTGCTCACTAGTGCGTATACTCTGCTGCAATATGGAACCATATGTTACGAAAAGTAAAGGAAACAAAAGAAAAATTCGGAGTAGGTATTAAAATTCATGGCCCCGGGAGTAGACAACATTCCATTAGAACTACTGACGGCCTTGGGAGAGCCAGCCCTGACAGAACTCTACCATCTGGTGAGCAAGATGTATGAGACAGGCGAAATACCCTCAGACTTCAAGAAGAATATAATAATTCCAATCCCAAAGAAAGCAGGTGTTGACAGATGTGAAAATTACCGAACTATCAGTTTAATAAGTCACAGATGCAAAATACTAACGCGAATTCTTTACAGACGAATGGAAAAACTGGTAGAAGCCAACCTCGGGGAAGATCAGTTTGGATTCCGTAGAAATGTTGGAACACGTGAGGCAATACTGACCTTACGACTTATCTTAGAAGAAAGATTAAGAAAAGGCAAACCTACGTTTCTAGCATTTGTAGACTTAGAGAAAGTTTTTGACAATGTTAACTGGAATACTCTCTTTCAAATTCTGAAGGTGGCAGGTATAAAATACAGGGAGCGAAAGGCTATTTACAATTTGTACAGAAATCAGATGGCAGTTATAAGAGTCGAGGGGCATGAAAGGGAAGCAGTGGTTGGGAAAGGAGTGAGACAGGGTTGTAGCCTCTCCCCGATGTTATTCAATCTGTATATTGAGCAAGCAGTAAAGGAAACAAAAGAAAAATTCGGAGTAGGTATTAAAATTCATGGAGAAGAAGTAAAAACTTTGAGGTTCGCCGATGACATTGTAATCCTGCCAGAGACAGCAAAGGACTTGGAAGAGCAGTTGAACGGAATGGACAGTGTCTTGAAAGGAGGATATAAGATGAACATCAACAAAAGCAAAACGAGGATAATGGAATGTAGTCAAATTAAATCGGGTGATGCTGAGGGAATTAGATTAGGAAATGAGACAGTTAAAGTAGTAAAGGAGTTTTGCTATTTGGGGAGGAAAATAACTGATGATGGTCGAAGTAGAGAGGATATAAAATGTAGACTGGCAATGCCAAGGAAATCGTTTCTGAAGAAGAGAAATTTGTTAACATCGAGTATAGATTTAAGTGTCAGGAAGTCGTTTCTGAAAGTATTTGTATAGGGTGTAGCCACGTATGGAAGTGAAACATGGACGATAAATAGTTTGGACAAGAAGAGAATAGAAGCTTTCGAAATGTGGTGCTACAGAAGAATGCTGAAGATAAGGTGGGTAGATCGCGTAACTAATTAGGAGGTATTGAATAGGATTGGGGAGAAGAGAAGTTTGTGGCACAACTTGACTAGAAGAAGGGATCGGTTGGTAGGACATGTTCTGAGGCATCAAGGGATCACCAATTTAGTATTGGAGGGCAGCGTGGAGGGTAAAAATCGTAGAGGGAGACCGAGAGATGAATACACTAAACAGATTCAGAAGGATGTAGATTGCAGTAGGTACTGGGAGATGAAGAAGCTTGCACAGGATAGAGTAGCATAGAGAGCTGCATCAAACCAGTCTCAGGACTGAAGACCACAACAACAACAACATGTTAAGAAATTTGTACGCTACAGTTCTATAGTTAGAAGTAAATAAAAACAAATCTACCTGGGAAAGTTCAAAGACTATTATGACGACATTGAAACAGAAAGGTCTGCATCTTCTGTTGAAAAACTTAATTCTCACTTTATGAATCATTTCTGTAAGGTCCCGACTGACATCATATCTGGCACAGTAATAAAGAGTACAGCATAAGGATCTTAGGAAAAAGAAATGGGCGTATTAGATCTCAAGTGATCTACGTACATTTGTCCAGTGGAAGTTGTTCAACTCACTTATTATATTTGAAGGGAACTTCACTACAAATAGCTCGCTCCTGAACAATTAATTTTGTTCTATTAAACTTTTTCTGAGTAACGGTAATTTTGAATACAATCTTACAGTTATCTCAATCTTCAAACATTCATAACATATAAAAAAAGGCTACTATGCAAGGTGTTTCACAATTCATATTCGACACTTCTAGAGATTGTAGAGGGGACTTAGTAGATCAAGTTTTACATGGGAACCCATCTGCGGGAACGTCACTGAACCATGCTACAGTGCATCAAAGTTATAGGCACCGGCGCTTCTAAATGTACAATCAGCTCTACAAGAAAGTGTACTCCGTTATCTGTATGACGTAAGAGACACTATTATAAATATATGTTCACATGAAAATACGCGTAATTACTAACTGCAAGTACCTAACAGTTAATCAAATCGCCGCCATTATAGATTATTTGCTCCTTTTTGGCGTACTTTTCACGAGATTTTCTGCATATTCTCTCGGTAGCGATCTCCATACCGTCCTGATTTGATATGACAACTGCTCCAAAGTAAATATTGGCCTTCCTTTAAGCTTCATTTTAATATACGACCAAACGCTCCCAATTAGATTTGTATCCGGAGACATTACAGGCCAATCCATAGTGGACTCCCCATTGTCTTGTTTCCACGCTGTACACAGACGGCTGCGATGTTCCGGATCATTATCCTCTTGAAGCACCCAGTTTGCCTCGTTAGAACCAAGTAACTTCTTAACGGAACTCAGGCGACATTTTTGAGAAATATATAAATATAAATAAGTGATGCTTCGGATATCTTGCACTCATTTTTAAAGTGCAAACGACAAAAAATGCATTCAACTCCCACTGTTTATCTATGCACTGTGCAAAAGCACTCCGATTACAGATTCGAGACCACTACCATAGATGTCGCCGCGAACGTTATATTTAAAATTATGGCATACACTTTCTCTTGGAACTGACTGTATGTACACGAGGATTCCGTGATGATGTTACAAACTTTCTAGGGTGATGGACTAGGATAAATGTATATATTTGAGGTAACGGTCCCTGTACGAGAAACGAACGAGTCGAAAGTTATAAGCAAAAACCGTTCTAATATCTCTGATAGTGGAATACATGTACTGGTACTGTTGTTGTTAAGATTGCAGGATAGGTAAGTTTCAGGGGTGGTGACATGGACCACAACAAGAAAAAAATATCTACAACCACCTCTGAAAGGTGCCTACCCTACTATTGTACCAGCAACAGTATCAGTACATGTATTCCTCTATCAGTGGTACTAGAACGGTTTTCGCTTGTAACTGTGGACTTGTTCGTTTCCAGTACAGGGACGCTTACCTAAAGTTGATAGATGTATCCTTCTCCATCAACCTAGAAAGTATGTAACATCATTACGGAATCACCCTGTTATACATACATTTTCAGGCACTGCCGCCTATAACTTTGACACTCTGTAGCATGACTTTTCCAGATATGAGCTCCTGCGTAAAACTTGACCTACTACAGTAAGTCTCCTCTACAACCGCGAGAAGTATGTAACATGAATTGTGAAACACCCTGTATGTTGTAGATTAAGTAGTATATACTCTGGCCAGATAATCGATGGCATCAGCAGTATCATATTGCAGCTAATGCAATTGTTCCTGTCATACGCAAGGTCACGCCTTGGGAGGGGCAGGGGAAGGGAAAAAGAGGGCACGGAGGGAAAGGGGAGGCCGGCTAATTTCATTGCAATACTCTCTGGTAAGAGCCAGACACAATCCAGCCTGTGCTGTTGCTCTCGCTCGGTCGGAATAAAGCTCCCTCCTCCTTTTATATTATAAAGAAGCATTTGCGCTCTGTGGTTACTGCAAAGTGTCATTAGGATTCTCCTTTTTATGCCGTGTCTCATGTGCTCAATTGATAAGTCATTTGTGTCGAACAAAGAAGACTTTAACAATTATATGTCTTATAAATATCCATCATAACAATGTATTCAGCCTTCTACATCAAGAATGAAAAGACATTATAATGGAAGAGTATATAACAGTTTGTTCGGATCACCCAGTAATCAAGAGATGTATGTGTGAGAATATAACGGAAATGCAGTCAAATGAAATGAAGATGCATAGAACCTCCAAGACAGTGAGCTTCTGTTCCTGGAACTGTCTCCTCTTTTTGAAATGAGTGATTTGTACAATTCAGACAGCGGCTCATAACCACATCTGAGAAGTAAGTAGCTCTCTATCAATTACTATTAATGTTATTAATAATACTGTATACTCATTTATATTTATGTTGTTATTATTTTTCCCCAGTAGTGCAGTGCAGCCCAGCAGAGCTACAGGATGACGACCTGCAGCAACACACACTTGTTCCCCTCATTACCACTCCACAGTGAAAAAAAAAGAATCATTGGATTTGTGTTAAAGATGATGAATTATTGCACCCAATGTACAGTTTTTACTTAAGTATCAAAAAATATAATAAATAATAATGTTTTCATAATAAATTGTCTTATTTTCCTCAACCCCATCCCATCAGTTATAAAGACATTAGTCACAGTAACTCCATAAATGAGGTATTTCTAAATAACAACAGTGATTTGACAAGAACTAATGGTTTTTCAACAACCTTTCGTAAATGACAACTTATATACACCAGTATAGTAATTGTATTTTACTATGTATAGATAATCTACACACTTTTTTAAAAACTAATACCAATAAATAATCTAAATACAGTGTGTCCCATTGAATCATTGGTTTTCTTAGAATATTTACATTTAATGCTATAAATATTTTTAAAACCAAAAGGTCTGTGTACACTTGTTTCCTATTCAATCAATGGATTTTAAATAATATTTACACTTTTAAGCATCTTTTGTCTGATTAGTTTTTAAACAGTATAGACAACAGTGGGAAATAGGTGGACTAGATGCAGGAGGTGAAGAAAACGCCACAAACAGCTACACATGTACATATGCACACATAGTGTGCATAGTACACATAATATTTACAATTTGCACATATACATATTGTGCAGTAATTCACACACATACACATACACGCACCTATGACAAATGCTTCATTTGTCTATTCCAACAAACACACACACATCCACTATTTTTACATCCATACACACAACCACTCAAGCAAACAGTCTGGAAACAGGAAGGTACCGATCCTGCCCACAAAGACAAAGTATTTGTCGTCATGAAGTGACCGGCCAAGACTCAGCTGCAGTGCATTATGTATCTCATGACCTCACAACTGAAAGACTGCTTGACACAATATATGTGGAGAAGCGTCTGCACCACTGCACAGGCATTTCTTGCGGTCTTCAAATGTGAAAGCCTGTGAGGTCACACGATGGACAACCTTAGCAGACCTTCAGGTGGCACCTGCGTCTATACAGTTTCATACATTTTAGATCAGAGCCCCACAAACTTCAAGTCCTGCAACCCTTTAGCCTCGTCTTTCCTCAGTCCGATGACCCTCTTGTTCTGGGTAGTTACGATGTAAGGATTATAATCTACATATCCAGACGTGTTGAATGCCCCTGTACTGTATTACTTCACATTTATAGCAGCCTTTAACTCTGTAAATGAAACTGCATGTATCCCAGTATAGTAACTTGGGATTAGTGCAGTTTGGTTTTGCAAACTCATAGTTGAATCGGTACATGTGGAGTTCTGAGAGGTCCAGAATACACATACCAACATAGACAGGTGTCGTGAACTTCACTGAAACCTTAGTCATCTCCACAGCGACTAGTCCTTCACGGAAGACTGTGGCTCACCCCCCCCCCCAACCCCCACCCTCAACCCCATTCAATCAGTAAACTAAATAAATTTCTCAGTGGCCTCTGATATTCTCCATTGTTCTGCCAGAAAAAGAATTATTCATTAATTTATAAAAACCCTTCTGAAAATCATATTTGCAAGACTTCTCTTTTTAGTCTTAACATTAGTGTACCCCTTCAGACATGAAGCCTGCTTGAAGGAGACGCTGTGGGTGAGTCTAATAAGTTTCAGCCGAAAAGTGAGACAATGCTTGAGGTTTCCCTAGTGCAGAATATACCTCTGCTTGAAGCACAGCATTGTCATCAGCTTGGGGAAGAAACCATTTCATGGGAATAGGAGCTCTGGTCACTGCGGCAAGTGATGAAAATTTGCGATATGTGCCAGGTCTGCCTCTAAGACACATCGCTCACCAGAATCAGCGGTCATACGTTGGATCTCTTTCTCCAGTCGGGCGGTTTTCTCCTCAAAGTACCATCAGAATCTTCCAAGTGGCAGAGACTATTGCATGGCATGCCCATAGAGGTTGTTTGCATCCAATTAAAGGATGTAACTCAATTTCACACATGGACTGTACTCCTTGAAAATTCGCACTTTATTCGCTTTGATGTACCTGTGCACACACTGGCGAAGTTCTCCTTGAATACCACATTCGAAAAAGTGTACCATATCAACATCAGTCAGCAGTTTGATGTTGATAAATGTTCTTTGTAACACTGTGCCCCACAAAACCCCTGCCATGGTATAACAGAAGGCAGGATCCATAGCGTAAATGTCCATGAATATGTACTGGGATTTCTCTAAAATATCTGTGAGGAGGTGTATGTCAGTGTTCATATGAAATTTACATCACTTTAAATCAGAGATGTTGAGCTCCTACCAAACATACACTGCATTCCCATCTTCCACATCCATTATGGCAGTACCTGTGAGTTTACTGTTGAAAGTGGTTATATCTGGCAAAGTGATTTCGTTGAGCCTCTCCATAGAATCCAAGTATTCATCAGACAGTACTCCCTTTTTTGCCATAAGCTGAAACTTTACATCATGGAGATATGCGCATCCTCCTGATGTATAATGTATCGAGGAAGTGGAGCGTTAGTTTTGACATGAATTGGTTGGAAAATGAGATGCAGTTTTCTACAGTGTCAGGTATGACACTGATGTTATCATTCTCCGAGCCGAAATTACCCAAGTACTCAAAAACAAAATGAGCATCAGACCCGCTCAAATTACATAAGAAGATACTTATCTTTCGTGGCAGTTGGTATTTCACTGTGAGTTGCACAGCAGAAGTTCCCTGTCAGATGACGGTGATCTCTATGTGGTATTTCCGCGCCTTTGTTCAGCCGCTGGCCACCAATATGGTACCGGTAGTCAACTGCCTGCTTGTAGAATGCAGCATTCTCCTGTGAGTTGGGAATGTTGTTCCAATAAATCTCATCCACACTCACAGCATGTTTTTCTAGCTCAGAGAGAAATCATCTCGCAGGATTATCTGTAATATATAAATCGAAATAACCCAACAATCAGACGCGCCTCTTCATATGGTATACGTTTGTGAGGCTGTGGTATCACCTTCACAAAGTACTACAGGAACTAGTAAACTCTCAAAGTCAGCATATTAGAAGAAGGGGCGGCATTCCTGGTGGTGGGCATTTTTTGTGAAATTTTTATCCTTATTACATATTTCCTGACGTACCAGTTCCTGCCTTGAGCAGTCAATCTAATACTTTCCTAGATACTTACTCTTACTGAAAGAGTTGACACATTTGCGGCAAAAATACCTCATACCACAATGTTTCGAGAATTTGGCGAAAAGTAGATGGGAGATATTTTTCATCCAGATGTAATGATGCTTCTCTTCCTTGGAGAACAGCAACAAATCTAAGTCTATGGGATGCTGACCATTTTCTATGGAAAATTAGTGGGGTCCACTGCTTTATGCTTTACTTTTTTCTACACAGTGCGATTTTCTTCCTCATCTTCTGGCTTGCTTTTATCTACAACCAGGCTATAAACGTGTATTAATCTGGATTCTGTCTCTAGAATTTTGGCAGCTCCTGGACCTAGACAGGGAATGAGATGCCTTCAGAGTTTTAATGCTCACATACATTACATGTTTTATGTATCCATAAAATATACTTGTTGTAGGTTATTTTTGTCTATTTTTGTTACAAGCCGTAATTGGCAATGTAAAACTAAATTCACTCTCCAAAGCAGTATACTGGCTATTACTGCATGCTCTTTTTAGCGGCAATATTTTTCGCAAGTGGATCAAAACATGCAAGTACATGCTACACTACCTCTCTCTGTACCAAAATATGTGTGTATGCATGTGTCTGGTTATTTGTTAGTTTTCTATTTTTGAACTGAACTGTGTGTATCTACAACAAAGTACACGTGATGCAAATGACCAAGTGGTTTGGACTGCAAGTGGTGAAATTTAATGAGGTTGGACTACAAAGTACAAAGTCACACAGAGCACACCATTCACTGCTGAGAAAATTATATAGATCGAAGTAGCTGGACATTTCTACTCTTGAATCAATAGTTCACTAACTGTACTGCCAGTTAACAGATTTTACCTTTAAGGTAGCTCTTGAAAACGAACTTATCTTCTAAGTGATAGCAGTCATTGCTGTGAATCACAAATAATTTCACTAAATGGCCAAAGATAAAATTCTGAACTGATATAAAGATGCAGTTATCGGTCTTTAATTCTGAGCAACAGAACTATTCAACTGCATAATGGTTGACAGGCCCTATAGCATTAACTTTTGGTCACTCACACTCACTTATATGATGAAGTCAAGTCATCTTTTACATTGATCTCAGGAAGCTGCTGCATCCCCTGAAATTCTGCAGTATGACAAACGCAGAAACAAATTCTACACAATGTAGATAGTTCATGGGCTCACCTATATGCAATGGTGAAATGTCACATATAAATTTGGAGTTTGTGGAGCGATGTGAAAGTGATTTGCAAGTTAAATTGTTCAATGCTGACAAGAGGAATATTACGACCATGTAAAAATTCTTCCACGCAACCGAATTATATGTAGCCCAGTCTACAGTGTGGCAGTCACTCGATGATAAACGATTTTTGGTTAGCCAAAAATTAATTCTGAAGAATCACATTAATTTCATATATGTAATGATTAATCTTCTCACAGCACTCAGCAAACATTTAACATCATACTTTCAATTCCATTTAATTTCAGTCATGAACTTTCTCTTGTGTTTTTAAGATGGACATGACAATTAACATGAAATACTCCAGTGTAGAACACGAAAAATTAATTATATGACTGTGATGTGTCTGTTCTTTCGGACATGTCCGAAAGAACAGATACCACGCAGAATCCACGGCTATGATACATTATATGTAAATTGAAGGTGGAGAGGGGATAAAAGGAAAGGAAAGAGAGGGGATCAGTGTTGTCTGCTGCAACTGGACATTACATGGAATCAGCAGTGATCCCTCTCCCCCCCACCCCCCCCCCCACCCCCCTCCCTTTCCTTTCCTTTCTTTCCCTCTCCACCTTCGATTCACATATAACGTACATTTAAAGTCAGAGTCACACCTTCTAAGACCTATTATACTTATCACCTACATAAAGACCAAGAATAATAAAGACGTCAATAGCAGTATTGCACATAATGGCATCTGCATAAGTAAGTCATCTCTGGCACTTGTGGTTACACCTTTTGCATTGAACAGTTCAGGCATGCGTTAGACGAAAGCACAAAATGCACTACTCTGTGCCAACAGATTACATCTCAGTACTGCGTTATTTTCTCCTTTTTTTGATTTTACACATAAAATGAAAGGAGACTGCAGAACACCGAGGTAGAGTGCTCAGCTGAGCACCTTCCAAAACCCTCTTTCCTACACATTGGGAGAATGGCCCAGCATGAAACTCTTGATGAAAGTTCCAATTCGCCCTGCAATTGACTCGCCGCGTGATGTAACAACATTGTTCTTCCAGATTTTAACTATGCTTTTCTTCAGAACATCACAGCTTTCCCTGGGAGGGGAGAGGCGGGGGGGGGGGGGGGGGGGGGGGAGCCGATCAGTTCCAGTCATCCCACCAGGAAGCAGGTACACCGCTCGTGTGGTCTGTAGTTCAACCATGCCTAGGCTGTCAATACCGCCGTTCGATAACGTCTGAATTGTTACTTTGTGTCAGGAAGGGCACTCAAGAATGGAAGTGACCAGGAGTCTCGGAGTGAACCAAAGCGATGTTATTCGGAGATGGAGGAGATACAGAAGACAGGAACTGTCGATGACATGTCTTGCTCAGGCCGCCCAAGGGCTACTACTGCAGTGTATGATCGCTACCTACGGATTATGGCTTGGAACCCTGATAGCAACGCCACCATGTTGAATAATGCTTTTCATGCAGCCACAGGACGTCGTGTTATGACTCAAACTGTGCGCAGTAGGGTGCATGATGCGCAACTTCACTTCCGACGTCCATGGCGAGGTCCATCTTTGCAACCACGACACCATGTATTGCGGTACACATGGGCCCCAACAACACGCCGAATGAACTGCTCAGGATTGGCATAACGTTCTCTCCACCAACGAGTGTCGCGTATGCCTTCAACCAGACAATCGTCGGAGACGTGTTTGGAGGCAATCCAGTCAGGCTTAATGCCTTAGACACCGTCCAGCGAGTGCAGCAAGCTGGAGGTTCCCCGCTGGTGGTCATGGAAGGCGCCGTAACAGCTGTACGATACGTGAATGCCATCCTCCAACCGATAGTGCAACCATATCGGCAGCATATTGGCGAGGCATTCGTCTTCATGGACAATTCGCGCCCCCATCGTGCACGTCTTGTCAATGACTTCCTTCAGGATAACGACATCGCTCGACTAGAGGAGCCACCATGTTCTCCAAACATGAACACAATCAAACATGCCTGGGATACACTGAAAAGGGCTGTTTACGGATCACGTGACCCACCAACCACTCTGAGGCATCTACGTCGAATCACCGTTGAGGAGTGGGACAATCTGGACCAACAGTGCCTTGATGAACTAGTGGATAGTATGCCACGACGAATACTGGCATGCATCAATGAAAGAGGACGTGCTACTGGGTATTACAAGTACCGGTGTGCACAGAAATCTGGACCACCACCTCTGAAGACTCGCCGTATGGTGGTACAACATGATATGTTGCAATTTTTTTTATATGTGTATTACATCGATGTCACTATACCACGGCTTCTTGATTACCATCTCCAGATAGAACTCACGATCCAACATCATTCCCACACTGACACGTTTACAGGAGTTCAAGTGTTAAACAGCATTACTCACGTATTAGGCGATGAGTTTGCCACACCTGCAAAAAAAGTGATTATTACTTTAGTCTGATATACATCTTCATCTGCGCTAACAGTTTTTCCGCGACAAGATTAGCTATTCAGAGTTGTCAGAGGACTAGGTAACTGATTTATAGATAGCTGTAACACACTAATGGAAAGACAAATCGCTAGAACGAGAAGGGGTATCGCGACATAAACGAAAGTTGGTAGGCATGTTTCTACATCTGAAAGATAATGTCGATTCAAATTTCGCGCCAGTAGCATAAGAGTGGCGCTAGTAGCGTCACTATGAGGATGCGAATCAGGTTTGCTTTAAATACCTGCTGTAACAGTCATGAGAATTAGTTACCTCTGAGGTAGGACGCGGTGAGTTGATCTCAGTTAGCAATGCTTTAAGACGACGAAGACCCCATTAGCAATACCTCACTGAGTTTCTATGAGCTCGTGTAATAGGGCTACGAGAAACTGAAGTTTCCTTCTGCAATATTATAGAAAGACTTGGCAGGAATGTAGGCACTGTGCATGATCGCTGGCAGTGGTGGTCCTGAAAATGTATGGTCACAAGAAAACTGGGATCTCAATGGCCATGGGGCACTACAAAGAGGGAAGACCGTCGTGTTCGGCGTATGGCACTGGCGCATTGTACTTCATCTGCAGCAGCAATCTGAACAGCAGTTGACGCTACAGTGACACAACGAACTGTTACAAATCAGTTGCTACAAGGACAGTTCCGCACCAAACGCTCTATAGCGTGCATTCCACTGACCCCAAACCACTGCCATTAGCGGCTTCAGTGGTGTTATGCGAGGGCACACTGGAGGCCAGGTTGAAGGTCTGTTGTGTTTTCTGTTGAAAGCTGATTCAGCCTTGGAGCCAGTGATGACCGCGGGTTGGCTGAAGGAGGCCAGTTGACAGCCTGCAAACGACCTGTTTGTGTGCAGTTTCGTATGACAGCAGGAGCACTCTCGTGGCTGTCCCATGTACCCTGACTCCAAATATGTAAGTCAGTATCATCATTCGAGATGTACTGCCACTCACGAACAGCATTCCAGGAGGTGTTTTTCAACAGGATAACGCTGGCCCTCGTACGGCTGTTGTAACTCAACATGCTCTACAGCTTGGTCTACACAATCATCAGATCTGTCTCCAAACAAGCACATGTGGGACATCATTGGATGACAACTCCAACATCATCCACAAACGACATTAACCGTTCCTGTATTAGCCGACCAAGTGCAACACCTATAGAACTCCATCCTACAAATTGATATTCAGTACCTTTACATCAAAATGTATCCACATCTGTATGCTTGCATTCAACATTCTGGTGGTTACACAAGTTATTAATGTACCAGCATTTCACAATTGCAATCGTTTGTCTTGTGCTTACATTAGGCTGTGATCTTGCAATGTTAATTACTTAAATATGTTAGCTACACAATACAGCCATAAAAAAGAATTGTGACTGCATGACATTAGTGGATTGAAGAAACCTGCTTAGTTCAGACATTTTAGATATTCTGGGACTAACTATCCTTAAATGTGTCACAGTGATCCAGCTGGAGGACTTCCATTTCAAAGAAGAGGATTGTGTTACTACTTATTACATGATTGTGTTGGTGAAATCTATAAATGTAGGTAAAGTGCTGTAGAAAAGTTGCAGAAAGATATTGTAGCTTGAATGCAGCTAACTATTACCTGTTTCCTGAAGAACTTATAACTTTGATTGCACTCCTTACTAAGTGTGAACATGGCTATATGCATTGTGAGGCATGATGCCAAACTGATGGCCCTCCTCCTGTTAAAGTATACTATGAGGGTTGTTAAAAAGCTAAATGATTTTTAAATAATAATATGCGACTAGTCACCACAACTTAGTAAGTAACACTTTACCACTGATCCAATGTGACTACATCTTTTGTAATTACTGTGAGGAGGGGGGGGGGGGGGGGGTAGGCAAGGGAGGCGGAGCGAGGCGGCATTGACCATTGTGCCATGACAGTCCGCAGTCCCCCACACAGTCTGTGCCAACAGCAGTGCCACATGGTGGAGAGTCGATGTACTACTCACTCAGAGAGCTGAGTGTGGATGCACACAGCTTCGGCACTCAGCGCACTGCGAGCATGAACATTTACTCTTGGTATGTTTATGTGAATTTGAGTCACAGGATGGGCATTGTTGAAATAAGAACAATTTTTTAATCACTTGATAAGTGTGACAACCATAGCTGTAGAAATCCATTTGAATAAATAAATAACCACAACAGCTGCGGTGAGTGGATCTAAAGATCATTTTTTTATTTTTTATTTACATATATACATCGATACAGTCATTCTGTTCTGCTATATTTAGAAAACAATTTCTTCCTGTAAGCCTTAAATTCAACCTGTATAGCATTCATGCCTGTGGGCGCCACAAGACACATAGGAATACCATCTGTGAAGTCTCCTTCAGTGAATCTGATGCTTCTATGGACAACAGTTGTGCACTTTGGCACTGGGGGAATAACACCACTCTAATTGCTTCGTACATATTTACGCTACTCTCACACAAATTCTCTAGAAATTCATAGAATGCACCTGTTACACAGTGACGCCAGCGTCAAAAACTGTCTGTTGCATCATTAAGGCACAGTATAGACATTCAAATTTACAACACTTGAATGTTTTATGTAAATGCGAGTGTCAACTAAAGTTAATTAAAGTAAAGCTTCTTCGTACATATCCACTAGTTAAACCTTTCTCCCAATCGTTTGCATTTCAATCCCACTCACACCTTGAACACTGCGCTTTAGATCCAACATGTTGAACGTTTTCTACTCAGTTACTACTTCAAAGTCACTGTCGGGTGCTAGGTCCACATTTACATATTTAGATCTACTAGCAGTCGAAATGTGTGTGTGAACAGCAGTACTCTTGTGCGTCTTAACACAGGCTCAGAGAGTTGGCAGTACAAAATAGTCAAACGACAACAGGTCCAGTAAACCTGGGACACCAACTGTAGACTGCTGCGTTTCAGCTGCTACCAGGCCATAGACCCGCTCCGCTGCTGGACAAAAGAATTATAAATGAATATCTTAGTAACAGCAATAATACTGATAACTGATGCATAATTACACTTTCAGTCTTCTTCTGCTTTTTGGCCAATCACTGCTGATCACATCCTTCCGTTGCAGAGCACAGTCCTTGAATGATCTCTATTGGGCTAAAGCAAAGAGGTCGTGGGGAGGGGACAGGGGAGTTGAGGGGAGGAGAGAGAAGTGGTGGAGAGAGGAGGAGAGGAGAGGGGAGGGGAAGGGGTGACCTTGCATATGGCATGCAGAACTGCATTACCGTAATATAACCCTGCTGAGTTCAGATATTTTCTGGGCAGAACATATGCTGCTACCCTATTGACGTATCACATTATCATGACAGAATCTGCACTGCTGCTTAAAATAATACACTGAATATAGGAACATAAGTGTACATTTCATCGTCACTGTACATTTAACATTTCTATCGAACGTTTGTCCAATAAAAAGAAGAAGGAAATGTTTCTTGTGGTTAAATGATCGCTGTGTGAGACGCAACGATTGTGTGTTACACGCAGCTAAAGAGTTTTTTCCATAGAATACGCAATGATGAAATCACAGAATGTCGGGACCTGGATAAGTGCCACTCACTGCGCTTTTGCTTCTTGAGATACACCTGCATTGGTTCTGGAAATTTCAGATGCGTGATTCTAGAAGCTTGACTCTTACAAAACGACAGACGAGAGCACTTGTCCTCAAAATGTTTCGCGTGACTGACTCTTTAAGTCGAAAGATATTGAGCTTTGCCCTTCGCGTCGTGTAGTCAAGACGGCTTTGTGCTGCTGAGTCTCTTATCACCTGCAGTAACTGGAGACTATGAAGTAGTTCGTTGAATAGGTACGAGTGCTCAGCAATGTGGGCTCGAGTAAGCAAGTTTCATAACTGACAACGGATGAATGTTCCAAACAGAACATGAACTC
Organism: Schistocerca americana; assembly: GCF_021461395.2. NCBI lineage: Eukaryota > Metazoa > Arthropoda > Insecta > Orthoptera > Acrididae > Schistocerca > Schistocerca americana. The sequence continues at coordinate 541,519,600 of NC_060121.1, forward strand.
ATGCCAGAGGACGACTTTATTAATTTATTTTTGGAACTGTTCGTTTCGTCTAGTTTGCGGTCATTTATTTCTTTTATGTGCTAATACCTTAATCTATGCGAATCAGTCACCCCCAAAGTGCTCTATAGCTCTTTTGGTTATTTTTATTTACAGCACCGCCATTTGTAAAAATTAAATAGTCCAAGATTCCTTATCAGATACCGATTCTAATTCGTTTTTCTAATAATGACAGCCGACGGTCTTCCTTCTCAACATATTCTATTTAATACTTCACAGTTTTGCCATTTACATGTCCACTTAATTTTCTACATGTTTCTACTTCACCGCAATTCGCAACAATGCACGCTTCAGTGCCTCAAAATGTAGTTTACTGGTTTAGTCTCAGAATTCCCTATCCTAAATCTATGCGAACGTCTGAAACCAGTAGATTTTCTTGCATTTCATTTTAATTTATTTTTTTGTTGGATAATTCTTTCCTTTCAAGATTCCAGGTGCTTGTTTAAGATCAACATCCATGATCTTCCTCTGATGAATCGAACAAATGCTTGAGCAAACAATCTAATATCTAAGCAAAGAAATGCACTGGGACGAAACACAGCCAATACTGAAATGATAGCCTTCCGCCTACGCTCAAAATCAGGACAGGGATACTTTTCAACTACGTAACAAACAACATACATAGGATATAGCTTCCTCCAACGGCGTAGCCAGGTATTTTGCCACTTGGTGGGCACTTTTAATTTGTCTACACCTCTCTCCCAATCCCTACCAAGACCACATAAACATCAAATTCTTTTTCTGGGGAAGTAATTTTTTTTACAGGTGATTAAGTAAGCAAAGTATAACCCTAAATAATTTGTAAACAGTTTATTATTAATGGAAATAAATAAAGCAAATGCATTTTTATAAATAATACAGTTGAATTAATTATTAATGGTTCAGTAAAAATAATCAAAGGTTTCCTTTATGATAGATGGCTTTAACATGTACCTTGAAAGCCCTTCCTTGCAACTTTTCTGTTGCAATTTTTGGAACTACGTCATCAAATTCCATACGTTAAGCTACACTATTTTAGATTGACAAAAATGCCAAACTACGGAATCCTGCTTTACTCTTAGTGAACTTAATAAGTTACATTTTTCAAAAAGTTCTCTCAATTGAGGCTACCGGAATACACGGGGTGGAGAGAACTCTTAATCCCAAAATAAGGTTGGGAACCGATTCGGAAAATTTATATTCATCTACGAACTATAATAATCTTAAAGATGCGCAACTAACGGGCTCTTCTTTTGGAATGTTAGCAGCATACAAAAATGTTAAAATGTGTGTGAAATCTTATCGGACTTAACTGCTAAGGTCATCAGTCCCTAAGCTTACACACTACTTAACCTAAATTATCCTAAGGACAAACACACACAGCCATGCCCGAGGGAGTACTCGAACCTCCGCCGGGATCAGCCGCACAGTCCATGACTGCAGCGCCTTAGACCGCTCGGAGCAGCATACAGACATCTTATTAACCGCGGAATTTCTTCAAGGAAACCAGCTTCAGGAATATCATCATAATTGTGACTAAACTTTTTACAGTCGTGGGAATTTCCGTTTCTGGGATTTTAATAGGATTGCTGGGCTCTAAAACAGAAAAACGATCTGACATATGTCCCACAGTTTTGCAGTGTGTTTCTGTTCCTTGTAGAAACTTTCGACGCACTAAGACGCGGTTCACACTGAAACAATGTGATATGCGATGTTACACGCGATGCGACTTGTGATATGACGCAGAAGCTAGCCGCATCGACAGATCGCATAGACACGTAGTTGAAGTGACAACTGTTCGACACTAGAGCGACAGCGATACGACACCGATACGTATCTCTATCGTACCGCGCGGTGCAACACGGAGTGCCAGTCGAGTCGCTCCATTGAAGTTGTGTCCTACGACACACGGTCAGCGAAATTTCAAGTCATCCGATGTGCCACAAAGAAAAAAAGAAAAAAAGTTTTATATGTAGATGAAGCAAAACTACATCCGTCTCTGTAGTTAGTTTCTCAGTAAAACTTTTACTTTCCGAGTACAAAACTAAGAACAATTTTTGTTAGGGTCACACATGCTCTCTGCTGTGCAGTCTATCCCATTCGATTTTGAGGAAACTATGTGGTAAAAAAAACTGATTTTTCCGCATTTTATAGTCGGACTTCCCAGCTTTATAATGAACTGGGTTTCTTTCCGTTATTTCCCGTAGTTGTTGTGATACTTCTCAATCTCTAGATATATTTTGAAAAAAAATTATAGTGAAAAATGTGGCCACTGCCCGTTTCCGTTTTCCAGGTTTCAGGTCATTTATTTCTGTGTACGAAATATATTTAATACACTACGTGATAAAAAGTATCTGGACACCTCCAAAAACATATGTTTTACATATTAAGTGCATTTTGCTGCCACCTACTGCCAGGTACTCCATAACAGCGACCCCAGTAGTCATTAGACATCGTGAGAGAACAGAATGGGGCACTCCGCGGAACTCACGGACTTCGAACATGGTCAGGTGACTGGGCGTCACTTGTGTCATAAGTTTGTAGGTGAGTTTTCCACACTCCTAAACATCTCTAGGTCCACTGTTTCCGAAGTGATAGTGAAGTGGAAACGTGAAGGGACACGTACAGCGCAAAAGCGTAGAGGCCGACCTCGTCTGTTGACTGACAGAGACCGCCGGCTGTTGAAGAGGGTCGTAATGTGTAATAGGCAGACATCTATCGAGACCATTACAAAGGAATTCCAAACTGCATCAGGATCCACTACAATTACTATGGCGGTTAGGCGGGAAGTAAGAAAATTTGGATTTCATGGTCGAGTGGCTGCTCATATGCCACACATCGCATCGGTAAAAGCCAAACGACGCCTCGCTTGGTGTAAGGAGCGTAAACATTGGACGATTGAACAGTGGAAAATCGTTGTGTGGAGTGACGAACCACGGTACACAATGTGGCGATCCGATGAGAGGGTGTGGATATGGCGAATGCCCAGTGAACTTCATCTGTCAGCGTGTGTAGTGCCAACAGTAAAATTCGGAGGCGGTCGTGTAATGGTGTAGTTGCGTTTTTCATGAAGGGGGCTCGCACCCCTTGTTGTTTTGCGTGACACTATCACACCATGATGTTTTACTCGCCTACTTGCTTCCGACTGTTGAAGAGCTATTGGGGGATGGCGACTGCATCTTTCAACACGATCGAGCACTTGTTCATAACACACGGCCTGTGGCGGAGTGGTTACACGAGTATAACGTTCCTGTAATGGACTGCCCTGCACAGAGTCCTGACCTGAATCCTACAGAACACCTTTGGGATGTTTTGGAACGCCGACTTCGTGCCAGGCCTCACCGACCGTCATCGATACCTCTCCTCAGTGCAGCACTCAGTGAAGAATGGGCTGCCATTCCCCAAGAAACCTTCGACGTAAGCCTGCGAGAGTGGAATCTGTCATCAAGGCTAAGGGTGGCTCAACACCATATTGAATTCCAGCATTACCGATGGAGGGCGCCACGAATTTGCAAGACATTTTCAACCAGGTGTCCGGACACTTTTGATGACGTATTGTATATGTACCTAATTGCAGGACCCGATGGTTTGCAGCGCCGTCACCACAACTCGCATTCGTCTTTCCCAGATTCACGGCCTCAAGAGATAACGCGGCCTTCGCAGCCGCCCGCTGGTGCTGCCACGGCACCCCAACACGAGCCAATGACCGTCGCGCCTTCGCCTCCGCCGTCGCTGTCGCCGACATCGCCTCAGGAGACGCCCTCGGGACTGGACGTGTGTCCTGAGCAGTGTTTTCGGGAAGACGATGCTCTGCTCTCGCAAGCCAGATGGCGGGGTACAGCTGGGAGAACGCCGTCCTCCACAGCTACGGTCCCGGCTCATCTCTACGTCCAGGTTCCTGCCTCACCCCTCCCCGACCCCCCGTTGTAGTTCACGTCGGCGTTTCGGTGAGTCGGGGGGGAGGGGGGGGGGGACAGGAAGGTGATGGCGTACGCCTTGGCTAGCACACTGGTCGGCACTAGGAAATATTGTGTAGAAGGCGCTGAACTAAGCGTGTCTATGACAAGAGAAAACCAAGACACGCCCACAGGCTACGCGCCGATAGCGCCCCCTGGACAGCGTACATATAGGCCGCCGCCGCCGACTGAGTTGTCTCAATGGCTCAATCTCCGTACCTCAGTACGTCGCGTCGGGACTCAGTTCGCATTGCGCCCCAGTATGCCGGGCTATGCTCCAGTCTTGCACAGTGTTAGTCGTCGCCTCGCACCTCAGTTACATGTGAGGGAACGTTAGTCATTGTATATTGTTGTGATATGGACACGGACAAGATTCAAGAATCAGTGTCATTGAAGTTAAATACTCAATTGGTTTCTGTAATAAAGTGTGTTTTAACCACGTGTGCATTTTGTGTTGCTGCGAGGGGAAACCGGCCACCCACCTTCTATACCACCCTCTTCTCATCCAGCCAGGAACCACAAAACATTACAGGAGGGCGCAGCATCTGTCCACCTCTGTAACTAAACCGAAGGATGTTTGTTTTGATATCATACGTATTTCTCTCCCTTTTATTTAAGAAGTATTCTCAGTGGTTTGTAATACAAGTTTATTCTATTCATATAATACACTGCTGGAAAAATGCAGAGCACTCAAGGACTGTGTTCACTGGCACTAGGGTATAAACGTGCCTAATGAAGGGTTGTAGTGTTAGTGATTCATTTGTCACAGTCATTGGTGTTCAAATTATGCTTAGGTACTCTGTCTGTGCATCCTCTGTTTTGACTCTGCAGGCGGTAACTGTGTTGTGTTAGAAGTGAGCAATGTTTGTAATATTCATTCTAGGGTACAACCATGCCCCACCGACAGTTATGTATTCCAGTGGAAGAGCTTAAGCCATTTGAAGAGGGTCGCACCCTGGGCTGCGGGAAGATGGATGGACATGTTGACAGATTGCTGCACATATCGGGCACTATGTATCCATCGTATGTCGATGCTTTCAACAGTGATCTGCGGAACATTACAACACCTATAAACCAGGTCAAGATCGATGCATTGTGTGAGCAACAGTGTCCGACCATACATAATCCAGGGGCGAAATCAAGCCACTTGTTGCACCTGTTGTGTCATCGTCATGGATCGTTGAGAACTACATACTTGCAAGTGGCTTAAGATCACCAGGCTACCGCTGGTACCACGACACCCCCCAGTTTGACCACTGTGGTGTCGTGAAAGAGTTGACTGGAGTTTGGAATGGTAGTCTGCTGTCTTCAGTAATGAGTGTAGCTTCTCTGTGTATGCAAGTGATGGATGTACATGTGTTTGGCGTAGACCTAGTGGTGTGCCTAGCCCAGAGTACATTGTCCCATGACAAGAAGGCCCCGTCCCAGGTTTCATAGTGTGCCAGGCCATCAGTCACAACTCGCCATCACACTTGCTGTTTCTGCAGGGTAAAGTAACGAGTGCCCACTACATTGCACGGACTGTTATACACGTGCTATTGCCGTTTCCACAACAGGAGGATGGTGTGTTTTTCCAGCGGGGCAATGGATGTCTACATGCAGCTGCGGCGATACAACGTGCTCTTTGTGGTGTATAAAAATGTTCAAATGTGTGTGAAATCTTATGGCACTTAACTGCTAAAGTTGAAGGGTATGTGCTGAGATTCGATCAGGATAGAGCCAGTGAAAAATGTCGATAGTTCCCAACCGCAAGGTTGGACGAGTAGCACATCTTCGAGTAGTAAGATTTTTGACAGCTAACGGAGCTAGGTGCACGCGGTAAAAGTTTGGGTTGTGGTGAGGAGATGCGCAGAGACAGTAGATGTGTTTCCAGTCGGAGCTAGATGCCTGCAGGAGGCAGCCGGGTCGTGACAGCATCAAAGTAAGAATTGGCGCTCCGCACATAATAAGCTATATATTGAGCGAAACTCGGCACATACCTGGGGAAACTAGAAAGAATAATTAATAAAATAGGTTTTCTTTGGTTAAATAATGTCTAAAAGCTAGATATAAATCCCATTGTTGATGCAATAAACGTTTTGTGAAACTTTCTCGTAGATCCATGTTACAGAAGTATTTTTTAGTTTTTCACATGTGCCTTAAAAGTCTGAACAATAAATATTTTTTCGATAAAATTAGAGTTTCATCTCACACCTAATGTCGTTCTCCGCATCCTGTGCTTGCATTGAACCAAAAGGTACATTAAAGTAAAGTTCCCATGAGTAAAGCTAATAATTTCATTTATCAGAGTAAAATAATCTATATGCCATTGCACAGTTGGCAAATTATTCAGATCAGGACAGAATTTTTATTAAGTAACAAACAGGGCCAAAATGACTAAAGTTATCTAGAATGACAATTTTATGCCACTGCACTACGGCTGAGTTGAATATATGTTTTATTATCGGCTAAACGGGAAGGAGTGCACGAGCTAAGTCCACAGACGCAGTCAGATGCAGGTTGGTGACTTTCATTTATTTTTACCACTAAACTTTCATGCAGTCAGATGTGTATTTTGAGTATTAATTTTCCAACAATATTTTCATGCAGTCAGATAAAGTTCAGTTCAGTTAAATACACAGTCAGATGCAAGTTTTATTAAAGACTAAAGCAGTCACATGCAGTTCAGTCGAGTTAAAATAGGGAATTTTTATTAACAACACTTTCAAGGTCATCAGTCCCTTCGCTTACACACTACTTAACCTAAATTATCCTAAGGACAAACACACACACCCATGCCCGAGGGAGGACTCGAACCTCCGCCGCGACCATTTGTGGTGCACAGTAACTGCCCTGACCAGCAAAACCACCAGATCTCTCAACCACCGAAAACGTGGACATCTACATCTACATCTACATTGATACTCCGCAAGCCACCCAACGGTGTGTGGCGGAGGGCACTTTACGTGCCACTGTCATTACCTCCCTTTCCTGTTCCAGTCGCGTATGGTTCGCGGGTAGAACGACTGTCTGAAAGCCTCCGTGCGCGCTCTAATCTCTCTAATTTTACATTCGTGATCTCCTCGGGAGGTATAAGTAGGGGGAAGCAATATATTCGATACCTCATCCAGAAACGCACCCTCTCGAAACCTGGCGAGCAAGTTACACCGCGATGCAGAGCGCCTCTCTTGCAGAGTCTGCCACTTGAGTTTATTAAACATCTCCGTAACGCTATCACGGTTACCAAATAACCCGGTAACGAAACGCGCCGCTCTTCTTTGGATCTTCTCAATCTCTTCCGTCAACCCGACCTGGTACGGATCCCACACTGATGAGCAATACTCAAGTATAGGTCGAACGAGTGTTATGTAAGCCACCTCCTTTGTTGATGGACTACATTTTCTAAGCACTCTCCCAATGAATCTCAACCTGGTACCCGCCTTACCAACAATTAATTTTATATGATCATTCCACTTCAAATCGTTCCGCACGCATACTCCCAGATATTTTACAGAAGTAACTGCTACCAGTGTTTGTTCCGCTATCATGTAATCATACAATAAAGGATCCTTCTTTCTATGTATTCGCAATACATTACATTTGTCTATGTTAAGGGTCAGTTGCCACTCCCTGCACCAAGTGCCTATCCGCTGCAGATCTTCCTGCATTTCGCTACAATTTTCTAATGCTGCAACTTCTCTGTATACTACAGCATCATCCGCGAAAAGCCGCATGGAACTTCCGACACTATCTACTAAGTCATTTATATATATTGTGAAAAGCAATGGTCCCATAACACTCCCCTGTGGCACGCCAGAGGTTACTTTAACGTCTGTAGACGTCTCTCCATTGATAACAACATGCTGTGTTCTGTTTGCTAAAAACTCTTCAATCCAGCCACACAGCTGGTCTGATATTCCGTACGCTCTTACTTTGTTTATCAGGCGACAGTGCGGAACTGTATCGAACGCCTTCCGGAAGTCAAGAAAAATAGCATCTACCTGGGAGCCTGTATCTAATATTTTCTGGGTCTCATGAACAAATAAGGCGAGTTGGGTCTCACACGATCGCTGTTTCCGGAATCCATGTTGATTCCTACATAGTAGATTCTGGGTTTCCAGAAATGACATGATACGCGAGCAAAAAACATGTTCTAAAATTCTACAAGAGATCGACGTAAGAGATATAGGTCTATAGTTTTGCGCATCTGCTCGACGACCCTTCTTGAAGACTGGGACTATCTGTGCTCTTTTCCAATCATTTGGAACCCTCCGTTCCTCTAGAGACTTGCGGTACACGGCTGTTAGAAGGGGGGCAAGTTCTTTCGCGTACTCTGTGTAGAATCGAATTGGTATCCCGTCAGGTCCAGTGGACTTTCCTCTATTGAGTGATTCCAGTTGCTTTTCTATTCCTTTGGACACTTATTTCGATGTCAGCCATTTTTTCCTTTGTGCGAGGATTTAGAGAAGGAACTGCAGTGCGGTCTTCCTCTGTGAAACAGCTTTGGAAAAAGGTGTTTAGTATTTCAGCTTTACGCGTGTCATCCTCTGTTTCAATGCCATCATCATCCCGTGGTGTCTGCATATGCTGTTTCGAGCCACTTACTGATTTAACGTAAGACCAGAACTTCCTAGGATTTTCTGTCAAGTCGGTACATAGAATTTTACTTTCGAATTCAATGAACGCTTCACGCATAGCCCTCCTTACGCTAACTTTGACATCGTTTAGCTTCTGTTTGTCTGAGAGGTTTTGGCTGCGTTTAAACTTGGAGTGGAGCTCTCTTTGCTTTCGCAGTAGTTTCCTAACTTTGTTGTTGTACCAAGAAGTGGGAAATTACACGACCACCAGGGCTTACAAGAATCATTGCCGAATTGCAACAAAAGGCGCAAGATGGCTGGGACTCGTAGGGTGAGGTTTGGCACTTTTATGATAGTTTACATGTTAGAATACACCCCTGGGACTGTTTGAGGAGCCTTTATTGTGACGTGTGTTTCATTTGCTCTGAATTTATCATCGTATATTCCTTCAATGATGAACTACCTGTCACATCAATTGTCAGTAAAATGATCTTGTCCTTGAGGGTGTTCCATTTTCTTCCAGTAGTACAAATATTTTATATAATGTTTACAGGTATGTTACGATACTGCAGTTTGTTCACAACTTTCTTACTGTAAGGTAAGAAACAATTATTTGCGTCCCAAGTTACAGAAGCTTAAAGTGTTGTTTCGCTTTACTCACGATTTTTTGAGATCTTACTATCATGTATGTGTCGTGCTACAACTGTACCTCGTTGACCTGCTTAGACAAGAACATCACCCACATGCATAGCCATGTGCGTTAAAGTGCACACGTCCAGGACAGGGATACGTGCCGACCCTGGGACGAATCCACCCAGTGGTCAACGACGAGGGTCAGCGTGCCAGTGTGTGGTTCTCAGGCAGTTTCCCATGTCTCACTTGATGAACACTGAGTTGGTACCCATATCACACCTCAGATATATACTACACAAAATTTTCGAACACTTTTTCACACTTTCCCAGAGAGTTTGCTCTAGACACAGAAAGATGGGGTACCGGTACACTGATTTCGTCCTGTTGAGTGAAGAGGAGATTAATAATATTAGATTTTTGGTCTCCTTAAACCCATCAGCAGTAGCAACACAAATGTCCCAGGTTCACGCTTGAGCTTTGACCTAGCAATGGTAAAGTGGCTGTTTTAATACTTCTAGCTTCCTATGTGCTTTCTGTATCTCATATTGAAATTTCTGTCAGTCGTTCCCAGACACATTGGTGCGTGTAAAGAAAAAATGTAACTGGAGTGTGTTTCTTGTTCTGTGTATGTGTGAAATCCTTGTTTCTTCAGTATATTTACTATACTGTGTGTTGCTTTGTCTCTATGTTAATATGTACCTTGTATTTTTGTTTGTCATAAAGGTTTCTGTTACACATATCTCTCTCTCCTCCTCCCCCCTCCCCCTGGTGTGTATGTGTGTGTGTGTGTGTGTGTGTGTGTGTGTGTGTGTGTGTGGAGTCTCTGTTGGTTGTGGAGTTGTGCTGTGCTTTGGTCCTCTGCTTGTTTTCATTTTTCTTATCTGTGTTTTGATTTTCATATTGAATCTTTGTATTATATGGGTATTACATTACGTTCGTTTCGGCTGTGATCTGTATTGTTTCTAATCGTTCTCCATAGTTTTGCGTGCTGAATGGAATTTTATTTAGTCTGTGTATTATGTGTTGGGGAGTTGCTAATTTGTGATTCAGTGGGTGACTTGATGCAGCATGTATAATTTTGTCTGCTGCTGGTATTCTTTAAATGACAAACTTGTGCTCATTTCTGTCGCTCTTTATCGTTATATCTAGAAAATGTATTTGTTTTGTGTGTTTTGCTTAGTGAATGGAATATTTCTATGTATACTGTTCATGACTGTATGAAGTTTTTTGTTAGTTCATCTGTCATATGTATTACATCATCCACAGATGACGATGAACCAACAGAGAGGAATATAAAGAATAATTAGACTTCTTTTCACCCCATACAGCCTATGTGTTTGGAAATCAATCTGTACTAATTCTGGTGAAGAATGTGGACAATTCTGAGGAACCGTAAAGAGCAATAAATGATTAAGAGTGTTCCAAAAATAGTTTGCTAATAATGCAGGGTAATTGTTTCCAAGCAACTAGACACCCTTCACGCAAGGATAAAAATTATTAAGAAAATTTTGTAGCTATTTCCTGTTGCTGCAGTTTAAAAAACAGCAAGGAAGACAGTAATCTACAACTGAGCTCGATTCCATTTACAACGATTTTTATTGAAATTACAAACGTGGCACAACACTTCAGACACAAATGGCGTGAAACGAAGTGTGGAGGATGAACTGCTCAATCTTAGGGTCATATGGCGTGACTGTTGGCTATTGGCTATCATAGCGGTGTCGTGTAGCCTTGCCCCACGTCTGCAGATATGACTTACGAGTGGTAGCCCTAGTGCTCACGCCATTAGAGATGGGCAGTTGCTTGTCAGAAGTCCTTCCAACACCTCATCTCATCGAATTCTGTCAAAGACACCTCGGCTGATGAGCAGTTAGCGTGCACTGCCGCCATAGCACTTTGAGAAATACATGGCAATTGATTGTCAATAGTAGTCGCCGTCTAGTCTTAAGCTACTGCTGATGACGCCTTTGTCACTGTGTTAGAATATTTGTAAGACTTGTCGAGAGTGTCTGCAGCACTGGAAGGTTCTCAGTCTTTGATTGTGGGTCTGAGTACTGGGCATAGTTGATGTGAACTTTCTGTAACGTTCAGCTTAAAGCACGACCACCTGAATGGGCTCAACCACACAGATCATGAGGATAAGAGTATAACTTTCTTACCCAGTACTGTAAGCTGAAAAATACCATTTCGTTCAAGTGTAGAGGCTTACAAAGAACTCGGTCATACAACCTCCATGTTCGCTTGGTGTTATCGAAATTTTGTTACACACTACCGTGTAACAGTTCAGTTACATCTGGTTTTTTATTTACCCCTAAATATTAATTCTAAACACATAGCTAGAACAATGAATTTCAGATGTTTGCTAAGTGACGGAAGAAAGGCGGAAGTTTGAAAAACAGGTGTTTACTATTCATTTTGTGAAAAATTGTTGCAACAAAAGAGCGTCCGAGCCGCCACGCATCATCACATCCTGATTCCTGAAAGATGGAATACGAAAGCCAAAGTAGGTGCAGCAAGCTGTGGACAAGAGGAAAAATAGTCATGGCGACCACAATCGGCCACTGTTTTCTGGAGAATGAAGACAAAAAATTTATGGCATATAGTCAGTGGTGGTATTGTATTCTTTCTGGACTAACCGGATTACCGTTGCTTCAGGCTTTTGCCGATATAACTAATCTATTAAAAGTTAATCCAGAGTTTAATAATACAAGGAGCACTGCCTGTAACTTTTATTAGAATGTAGCTAAAATTGTTTCCTGCGTACATTCGTTTCTTTTACAGAATAACCAAATGGCAAAACAAGTTTCTATTAATTTCAGTTGGTTTACGTGATTACAGTTTTTAATTTCTGTTAGTGAGGCTATGAGAATTTTCTACACTGGATTTTACGGCCTAATATTTTTTCCATACCATCGGTATGCTCCTATCGGTGCACAAAAAAGGAGAATATGCGTGCTCCTGTCTATTAGAAGAATGACTGAAAAGTGGAGTACCAGCTACCTCATTCTACCTTCCTCAGCACCTTTAAAAATTTTCCCAAAAATTTTAGAATTCACACATATTCGCTCTCTTTTTAACGTGCAACTCATCTCTCAGAGGTATGTGGCACCAAATTTTTATGCACTGTTCACACAGTTTTCATACTTTTAACGTGCAACTCATCTCTCAGAGGTATGTGGCACCAAATTTTTATGCACTGCTCACACAATTTTCATAAAATATTGGCCGGTGATTTACGGGCGAGAGCTGCTGCCCGATGACATCCCAGATGTGTTCCATCTGGTTCAGATCAGGCATATTTGTTGGTCAAGATATCAATCTCAGTTCACTATCATACTCCTCAAACCACTGTTGCACGATCCTGCCTTGTGACGTGGGCATTTGTCGTGCTGGACGATGCCATCAAGATGAAGAGGTGCAGGTGATCCACAATAATATTCACGCCGTCTACAGCCGTTTGGTGCCTCGATCACTGGCACAGGTCCCATGGAAGCCCCGATGAATGTCCCCCATAGCATAACACTGACCTAGCAGCCTGCCTCCATAGCGCGGTGCGCGTTCCGAGCAGCCATTCGCCTGGATGGTGGCATATCTGTACAAAGATATTGACCTGGTGTAACAATAAACGTGAATCAGCAGTTCAGGCGACACGTTTCCATTGTTCCATAGTCAAATCTAGACTTTCCCTGGCACATCGCAATCGTGATTAACGATGTCGCTGGATCTGCATGGGAACAAGTAGGTGTCGTCTATTGCGGAACCCTATGTCCAACAATGTTTAGTAAATGGTGTGCCCCAGAACGCTCGTACCTGCAGCAACATTGTACTCTACTGGCAGATCTGCCACAGGTGACCGTCTACGCTGTTTCACAGGTCGGAAAACCCTCCGACCTCCAGGTTGCCAGATGCGTGAACGTCCAACACCTTGTCGCCTCTTCGCGATTTTGCCGCTTCTCAACCACATTCCATGGTGCTCACGAAAGCAGCACGTCAACAGCCGACCAACTTCGCCGTTTCCGAGACGCTCGTTCTCAGACGCCGGGACGTAACAGTCTGCTCTTTGTCAGCGTCGCTTACGTCACTGAATTTCCGTATTTTCGGCTCGTACCGTCGCTAGAAATGGCTCTCTATTCACTTCTGCTCCAGTTATGTACTCTCCTTAACGTGTCATGTATCCGCAACGCCTCCAGGCGGCATTCAGTCTTCCGCTGGACAGTGATCATAATTTTTTGGGTCGTCATTGTAGTTGCATTCATTCTTTCAAACAGTGTGCCTTCCTGGTCTTTCGGACACTAGCGATGTGAAAGTCATACAAGCAATTTTTAACGTTCATTACAGTCAAACGAGCAACACCAGTCCAAACGTCTAAGCTTCTTACCAGCTGGCGAAAAATCTTACTGATATCTGCAGCCTGCTTCTAGTGTCTAACGGCCTCGATGCTTATCTTATCAATACGTTGTTCTTTCGCAGTTCTGGAGCACAGCGATAAGAGGTCATATCTCGTGAAGACAACGCAGCTGCAAGATTTTGCACTCTTTGTGCACAGCATACTCCTGCCTCGTACAACGTTTTTCCACTAACTTACCCTCACTCCATTCCTGAAAGCAGATTCTTCACTAAGTATCATGCTAATAGGAGTCTGAGACTGGGATCACATTTCTATCCAACTTCGTTCTCATCAACACCATCGAATAACGGCATCATTTCATTATCTGCAGTAGTCAAATTATGTCTCCTGTCGTGCATTTAACGGCAGGCACATCGTGAGCGTACAAGAGCCGCTAATCACTGGGGAGAGGGGGGTTTGGAGCTAACTGCTACATCACATCTTGTTTAGAGGTGTTCTTTAAATCACTTATTTTGAAAAGGTAGGTAATAAGTTTGGAAAGCAGAAAGTAAAACTTTTTTGTAAATTATCGACATTTGTCATTTCAGAAACGTTTATCATTTTTTTAGGGTTTTCGTAACTCATTTGGTAAAAATGGAATCCTTATAGGATCACTTTGCTGTACGTCTGTCAGTCTGTATTTCAGACTGTATTTCCTCGGGAACTGGTAGCGGCAGTACGTTGGTAGTTGTGTCACGTGCTATGATGTACTTCCCTTTGGTGGTGTACAAAACTGAAGCTTCTAAGATAATGTATTCAAGAGATACACAATTTATGACACATATTTTGCTACTCAAACTCCCCCATTAAAGGTCGCGAGGTTTGAAACGCCATGTCACGGATTGTGCGGCCCCTCCCGCCGGAGGTTCGAGTCCTCCCTCGGGCATGGCTGTATGTGTTGTTCTTAGCATAAGTTAGTGTGTTAGTTAGTTTAAGTAGTGTGTAAGTCCAGGGACTGCTGACCTCAGCAGTTTGGTCCCTTATGAAGCCACACACATTTGAACATTTTGAACACTCATCAAAACTGTAGGATAGTTCCCACTGACTTATAAACATGAAATCCGGCAGTAGGCAAGGTTTCACAGTACAAGTAACGGACAAAAATCCTAAATTTGTGAATTTGTAATTATATCACACGATTTTCTTTTCCTTTTTAATTTCTGGTAGGACCTGTTTTTCTCAGAAACAGTAAACGTATCAAGTTGACATTTGTGTCACACACTAAACTCTATAGTTCCTTGGCGACGCAATAAATGTAAGCGTCTAAGTCAATGCAATCAAAAGATAGGCCGTTTATGACACATATTTTGAAACTCGAAAACTCACTCATCGAAACATATAGGGTGCTTACTGTTGGTCTGTTGTTGTTGTTGTGGTCTTCAGTCCTGAGACTGGTTTGATGCAGCTCTCCATGCTACCCTATCCTGTGCAAGCTTCTTCATCTCCCAGTACTTACTGCAACCTTCATCCTTCTGAATCTGATTAGTGTATTCATCCCTTGGTTTCCCTCTACGATTTTTGCCCCCCACGCTGCCCTCCAATGCTAAATTTGTGATCCCTTGATGCCTCAGAACATGTCCTACTAACCGGTCCCTTCTTTTTGTCAAGTTGTGCCACAAACTCCTCTTCTCCCCAATTCTATTCAATACTTCATCATTAGTCTGTTGATCTATAATCGTAAAATTTGTTAAGAAGTAAGGTTTCACCGTACAAATAAACGTAAAAATCCTTAAGTCGTGAAATTATAATTATATCACAGGAAAAAAAAAATTCTTTGCCATTTGTTGTCCGATTGCCCTCGCTCCGTCTGCTAAGACCCCTTTTTCTCTGGAACGGTTAGACATATAAAGTTGAAATTTGTCGCATACTGAAGTCTGTTCCTTGGCGGTGTATAAATCTAAGCTTCTACGTAAGTGCAAACAAAAGATGCACTTATTTATGGCACATATTTTAATACTCGCATGCTCACTCATCATAACCTATAGGGCACTTCCCGATGACCAAGAAACACGAAATTTGGAGGGAAGTAAGGTTCAACAATACACATAAAGGAAAAAAATGCCGTAATGTGTATTAATTCGAAATCAACATATATACACGTCAAAAAAAGGTTTACATCACTCAGGTTCCCACAACTCCTGAAGATACACGTTGACTGTTTTGTATCACAGACACAGTCCCCTTGACTGTTCAGAGATGTCACTAAACCCACCCAAAGACGTAAACAACCATGCATGAGCAGCGCCTATTAGACGGATGGGGTCCGACAGCCCATCAGTTCGTCTTTCCACCAGGAAGAAGGTACACGGCTCGTGTTTCCTGTAGTTCAACCATGCCTAGATGGTCAATAACACGCTTCGATCGCATCCGCATTGTTACTTTGTGCCAGGAAGGGCTCTCAACAAGGGAAGTGTCCAGGCGTATCGGAGTGAACCAAAGCGATGTTGTTCGGACATGGAGGAGATAGAGAGGGACAGGAACTCTCGATGACATGCCTCGCTCAGCCCGCCCAAGGGCTACTACTGCAGTGGATAAGCGCTACCTACGGATTATGGCTCGGAGGAACCCTGACAGCAACGCCAGCATGTTGAATAATGCTTTTCGTGCAGCCACAGGGCGTCGTGATACGACTCAAACTGTGCGCAAAAGGCTGCAAGATGCACAATTTCTCTCCTCACGTCCATGGCGAGGTCAATCTTTGCAACCACGCCTCCACGCAGCGCGGTACATATGGGTCCAACAACATGCCGAATGGACCGCTCAGGATTGGCATCACGTTCTCCTCACCGATGAGTGTCGCATGTGCCTTCAATCACACAACCGTCGGAGACGTGTCTGGAGGCAACCCGGTGAGCCATAATCCGTAGGCGGCAAGACGCAGTCAACACCTATTGAACGCAGTTTTCCGAAATTCCTTCACCAGGGAAGACGAATGGAATATTCCAGAATTTGAAACACGAACAGCTGCTAGCATGAGTTTCTTAGAAGTAGATACCTTAGGGGTTGCGAAGCAACTCAAATCGCTTGATACGGGCAAGTCTTCAGGTCCAGATTGTATACCGATTAGGTTCCTTTCAGATTACGCTGATACAATAGCTCCCTACTTGGCAATCATATACAACCGCCCGCTCACCGATAGATCTGTACCTACAGATTGGAAAATTGCGCAGGTCGCACCAGTGTTTAAGAACGGTAGTAGGAGTAATCCATCGAACTACAGACCTATATCACTGACGTCGGTTTGCAATAGGGTTTTGGAGCATATACTGTATTCAAACATTATGAATCACCTCGAAGGGAACGATCTATTGATATGTAATCAGTATGGTTTCAGAAAACATCGTTCTTGTGCAATGCAGCTAGCTCTTTATTCGCACGAAGTAATGGCCGCTATCGACAGGGGATCTCAAGTTGATTCCGTATTTATAGATTTCCGGAAAGCTTTTGACACCGTTCCTCACAAGCGACTTCTAATCAAGCTGCGGGCCTATGGGGTATCGTCTCAGTTGTGCGACTGGATTCGTGATTTCCTGTCAGGAAGGTCACAGTTCGTAGTAATAGACGGCAAATCATCGAGTAAAACTGTTGTGATATCAGGTGTTCTCCAGGGAAGCGCCCTAGGACCTCTGCTGTTCGTGATCTATATAAATGACCTGGGTGACAATCTGAGCAGTTCTCTTAGGTTGTTCGCAGATGATGCTGTAATTTACCGTCTAGTAAGGTCATCCGAAGAC
Source organism: Schistocerca americana (assembly GCF_021461395.2). Lineage (NCBI taxonomy): Eukaryota > Metazoa > Arthropoda > Insecta > Orthoptera > Acrididae > Schistocerca > Schistocerca americana. The sequence goes on from NC_060121.1 coordinate 541,536,902, forward strand.
CAGTATCAGTTGCAAAGCGATTTAGAAAAGATTGCTGTATGGTGTGGCAGGTGGCAGTTGACGCTAAATAACGAAAAGTGTGTGGTGATCCACATGAGTTCCAAAAGAAATCCGTTGGAATTCGATTATTCGATAAATAGTACTTTCTCAAGGCTGTCAATTCAACTACGTACCTGGGTGTAAAAATTACGAACAACTTCAGTTGGAAAGACCACATAGATAATATTGTGGGGAAGGCGAACCAAAGGTTGCGTTTCACTGGCAGGACACTTAGAAGATGCAACAAGTCCACTAAAGAGACTGCTTACACTACACTCGTTCGTCCTTTGTTAGAATATTGCTGCGCGGTGTGGGATCCTTACCAGGTGGGATTGATGGAAGACATCGAAAGGGTGCAAAAAAGCTCGTTTTGTTTTATCCCGTAATAGGGGAGAGGGTGTGTGTATTATAAAAGTAAGTGAACAATGTGAGTGCCACTAAAACTCAGAAACAAGTCCCAGTACGATTAAGGGAGTTATATGGTGTGTAGTCCTCTTTTCCCCATCCATGAAGTAGGTTCCAGTTTTTAACTGAAGAAGATATAAGGGCTGGATAGTTTCGCCCTCCAGAAATTTCTACAACGTTCCAGAACATTCGAGAGTATTCGAGATTACAAAGCGAGTTGGGATGGAAGTCATTAAAGCAAAGACTTTTTCGCCGCGGCGAGATCTATTTACGAAATTTCAGTCACCAACTTTCTCTTCCGAATGCGAAAATATTTTGTTGAGCCCAACCTACATAGGTAGGAATGATCATCAAAATAAAATAAGAGAAATCAGAGCTCGAACAGAAAGGTTTAGGTGTTCGTTTCTCCCGCGCGCTGTTCTGGAGTGGAATGGTAGAGAGATAGTATGATTGTGGTTCGATGAACCCTCTGCCAAGCACTTAAAGGCATCTCGCACTGAAGTCCGTGCCAAATTTCGCGCGTCTGTAAATTTTAGCCAATCTTCGGGATTTCACGTTCTTCTGAACTTCGCATGCTTTTTCCATTGCCTCTGCAACAGCGCTCTGACCGGTTTTGTGTACCATGGGGGATCAGTTCCATCTCTGGTAAATTTATGAGGTATGAAGCTCTCAATTGCTGTTGCTACTATATCTTTGAATTTGAGCCACATCTCGTCTACAGTTGCATAGTCAGTTCGGAAGGAATGGGGAGTGTCTCTTAGGAAGGCTTCTAGTGACACTTTATCCGCTTTTTTAAATAAAATTATTTTGCGTTTGTTTCTGGTGGATTTGGAAGAAACGGTATTGAGCCTAGCTACAACGACCTTGTGATCACTAATCCCTGTATCAATCATGATGCTCTCTATTAGCTCTGGATTGTTTATGGCTAAGAGGTCAAGTGTGTTTTCGCAACCATTTACAATTCGCGTGGGTTCGTGGACGAACTGCTAGAAATAATTTTCGGAGAAAGCATTTAGGACAATCTCGGAAGATGTTTTCTGCCTACCACGGGTTTTCAACAAGTATTTTTGCCAACATATCGAGGGAAGGTTGAAGTCCCCACCAACTATAACCGTATGAGTGGGATATTTATTTGATACGAGACTCAAATTTTCTCTGAACTGTTCAGCAACTATATCATCGGAGTCTGGGGGTCGGTAGAAGGAGCCAATTATTAACTTAGTTCGGCTGTTAAGTATAACCTCCACCCAAACCAATTCGCACGGAGTATCTACTTCGACTTCACTACAAGATAAACCACTACTGACAGACACAAACACTCCACCACCAATTCTGCCTAATCTACCTTTCCTGAACACCGTCTGAGACTTCGTAATAATTTCTGCAGAACTTATTTCTGGCTTTACCAGCTTTCTGCACCTATAACGATTTCAGCTTCTGTGCTTTCTATTAGCGCTTGAAGCTCAGGGACTTTCCCAGCACAACTACAACAATTTACAACTACAATTCCGACTGTTCCTTGATCCAAGCACGTCCTGTATTTGCCATGTACCCTTTGAGATTGCAGCTCACCCCGTACTTTCCCGAGGCCTTCTAACCTAAAAAACCGCCCAGTCCACGCCACACAGCCTCCGCTCCCCTTGTAGCCGCCAGCTGAGTGTAGTGAACTCCTGACCTATTCAGCGGAACCCGAAACCCCACCACCCTATGGCGCAAGTCAAGGAATCTGCAGCCAACAGCCGGCCGAAGTGGCCATGCGGTTCTAGGCACTGCAGTCTGGAACCGCGAGACCGCTACGGTCGCAGGTTCGAATCCTGCCTCGGGCATGGATGTGTGTGATGTCCTTAAGTTAGTTAGGTTTAACTAGTTCTAAGTTCTAGGGGACTAATGACCTCAGCAGTTGAGTCCCATAGTGCTCAGAGCCATTTGAACCATTTTTTTGCAGCCAACATGGTCGCAAAACCGTCTGAACCTCTGATTCAGACCTTCCACCCGGCTCTGCACCAAAGGTCCGCAGTCGGTTCTGTCAACGATACTGCAGATGGTGGGCTCTGCCTTCATCTCGTAAGCAAGACCGGCAGCCTTCACCAAATCAGACAGCCGCTGGAATCCAGAGAGAATTTCCTCAGATCCAAAGCGACACACGTCATTAGTGCCGACATGTGCCACCACCTGCAGCTGGCTGCACCCTGTGCTCTTCATGGCATCCGGAAGGACCCTTTCCACATCAGGAATGACTCCACCCGGAATGCACACGGAGTGCACACTGGATTTCTTCCCCTCCTTAGCCGCCATATCCCCAAGGGGCCCCATTACGCGCCTAACATTGGAGCTCCCAACTACCAATAAGCCCACCCCCTGCGATTGCCCAGACCTTGAAGGCTGAGAATCATCCGCTGAAACAGGGCAGGCAGCTGCATCTGGCTCAGCCAGAGACAGTACCTGAAACCTGTTTGTCAGACGCCCCGGGACGGCTTTCTGATCAGCCTCCGGGGACGTCTTTCCCTGCCTGCCATGCCTTGGAACGACCTCCCAATCAACCACAGGTGAGGGCTCAGCCCCACTGTGGGCAGCAACCAGGCCAACCCCAGTGGCAGACCGATCTGGGGACAGACGGGACGACGTTGACATCCCAGTGATACCCAAGTCCGGCTCCCCACAGTGGTGCCCATTGGCAACAGCCTCAAGCTGCGTGACTGAAGTCAACACTGCCTGCAGCTGTGAGCGAAGGGATGCCAACTCAGCCCTCATCCGAACACAGCAACCACAGTCCGTGTCCATTCTAATCGATGTTGAACCACAGTTACTGAAACACGAGTCCAAGCCTAGATAACCTAAGGGAAACACGCAAAGAACGTATGAACTAACCTGTACAAATGCCTAACGACTGCGCTACAATCTGCCTGAATTTACGATTACAGTAACAAAAACTCGAAATTACACCTCCTATACGAAACTCACTCGCAATTTAAGTAAGAATCTACGAAGTAAACACAGAAAAGAAGCTATATTGCTCTACGAGAAGCGCGGACGAGGGAAGGTAAACAATGCAGCCTAACAAACGAAGCATTCCACTGCGACCCGACAAAAGAATATAACAAACACAAACTCGTCGTAACCGGAAAAATGGATAACATCTGTCAATTTTGCAATGCGAAAAAATTCAGTAGAGAAACACCAGGATTCTTTTGCATGAATGGAAAAATTCTATTGTCACCACTGGAAACACCTCCACAGGAATTTCTGCATTACATTACTGGGGAAACTCCAGAATCGAAACACTTCCTTCAAAATATAAAAACGTATAATGCCTGCTACTGAATGAGCTCTTTCGGTGTCACTTCGCTTAACACTAACAGAGATGAAATCGATTATGGTTCTTTTTTTTTTCTTTCATCCAGGGACAAATCTATCACAACATGTAATCACTACTACCACTATCCAACGTAGACCATAAATTTCTGCAAGTATTTTTCATCGGAAATAAAGAAACAGAAACTGATCAGCGATGCACAAATGCCAGTGGACTGAGATGAGAAGTAGTCTGAGATGTACAGAGGATCTTACACGAATACAATCAGCTGATCTACATATTCAAAACAGCACTAGACTGAATGATTTCTGGTTACTATAGTTATAATTTGCACCGACAAAAGACCACACGGAGAACATGAACCTCGATTTAATGCACGTCAGATAGACGAAGTCGCCATAGTCATTGTGGGCGACAAAACACAAGTCGTAACATAACTGCACAACGAAGAAGAGAAAGATTACAATGCATTGCAGAGAGAGACACAGTTCATATGACGCCCTCTAATATCCATTAATATTTGTGCACCGAGAGGACGGATATCATTTTAATGTGAAACAAATTCAACCCGAAACAGGCGTAGAAACAAACAAAAAGCCACTTCCAAGGAGTTCTGAGCGTACCGCTTAATCATCGCAGACAATGAATCATACAGTAACATTCTCAACACTCGGCGTTTACTTCAACAATTTCTGGTAGATATGTATGCAAAAACAAAAGCGGGACGGATGCTTTACATAAGACTGAATCAGAAGACACTACGCACGGAAGAATACATCCACATTCGAGGCGCCATCATAAACGAAGGAAACATTGACGACATTGGAACAAAAACAAGGAATTCCATAGGAAGTCCGAGACACATTCATGAATACACTCAAGACCTAACCACTTCATAATTAAGAATATAGGAAATGGCTCGGTTGCCAACTGGCGTCGTCAATGGGTTGCATTTGAGTCGCTACGTGTGCGGAGGGCACATACACGCGCAACTCGGCGTGGCCAGAAATCAAAGAACAACTAAGATACGAACAAACCCCCACGGATCGACACTACATAATAGCCCGAGTTTTCCGACAAAAGCAATTGAGAGTTATTGAAGTCATCACAAAATTTCACATTTTTGTATCGTTAGATGCTGGATATACACAATCGAATGGCAAAAACGAGGACTGCCTCACTCACAAAATCGCATATGGCTACAAGACAGAATTCATCCCAGGGATAGATTCACGGACCATGTGGGCCATTAAACGCGAATTCGCCGTATATGAGTGATGAAAATGTACAAAAAATACCCAAAATCCTACTTGGACGACAAACAAATCTGAGTTGATGGCTATCCCAGAAACAGAAGACGATCATCCAAAAACGATGGCTTCACATCAAAAATAAGAATACGAGGCAGCGACGAACTGGAAGTAGATAATCTGTGGGTAGTACCATATAATTCCATGCAGACATAACTGTAGAATACTGCAATTCAGTGAAATCCATCAAATATGTCTGTAAGTATGTGAACAACATCAGTGACATGAAAGTACTTCAAATAACCAAAGTCAGCGAACAACAAAACAGGAAAAACGAGATCCTCATGTACCAAAAGGGAAGATTCATCAACAGCAACGAAGCAGCAGGGCGGATTTTCGGTTTTCCCATACACGAACGCGAACCAACTGTGCTACATTTAGCAGTACATGTGGAGAAGTACAGAGAGTTTACTTCACAAAAGACCCAGCCAGAAAAATTACAAGCGAACCACCTCAGAAAACAATATTAATAGCTTTTTACCAACTGAGCCGAACGGATCCATTAGCGAAAACATTACTATATGTCGACGTCCCTACCTATTATTCGTGTAACACAACAAGAAAAACTTTAAACGACAAGAACAAGGAATTCAGATAATCCAGGAGCCATGAAACCTGACGCACTAGGCCAAGTTGTTGTGTACATAGTTCCGGTTAGCGCGTACACAACTTTCCCAATAGAGCGCGCCCTGATAAGCACAACAGCGCAGGCGCAGCGCTCGTCCGTCTCCGCACTACGAGATGGCGCTGTTACAAGAGACGGACCAAATTCTGCTTCCGCCGATCCGCATATTAATATGTAACGCAGCCAATAAGATTGCTGCTAACGTAGAACCTTTTCTCCTCGCGGATCACACTCGCGCAGTGATACCTGAACGCTCGAGGTATTATAACGAGTGTACAGACCTCCGATTAGTCAGTCTGCATTTGTCTGCATTTGTCTGTACCAGTCTATAGTCAAGTTTCAGTCTGCGCCTAATACGATTATCATATTCCTGTACATAGCCACGAAGAGAAATTTATAGACACTTTGTCAAGTATCAGAGATAAGTGAGAATAAGATTAACGTACCAAGAGCAAAGGAACTTCAGAGTCTCAATTGTAAATAGCATCCAGAACCAAGTTAAGTAGTTTTTAGGCTTGTTATTATTTTAATAAATGTGTGTGAAAATTAATCAAGTTCTGTTTAAAGTTGGTCACCGTCAATCTGCTACTCTAAGCGTGCAAGTGACATTTCTATCATCTGACCTAAAGGCAGAAGATAAACACGCTACGATAAGACCACGAGACATATTGCTGACACTCGCCTACTTCGTTAGAGCGACAAGTCAAATAATCTGATGGTGTGTGTACCGAAGGTCTTACAGTACGCACAGCACACAGGTATACACCTTACATTGGAACAACGCCGAATGTTTCTATCTACGGATATTGCTAGATGAAATACGAGGACCAGCAAGTTTCATGTAGCTCAAAACCGTTGACGGTTTCCTATGCCAGGCTTCCAGAGAAGCATGTCAACCACTGGGAATTAACACTACCAGATGTTTTTCTCACAGCCTCAGCTGAACAAATGAAAGACTTATTCGCCATAATTCCAATAACATGTAACCAATCGAATCCAAAACAGCTAAGGAACTCCTTTAAAGAGAAGATGAGTGATGAGTATGAGTAATACAGTACCAAATACGAAAAAGATCATCCTGAACTGGCCATCGAATTCAACGAAGACATCTTCAATGACACACTTATTCACCTAATACAACTTGGAATGCAAACAATACGAAAGGATGCTATGAGTGTGCTAAATAGAGCTTTAAAGAGAATATGAGTGATGAGTATGAGTAATACAGTACAAAATCCGACAAGATCGGCCGGCCGGTGTGACCGTGCGGTTCTAGGCGCTTCAGTCTGGAACCGCGTGACCACTACGGTCGCAGGTTCGAATCCTGCCTCGGACATGGATGTGTGTGATGTCCTTAGGTTAGTTAGGTTTAAGTAGTTCTAAGTTCTAGGGGACTGATGACCACAGATGTTAAGTCCCATAGTGCTCAGAGTCATTTTGAAGCGACAAGATCATCCTGAACTGGCCATCGAATTCAACGACGACATCTTCAATGAAACACTTATTCGCCTAATACAACTTGGAATGCAAACACCTCGAAAGGATGCTATCAGTGTGCTAAATTTCTAAATTCCAAAGGAAAAATGCTGCAACATCAACAAACTACTTCAATACATTACTCACAACAGACCACTCCTTAGCATACTGGATTTCCATTCGGAAGGACGACGGTTCAAACCCGCGTCCGGCCATCCTGATTTAGATTTTGCGTGATTTCTCTAAATCGCTTCAGGCAAATACCGGGATGGTTCCTCGCTGTTCGGTCCCCTCCTCCCGAGTCAACCAACGAACTAACCAAAACACTCCTCAATGACAATCATAAGGAAATTTAGAACGCTATCGTGGGCCGGTTCGATAACAGCACTGGCGGAATTATTTACTTGGACGCAGCAGGCGGCATCGGGAAAACGTTTCTAATAAATCTACTGCTGGCGAAAATACGTCCTAAATAACACATCGATTTGCACTGGCGTCCCCTGGCATTGCAGCCACACTTATGGAAGACGGACGTACAGCCATTCCGCCCTAAAACTACTGTTGATTATAGCCGAAAAACAATTCCCAGTACGTAAACTCTCAAGAGCATCTGGACAGAATGAACTTCTAAAGCAATCTAAAATTATCTTCTGGGACGAATGCACAATAGCACATAAAAATCGTTCGCAACCATGGACAAAACATTGCAAGACTTGCAAGGAAACTCTGAAGCGATGGGAGGAGCTCTACTCATACTCTCTGGAGATTTTCGACAAACTCTTCCAGTTATCCGCAAGTCAACACCAGCAGACGATATCAGTGCATGCTAAAAAGTCACATCTCTGGCCACACATGCAAGTAGTGCGACGAACAAAAAATTATGAAAGTTGAACTATCGAAAGACGAAACAACGGCACATTTAACTCAACAACTTTTACCAATAGGCGAAGGCACCTGACCAGACGACCGACCTCATTAAACTCAACAGTGATTTCTGCAACATTGCCACTCCTGAAAACGATCTCGTCGACCAAATTTATCTAAACATTGTTAGCAACTATGCCAATCGAGACTGGCTGTTTGAAAGGGCAATTTTGACAACTAAAAAGAATATTGTCAACGATAACAACTTTAATATTCAAATGAAAATTTCCGATTAAGAGAGAATATACAAATCGATCGATACGATGGTAAACGTTGAAGAAAGTATGAACTTCTCAACAGAATTTCTAAACTCTTTGTAAGTACCAGGAATACCATTACACTGCCTTCGACGTAAAATTGGATCTCAGATCATCTTACTCAGGAATCTCAAATCAGCAAAACTATGTAATGGAACAAGGTTGACCGCCAAACATCTATCGAGTAACTTTCTCGAAGCCGAACTTATGACTGGAAAGTACGAAGGACACACACTGTTTATCCCCTGAATACCGCTGATTCTACTGAACTGCCATTCCAATTCAGTAGACTAATTTCCAATCAAATTAGCCTACATTTTTACAATCAACAAAGCGCAAAGAAAACTTCAAAATATTGCAGAACCAATCTCAAAGACTTCTGCTCCTCTCAAGGTCAAGTATACGTAGCTTGATGTCAGTTAGAAAATACGAAAAATTTGTACATATACAGGGTGTTACAAAAAGGTACGGCCAAACTTTCAGGAAACATTCCTCACACACAAATAAAGAAAAGATGTTATGTGGACATGTGTCCAGAAATGCTTAATTTCCATGTTAGAGCTCATTTAATTTCGTCCACCTACGCTCAATGGAGCGCGTTATCATGATTTCATACGGGATACTCTACCTGTGCTGCTAGAACATGAGCCATTACAAGTACGACACAACATGTGGTTCATGCGCGATGGAGCTCCTGCACATTTCAGTCGAAGTGTTTGTACGCTTCTCAACAACAGATTCGGTGACCGATGGATTGGTAGAGGCGGACCAATTCCATGGCCTCCACGCTCTCCTGACCTCAACCCTCTTGACTTTCATTTATGGGGGCATTTGAAAGCTCTTCTCTACGCAACCCCGGTACCAAATGTAGAGACTCTTCGTGCTCGTATTGTGGACGGCTGTGATACAATACGCCATTCTCCAGGGCTGCATCAGCGCATCAGGGATTCCATGCAACGGAGGACATTTTGAACATTTCCTGTAACAAAGTGTTTGAAGTCACGCTGGTAAGTTCTGTTGCTGTGTGTTTCCATTCCATGATTAATGTGATTTGAAGAGAAGTAATAAAATGAGCTCTAACATGGAAAGTAAACGTTTCCAGACACATGCCTACATAACATATTTTCTTTCTTTGTGTGTGAGGAATGTTTCCTGAAAGTTTGGCCGTACCTTTTTGTAACACCCTGTATACCCCGAATAACGTAATGAAAAATGTTGTTTATAAATATGTATTGTAAATATTTAGAATATGTTTTCAACAAAATTTTTTCACCTCTTATACTTTAAAGTTCATCCTTTTACTCCAACTACCACACAATCTCATATCAACTCCCTAAGCGAAGCCAGCTACAAAAATTAATAATTTGTAGCTGTTCTCAACAGTTCCGAAGTAATTGGCCGTTTCTTGATTAGCCTCTTAGTGCCTGCAGCGTCTTTAAGGACCAATTGTAAATTGTGACTTCAATAATGAATTAAGTCACAATTTACAATTGGTCCATTGCTGCTTCTTCGCAGACTTGTCCGTAACTTTGCTTAGATCGACCCTTTCGTTCTGTACCGTATATTCAGGCAACTGTTGTTCATAGCGCAATGCAGACTGTTCTTTAAACTGGATACGTTAAATGATTTTCAAATCGATCTTTTATTATTTTAACGTTGCGAAATATTTTTCTTAATTGATTGACCGAGTTATCTGATTTTTTATTTATTTATTTATTTATTTTCGAGATGCATCTTACATACCTGAGCATTGTCGCGGTCGCTTCTACCTCGTTAAGCCCCTTCTATTATCACCGGATAGTTTTCTTATTTTTGTGGCGTTTATGTTTCTTTTTCAGATATCGTCTTAGGCTCGGCCTCCACTCCAAATTTCCGCGCAATTTTTCAGTCGTAAAAATATAACTCATTATTTCCAATACAAGAGCACACATTTGCGGTTAAACAATCGCAGAGATTAAAAAGTTGTCCCATATTCGTAGCGACGTCACTGTCGCTTTGACGAATGGATCACATGAACAGACATGGACACGCACTCACTTGCGAGAGTTTAGTCGCAGTTCTGAAGTCGGCTTGTGCTGTTTTTTTCGTATTATTTTCTAATTTTTCCGCTCTCGTTGCGTTTTTAAGCAGTTTAACAACTAATCTACTGGATGTGATGAACGTACATTAACTTATATTAACAGTGACTGATATGGGATTGCTTTTTAAAGAAACTGAGAAGGGATTAGCTCTTTACAACAAACAATTAAGGAAATATAGTGATCGTAATTTCAAGGAAGAGCTGTGGGCTGAAGTTTATACACAAGCGATTCAAAACTAGAACGAACTTGCAACAAAAGACAAGATAACTAATGATAAGTTTAAATAAATTGACAAATTAGTTATTATAAAAAACGTATTGTAACCCAAATTAAAGAAAACACGTATAGTTGCAATAATTCATATCGTGCTATTAAGAAAACTGTCATTTTACTACTGTTATGAATTAGTGAATTTTACATTTGTTATTTAATTAATGAAATCTTGTACCAATCATTGATTGGATACTGTCATGTTGCCAAGGCACTGAGTCTTGAGGTGAAATGATGTAATTCCCAAAGTAGTTTCTCATTTCGGCATCTGCAAAATCAGCTAGTAAATCAAATCGAGATATTCCTGCCACGAGACACACATAGCATTCATCTTCAACACGTGCTCCATCTTTTCTCTTGACAAAGTTGCGCAATACATAGGATTGCCAGCCGTCCTGATACGTCTAGACCGTCACCAGTATGGAACTTCTTGTTCCGACATCCCAGCAAGACTCGATTTTGTCCGATTTTGCAAATTACTGTCACAATCGTGGCTCAAGTACTGAAGTAACGCCACGTGTTAGCGCAAGACGTAAGTGTAGCCTCAGTTAGTTTTATTTATGTCAACAAGTTTACGTTGAGAAGATGGCCTCACAAATGGCGTCGCATGTTGCGCGTATCCTCCATCGACGACGCAGGCACCTGCTGGATCTAGTGCCATCATTCGAGAAAACACCAGACTTCTCCAGCAGTACGGGGCTGGAACTATTTAATCAGCGCCACGCGAAGAATCAGGCAGTTCCCATCTGAATAGCGAATTGATAAGGCGATTCTTTCTAAACGTAATGCAAACAACTAGTGCACGTTAGTAATGTTTGAAGTGTTTACTGCGGGTATACAGTGCGTGAAGTGTATAGTGACGTGTACTTCCATGGTTGATTGGTTATTGTCAACTGTTTACCGTGTAGTAAACTTAACTTATCACAGCTTGCGAAAATGCCTAAGGATAAAAAGAGAAAGTGTCAGTTTTCGGGTGATTACACAAAAGGGTGGTCTTTTGTGAAGAAAGGACGTGCGGTTTAGGAAGCGTTGTGTAAGATGTGTAGCTGTTTCATCTCAGTAACTCGTGGAGATAAGGCAGATGTGAGGCATCACATTTTTACGAAGAATCGCACAAATAGTTCCAGGTAGCATCAATATCAAAGCCTATTTCGACATTCATGATTAAAGAAGATACTCTGGAAGAAATATTCGTTGCTGCTGCAGAGCTAACAAGAGCTTATGAAGCTGTAAGGCATCATCAGTCCTGCAGTTCTCTTGATTGTACCCTAAAACTGAACGCTAAAATTAATCCTGACTCCAAAATGGCCGCAAAGCAGTCTACAGCCAGGACCAAAGCTACAGCGATGGTTAAAAATATTCTCGCACCACGCTCCATGTCCCAGGTCATAAATCAATTGCAAGAAGTTTCATTTTACTGCGTAGGTACAGACGTATCGAACCACAAGGGTGAAAAGATATTTACTTTAGTTGTTCAATACTATACCGAACAGACGGAATACACTAGAAGCGTTGAAGCTTCACTCGCTAAATAACGAAACATCGGACATGACTGCAAAGTTTTACCTAGACGCTTTGAGACAATTGCAAATTCCGTTAGATAAATTAATCGCTTTTTATGGAGACAATAGCAAAACCAACTTCAGAGGGCTTCATCGACGCGGCGCCAGCGGAATGTGTTTCACCGAATTATAGAATAACTGGTAAAATATGTAGAAGGAATGGGATACCCTGCCCATATTCTGCACAATACTATATCAAGAACTGTTTGAGTCTTAACTGTCGACATTGAAGTGCTTTGGATTCCTTTAAAACAATTTTTTGACGCCGAAGACAGGCCACCTAAAATATGAGTAATCTCAGATTTTTTCAGTAACCCGATCAGTGTAATTTACACGTTATGCAGTCAAACTTCGCTCTGTTTGAAAACACATAAAAAGCATGGAGAAGAATAAAGTTTTGGTAATTGAAAGAAGAAATCGACATCCAAAGATCTCTGAATGAAATGACTACTAATTTTATTGGCATTCAAACCAAAATTAATTTGAACAAATTAAAGAATGAAAACACTATCCAAGAAATAATCAATTTAATTTCGAAATCTGAGGAAGAGACAATGGCTTTCTATACCATAGCATTTGATTACTTAGAGAAATGGGCTAATTCATCTAAAAATATTAATTATTTGATTGGCTAACGCTATCTCAAACCCCAGATTGGATGGTGATTGAAAACACTGTTGGCCGGCCTGTGTGACGGAGCGGTCCTTGGCACTTCAGTCTGGAACCGCGCGACTGCTACGGTCGCAGGTTCGAATCCTGCCTCGGCATGGATGTCTGTGATGTCCTTAGGTTAGTTAGGTTTAAGTTCTATGGGACTGATGACCTCAGATGTTGAGTTCCATAGTGCTCAGAGCCATTTTTGAAAACACTGTTGTATACGTGACTGAAGATGGCGTGAAGATTTCAAGCGGCAACTATTTTCAGGAATAGATGTATCTAAGAGCTATTTAGAAACTAAGCGTGACTCGGAAGAATGGAAGTCTAAGCACTGCGTGGTAGAAAGGTGGATTTACTTTCTTAGGGAAATCGAAAATCCTGAAAGCAAATGCCACTGCTAAAATTATGGGAGTATTTTTTTCTGATCCCGTACACAACGCCACTGTATTTTCGTTGATGTCGGCCCAGTGGACTGATGAAAGAAATCGACTGGTGGCAGGGACTGCGGAATCAGCCTCACAGTGTCAGTTTACAAGCTGACGTGCTGGAGTTCTATAAATGCGTAAGAGGGGAAAAAAACTTGCTGAAAAACGTGAAATTTTCCGAAAAATATAGTGTGCCGACGTCTTCTGCCGCAAGAAGCTACATGTAATTGTGTTCTAAATAAGAAGTAATTATATTAAATAAATTTTTACTTCATTTCTACACCCTCATTCCGAAGAAGTCCCAGCTAGATATGGCTACCTTAGCAATACACAACACTCTTTTACAACACCATCTGCTTACTTTGTTCGTACATCCAATAGACACTGAAAGATATGCCATTTATTGGTCAAAATGCCAAAAGTGCTTTCCAGCTACCTTCGAGCACGGCTTATTCTTTAGTTCCACGCACGTTGTTTCGTTAGAGTCTACTCACTGCGTGTTTTGATTGATCAAATGCCTCACCACCAACAACGGCAAAATGCATTTGTTTCTCCGTAAGGCAGAGTTTGCGCTCGAGCGTTGTTTAAACTAGCATCTCACCAAGTGTTGAATTTTTCTGAATGTTTGAATCAGTGTAAGCACAGAAAGGCCCCTACATCAGAGGCTGTGAAGCTGTAGTCAGGGTCAACTGCAGCGAGCAATACAACTGAAAACAAGTTCTCATAATTGAGAAAGGCGTTAAACGGCTTCTGCACTCTGATGTGTTTGCCGTCAATTACAGCAATGCAGTTGGAGAAATTTGTCCATAGGTATAATTGTTTTGCAAGCTCCTTCCAGTCCTCTTCGGTTTTAGCAGACATATGAAGTGCGTGCAGACATTTCCAAAGTAAAGCACAAGTATCTTTTACAATACTTCCAATAGGACTGACGCGAAAAAGGTATTCAATGTGCAGTGCACTAAAACTGTTTCCTTTGGCGAGGCACCTGGAAATAAAACAGCAAATCAACTTACAAGATCGACCAGTTTAAATAATAATTGAGTTCCATTTCATTACAATTAATCTTTTAGCACTGTTTCAAGAGCTGAGGCCCAGAAAAAGTGGAACAGTTTATAGGACTGTTTTCTAAGAGAGATGGCAGGCCAACAGAAAACAGTATCAGGGCAAAAAAAAAAAAAAGTAAAGGGTTTCCCGCAATGAAAATTATGAAGACTAAGAGCGTTCTCAGGGCAAATCAACCCAGCGTGATAAATCGGCCAATACCAGTTCTGTTGACGAACAGGCTGCGCCTATACTGTCCAGTTAAAAAGGGAGCCTAAAAATGTAATATCGCAAGAAGTATCATTACTGAAGACGAGGGACATTTCATAAATAATGCACAGGTTGGTATTACTGTGGATTTTTTGATGCAGCAACAATGAAAATTATGTGAGGTGCAGTTGGGAGCTTGAGGAAGAAGCATGTGCTTTTGGTTTTTTCGCTGTGAACTCTAACACAAAATTGTCGAATAGTAGACATGGACCCAGCAGAGATCTCTGGTACTGTGACTGTTGAAGACCAGAGGCTGTACATCAAGACCGAACATCCACGCGGCAAAAACCAGACAGAAATCCACAGTGCGTTAAGTGAAGTTTCTGGTGAGTCTACAGTGGCCCGTAGTACAGTTTAACATATGTTAATCGTTTTCGTGGTGGTCGTATGAGCAGAGACGATAACCCAAGAACCGAAAGGCCAAAAACGTCGACAGACGAACGAAGTGTGGGACTTGTGGCAGATGCTCTTGACGAAGATCGCAGTGCGACTTGAAGAACACTCTGAAGGCAAGGGAATCCCCCCAATATCAGTATTCCGTATTTTGACAATGATTTGAAGAAAAAGAAAAAGTCTGCGAGATGGGCACAGTGTTTGACTGCTGAAGAGAAGCAGAAACGCCTGGACATTGCAACCTGTCTCAAACAACAATTCGACCGTGAAGGTCAAGGATTATTGTGTCGAACTGTCGCTATTGATGACATGTGGATTAGAGACTTAGAACCAGAGTTGAAATCACAATCCATTGAGTGGAGAGCTTCAGATTTTTCATGTCCAAAAATAGTTCAACGCGCTCAATCAAAGCTGGAGCAAATAATGATTTCTGGTTATGATCACCAAAGAATCATCACGACAGATTGAGTCTTATGTGGAACAAGTGTCACACCAGTGTATTATAACTTCATGCAAAACCTGCGCAGAAAAATCCACAAAACCCAGCCTCAGTTGCTTGAGGCTGGGCAACTCAGTCCCCACAACAAGGCTCGCCCACATATCGCCAATGTTGTAACCTAAAAACTGCTCGTATACGGATAGGAAGTGTTGCCATATCCTCCCTACAGTTCGGACGTGAGTCTACCAACCGTCGACTTGTTCCAAAAGTTGAAAACACCTACGCAAGGACGTCGTTATCTCTCTCTGGAAGAGCTTTCTACCACCGTTACTCGTGCCATTCGACAGATGAACAGAAGTGGTCTTCTGGGTGGAGTAATATAACTTCCGAGACGTTCAGATTCAGTAATAGAAAGCAGGGAGACTATTCTGAAGGACTGTAAGGAGATACTGAAAAAAAAAACATAAACGTGTAAGTAAAAAAATTTGTGTGCATTGTTTATGAAATGTCCCCTGTATGCAACAGAGCGATGTGGTCGAAGAAGATGAAAATTGATGTTGGTTCCAATGTCAGGAAATTTAAATGAAGAAGAAAAACATCACGTCAAAGCTGAAATTTTAAACATCATGCAGAATGCTAGATATTTCAATCCTCGACCACAACCAGCTAATCCGGAATCATTTTGACATCATAGACTAGCTCCTGATCAAAATTACTACACGCGTGGTCAAACTGATACTCAAAATCTGCATTCGCAGAATATTGGATCACTCAAAGTTTTTACTATCATTTGATCAACTTTGTGTCACCGTCTTCCACAAGCGGGGGTGATATGTATCTGTCAAACCAATAATATAATTAAACAGTTATCCACAATTATTAATGTGTATCAATAAAATTGAATGTTATTGAATTAAATAAGTTGATAATACCTTTATTTATTGTGTATCAGAACACACTATGTCGAAAAATGAATACAGAATAATTTATTTAGTTAGGAGGCCAACTTTACTGTAGGCTGTGGAAAAGTTTTTGCATTTACCTTAAAGTTACTTACAGACGTTCTTCTTGTGGTATGGACTTCCTCCATGTTGTGTCATTATATGTTATTGATGGACCAATTATTCTCAACAATTCGTCAAAGCTATTTTTTTTCCTTCCATAATACTGGAACAACTTCTCAAGGTACTCACAAAAATCTTTAAATAATTTGTAAACTGCCCTTTCAACAATCTTTGCTTTGTTATTGGATGAACCCATTAACAATGTTTGCATCGTTTGCTTTTCGCTCGAAGCAAAAGAGCAATGACATCAGAAATTTGAATGATATCCATTAAGAAAGTGCTTTGCTTTAACGATTTATTCATCCTAGTGAGTTCACCTGGCAGATTTTCTGTGACAATCACCTGATAGTCGCTAGTGGAGGCCGATCCTTGGGCCGCGTCCTACGCAAGCGACAGAAGCGACCGACAGCGCGTGACAGCTTCAGACGACAAAACACAAACGCATTTTTAGTTACGGAAGTGTCCTACATGGTCGCTACCTGTCTCCCGCTGCAACATGCGACGATTGAATTCAAACGTGTTTGAATCTCATCGCTGCAGCACGCGCAACACAGAGTGACAGCCACGTGCCTTCTCGGCAAAGCAGTGGAGCGTGCGCGACGGCAGCTATTAAATACTAATCATCCGATTTTATGAAAACTATTAGATGATAAAATTTGACTCTTCTGCGTTTTATAGCTTGATATCTTAAGGCCGTGTCCTACGTGAGCGACAGAAGCGACCGACTTCTGGATACACGACACCAGCGACAAGCGGCAGCATCGGGCGAAAAGCTCGTGTGTCCTGCATGCGAGAGACTATGTCACGCTACAAGATGGCTGCATAGAACCAACCAGCTGTTTCTATAAAACGGCGCCCCTAAACTGTAGAATACTGTAGCTGGGGAGTACGGCTACAAAATTAAGTTTACTTAAGAAAATAAAGCGAAAAGGAATGCTGTGCATGAAATTTACAAAGGGAGGAATCTCCATAGAGAATTTCATAAATATCATCAATTACGAAGCTCAACAAACAAATTATTCGAATACACACGAATGAGCAGAGGAGCATTCGACTATCTCATTAATAAATTTAATATAATTGTTTTTTACATGATCAAGAACTTTTAACAGGCAATAAATGCGGAATAAGGACTAACTACATGACTAAATACCCTAAATACTAACATAAACATAAAAATGGAACATGTGAAACAATAATTAGCTGTGGTGTAGCGGTTGCGATACACACAGCTCGTGATATTTTTTTTTTTTTTTTTTTTTTTTTTTTTTTTTTTTTTTTTTGCTTCGATAAAGTCCTGGGTTCGATCATGGATATATTTTATATTTTAACTGACTCAGTTACAATTCTGTATATTACGTTTTATGTAGACCGTTTACACTGCATCCCTAAGTACATTTTTAAGGTCTTGCCAAAGCACTTGATCTGCCTATACACACCTATCCCAGTATACCACACACTTTAAATTCCTAATAAATTACAATGAACCAAGAAATTTCACAGATATTTGATGTTGCGAACGTAATTCATCAGCAGTCAGTGTTAAGGCCAAGCGTTTCAATTAATCTCAATAGTCTGTAAAAGTAAAGCATACAAAATTTTTGAAAAGAAAGTCGAAAGTTTTGTGTAATGTTTTGTCTAAAAATATGAAATAAAAATTATTATGAAAACGTTTGGTGCACCTCATTTTCTGTTCATGATTTCGAACATAATTCAAAGGCACGTAGAACGTTTCTCTGATCTACTTATTTCTTTTACACAAATCATTTCTTAAAATATTTGACCGATTTCTTTCATTTTATATTTTCAAGTTTTATTCATAAAGCATGATCTTACTGACTCCTCGTTTCATTTCCTAACGTACTTGCTTAGAAGGAAGCCTTTTAGATATTTAAAGACCGCACCAATGTATCTTTTTATGTGCAAAATAGCTAGGCCTTGAACAGATAAAATTTTTGCACTTCATTTACATAGTTTGACAGCAGCTTTTAGTGAAATATTTCAATTTTTCCTCAGCTTATTAATTACGTTTTCGTTAATTACCCTGATTATTTCCAAGCAGTTAAATATTTTCATGCAAAACTAGCCATCATGCTGGTCACTTTGGCACCCCGTTTACCTGCTTCTCTCCCTTTGTTTCGCTATGAAAATTCGGACAAAACATGATGTAATTTATAGGGAGTCTTGTTTTCGCTCTGCTCGCGCGCTTACAAAAACGTATCGAGTGTTAATCATACGATAAAATAGTCCTTTCTGCGTGCTCTCATCCCCAAAAATCGTCGTTTCGGTATCTTGAACCGTTTATGAGACACGATGATTTTTACGACCACTTGATTCCCGAAGGGTAGGAAAGGTTCGGACGCGAAGCAAGCGACCCCTTTCGCGGATACGAGTATAACAACGAGTATCTCAAGAATGAAAAGAGATCTCATTCAGTCTCAACTTTAAATACAATTTAGATACATTGGCTACATTTCATATGCATTAACGTATGGCCTTAAATGAACTATACGGAAAGTCTATGCAATGTGATTTATCTCCGCAAATTCTTAAAAATTTCGTGCAGCCATATACTCAATTTCGTGCAGCACAGTAACTATGACGAATAACGAAAATAAATTCAGACCTCTATCGTTGGATAAGCGACGCATCGCGACTCACGCTGTTCTCAATAATACAGGGATTCCTGCAGTGTCGCATGTCGTTGCTGAGCAACAGTCTGAGACTGGCAAGCGACGTGAATGTGTCCGACCCCAGTCAGCGAAATCTTAAGAACACCGTGAAATGCAGTAACAAGAGTTGTCAAAAGGTAAGCCAGCAACAAACGTCTAAGTTTCGCCAATTTGTAGCACCTGTAACACAGACATCGAATCGATTACACCTTCTGCGGACGCATAAAATTTGTAAATTCTCTCAGGTTGGTGTATTTAACGAACATGGAAATCTTCGACATTGCAGCTGTATTCAGAGTAATTTTATTCTGACAACCAGCCGTACAGACTATTTAGCTATTTTTGTTCGGAGGCAGTTTGTCTTGGAAAAAGTATGAATTTCAAAACTTGAATAATACACGTTATGCATTCTCCTACTTAGTTTCGGTGCAAAGCTATATATGTATCTGTACAAACTTTTCTCTACAAGTAGAGTGTCTAACTGTGACTGTGACTTTTTGAAACATACGTTTTCTTTACACATATCATTAGAAATAATACATTTTTATAAGAATTTCTAACAATGATAGATGATTTTCACAGATTAAGCTGCATTTTCGTCAGAAGACTAATTGGTTTTTTAAATCATAGGTGTCGTATATTGAATGACATGCCATTTGAAATTGTTGATTCTTCGCGCTGCGATCAAATGATACACAATAGACATGACACTATAGTCGTCATTGTTTAATGCGGTGTTTCATTTCGGTGATAGCTAATTTGTAGCAGTGAGTATCATTTTTATATGTTCTCTTACACGACAGTGTAACCCCTGACATCACGCAACAAATATTATTCGTTCAATCTGAGAAGACTCATTGAGCAATGGCTGGCGGTATTAGCTATTTTGTTAGAAGTCGAAATGAATGTATGATTTCGAGTTCGGGCCGATATACACTTTTTTCCGCTCTTTACCGATCTCATCTTTCAATATTGTGCAAAGAGTATCTTTATTGAACACATTAATAAATTTAAACATTTTCACATTCAGATACATACATCTATTACACCTTTAACTCAGCGTGTTACATCTAGTTTCGAGTAAAACACAGCATTGTCTGCTTCCTAAAGTTGATTAAATGACCCGTATATGTCATAATGATTTCCAAAACTAACTTTGATTATTTTAATATAGGGAAAGACTTCACTTGACTGACTAATTATACTCATTTTTTCATTTCAACTTTTTCTTGTTTTTCTTCGATTCTTTCTTTCGGGCGCTAAGAGCATTTTCCCAGCCTAGTGATGTGTTCTGTTTGTTAGTAACTCTTCAATCTAATTTCAAAGCTGCGCCGGTATTCCGCACGTTCGTATTTTGTTCATTAGGCGACAAGTTAGAGCAGTATCGAATGCCTTTCGGTCTGGGCGCAGGTATTTCTTGCTTTCTTGGGTCTTCTGGACAAACCATTCTTTGTGGAATACATGTTTACTCCTGCAGAGGATATTATTGGATTAGGAAAGATATAATAAATGAGCATGAAATGTGTTCCAAGATTCTGCAACAGTTCGAGGTCAGCAATACAAGATTATAGTCGAGTGCTTTGTTTGATGACCCTTCTTCAAACTAAGTATGGCCTGCTGATTTTTCCAATCACTGGAAACGGTTCACTCCTCCAGCGACCTACGATACGTTGCTGCCAGAAGAGGGGAAAATTCCTTTGCTGACTGTATGTGTTTTGGTATTCGTGTGACGACTGACAGGAGGAATCGTAAATACTCCAGTCTTCACCATTAAAACGATTTTGGAGAAAGAAATTCAGTATTCGGCCTTCTCAGTTATCTTTCGTCCCCGTGCCAGTATGCTCACTGACAAGGGAACCTCCCCATCGCACCCCCCTCAGATTTAGTTATAAGTTGGCACAGTGGATAGGCCTTGAAAAACTGAACACAGATCAATCGAGAAACAGGAAGAAGTTATGTGGAACTATGAAAAAATAAGCAAAATATACAAACTGAGTAGTCCATGTGGAAGATAGGCAACATCGAGGACAACCTGAGCTCAGGAGGGCCGTGGTCCCGTGGTTAGCGTGAGCAGCTGCGAAACGAGAGGTCCTTGGTTCAAGTCTTCCCTCGAGTGAAAAGTTAAATTTTTTATTTTTAGTTTACGTGACAAACTCTTATGTTTTCATCAGTTTTTTGGGAGTGATTATCACATCCACAAGAAAACCTAAATCGGTCAAGGTAGAAGAATCCTTTTACCCATTCGCCAAGTGTACAAGTTAGGTGGGTCGACGACGTATTCCTGTCATGTGACGCACATGCCGTCACCAGTGTCGTATAGAATATATCAGACGTGTTTTCCTGTGGAGGAATCGGTTGATCTATGACCTTGCGATCGAATGTTTTCGGTTCCCATTCGAGAGGCACGTCCTTTCGCCTACTAATCGCACGGTTTTGCGATGCGGTCGCAAAACACAGACGCTAAACTTATTACAGTGAACAGAGAGGTCAATGAACGAATGGACAGATCATAACTATGCGAAAATAAAGAAAGGAAACTTTTCACTCGAGGGAAGACTTGAACCAAGGACCTCCCGTTCGGCAGCTGCTCACGCTAACCACGGGATCATCGCGCTCCTGAGCTCACATTCTCCATGATGTTGTCTATCTTGTGCATTGACTACTCAGTTTGTATATTTTGCTTATTTTTTTCATAGTGCCACACAACTTCTTCCTGTTTTCTCGATTGATGTGTGTTCAGTTTTTCAAGGCCTATCAACTGTGTCAACTTAGAACTACATCTGAGAGGGGTGCGATGGGGAGGTTCCCTTGAGAGTTATTGGATTGATGGCTTTGATCCGTTTAGTGGTTTAACGCAGGATTTAAACTTTCCAGAACTGTTTTGTCGAATTGGTATATAGAGTTTTACTTGTCGAATGCTTCACGTGAGGGTCTCAATGCTCTCGTTTTGACTTCATTAAGTCTTGTTTATAAATAAGGCTTCCTAAATTTAAACCTTTAGTGATGTCTTTGCTTTCGAAGCAACTTTCTGAAATGGCTGTTGGCCACAACAGGTGTTTCCCACGTCTCATAACATTGATCGACACATACCTTTCTAAAGGTATTGTACAATGTTGTTGAATTTTGACCATCTAGACTCATCTTGTCCAGTCTCAAAGAAGAATGTTTGATATTGGTTGCTCAGTCTGAAAAAAAACAATGGTTCAAATGGCTCTGAGCACTATGGGACTCAACTGCTGAGGTCGTTAGTCCCCTAGAACTTAGAACTAGTTAAACCTAACTAACCTAAGGACATCACAAATTGCCGACCGAAGTGGCCGTGCGGTTAAAGGCGCTGCAGTCTGGAACCGCAAGACCGCTATGGTCGCAGGTTCGAATCCTGCCTCGGGCATCGATGTTTGTGATGTCCTTAGGTTAGTTAGGTTTAACTAGTTCTAAGTTCTAGGGGACTAATGACCTCAGCAGTTGAGTCCCATAGTGCTCAGTGCCATTTGAACCATTTGACATCACAAACATTCATGCCCGAGGCAGGATTCGAACCTGCGACCATAGCGGTCTTGCGGTTCCAGACTGCAGCGCCTTTAACCGCCCGGCCACTTCGGCCGGCTGCTCAGTCTGAAATCTCTTTCGTGTCGCACTTGCTAAGCACATAAATCTTCCTACCTTTCTTTACATTTCCAATTGTACTAATCATCATCAGGGTCCGCATGAGTATTAACGGATCTGGTATGGTTAATTTAAGGACTGGTTGGATGCCCTTCCTGTCGCCACTCCGCTACCCGCTCAAAACAGTCTGCATGTATTATCATCTATATTAAAGTGAGCAAAAGTTTTATAAACCTTTGTGAATCTTGTAACTGTCTGCGGGACTTGGGTACCAGCCTGGCAGCCCAGTATTCACCTTGTGGGATGTGGGAAACCGCCTAAATACCACATCCAGCCAGTACACCGACCCTCGTCATTAATCCTTCGAATGGATTTCACCTCCCATCCTTGTACAAAAACAAATCTCCTGTGCCTTATCTTTCCAGTCTCCCACCACGTCCCAAACTCCCACAGTCCAGCCACAGAGGAGCATTCCCCTCGTAACGCAGTACCATCCACGAGTGGAGCAACTGAATTACATTCTTCGCCAGGGTTTTGATTACCTCTTGCCGTGCCCTGAAATGAGAAATGTCCTACCCACTAGCCTTCCCACCCCTCCTACCATGGTATTCCGCCATCCACCGAACCTAAACAATATACTCATCCATCCTTACACTACCCCTGCTCCCAGTCCCTTACCTCATGGCTCATACCCCTGTAATAGACCTAGATGCAAGACCTGTCCCATACATCCTCCTACCACCACCTACTCCAGTCCGGTCACTAACATTACCTATCACATCAAAGGCAGGGCTAGCTGTGAAACCAGTCATGTGATCTACAAGCTAAGCTGCAACCACTGTGGTGCATTCTATGTAGGCATGACAACCAACAAGCTGTCTGTCTGTATGAACAGCCATCGACAAACTGTGGCCAAAACACAAGTGGACCACCCTGTAGCTGAACACGCTGCCAAACATGCTACCACTCATCTCAATGTACCATATGGATCCTTCCCACCAACACCAGCTTTTCTGAATTGTGCAGGTGGGAACTTTCCCTACAATACATCCTACATTCCCGTAACCCTCCTCGCCTCAACCTTCATTAGTCACTGTCCTCACCCATCGAGCCCCCTCCCTGTTCCCATTCCAGCACTACACAGCTGTCATTTCACCACCACTCCCAGCCTTTTAATTTCTTTTATTTTTATTTTTGTTTTATTTTTTATTTTTATTTCTCTCCTTTCTGCTACTTACCCCCTCCCCCCACCACACCTTCTCCCCTACACTCTATCTAAACTGCAACACTTAACTGTCTGCCACTCCCACCATACTATCCCTCCCCCTCTCCGCCCCAGCCTCCTCCTTACCCCCACCCAGTCGTCACTCCCATCATGCACTGGTGCTGCTGCTCAGTGTAGTTTCAGCTCTCTGAGACTGCAGATGTGTGTGCAAGTTGCGCTTGTGTGAGTGTGTGTGTCCGTGTGTGTGTGTATGTGTGTGTGTGTGTGTGTGTGTGTCTACTGCTGACAAAGGCCTTAATAGCCAAAAGCTATGATTGTGTGCATCTTTGAGTGTGCCTATCGTGGCTCAGCATCTCTGCTATATGGTGAGTAGCAACTTTCCTTCTCTCGTATTGTTACATTCCATCCTGGATTTTCCATTGTTTAATAAGAGGATTAAATTAGATGCTCTCCACAAAGCAAGAATCCTGCTTATGGCTACTGCTTGTGCCAAGGACTACACAACTGCACTACAAAGGCAGTTAACACGATGTTAACACTCATAAACTACATAAAGAACAATAAATTAAGAAAAACCAATCAACACAGATAGACATTTAACTTCTTCACAGAAAGAAGTACCGTAATAAAATGACTACATTAAAAATTGATGTAGGATGCAATAGTCTTGCAGAGCTACAAAGGCTTGCACAGGACACACTAGTTTATGAAATCAGTTTTCATACAAGAAAATAAACTAAATGGTGACGGATTCTCTTATTTTATTCCTTTTGTTGGGGGAGAGAGAGGGGGGGGGGCATAATCTTTTCTGCATCCAGGGTTCCAGGTGACCTAACCCGTTACTACCTGAACCACCAACATCTTAAAATAAAATTAGTATCATTTTTCTGTTACAAGTAAGATACGGCTTCTGGTATTCAAAACTGTGGAATACTGCAAGACTGACAGAGCAAACTTGTCAATGAGTGATGGATAAATTAAATATGCATCACATATAAATACTCAGAGAAAGTAGTTATTGAGCTATAAACATTAAGTTATACACTAATGAGACAGAACATTATGTCCACTGCCCACTGCAAGATGCAATGCTATTTGGTAATGTTGAGGCACATGATACAGTAAGGAAAGTATATAAGTAGAGCAGAGATGAGTGATGAATGATTATAGTGAAAATATGACCTGCTAATCAGGAAATCTACTAGCATAAGCAACTTTGACAAAAGGTAGATTATAAAAGGTGAATGAACATCTCAGAAACAGTGCAGCTCTCTGGGTTTATACATGCAAGTGTCATAAGCGTCTGTGGAAAGTGGTTGAAGTGAAGTGAAACCATGAGTAGGTGACAAGGTGTTGGGCATCCAAGGCCTTCGCAGAACGTGGAAGTTGGACACTTATCCCCTTTTCTCTTACTTGTTCTACTATAGTACAATATTTTCTTATATCCATCAAGATGTACCTTCTCGATTTTAGTGATTTCCACACAGTGCTCTGATAAGCATTACCAATACAGTTTTCAATACGGTATCTGCCTTTCCATTTTCCTAAGCAGATATTAGAAGGTCATCTTTTTTACGAATGGCACTTCTGATGTTTTGTTGGAAGATAGTAAATGAGTAGTCTTCCATAGTCCTTGCTTTGCCCAAGCTACAGTATTTTCTTTTGTTAACAGCTGTTTCAACTAAATTCACTTATTCTGTGGCAGTGGCATTCATTAATTCTTTCACCATATCCTGCAGATGTCAACAAGAAGAACACTCAGGGGTGTGGAATGAGCCAAGAAATACATTGCCAAATACTCAAAGTCATAGAAAATTGATCTTTATACTTCATTATCAACAAACTATCACAATACTGCTTAATGTAATTTACACTTATACCATTTAAATTTACTAGAGTAACTTAATAACCACTGTCTGCCTCTGTAGCTCAGTGGTCAGCGGGTCTGACTGCCATGTGGAGGACCCAGGTCCAGTTCCCAGTGTTTCCACAGTTGTTTCTTTGGTGGGAGAAATGAAATGAGGTACACTCAACCTCATGTTGTCAGTCTGGAATAGAGGTGTGCTGACTCCATAACCCTCCATACCACATCCAAATAATACCACATGGCAGAGCATGCCACAGCACCCGTTTGGAATGTCTTGCACCTCCTGCCTTGACTGTGGAGTTTAATTCTTTCCTTTTTTTTTAATTAGTAAGGAAGCTGCTACTTTGGAAAAAGCTATTGGCTCCTAAGTTCTCCTATGTAGCTGCTGTTTAGCCGTTATTAGTAGCTTCATATTCTGGATTACAATAATATTTTTCAAATAAAATATTTTCCTTTAACTGTAACTTGCGAGTTATATTTACCAGACATTTCTATTTGTCATATAGCTTTATAACAAACACTAATGCTTGCCATGTAATTTACAGAATTTTTAATGCCCTGAATCTAGATATTTAGATAATGTGTAACATCAGCAGTTAATGATGTATGTTTTTTAATTCTGTTTTGAACTGGTAGGCCTTTTGAATATCTTGCTTCATATTAGATGGCAACTTGTTGAAAATCTTCCCACTGGGGTGAAAAATCCATTCTGAATGCTAGACTGGAAGGCAAACTCTGCACGAAAATTATTTTCATGTCTTGTATTGTGACTGAGTAAATCACAGTTCATATTAAACATTTTTAATTATTGGCAATAAAATCATTAAGCTTCTGTCAGATGTACAGTTATATACTTTATAAAACATTATACTATTTGTTTATGCTGAATAAACACTTTATTTGGTGCATTGCTTAGGAGATAGTTCTGTAAGACGACAGAGCATGAAAATATGCAGAATAAACCAACACTCTTGTCTTTAAGTCAACACAATGAGGGATTTTTCTAAGGTCAATGCACACTATTATAAGCTTCTAGATTAGTACCTCCAAGGAATTTTACACTGTGTGTTTTGTATAATATATGATCATGAGTGCCTACTTCTGTCACTAAGAAGTCATTATTGCTGATTTGAAATGACTAAATTTCTGCTCACTTAACTGTGATTAAGTCATTGTTTATGATTCTGAAGTACAATATTTCTTCTAACTGGTCAGTAAATTTTATTTTGAATATATAATCGTCATGGTAACATAAACCATTGGCTATTCATTTTACAGTTAAATCACTACAGACAGTTGGGTCTAAAAATAGATTATCAACAGGAGTTGCATTATGTCTTTCCATCCTTGTAGGGTTATTTATTTTGAAAAATAATCTAAAGCTGGAAATCAACAACTTTAGATGCCCTCGAACAATACTATTCAACAGAAAATCAACATTAAAGTCTCCACAAACAATGATCTCCAATTAAGTCTACATTTCCTTATTAAAACTGTTGCTAGTTGCTTCATGAACCTTATGTTACTTCCTGTCGGTAACCTGTAAGTATAGGTGTGTCTTGGTCCACTGTTGAGGCACAGCACTCAGAATGCCATTCAAAACAACATTCATTAAAGTGAAGGGTCTGGCACTTAAATCTATTTTTCTCCTTTCATAATCCTTAATTGAGATGAGAAGTTCATCCCTTCATTTATGAGGCTTCTAATGTTCTGAGGGAAGACACTAAATGCATTTTCTTTAATATCCTTGACTTTGACAAGCTACAGAATTTTGTTGTATTAGTATCTATTTCATCTTCAAATAAATTTATTCTGTAGCTCTGTTTTCTAGATGAATTTACCATAAATAAGGTTTCTTGAATGCACTCCTGGAAATGGAAAAAAGAACACATTGACACCGGTGTGTCAGACCCACCATACTTGCTCCGGACACTGCGAGAGGGCTGTACAAGCAATGATCACACGCACGGCACAGCGGACACACCAGGAACCGCGGTGTTGGCTGTCGAATGGCGCTACCTGCGCAGCATTTGTGCACCGCCGCCGTCAGTGTCAGCCAGTTTGCCGTGGCATACGGAGCTCCATCGCAGTCTTTAACACTGGTAGCATGCCGCGACAGCGTGGACGTGAACCGTATGTGCAGTTGACGGACTTTGAGCGAGGGCGTATAGTGGGCATGCGGGAGGCCGGGTGGACGTACCGCCGAATTGCTCAACACGTGGGGTGTGAGGTCTCCACAGTACATCGATGTTGTCGCCAGTGGTCGGCGGAAGGTGCACGTGCCCGTCGACCTGGGACCGGACCGCAGCGACGCACGGATGCACGCCAAGACCGTAGGATCCTACACAGTGCCGTAGGGGACCACACCGCCACTTCCCAGCAAATTAGGGACACTGTTGCTCCTGAGGTATCGGCGAGGACCATTCGCAACCGTCTCCATGAAGCTGGGCTACGGTCCCGCACACCGTTAGGCCGTCTTCCGCTCACGCCCCAACATCGTGCAGCCCACCTCCAGTGGTGTCACGACAGGCGTGAATGGAGGGACGAATGGAGACATGTCGTCTTCAGCGATGAGTGCCGCTTCTGCCTTGGTGCCAATGATGGTCGTATGCATGTTTGGTGCCGTGCAGGTGAGTGCCACAATCAGGACTGCATACGACCGAGGCACACAGGGCCAACACCCGGCATCATGGTGTGGGGAGCGATCTCCTACACTGGCCGTACACCACTGGTGATCGTCGAGGGGACACTGAATAGTGCACGGTACATCCAAACCGTCATCGAACCCATCGTTCTACCATTCCTAGACCGGCAAGGGAACTTGCTGTTCCAACAGGACAATGCACGTCCACATGTATCCCGTGCCACCCAACGTGCTCTAGAAGGTGTAAGTCAACTACCCTGGCCAGCAAGATCTCCGGATCTGTCCCCCATTGAGCATGTTTGGGACTGGATGAAGCGTCGTCTCACGCGGTCTGCACGTCCAGCACGAACGCTGGTCCAACTGAGGCGCCAGGTGGAAATGGCATGGCAAGCCGTTCCACAGGACTACATCCAGCATCTCTATGATCGTCTCCATGGGAGAATAGCAGCCTGCATTGCTGCGAAAGGTGGATATACACTGTACTAGTGCCGACATTGTGCATGCTCTGTTGCCTGTGTCTATGTGCCTGTGGTTCTGTCAGTGTGATCATGTGATGTATCTGACCCCAGGAATGTGTCAATAAAGTTTCCCCTTCCTGGGACAATGAATTCACGGTGTTCTTATTTCAATTTCCAGGAGTGTATGATGGATACTGCTCTGTTCAGACTGGATGCTTGGGGCAATTAGCCCTGCAAGTAGCCTCTTACCAGAAAAAGTGCAAACCATGCTGTGTATAATGCAACAGAGTGAGTGGTGATCCATCTATCATACCCATACAATAATGCCTCTCTCTGCTAACTAGTTTTGTAAGATATGCATTAACACATTTCACAGAATGCATCATCCATGGTTTATCATATGACTCAAAGAGTGACACAGTCTTTACAATAGTGTGAGGACCATTTTCAGCAGTGTGCCTGAGTCATCCAAGGTTGTGTAAATAAATTTATGGCCCAGACTGTTGCCTCCACCACTTCTTATGATTACATGAAAATCTTTTCTAAGGTCACTTCCCAAAGAGTCTAAGTCGACAGTGACATCACTGAGACCTGCACTTTTTAGAAATTACAGCTACTTCCCAAAGATTTCTAAACTTATTCTGACAGTTCACTCTCATGACTACCATCCAACAATACAATCTTTCCTTCCTACACTTAGTCCACAATTTACATCCTGTAGCTTTGGATCTTCTTGGGTTGTCTAAATGCTTACATCATCAGTCTCTAAAGCATTGAAGCCGGACTGAAGCAATCAGACTGTTTCAGTTCAATTTATCCTGTAAATGCTTTGGGAATGCTTGGAAAATCATTTTGGTGAGACTGAATACTTTTGGTAAATAGATGTGCAAGTGTTCTCTTACCAAAAGCATTCAGATGCAACTCATGCCATGTATGATACAGCTGACTGGAGGGTGGTACATCAGTCTCACCCACATGTGAATGACCCTGTCTTTTGAGTGAGTTTTGAAGCACTGAATTAAGGCATTCTACATAGTGCTTGATTCAGAGCTTATTGTAAAGCTCTGAGAGGGACATGTTCTTCAAAGTGAAGCTTTTGAAGTATGTCTTGAATTTTTTTACTGATTTGTAAGGCTTGTCCATATTCTAGTCTTCTAATATAGGTGTAACTTTTACTCTTTTTATATGTATGACAAATCAACCCAAAATTCAAGATTAGCTATTGTCTTTCCACTATTGTGGTTACAGATTTGTGAACATGGTTTACCTTAATTGGCACTGCAACTGGGTCACTCACTGCTAGTGATCTCTTGGTATGCACTCAAGCCCTTGCACACACCTCTCAATGAGAAGTGGTCATTGACTTGCATTCAGCAGAACACTTCTTGATTTGGATTCACCTGCCAGGCAGAGTGATGCCCAAAAGAAACCTCATGCTATGGGTGCTCAGTAGCTCAGACTGGGTGCTTTGCAGCCAACTTGCTGTGCTTGAACATTGTGAGAGCATGCAGGAATGGGTTGATCATATTACCCAAATGTTTCACTGCGCTGTTCAACCATCCATTGCACAGTCTTTATGCCATCTATAAAGTTAGCCTTCCTTTGGTGGAGGAACAAATTCTGCTCAGCAGACAGGACCAGATGGGTGGCAATGCAGAGGATCAGGTGCTGTTTAACTGCATAGAACTTCACAGGCCTCCAAGTACCAAGGGCAAAATGTCAATGAATCACTAGGGAGAGCAAAAAGAGATTGTGGCAACAGTTACTGACCACCATAAACCATTTCACTGGGAGTAATATCATGTGGGACATTATTAGGAGGAATACTGGAAGAGGGAGGAGCTTCCCTGGGAATGCTGTAATTGGGAATGGCAGTCTCCAGACCCACTTGTGAGATGCTGTACAGACTATGATGGCCTATTTTTCCACAGTTACTCCCACTGTCGGTGATGATTCAGACCCACTTGTGAGATGCTGTCCAGACTATGATGACCTATTTTTCCACAGTTACTCCCACCGTCAGTGATGATTCAGCCTTCAGGCACTGCAAAGTGTCTGCTGAGAGGGACACTTGCGCTTCATTTCTACCACTGATGAAGAATACAACTGCCCCTTCTCCATGTGGGAGCTGGATTTCCTCTGCAGTTTGTGACACATTGTCTAGTCATGATAAGGTCCATTGCAGTAAAACAAAGAAATCCTCCTTGTCCTTTTTAACACAATTCTGCTGTTGCAAGAGGCCATTTAATTCCACTTTTAAACCTGGGTAGGACCTATCATACCCAAGAAGTTATTATATTGTTGCCCTCACTAGCTGTGCGGGAAAGAACATGGAATGGATGCTCAGCTGCTTACTCGTCTGGATCTTAGAATACAATCAACTCCTTAGTTACCTTCAGGATGGGTTCAGGAGGTATTGGTCCATATTTG
The DNA here is from genome assembly GCF_021461395.2 of Schistocerca americana. Lineage (NCBI taxonomy): Eukaryota > Metazoa > Arthropoda > Insecta > Orthoptera > Acrididae > Schistocerca > Schistocerca americana. The sequence continues at coordinate 541,568,355 of NC_060121.1, forward strand.
ATAACGTTGCTCTCCTGCCCATGGCTATACAACAGACTTTCCTGTACTGACATCACCTCCAAGGTATTTTCTTTAATACTTAGAAGCCCTATGATACTATTCGGAGGCATATTGTCCTTGAGCAGCTCCATGCATGAGTTCTTTGAGGATGTCTTGCATT